>NC_090814.1:66757193-67382193 GCF_000390325.3 Nicotiana tomentosiformis | reverse complement strand
GGAAAAAAGCACAGATGGAGATAGCAGATACATGGGATACCATTCCTTTTGCGCAAATAATAAGAGGTGATCCCCTCCTTTGGCACAAGGGACTTGGACATGCCAGTCTAAGTCAACTCAACAAACTAATCTCCAAGGACTTGGTGATAGGGCTGCCTAACATTAAGTTCAAGGAAGATAAAGTTTGTGAGGTTTGTGCAAGGGGGAAGCAAGTAAGAACCTCTTTCAAAAGCAAGAAAGTGGTAAGAACCACCAGGACCATGGAACTGGTCCATATGGATCTTTGTGGACCAATGAGAACATTGAGCAGAGGTGGTAAGAGAAATTTTATGGTCTTTGTTGATGATTTCTTTAGGTTTACTTGGACATTATTTTTAACATCTAAAGATGAAACATTTGACATGTTCACTTCTTTTGTTATAAAAACTCAGAAACAACTAGGTAATCAACTTACATCAATTAGGTCTGATCATGGTTTTGAATTTAAGAATGCTAAATTTACTGAATTTTATGATGAGCATGGCATAAATCATAATTTTTCTGCTCCTAGGACTCCATAACAAAATGGAGTAGTTGAAGAAATCGCTAGGACTATGCTTCTTTCTAGTAAACTACCCCATAGTTTCTAGGCTGAAGATGTGAACACTGAATGCTACATCATAAATAGGTGCATGGCTACACTTCTTCTTGAGAAAACTCCCTAGAGTTACTTACAGAGAGAAAGCCAAATATATCCCATCTTAGGGCATTTGGAAGCAAGTTATTTGTGCACAATAATGGTAAGGACTCCCTAGGTAAGTTTGATCTCAGAAGTGATGAGGGAGTATTCTTGAGATATTCTTCATATAGTAAAGCTTATAAGATTTATAACAAAAGAACTATGTGTGTAGAAGAAAGTATACGTATGATTTTTGATGAAACTAACATTATTTCTAAGAGACAGGAACATGATGATGAAGTAATTGGGCTGGTAAGAAACTCAAATAAAACCACATACCAGACTGAAGTTGCACTAGAGGAAGGAACAGGTGATGGAACAGGTCCTTCCACCCAGGGCAACTTGAGAGGGGGAACTGAACAAAGAGGAACTGATCCTCAAATCTCGAGGGAACCTATCTATGAACCTATTCCTCGGTAACAAAACATTGAAGGAACATCTAAGGGAAACCAGTTGGTTGTGAAACCTTACAAGTATCAAAGGTCTCATCCCATTGAGAACATAATTACTGATCCACTATATGGAATTAAAACCAGATTTTCTTTGAAGAATCTTTGTGCTTTTGATGCTTATTTATCTCTTATTGAACCTAAAATGTTGTTGAGGCTTTGCAGGATACAGATTGGGTGAATGCAATGCAAGATGAACTCAACCAATTTGAGAGAAGTTAAGTTTGGCATCTGGTACCAAGACCCAAGGACAGATCAATAGTTGGCACAAAATGGGTCTTCAAAAACAAACTTGACGAAGATGGAACAGTTACAAGGAACAAAGCAAGATTGGTGGTTCAAGGATATAGTCAAGAGGAGGGCATAGACTATGATGAGATCCAGTTGCAAGATTGGAGGCAATTAGACTCCTTATAGCCTTTGCTGCTTATATGGAATTCACTCTCCATTAGATGGATGTCAAGAGTGCCTTCCTCAATGGCTATCTAAAGAAAAAAGTGTTTGTCAAGCAACCTCCGAGCTTTGAAAGTAAGGAATGTCACGATCATGTGTACAAGCTTGACAAGGCACCTTATGGAATCAAGCAGGCTCCAAGAGCATGGTATGAAAGATTATCAAAATTCTTGCTTGAGCATGGCTACAAGAGAGCTAAAATTGACAATAATTTATTCTTGAAAGAAAAAGGTAAAGATCTCTTGGTAGTTCAGATATATGTTGATGATATAATCTTTGGAGCAACTACTGATAAGTTAAGTAAAGAATTTACTAAACTAATGGGGAGTGAATTTGAAATGAGTATGATGGGTGAGCATAATTTCATTTTAGGCTTACAAATTAAACAAAATTCAAATAGAACTGATCTATCAGCAGAGGTATGTGAAAGAGTTGCTTAAAATGTTTAAAGTGAAAGATTCAAAAGAAATTTACACTCCTATTGCAACAACCACGAAATTGGATATAGATGAACCTAGTTCATATGTTGATCAGAAGTTGTATAGGGGAATGATTGGCTCTTTGTTATATCTCACTGCCAGTAGACCTGACATTGTTTTCAATGTAGGCCTTTGTGCTAGATTTTAGGCAAATTTAAATGAGTCTTACTTGACTATTGTCAAGAGGATATTGAGATACCTAAAAGGCACCACTGACCTTTATCTATGATATCCAAAAGGTAGTAATTTTAACTTAGTGGGATATGATGATGCTGATTATGCAGGTTTTCTTATGGATATAAAGAGCACCTCAGGTATGACACACTTTCTTGGCTCATGTCTTGTGTCTTGGGCCACAAAAAAGCAAAATTCTGTGGCCTTATCTACCGATGAAGCTAAGTATGTTGATGCTGCCTCATGTTGTGCTCAACTGTTGTGGATCAAACAACAATTAATGGATTTTTAATTGATGTAGGTTGTATACCCGTATTTTGTGACAACACCAGTGCAATTAATATGACCAAGAACCCGATTCATCATAAAATAACTAAGCACATAGATGTTAGGCATCACTTTTTGAGGGACAACTATGAGAAAGGTTTGATCACTGTGAAATTTTGTGTTGCTGACAAACAAATAGCTGACATCTTCATCAAAAGATCTAAGTAGATATCACTTTGAAAGAATCATGTTAGAATTAGGGATGATTAAGATCACCTAAAAGGAACCAGTTCTAACTCAAAAATTATGTTATGAAATTTGTAAATTTTGTACATAATTAGACTAGATTTTGCTCAGTCTCACACTTTCTCTAGTATATTTTTGTGCCATGTGCTAAAATGTCTCATTAATCTCTAATGATATTATCTTTATTTTCTTGGAAAATACAAACTTACACAAGATATTTCTCAATAAAGAACCCGGTTCATCAAGATTACATGGTACGTACTCTCCACTCTACATATTATGAAATAATTATATTTGGATTATGATCAAAAGGAGAGTCCCATTTAATTCTAACCTCCTTGAGCTTATCCGTTACGAAATAAACCAGTTTCATCCAAATAGAGTCCTAAAACGCAATAAGTGCCTAGATTCTAGGGAGAGTCTTCATCGTCTTTTCAAATTGACTCCCAGTTTGATTAGACTTCTGAGCTTCTGAAAAAGCTGTTGTTACCCAATTAAAATCTTTCTCTTTATATTGATTAGGGCTTATTTGTTTCTTCACTTCTAAATTTTCAGCTACCAAACAATTCTCTCTATCGTCTCTCATCTTCTAAACACACACATACTCATCTTCTCTCATCCTCTAACCATCAATGGATAACACCTCTGAAAATTCCACATCACCACCAAAAGAATCCATACCCGATCCTACAACCACACCCTCAACCACACCTATCTCTATAAAAGGAAGATTCAAGATGCTTGCTCGTAAAGTAGTCGCTACAGGAGAACAAATCAAGAAAATCAATGAGCAACTGAAGGCAAGTCAGGCAGATAAACTCTAAAAATCTGAGATTCTTTCAAGCCTGCAACTGAGGGGGAAGAAACTGTTTCATCAGAAATAGAGCAAGTAACATCTGGTCCAAAAATTACATCTGAAGTAATCTTTGAGGTTGCTGCAAATCTGGAAAATAGATTTGTTTTGGTAGGAACTATGGCTAGAGTAGAGACCACTGAGTCTGGAAAAATTGATAGTAAAAATAAAAAGAGGAAAGAAAAGGAGAATAAGCATGTTTAAGGCGATGTGAGGGGAACGGGACAAGGAGTGGATGAATCTTCACCCACTCCTGTTGGTTTGACTGAAGAAATAGAAGCTATGGTAGTATGGAGTGAGGAATCTATTGGAGAAGAAGAAAGTATGAGAGAAAAGGGGGGGAAATGGGTCTTGAGAAGTTGCTGAAGGGTTAGTTAGGTTGAGGAAGAGGTTCCAAGAACCTGTTCCATTTGTGCAAGAACCCTTCGAAGACCTATTGAGAAGAGGGTCTGACAGTTACAATCCTAGAAAGAAAAAGAGTTCAAGAGTTAAAATTCTTGGCACTGCGAGGGCAAACAAGAAAAGAAAGGCTGCCTCTTCTATCCCTGTAGTGACTCCTCCTAAAAGAGGAAGAGCAACAAGGAGTAAGAAGAAGCGGAGTGAGGCTGAACTTGAGAAGGCCTTGAAAGAAAGTAAAAGAAAAGCTACTGCAAAGGGAAATAAGAAGGTGGGTGAGCCTATTGAGGCAGTTGAAATTGAGGAGATGGGCCTGGTCTTTCATGATGAAGAGGAGGCAGAAGAGGTGGAGGTTGTGACGCCAAAAGCAAAGAAAATCAAGACTTCCACAAAGAAGTCACCTTTGAAATTAAAGTCAGCAGAACCTTCTACCTTGGCAAAAAGAATCAGATCTGCCTTGAAGTCTAGAAAATTGAAAGTAGTGAAGGAAGAAGAGAGTGAAGAAGAAAAAGAATCTGATGCAGAGAAGGACAAGATGGTTAAGTTTGAGAAAAGAACCATCCTGAAAGGTAGACTCCTAGGGGACTTGGAGGAGGAAGTCATGATGATGCTACTGGAAAAACTACAATTGCAAGGTTGAAAAGACATGATCCTTCAGATGGATGGAAAGCTTGCCAGAACTGAGATTGTGGAGTTCATGGCAAACTGTGAGATCAAGAATGGCAAACTCACTAGTGTGGTAAAGAGGGTGACTGTGAGCTTTGATGATAAGTAATTGGGAGAAATTCTAGGAGTACCTGCTGAAGGGTACAATGACTACAAAAATTTAAAATGACCAAGCCTAGAAAACCTCCCCACATCACTTGCCATTACAAGGAAGTTTGGTGACAATGAAGAAGAGCTTCAGCCCAAGGCTAAATACAAAAGTGAGATAAAGACTCCCCACAAAGTGATGTTTGAATTTGTTAACAAGGTTATACTGCCTAGGCAGGAGAGAAAGCATAACGCCACATTCATGGACCTGGTCCTTATGGAATGTTTGGACAGTGGAAGGCAAATCAACTGGCCTAGGTTTATCATCCATCTTCTTGATAGGGTTCTGACTGGCACCAAAACTCATGCCATATCCTATGGTTTCATTCTCATGGTTGTACTTGTACATTTCAAGGTATCCATCAAGAAATAAAAAGTTGGTACAAGCAAGGATCACTTTAGGGCAAACACTTTGACTGCATGTGACTATGAAGTCCACACCACTCCCAAAGAACCTGGTTCATCCAAGAAGGTACCTGTGAACAGCAAAGTGCGAGCTTTGGTGCAAGAGAGTGGGGCTAAGAATGTTGAGATTGAGAAGCTGAAGAAGAGGCTGGCTGAAGTAGAATCTGAGAGGGATGCTCTCATGGCTGAGCTTGCAAAGGAGAAAGACCAAGAACCAATAACCTGGTCCTTCCCAGCCTTGAAACCTTTCTAGCCTAGTTAGACAAACCAGTGACCCGGGTGAGATTTCGTTTTGTTCTTTTTGGTCATGATCCAGTATCTCTAAATGTTTATTGATGCTTCTTAGATAACTAATATCATTAGATTGATATATGATGCTTGACTCCATGAATGCATTTGAAGTAACCCCAGTGACCATGAGTAATTTCTATTAAAATCTGGTTATCTAACATAATTATACAACTTTTCGATGATGCTAAAAGGGGGAAGATATGTTGTTCTTTTTACTTTGGACTATGATGTTTATAACCTAACCTGGTCCTTGATGATTTGTGACTTTAAAATGGAAAGTGTTCTAACATTATGTTGATGTTGAGTTGAGTTGACACAGTGTCTATGCTTATGAAAAGCGAAGAGTTTGTTATCATCAAAAAGAGGGAATTTGTTGGCCCAAGTAAAGTTTGTTTTGATGATTGACAAAGGAACTCAAGCATGAATCAAGTCCATACACAGTGTACACAGACACGAGCAGATTCAAGCACAAGGCATGCACGTGAAGGAGATAAGCTTAAGTGGTTATATATGATATCTCTCGAAAGAAAAGGTTACATAAATGATAAGGAGAAGGACTCCTTACTCGAGAGAACTCTATCCTAGATAAGGGAGGAGTTAGAAGTTGAAGATAACTAGAACTCTTCCACCATAGAAGAGTATAACATTAGAACTCTAGTTATTTCCTATTTTACTAACTTTATATATTGTAGGATGTTCTCATTTTACAAGTACGCACAAACGCTGAAGTTAAACATGAGTTGAGAGTAAAATAGCAAGACATTTTACAAGCAATTCTTGTGTGATTCAAGTGTGCGAACCTGAAGCTACATGAACCAGATAGAAGAACCAATTCCAAGTATCTGTCTTTTATTCGAGTTTCATTGTAGTATGTGTTTCAAGTTGTACCTTTCAGCTTTATCTAGAAGCAATTGTATTAGGTATTCTAAGTATTGTATTCAAGTTAGAGTTAACTTGAAATTGTCGCAACAGTTAGAGGTTGGTTGCCACAACGGGATTAGAGGTAATCCTTAGGTTTACAAAGAGTTTTATAAATGTTGTTTTGGCTGAGTGATTTAGTGAAGATTGAAAAAAATCCTACTGAGTAGTAGGTCGTGGTGTTTTCAACTTTTGAGCCGGGTATTTTTCACGTAAAAATACTTGTGTTCTTTACTTTCCGCATTTACTATTCCGCAATAGTAGTATAAGGAACACATAGAAGAACCAAGTTCTTTTATAATCTGTACACACAAAAAAATTAGACACCACATAAATCACACTCCCACTCTTGTGTGGCATTTAAGTATAAACATCAAAATATATTGGTAGAACCCATTCACATTATCACCATCATTGTCTTATTATGTTATCAACGAGCACTCAGTGTTTAGATAGTTTCATACCAGGAATCATGGTTATCATTGTTAACAAAACACAGTAGCAAGGACATAAATTTATATTTGTTAACGCAGGAATCAAATCTCAATCCAGAAATTGCTTTTAAGTCCACTTTATTTCACTTAGAAACAAATCAAATTTACCATGGAACTAAAAGTCTTTTTGTTTAGATTGAGAAGAAGATGAGAAAGAATTTTCTGTTACTCTTTCTTCTGTTGTATTTTTGAAGAAAAAGAAAAATCACGTTTAAGAACAAAAGGAAATAGCAGTTATGGGAAAACTCCTCCCACTCTACTTAAACGTGTAGTAGATTCTCTGAAAAAGTTATTTTAAACTCTATCTTTTTTAAAATTCTTTCTTTTCTAAATGGGTTGGATCAACCCACGTGGAGCTACCCGATACCCGAATCCAATATCCAACAAATATTTTTGAATTTTTGAAGGAAACGCTTAAAATTTGTTTAGGCTCTAGCCTGGCCAAAATCAGAAGAAAATAAGATACGCAGACTTTTTGGACCGTTTAAACAATACTTGAAGCAGAGTATGAAAAATCAGGAGTCTGTAGAGTAGAATTGTGCTTGAATAGTGATAAGTTAGAATTGTGCTTGAATAGTGATAAGTCTTTGAAAAAAGGAATATTTGTGAAAGTTAGAAGTTTTGAATATTTGTCCTTTGAATAACTTCACTTGAAACACACCTTAAAACCAATATTTAAACAGAAACAATAAAGACATATGTAGTTAATTAGCTTTGACCAAACTCAATTACATGTGTGACCCGTGCTGTGACATGTTGATACAGGCATATTAAAAAGAATAGTGGTTCGATGAAGTATAAATCGTCCGTTAAAGTAACTTTTTACGAATTAGCCTAACTAAGAAATCAAATAAAAATTCTCATAATTGTCCTTATGAGAAGTATAAATTCTCATAATTATCCTTTTGTTCGTTATTTGTTTCTTCCTCTGTGATGCTCAGCCTAAGACTTTTATACTGGTGTACGCAGAGTTTTTCGTCTTATAAACAAAAAATTGAATAAAATATTATGATGACAACCAATATTTTTTATTTATTTATTTATATTCCATATTTTTATTTTGCTTAATATCTATATATATACGTATTTAGTAAAAAGAATTTGACGGAAGTAAAATCACATGATACCGCTTTGGGTGAAGTGTATCAGCCCCTGGGGTCATATACCAACACATAGTAATCACAATTGCTAACTTGATCATAAAATTAATTGGAGGTCATAATGTTAGATGATAATGGAAACTAGCATATTTTTTATTTCCATCTATTTTGCATATTCTCATGTGTAAGTTTAATGTACGAGGAGGAAGTGGTCCGCACCGAATTTGGTTATGAGATATTTTAGTATTCTGTTCAAAGTCAAATCAAATTAGGAATAGCTACAATTTGTAACCAAAATGAGTATGAAATTAAAGTTGCAGTTTAATGCAATTGAATTCAGTAATAATCACCTTAAGTGCAAGATTTCCAATTTTCAATACCAACAAATCTTTCTCTTCTACTGCACCTTTTTACCTTTTCGTCCACTAGATTTTCCAGCCTACCTTTCCAATATATTTTTATTAGAAAAGAGAGTAATACTAAAATCCTTAATCATTCGTTACTCGTTAGATGTTTAAAAAATATATACTTGAAAATTGCATAACTAATTAACATATTGGTAGAACTCATTCAATATATAATTTCTTTTTGGGTAAATATTATTTTTAGCCCGTGACCGAAACTATTTACATTTGATAGCCGCAAAAAGGTATAAAGTTTGTATATAACATTAATATATATAACAACAACAACAACAACAATAACAACAACAACAACAACAACAACAACCCAGTAAAATTTCACTAATGGGTTTTGGGGAGAGTAGTGTGTACGCAGACCTTACCCCTACCCCAAAGGAGTAGAGAGGCTGCTTCTGAAAGATCCTCGGCTCAAGAAAACAAAAAGACAAAAGGACAAAAGGAGACAATATTAGTATCACCACAACAATCATAGGAAAAATAGGAACACCATGAAATGCAGAAGAAAGATGCAAAGCAAAAGCGATAGCTAGTAAATAAGATATGCACTGAAAAGCGAAGTAGTAAAACACAACATTGTCACTAGCTATCTTAGACAAAAATCCTACCTGGCTAGTCCCACAATGGTACGAAGTAAGTCAAGACTTAACTACATCCTAAGCTACAACTCTAATACTCGACCTCCACATCTTCCTATCAAGTGTCATGTCCTCGGAAATCTGGAGCCTCGCCATATCCTGTATGATCATCTCTCCCCAATACTTATTAGGCCGCCCTCTACCTCTTCTCGTGCCCTCCACAACCAGCCGCTCACACCTTCGTATCGTAGCATCTGGGCTTCTCCTTTGAACATGTCCAAACCATCTAAGCCTCGTTTCCCGCATCTTGTCATCAATGGGAGCCACGTGCACCTTCTCCCGAATAACATCATTCCTAATCTTATCTATCCTAGTGTGCCCACACATCCACCTCAACATCCTCATTTCTGCTACTTTCATCTTCTGGATATGTGAGTTCTTAACGGGCCAACACTCAGCCCCATACAACATGGCCGGTCTAACCACCGCTTTATAGAACTTACCTTTGAGTATTGGTGGCACTCTCTTGTCACACAGGACTCCAGATGCTAACCTCCACTTCATCCATCCTACCCCAATACGGTGTGTGACATCCTCGTCGATCTCCCCTCCCCCTGGATAACCGAACCAAGGTACTTGAAGCTGCCTCTACTCGGGATGACCTGTGATTCAAGTCTCACATCCACGCCCACTTCCCCTGGCTCAGTGCTGAATTTACACTCCAGGTATTCCGTCTTCGTCCTGCTCATCTTGAAACCCTTCGATTCAAGAGCATGTCTCCAAACCTATAGCCTCTCTTTAACACCGGCTCACGACTCATCAATCAGAACTATGTCATCGGCGAATAGCATGCACCATGGCACCTCCCCTTGAATATGGTATGTTAACGCATCTATCACTAGTGCGAATAAGAACGGACTGAGTACAGAACCTTGGTGTAACCCCATTACAACCGAAAAATACTCAGAGTCGCCTCCTACTATCCTAACCCGAGTCTTAGCCCCATCATACATGTCTTTAATCGCTATAATGTAGGGAACCGACACACCTTTTGCCTCCAGGCATCTCCAGAGAACTTCTCTAGGAACTTTGTAATACGCTTTCTCTAGGTCAATAAAGACCATGTGCAGATCCTTCTTCCTCTCTCTGTACAATTCCACCAACCTCCTAACAAGGTGTATAGCTTCTGTAGTCGAACGACCCGGCATGAACCCGAACTGGTTGTCGGATACAGACACTATCATCCTCACCCTTACTTCAACCACCCTCTCCCACACTTTCATGGTATGACTCAGTAATTTGATACCCCTATAATTGTTACAACTCTGGATATCACCTTTATTCTTATACAATGGGACCAACGTACTCCACCTCCACTCATCCGACATCCTCTTCGCCTTAAAAATAACATTAAACAACCTAGTCAACCACTCCAAACTTGCTCTCCCCACACACTTCCAAAATTCCACCGGAATCTCGTCTGGCCCGGTCGCTCTGCCCCTACTCATCTTATGCATAGCTCCCACGACCTCATCAACCTCGATACACATGCAGTACCCAAAGTCACGGTGACTCTCGGAATGCTCCAATTCGCCTAGCACAATATCCTGATCCCCTTCTTCATTAAGAAGTTTATGAAAGTAAGTTTGCCATCTCCTCTTAATCTGGGCATCTTCCATTAATACTCTACCATCTTCGTCCTTGATGCATCTCAGTTGGTCCAAATCCCGAGCCTTCCTCTCTCTCAACTTGGCCAACCGGAATAACTTCTTCTCCCCGCCTTTTTTCCCCAGTTCCTCGTACAGACAACCATAAGCCGCAGTCTTAGCCTCTGTGACCGCCAGCTTAGCCTCCTTCCTAGCTGTCTTATACCTTTCCATGCATGCTCGGCTCTCCCCCTCATCTATGCTCCCTACTAACTTCAGGTACGCCACCTTCTTAGCTTCCACTTTACCTTGAACCACTTCATTCCATCACCAGTCTCCTTTGTGCCCACTAGAGATGCCCGTCGAGACTCCTAACACCTCTCTCGCAGCCTCCCTAATACAGTCTGCTGTCGCTGACCACATAGTGCTCGCGTTACCACTGCTCCTCCAAGCTCCCATAGCCGACAACCGCGCCTCCAACTCTTGGGCTTTATCCTTAATTAAGGCTCCCCACCTGATTCTCGGACTTCCTCGAGTAGACCTTTTCTTCCTCTTTAACATAATACCAACGTCCATCACTAAGAGCCTATGTTGTGTCGCGAGTATCTCACCGGAATCACCTTGCAATCCTTGCACAGTCCTCTGTCACCTCTCCTGAGGAGGAGATAGTCAATCTGAGTCTTCGCCACCGCATTTTGAAAAGTAACCAAATGCCTCTCCCTCTTTGGAAAGCTAGAGTTCGCAATCACCAACCCAAAAGCCTTAGCAAAGTCCAACAGCGATGTACCTCCTCCGTTCCTCTCCCCAAAACCGAAGCCTCCATGCACCTCGCCATAACCACCTGCAGTTGATCCAATATGCCCATTGAAATCCCCTCCTATGAATAGCTTCTTAGTAGGCGAAACCTGACGCACAATCTCATCTAACCCCTCCCAGAAGCGTCGTTTAACGTCCTCATCTAGGCCCACATGCGGCGCATAGGCGCTAATGACGTTTAGGGTGCACTCTCGAACCACCAATTTAATAATTATCAATCTATCATTCACTCGTCTAACATCGACCACAGACTCTCTGAGTTCCCTATCCACCAAGATGCCCACTCTATTTTTACCTTTCTGGACTCCTAAGTACCAAAGTTTATACTCGTCTGCGTCCTTCGCCCTCGACCCTACCCACCTAGTCTCCTGGACACACGCTATATTGACCCTCCTCTTCTTGAGGATCTTCGCTAACTCTATAGACTTACCCGTCAATGTACCTACGTTCCATGACCCAATTCTTAACCTATAGACACCCTTGTTCCCTTTACCTCCCCTGCCTCCCGCCCCACCCTCTGTTCCCCCCGAGGACATGACATTACTCGACCATCCCAGATCACAGCCACTATACCCCCCGAGGACATGACCTCACTCGACCATCCCAGACCACAGCCACTATATCTACGGCAGAGTAAGGGGAATCACTATCACACACAATATAACAGACCAAACCAGAAGAAGACAAGTTGCAGCTACAGGCACACTAATACGGTGAATAAACTAATACGAACTAAGCTGACAACAATTTAACTAACACAACAAAGGAAAACTGGGAAACGGGAGGTACCAACTCACACGAGTCCAATATTAACAAATAACAAATTCTAAGCAAGAACAATAGAACCTGAAGTCACAACGAGTATCGAGAAAGGTATTGTCCACAGCAGCTATGTTTTGGAAGTTCCCGCCCGCTTCGCCCGAGGCTCGCTGGAAAATTATCTCAGCCGCCGCCAGGCTAAGTCAGTGCGCCAGAAAATAGGGGGACGAGGTGGAAGAGACGAGGTATAGGGGAGAGAAAGAAGGAAAAGGAAGAAAAGGAAAATATAAAGCGGGGGGGGGGGGGAGGGCAGATCTGGAAAGCAAAAGGGGGACAAGAAAACAAGAAAGAAAGGGAGGGGGGAAAGGGAAGTAATGAGGAAGAGGGAGAAAGAGAGGAAAAGAAGACAAGGGGTGGTGTGGTGTGGGGGCCGGGGGTCTTACCTGGTCCGGTGTTCGCCGGAGGTCCGGTGATAGGGATGATGGAGCGACAGGAGAAAGACGTTAGAGAGAGATTGATTTATCAAAGAAAGAATGACAGAGTTCAAATAACATAGATATATATATATATATAAAAATATTTGGTTATTATTTTAAAAGCGACCATAAAATATTATTTTTCCTTTTCTTTTTTATATGAGAAATACAAGCTTTTATCCCCCTTTTAGGCTCTAACAAATCAGAATTATTTTTATATGAGAAATACAAGCTTTTATCCCCCTTTTAGGCTCTAACAAATCAGAATTAGGATACTGCATGGCTAATGTCATAAAGATGACGGAACCATCTCAGAACCTTAGGATACACGTTTAAAATGAGTCCCTTTCGTACGCTACTCAATAAAAGATCTGCTTTAACGATCTTCTAGTAAAATTATGGAATAACCAAATCAAATATGAATTGTTGTTATTTATGTATTATATTATGTTGTTTGATAAATACAATATTTTGATAGATTGTATTGTATATCGTTGTTGTTTCATGATGTTATATACTAACAATATAAAAATAAATATGCAATATTACTTTAAAAAAATAATACAAAATAAAATTATTATATAAAAAGTAGGATAAAAGATAAAATATACTTATTTAATAATAAAAAAGTATAAAATAAGAGAAAAAAATAAAGTAAAAAATGTCACCACACCAAATTTATTGTTTCTAACATTTTTGGATGACAAATGAATTTAATAATATGATTTTATAAATTTTAAATAAAAATAAAAATAAATATTATATTTAAAATAACAATAATAAGATAGAATAGGTAACAATTATCCAAATTCGTGAATAAAATGTAGTATTACTCTAATAAAATAATATATATAAAAAAGAGAACTAAGAAGAAGTGAAATGCAGCAATCGATTAGTAGTATTCATTTCAGTAAAATCTTTACATTTTAACAACCTTTAGTCATAATCACAACAACAATGGTTTTTTCCCTTGAGAAAAATTCAATCAGTTATTGCAACAACCAACAATCTTTAAGCTGTCCAAGAGCACTGTCCCTAAAATTCTGTACTCTTGCTAAACAGAAATGAGTGCAAAACAATCCCATTCCTAAACCAGCACCAACTCTACTCGTCTTCAACAAATAACAAGCTGGTGAACATTCTACCCCTTTCCCTTGTACTACTACTCCCCATGCTTTTGTTATATCTGATTCCTCTGCAATTTTCCCATTTTTCAATTCTTCTTCAGTCCCAAGTTCTTCAATAAAAATAAGCCCATCTGGGGATCTTTTTGCTCCACTTTCCCATTCACTTTTTACCACCGGCCAATCTTCCACAACGGCTCTCTCTGTCTTGATCTTGACTTGTCCTTCACCATCGTAAACGTGGACTAACAACGGCGCTTGCTTCAAATTCTTTACAATATCCACCATTGATTCTTTCATCCATTCTTCAAGCTTTCCAGATAATACAGCTTCTGAACTTTTTTGATCTTCTTTGAAAACTCCGCCAGAAGAATTAGAAGGTGGATTTGATAGAGATAGAGAGGCAGAAACACGATGAGAATACACCCTTTTGGAAACTGAGAGACAAGTGGTCAAGTTCAAATCAGAAATTAAATTGGGTTTGTTTACATGAATCAATGAATGGGTTCTAGGATGAATCTTTAACGATGCCATATTTGAGGGTTGAAAGATAGATTTTAATTTTCCGGGAAAACTATATGATCAATCTGTAAACCAATAAAAGATTGTTTTCCCGGAAATAAAAAGAAGTGGGATTGAGTAAAAAGGAAGAAAAGGATTTTTGGAGGCTGAGTAAAAATGGAGTCAGATTTGATGTGCTTCCGAATGAAGAGGGATTAGCTTGGTTTTTGGGAGGTTGCATTAACAAGAAAAAGGGGACCTCCCCCTTTTAAAGGGTCGTGTCCTAATGTATTTACAAGTACACGCCAAAGCAAATTGATAAAAGTGAGAAATTGCCACGAACAAGCAAATAGTAGGTGCGGACACTATTTTCACATGCCTATTTTCCCATGAGTCAAATCTATGTATTTTTCACGCGTAGGCCAATATTTACTAATTCTTGGTTTAGATTAAAAGAAAAAGACTAGTGAAATGAAATATTAGTTGTTATTCCGCATTTCTGCTTATAAATTTCTTGGTACTTAAGTTGTTATAAAGTTATATCGAGTAATAATATTATGCGGTGTAATTTTGTTATTTTTCGTCAAAACTTTTGAGTGGTTTAAATGGAGAGCAAGGACGTAAGTAGAATACGTGGAATAAAAAGGTGGCACGCGATTGGATTGCGCAGTTCGAGCAACGGCACAAGCTTTGGATGGGTCGGTCGACGATAGCACACGCCTTTCGCGTGACATGGATCCCATAAGCCCAATGCCATTCGTTTGTTTATTTTGCTGACGTGGCGACACTGACGTTTTGTACATTTATCAACTATTATGACGTTAGAAGGTTATGTTTTCTTGGATATTTTATGTTTAAGTGTATAATCAGTTCATTAAAAAGAAGGAGATAATTTTATTTATTCAATTATTCTTAACACGAGTTTCATATGTCTATTTTATTATTTTTAATGAATCAAACATGTGATAACACGAGTTTCTCTGCTCTTATATCATGTTGAAGTGTATGATTATTTAATCAAAAATTTTAAACAATTAAAAAATATACTTTCAATTACTTAATTACATCTTCAATGCACTTTCAATATTTCTTTTTTGGTTCGAGCTCGATTACCCTACTTTCTCTTGTGGACCAATAAATTTTGAGTGTTTTAGGAATAAAGTAGAGAATTAATTCTATGGATAACGATAACGACGGTATATCATAATGAGTACTATATGGTTGAATTTAGTTTAGAAAAATGAGCATTACTTTGGTATGGATTAAAAATAATAAGCATTCTAGTTTTTTATTATATAGAACCCCAAGTAGCAGATACAATGATAGATATAGAACCTTCGTCGGAATAAATTACCTGTATTATTTTTATATGTATATCAACAATGAAAAATTATAAAGTGCATAAGGAAATCGACATTCCAGAATCGTAGTCTAGTATTAATTAAGATTTTTAATCTAAGAGTCAACAGTAACAACCATGTTAATTACTTGTAAGTGTTTGTTCAGTCAGTGCTTAAATAGAACTAAACTCCTAACTTCTGTGTACATAAAACAATTTTCAAGACCATCACCAATATTGAAGTGTCTTTTGGTGTTCTTTACATATTTAGAGTTTATTTACGTATATCAGTAATTAGAAATGTTGAGTGGTCATTCACTTTAAAATTCAATGGATCTTATTTTGGATCTTCAGATTTTATAACGCTACAAGAAATTAACTTTAAAAGATAGTTTGTTTCATTGAAAATTAGTTTGTTTTGAAGCTTCACTTATGAAGCAAAAAAAAAAAAAAAAAAATTCAAAGAAGAAGAAGAAGAAGAAGAGAGCAGTGATATAACTCAATTGGCATGCCTTGTGTTGTTCCCCCCGCTACTTCCTCTGATACTACTAGTTATATGCTATAGCCATATAGCTTACAGCTTGTTTGGCCAAGCTTCTTTAACGTTAAAAACATATTTTTTAAAAATATTTTTTTAAAAGTTAAAGTATTTGATCAAACTTTTAGAATAAAAAAATATATTTTTGAGTAGAAACAGAAGTAGTTGGAGAAGCAGCAAAAATAGTTTCTATCCAAAAATACTTTTTTGAAAAGTACTTTTGAGAAAAATACACTTAGAAGCACTATTTAAAAGGTTGGCCAAACACTAATTCCTGCTCAGAAGTATTTTTCAAATCAATTAGCCAAATATAAACTGTTTCTCACCAAAAATACTTTTTAAAGATAAAGTAAGTTGATTTTTAGAAATTTGGCCAAACTATGCCTAGAGCTGAATATTCTTGTTCAATAAGTCCTCTGCATACTGATGGCCAGTGTAAGTGTTTTAAATTTTCACTTATAGATAGAATCAAGGATGAGGATTCTTTAACATCTTGCTCATTGCTTTCTTTCCAACTCTGCGCTATCCAACAGAAAATGAACGTATTGACTATATATCAAACTACTCGTATCATATTTTTGGTCTTGTTATAAATTATAAGAACTAAACTAGTAACGAACTTGAAAAACTTAGATTATACCATTTTAAGGTTCGTAACTAAAAAAGCATAACTGCAAGGGGAAAAAAAAAGACATTTATTTCAGAATATTTTTTTTTAAAAAAAAGGTTACATCCTTAGTCTCATTTTGTGTGAAAATGTTTGGTTGAACACCATGTTGTATGACCCAAATTTAGATCTAGGTGTATACGATCAGATTTTATAATAAAGTAGGGTTAATCTTAGCCAATATTAATATCCAAAAGATAGACCAAATATTTTTGTAATAAGATCCCATAGCAATAAATGACAACAATAATGATATGATCAATGATTTAAGAATATGGAAGATAGCAATAAACAAGAATAAATGTCATTTAAATAAATAAATAGGTGAAGGTCACCCAAAAAGGGTGAGATTCCCCAATAATTGTACCTTGTGGGTGTAGGCATAAGTTGTTGCAGCTGGTTGAGGTTGGTACCATGTGTGGATGTAGGAATCGAGTCTTTCGAAAGTAAACTGATGGTGAGAAATTTAGTTCTAAGGCCTATCAGTATGAATGGATGGAATAATCTTTAGTTGAGATGGTGTCGTCGGGCCTATATGGATTGGGGTGACGTGGGATCACCCGCGAGTATATGTATGGTAAGTTCACTCAGTGATTTGATGACCTCAGAATGGTTATTGACACGTTCGAGGATGAACGTTTATTTAAGAGGGGGAGGATGTAACGACCTGACCTGTTATTTTGAGAATTAGCGTCCCGTTTGGTGGCTTTAGGTCTCGAGAAGCTTCGTATTATATGTTATAGCTTGCATGTGTGGCCGAGTTCGGTTTTCGGATGATTCGGGGTCAATTTGAAAGAAGGATTCTTGTTTCTGAAGCTTAAGCGGTAAGAATTGACCAGAATTTGAGTTTTGTGCAGACGACACCGAAATGGTATTTTGATGATTCCAACAGCATCGTATGGTGATTTTGGACTTAGGCGTGCGTCGGGATTTGGATTTGGAGGTCCGTAGGATAATTTGATATATTTTGGCGAAAATTGAAAAGTTGAAGTTTTGGAAGGTTAAGAGGTTTGACCGGGATTGACTTTGTTTATATAGGGCTCGAATTGCGATTCTGAGAGTTGGACTAGCTCCGTTATGTCATTTGAAACTTGCATGCAAAAATTGACGTCATCCGGGTTGATTTGATATGTTTCGGCACGAATTTTGAAAGTTGAAAGATTTGAAAGTTCATAAGTTCGATTCGAGGTGCGATTCGTAGTTTCGACGTTATTTGAGGCCTTGAGTAGATCCGTGTATTGTTATAAGATGTATTGGTATATTTGGTTGAGGTCCCGTGGGCCTCGGGTGGATTTCGGATGATTAACTTTTTGGATATTGGACTTAGGAGATTTCTGGGTTGCTGGTTCTGGACCGTCGCACCTGCGAGTTTTGGTGCGCAGGTGCGTGACCGCTTCTGCTAGATTCTTGGTCGCTTCTGCGATGTTGGTGTAGGTCTTGTTGCGTCGCTTCTGCGGAGAGGGGAGCGCAGATGCGAGCTCGTATCTACAGAAGGTCGATCGCAGATGCGCGATATGTGTTCCAGGTGGTCGTCTACTTCTACGGTGTTTGTCATGCTTCTGCCCAATCACATATGCGATTATTGGATCACAAGTGCGAGCTCTGGGCTCTCAAGTGAAGGCCGCATGTGTGGTGCTTTCCTCGCAAAAAGCGAGGCCGCACGTACGACATTTTTGTGCGCAAATGCGAAGAGCGCTGGGCGAAACACATATATGTCGAGGGGTTTGATATTTTCAACATATTTTGAGTTGTTGACCTCGGCTTTGGGAGATTTTTCGTGGATTTTTCAAGAAATTCATTGGGTTAAGTGACCTCTACTCGAATATTATTATATTTCATGAATCCATTTCTATTTTCATCATTTAATTAGTGAATTAAGTTGGAAATTTGGGAAAACTTCATAAAAAATCTTTCAAAATGTAAAATGATGATTTGAACAACAACTTGATGTCGGAAATTGATAATTTTGGTATGGTTGAACTCGTATCGGAATGGATGTTCGGGTTTTGTGAATTTTATCGGGTTCCGAGGTGCGGACCCAGGGGTTGACTTTTTAGATTTGTTAAAGACTGAAGCTTCATTATCCGTAATTGTTTCCTATGAGTTTGTTTTATGATTTGAAGTTATTTTGGCTACATTTAAACCGTCCGGAGGTTGTTTCACTCGAGAAGGTCATTTTAGAGTAACGGTCTAGTTTCTTTGAGGTAAGCATCTTGCCTAACTTTATGTGGGGAAACTACCCCTTAGGATTTGAGTCACTTGTGCTAATTGTATCATGTGAAGGCCGTGTACGCGAGGTGACGAGTACGTACTCAGGCTTATTTGTGAAAATTTGACCGTTTATGGCTCTTAGGTTCTTATGTCCATTAAATATGAAGTTGTTTTGTCATGTTAAATTTTTTCATTTACTAAATTCACCCTTACGTGTCTTATTTGGAATTAATTGCTTCATGTTTTACCCTTATTGCCGATTAAAACTCTTATGTGCCTTAACTGAAGTGTTGCCTCTTTTATTGCCATGCTATCCTTTCCGTAATTGTTTATCCTTGATTGAAGTTATTATTACCTTTTCCATAATCCGCTTATCCTTAATTGAATTTATTGTATCTCTTCCGTAATTGCTCAATCCTAAATGAAGTTTTGTTATCCCTTGTCATTGTTGACTTATCCTTATTTGGAATCATTGATTCATGTTATCCCTCTTATCGTTGAATTGTAATTTTGTGGAATCATTGCTGCACAACCACCCCGGCAAGTCACATAGTAACAAATGAGCACACTATAAGCAATAAATTGGGGGGGGGGGGGGGGAGGGGAAGGGAGGAAGGAACGGGGCTATAGTACTCTAAACGATCGACCAGGTCGTTATATTCTTCCTCTCTTAAACAAACGTTTATCCTCGAACGAGTCTAGAATCATACCTGAAGTCTTAAATAGGTGTGGATATCTGCTCTGCATTTCCCGCTCGATCTCCCAAGTAGCCTCCTTGACTGGCTGCCCTATCCACTACACCTTCACTAATGTTATATTCTTTGACCTCAACTTCTGAACCTACCGGTCCAAAATGGCCACCGGCTCCACATCATAAGTTAAATCACCATCTAACTGAACCATGATGAAGTCTAAAACATGAGATGGATCTCCAAAATACTTCTGGAGCATGGAAACATGAAACATTAGATGAACACTTGATAGACTAGACGTCAATACAAGCTTGTAAGCCACCTTTTCAATCCTCTCAAGCACCTCAAACGGACCAATATACCGATGGCTCAACTTGACCTTCTTCCCGAACCTCATAACACCCTTCATGGGTGAAACTCTGAGCAATACCTTCTTTTTCACCGTGTAAGAAACATCACGAACCTTCCGATCGGCGTAACTCTTCTGCCTAGACTGTGACGTGCGAAGCCGATCCTGAATCAACTTAACCTTGTCCAAAGCATCCTGGACCAAGTCGGTACCAAATAGCCTAGCCTCACCCGGCTCAAACCAACCAACTTGAGACTGAAACCCTCTCCCATACAAAGCCTCATACGGAACCATCTGAATACTCGATTGGTAGCTGTTGTTGTAGGCAAAGTTTGCAAGCGGCAGAAACTGATCCTAAGAACCCCCAAAATCTATGACATAAGCGTGTAGCATATCCTCCAATATCTGAATAGTGCGCTCGGATTGTCGGTCCGTCTGAGGATGGAATGTTGTACTCAACTCAACCTGTGTGCCCAACTCTCGCTGCACTGCTCTCCAAAACTGCAATGTAAACTGCGTGCCCCGATCTGAAATGATAGACATCGACACACCGTGAAGGTGAACAATCTCACGGATATAAATCTCAGCCAACTGCTTTGAAGAATAGGTAGTCCCAATTGGAATGAAATGCGCGAACTTGTTTAACCGATCCACAATCACCCAAATAACATCAAACTTCTTCAAAGTCCATGGGAGCCCAACTATAAAGTCCATGGTGATACGCTCCCATTTCCACTCCGGAATCTCAATCCTCTGAAGAAAACTGCCCGGCCTCTAATGCTCGTACTTCACATGCTGATATTTAAGCACCGAGCTACAAACTCCACTATGTCTTTCTTCATCCTCATCCACCAATAGTGCTACCTCAAGTCATGATACATATTTGCGGCACCCGGATGAATGGAATACCGCGAACTGTGGGCCTCCTCAAGAATCAACTCACGTAACCCATCTACATTGGAGACACAAATCCGATCCTACATCCGCAACACTCCATCTTCCCCGATAGAAACTTCCTTGGCATCACCGTGTTGAACCGTATCCTTAAGGACAAGCAAATGGGGGTCATCATATTGACGCTCTCTGATGCGATCATATAAGAAAGACCGAGAAACCACACAAGCTAGAACCCGACTAGGCTCCGAAATATCTAACCTCACAAACTATTTGGCCAAGGCCTGAACATCTGATGCAAGCGGTCTCTCACCTATCATAATAAATGCAAGGCTACACATACTCACTGCCTTCCTACTCAAGGCATCCGCCAACACATTGGCCTTCTCAGGATGATACAGAATGGTAATATCATAGTTCTTTAGTAGCTCCAACCATCTCTACTGCCTCAAATTTTGTTCCTTTTGCTTGAACAAGTGCTCGAGACTCCGATGAAACGTATATACCTCACAAGATATACTGTAGAGATAATGCCTCCAAATCTTCAATGCGTGAACGATTGTTGCCAACTCCAAATCATGAACATGGTAGTTTTTCTCATGAGGCTTCAACTGGCGTGAAACATAAGAAATCACTCTACCCTCTTGCATCAAGACACACCCAATACCAATCCGAGAAGCTTCACAATACACTATAAACAAACCCGATGCTGAAGGAAAACCTAGAGCTGGAGCTGTGGTCAAGGCAGTCTTGAGCTTCTGAAAGCTCTCCTCACACTTATCTGACCACCTGAATGGAGCACCCTTCTGGGTCAACCTAGTCAAAGGCGCTGCAATGGACAAGAAACTCTCCACGAAGCGACGATAATATCTAGCCAAGCCGAGAAAACTCTGAATCTCAGTAGTTGAAGACGATCTGGGACAACTCTGAACCGCCTCTATCTTCTTTGGATCCACCTTAATCCCGTCACTGGATACCACATGCCCAAAGAATGCCACCGAACTGAGCCAAAACTCACACTTAGAGAACTTGACATAAAGCTTCTTTTCCCTTAACCTCTGTAGTACAATCCTCAAATGCTGCACATGCTCCTTCTAGCTACGTGAGTACACCAGGATATCATCAATAAATACTATGACAAACTAATAAAACTATTGCTGAAATACACTGTTCATCAGATGCATGAATGCTATTGGGGCATTTGTCTGCCCAAAAGACATCACAAGGAACTCATAGTGACCATAGCAGGTCCTGAATGTCGTCTTCAGAATATCTGAGTCCTAAATCTTCAACTGGTAATACTTAGACCTCAAATCAATCTTGGAGAACACTCTCTCTCCCTGAAGCTGGTCAAATAAATCATCAATGCACGGCAAAGGATACTTGTTATTAACTATAACTTTATTCAATTGCCTATAGTCGATGCACATCCGCATAGTACCATCCTTCTTCTTCACAAACAGAACCGGTGCACCTCAAGGCGACATACTAGGCCTAATGAACCCTTATCAAGAAGCTCATGAAGCTGCTCTTTCAATTCCTTCAAGTCTGTTGGTGCCATACGATATGGAGGAATAGAAATAGGTTGAGTGACCAACACTAAGTCAATACCAAAATCAATATCCCTGTCGGGTGGCAATCCCCGCAGGTCTACAGGAAACACATTCGGAAAGTCTCGCACTACCGGAACAGTATGAATAGTAAGGGTATCAGCACCAACATCCCTCACAAAAGCCAAATATGACAAGCAACCCCTTCCCAACCATCCGTTGGGCCTTCAGATATGAAATCATCCTGCTGGGAACATAATATAGAGAACCTCTCAAGTCGATCCTCGGCAACCCCAACATTGCCAAAGTCACCGTCTTAGCGTGACAATCCAGAATAGCATAACATGGGGACAACCAATCCATACCCAAAATCACGTCGAAATCAACAATACTAAGCAATAATAGATCGACTCTAGTCTCTAAACCTCTAATGGTCACCACACACGACCGATATACACAGTCTGCAACAATAGTATCGCCCACCGACATAGATACATGAACATGCGAAACTAAGGACTCACGGGGCATATATATATAACGAGTAAACAAGGATGGTACATATGAAGAAGTAGAACCAGTGTCAAATAATGTGGAAGCATCTCTGTGGCACACTGAAACAATACATGTGATCACAACGTTTGAAGCAATGGCCTTTGGCCTGGCAGGAATAGCATAGAATCGAGCTTGACCGCCACCTAATCAACCTCCTCCTCTAGGGTGACCACAAGCTTCCTGAGCCCTACCCCGAGCTGGCTGGGCGGGTGCTGATGTAACTGGTGTGGAAGTTGTAGCCTGACCCCTCTGCTGAATTGGACCTCCCAAGCGACGAGGACACTGCCCCCGCACATGACAAAACTCCTCGCACTCGAAGCAACTCCCCGATGGTGGTGAGGACTGAATAGGACCTCGAGAACTAGAATAACTGCTAGAAAAACCTAGCACAGATGAACCCTAAACAGATGGAGCACGAGGCAAACTCTAAGATGGGAGGGTACTAAGAGATGACTGACACAGACGAGCATTGTAAGAACCATGGCTAGCTGAGGTACCATAATGAACCGGACAAGCCATCTGAGCGGGCCTATAAGGATGACCCTGTTGTGGTAGGACTGCAATCCAGAAGAAACACCGCTGAAACCAACCAAACCATGAGGCCTCTTGGCCTCCCTCTCCTCATGCTCCTGACTATGGACCTGGTCTAGACGCCTAACAATATCAACCACCTCGTCAAACCTAGCACCTGATACAATTTCCTGAGTCATAACAAAGCGCAGTCCATAGGTGAGGCCATCAATGAACCTCCTAATCCTATCCCTCTCTGTGGGAACCAACCAGACCTCGTGACAAGCCAACTATGAAAATCTCATCTAGTACTGGGTCACGAACATACCCTCCTGGCTTAGCTGTTCAAACTGCCTACGCAACTCCTCCCTGCGGGTTGGTGGTACAAACTTCTCCAAGAAGAGAATGAAGAACTCGTGCCATGTAAGTGGTGCAGCATCGGCTGGCTTGCTCCGTTCATAGGCCTTCAACCATCTGAAGGCTGCCCCTAACAACTAAAAAGTAGTAAATGAGACTTCACTAAGCTCCAGAATACCCGTTGTGCGAAGAATCCGCTGGCACCTATCCAAGAAGACCTCAGCATCCTCTAACTCAGCCCCACTGAATGATGGAGGCTTGAGCCTCCCAAACCTCTCTAGTCTCTTCTGCTCCGTCACTCATAGTGGGACCCACCTGGGCCTAAGCAACTGCAATGCGGGCGAAACTGAAACCGCTTGAACAAGGCTAGTGCAAACAGTTAATATCTGGGCCAGAGCCTCTTGAAGGCCTGGAATCACAATGGGCACAGCTGGTGCCTGAGATGGAGCAATCGGTGGGTCTACAGGTGCTGCTCTAGCTGCTGTACGAGTTGCATCTTAGCCTCTACCATGACCCCGGCCTCTCGTGGCCTTAGCTGGTGGTACTGGTGGCCGTACGCCTGATCCGGTAGCACGCTCACCATATGTGAGAGAATAGAATAACAGAAGTTTAGTTTTCAGAATCAACAAATTTGCACGACAAGAATACAAGAAAGTGAAGTTTTCCTAATGATTTGGCAGCCTCTCGAAGATAAGTATAGACGTCTCTGTACCGATGCGCAAGACTCTACTAAACCTGCTCATGACTCGTGAGACCTATGTAACCTAGGCTCTACCAACTTGTCACGACCCAAAATCTCACATGTTATGATGGCGCCTATCGCAATACTATACAAGCCCACAACTCACAAATAACCACGCATCATTAAGTTAAAATATACTGAAATAAGCTTAATAGTAAAAATCTCATAATTGACTGATAAGAAAATATCGCGACTCAATACAAAATTCCCTAACATTCGAGTATCACCGAGTACATGAGCATCTAAATGACAACATAATGTGACAGCTAAACACTGTTTAGGAAGATAGAATAATACAAATAACTAAAATGAAGGAGAGTCAATGTCTGCAAACGCCAAGGTAGCTACCTCGATAGTCTCCAACAGATAAAGTTCCAAAGCTAGTAATCGCCGTACCTGGAAGTACCTGGATCTGCGCATGAAGTGCAGAATGTAGTATGAGTACAACCGACCCAGTGTACTTAATAAGTAACAAGACTAACTTTGGGTTGAAAGCAGTGACGAGCTCAAACAGGTACAGTCCAAATACAGATTTAAACAGTACAGAAATGTAGACATGCTTTCAAGTTTAACAGTTTAAGTTCAACACGGATAAAATATGCCAAGTGTGACTGATATGAGGAATGATACATCACTATATCTACATGTAAATTATGCATGCCAATTATAATGCAACACAGTGATAAAGTCATATACATACTCTCGGAGTAATTAATTCACTTGGTCCTCCCAGTCACTCAGTCCTCCTAGTCACTCGTCCTCCTAATCACTCGGCTCTCGCGCTCGGCACTCGGACTCAGTAGGTACCTACGCTCACTGCTGGTATGTCAGACTCCAGAAGGGCGGACCCTACACAAGTACTAATATAAGTCAATCGTGGTATGAATCAATAAAGCATGATGTGACGTGCAACCCGATCCCATAATTATCACTCACAATCAGGCTCTCGGCCTCACTCAGTCATCAATCTCTCTAGACTCTCGGGCTCACAAATGATAGATGTGACTGAGTACATAATTGCAAATTAGGCAAGAAATTCAACTACAAAACAACCTTTGTGGGTCCCAACAGTACCATCATATAGCCTAAACATGATTTCTAACATGAATCAGAGCTCAATTCCTCTAACACATGGAGAGTTCATGAACAATTACAAGATTAGATGACTACACAGTTCCATGGAATCGACCGAGTCATAATTACTACGGCGCACGCCCGCACGCCTGTCACCTAGCATGTGTGTCACCTCAACACCAACCACATAACACTAATTCAGGGATTCATACCCTCAGAACCAAGTTTAGAAGTGTTACTTACTTCAAACCGTGCAAATCTCTACTCCAACAAGCCCTTGCCTCGCGAATTGGCCTCCGAACGACTCGAATCTAGCCACAAACAACTCGATACAATCAACACAAGCTATAGGAATCAATTCCATACGATAAATCTAAGTTCTTTAACAAAAGTATTAAAAAAATCAACTCAAAAAGTCAACACCCGGGCCCACGTATGAGAATCTGAAAAATAAATTAACAAAATTTGAACACCCATTCAACCACGAGTCCAACCATACCAAAATTAATCAATTCCAATCATAACTTGACCTTCAAATCCTCAAATTAAAACCTATGAAGTTTCTACAATTTTTTCCAATTTTTCCAACCCAAAACACTAATTAAATGGTAAAACAATGATAGGTTCATGTATAACAACCAAATCCAAGTTAGAATCACTTACCCCAATTAACTCCTTGAAATTCCTCTAAGAATCGCCCAAATCCGAGGTCCCTAGCTCAAAATATAAAAAATGGGTTCAAACTATACCTATTAATCGGGCAGGGCAGACCCGTTTACAACTCAGTTTAGCCCGGATCAGCCCAGTACTGTAGCATTGGGGGCGGGCTGTGACGGGTTGGGTGAGGAGCGGGTTTCAAACGAACAGTTTTTTATACCGATGCACCGGAACCCGCTAAGCCCGCTAACCCGTTAACGGGTTTATAACGGGCTACAGGCCGGTTCAACCCGGTATCCGTCTACAATTTATTTTTTTTAATTTTCTGGACCGTTACCAACGGTCAAATTCAAAAAACCTCATGTTGACGAGGATGAACTTACAAAAATGATGCAAAGCATGTGATGTACTATTTCTTATTTTTTATAATTGTTGTAAACTTTTAATTTGCAAGTTCAAAAATTAAAAAAATCAAAAAAGAACTTACAACTTAATTTAAAGTATTATATATTATTCACTAAAAATATCAAATGAAAGCCTTCAGAGCTTGATCCTTACATATTGCTTATTGGTCTTATTAAAGAATTTTTTGTAGCCACTTACTTTCAAATTTCAATTTTAAAATTTTAAAATTTAAATTTCAAATTTAAAACTTTAAACTACAAAGTTTAATTCTAAGCCTTAAATGTTTGCAAACACTTAAGTATCAATAATATTGAATAAGAAAAACAAAATTTACTTTAAAAAAAAAATAGCGCGGCCCGGTCCAGCCCGCTAAGCCCGAACCCGGACGAACAAAAAAAAACTCAGAAAAGTACAACCCGCTGATTCAGCCCGGAACGTTAAACGAACGAGATAATTTTTTTTTATGTACAGTCTGTCCCAGCCCGCCCGTTAAACACCTCTAGTTAAAACCCTCGATTTTGAGATAAATAACTGCTGCCCAGATGCCCTTCTTCGCGAATGCGGAAACTGCCTCGCGTTCCCGAAGCACAAAACTCAGCCATCCAAAAATCCTCTTATATGAACGCAAAGTCTCCCTCGCGAACGTGATGCTTCATGGAACTCCGCCTACGCGAACGCATCCCTCTGACTGTGAACGCGAAGACTTAAGGCCTAATGCCCAAGCCGGCCTCATCCTCCTTCGCGAATGCGAGTACCTTCTCGCAATCGCGGTGCTCAACTTCCCCATACCTTCGCGAACGTGACTCCTTCTTCGCGAACGCGAAGAACAAACTTGCCCTGCCTCGCAGATACTCTTCGCGAATGCGAGACCTCTCTCGCGAATGCGTATAAGGAAACTAAACACCAAAAAAACCTGTAGCTCAACAAGGCCAAACTTAATCCGTAAATAACCTGAAACTCACTTGAGGCCCCCGGGACCCCATCCAAACATACCAACACATCCTAAAATATCATAAGAACATAGTCAAACCCTCAAATCACATCAAACAACATTGAAAATATGAATCGCACCATAATTCAAGCCTAATGAACTATTGAACTTCCAAGTTCTAAAACCAATGCCGAAATACACCAAACCTACTCCAATTAAACTCAAATGTTTCACATAAGTCATAAATGGTATAACTGAATCCTCTCGGTAACCACAAAGTCAACTCTCGGTTAAACCTCTCAACTCTCCAAACTTCTATTTTTTCAACTTTCGCCAATTCAAGCTGAAATCATCTACGGACCTCCAAATTATTATCCGGACACACTCTAAGAATATCAAAAAATATATATTCTTTTTTCTGACATTCTCCTCTTTCTTGGCCTTGTCTCGAGCGGGCAAATAACTGTGCATGGTGATCCTTAACTCCATTTTGCATTTTTCACGAGGACCATTCCCTGCATTTTCCTGAAAGTCTCCAATAACAAAGTCTACAAATTCATAATGATCAAAAGAAATTGAAGAATGATGGTCATTGAAAATTGGGTTTGTGCATATGACGACCTCTTCATTCTCATTTTCTTCCAACTTAATTGTGATGACCCAATATATCAGATTTAATTTTAAATATTTATTTCTATATTCTGAGACCTCGAAAAGCACTATTCAGTATTCCTTGACTTGCGTGCATAGTCCGTAAATTTTTTCGGAAAGTTTTTATCTAAAAAATTAATTAAAATGTGAAATTGAGCTTTAAAACTCAACTAATTGACTTCGATCAATATTTTCAGCCAACGGACCCGGATTAGTATTTTAACAGTTCCGGTAGGTCCGTATCGTGATTTGGGACTTGGGCGTATACCCGAAATCGAATTTGAAGGTTCCTAACTCAAATTATTGGCATTTAACAGAAACTAGAAATTTGGATTTGGAAGTCCGTAGGACAATTCGGCGCATTTTGGCGAAAGTTGGAAAATAGAAGATTTTTAAAAAGTTTGACCGGGAGTTGACTTTATTGATATCGGGGTCGAAATTCGATTATGAAAATTGGAACAACTCCATTATGTCATTTATGACTTGCATGCAAAGTTTTAGTTCATTCCGAATTGATTTGGCATGTTTCGGCACGAGTTATAGAATTAAAAATTTCATAAACTCATAAGTCCGAATCGACGCGCGATTTGTAGTTTCACCGTTGTTATGTATGATTTGAGATCTTTAGTAGGTCCATAATATTTTTTGAGACTTGTTGGTGTGTTAGGAAGGGGTCGCAAGGGAGCTCGGGTGAGTTTCGGAGTGGTTTCAGACCATTTTTAGGTCATTGTTAACTACTGGTTTTTGACAGTAGTGTGCAAAATATTTGATGCGCAAAGCTGACTTTGGAAGCTTATATCTTGCAATCTATAAGGAAATTATCAAAACATGAAAGTTGTAGCCCTTTTATTCTAGTTTCTAGAAAGATAAACCATTCATCATTTGGACAGAAAGTTACAATTGATTGACTGAAGGCTGGTAATGCAGTTTTTGTTTGCCTGGCAGTGTGTATCGCCAGAAATTTCTGATACACAGGGCTGATTTTGGAAGCTTATATCACGCAATCTATAAGGAATATGGAAATTATCAGAACATGAAAGTTGTAGACCTTTGATTCTAGTTTCTAGAAAGATAAACTATTTATCATTTAGACATTTGTACAGAAAGTTATGATCGATTGAATAAAGGCTGGTACAGTAATTTTTGGCTTGAAAGTTTTGAGACAAGTCGTATCTCACAGATGCGACTTTCCTGGACAAAATATATATGTCTGGAGTCCGACATTTTTGTTCATTTTTAGAGTTTTAGACCTCGATTTTGGGCGATTTCAGAGGCATTTTTTACGAGTTTGAGTTGGGTAAGTATTCTTTATTCGAAATTAGTTATATTTCATGATTTCATACTCATTTACATCATGAAACCGTGAATTTTTGGAAGAAAAATTAGATTTTTATAAAATTTTCCAAAAACGAAAATTTAAGGTTTGAAAGCCAATCTGATGTTGGAGTTCGATAATTGTATGGTTGAACTCGTATCGGAATGGGTGTTCGGATTTCGTGAGTTTTTTCGAGATTCGAGACGTGGGTCCCACTGTCAGTTTATTAAATGAATTTCGGATTTTAATCCAGAAAATTAATAATTTTATATGGAATTAATTACTACGATTCGTGTTGAGAATATTGAATTGTTTGTGACTAGATTTGAAGCTTTCGGACATCAATTCGCGAGGCAAAGGTTTATTGGAATCTTGAATTTGGTTGCGAAGCGAGGTAAGTGTCGTGGTTAACATTGACTTGAGGGAATAGAATCTTGAATTAATTGTTACGTGAATTTCATATGTAATGACGTATAGGCAAGGTGACGAGTGCCTATACGTCGTCAAATTGATTGTTTGCACATTTATTTGGAAATCATAAATTATTTTAAATCATGAATTAATTATTACATTAATTATTTCTCTCATATTCCTTGCTCAATATTATGCCTTGAATCCATGCTATATTTGTTACATGCTTATTTGATTTATGTGACTTAATTGTTACTTGACATTTAGCATACTAAATATTAAATTGCTTATTTCCTCCTTAATTTCCACAATTAATTGCTACTTGTCATTACTTGTTTCAAAATAAATCATAATTATCATATGGTTGTTGTCTTACAATTTCATATTAATTATTGCATTTATTGGAATAATTTCTTTTATAAGAATTGATAAATTAAATTATTGAGGAGCGGGTTGCACGCCGTAACGAAAATGAAAGTGAATATATTGGAATAGCGGATTGCACGCCGCAACAGAATTGATTGAAAGTGAATATATTAGATGAGCGGGTTACATGCCGCAACAAAATTGATTGAAAAGATATATTGAGGATCGGGTTGCACGCCACAACGGAATTAAATGAAAATGAATATATTGTGGGATCGGGTTGCACGCAACAATGGAAATGAATATGAATATATTGTGGGATCGGGTTGCACGCCGCAACGGAAAGTGATTTAAGTAATAATTGGTTATGTCACGCCCCAAAACGAAGGAGAGCGACCGGCGCTCAACCGAGTGAACCCGAACGAGCAAGCCTATCAGATTTCATTCTACCCAAACTCATCCACAAATGGAGATAATACATATTTTCATTAATTAGACAAAACGGTGTTCACGTCTATAATACCAATTCATTTCCAATAGCTTCATCATTTTTAAAGTCTCAATGGACAAGTAATATAACCACAACATAACATATTTTGTCTTCCCCAGCACCAATACACAACCCACACTATGTCTACAGAGCCTCTACAGATAAAGAAGTGTACAATGATAATGCCGGTAATAAGGCCCCGGCTATACCTCAATCATAATACATAAGGAACAAAAGATACATAACCCCGGGATGAAGTGGGGCTCACCAAGTCAGCTGGGAAGAAGATGTACTACTATCATTGATCAATGTCTCCTGCTGTGGAACCACCTGCATCCATTTAAAGATGCAGCGCCCCCGGCAAAAGGGGCGTTAGTACCGTCGAATAGTACTGGTATGAAAACTAAACACCAATTTAAGAATTTAGAAATACAAGATAATTATGATGAATCAGTGCGGCAATAGAATAATATAGATAATCGTCTCAACCATAGCAAGCTTATTAAAAGCTATCAATAACATTTATAGGATTTAAGATGAGATCCTTTATAACCATCTTCACACAGAGCGGCCCCGTCGCCTCACCCGATGTATACAGGTGGAGGTGTACCTACAGTATCACAACTCTAATCAAGAGGCCCTGCCGCCTCACCTTAATGTATGCGGGTGGATGTATAACCACAGTACCAAGAACCAACACAAAGCGGCTATGCCACCTCACCCCAATGTATGCTGGTGGAAATGCATCAACGATACCAATACCAACACAAAGAGGCTATGCTGCCTCACCCCAATGTATGCGGGTGGTGGTGCCACAACAATACCAAAACTATACACAAAGCGGTCGTACCGCCTCACCCCAATGTAAGCGGGTGGAGGTTCAGTCTCACAATACCATAATCCCTACACAAAGCGGCCATGCCGCCTCACCCCAATATATATGCGGGTGGAGGTGTGTCACAATCACAATCTCTATACCATAATCCCTACACAAAGTGGTCATGCCGCCTCACCCCAATGTATGCGGGTGGAGGTGTATCACAATCGCAATCTCTACACAACTTGGCATAATAACTTTCACATAAATCACGACTAGAAATTATAACATGTGGATCCTCAATTTATAATGCAATATGATAAGAGCATTTGAAATACAAATTGAACATATATCTTCATCACAAAACTTATCGGAATACTCGATTTATAATCAACATCTCGGAACTTACAAGGATAATGAGAATTCCAATTCTTAAAGAAGAGTTTAGCCAACATACCTCAATTGAGCTTCCTTAAACTCTAAAACGTTCCAGAATTCTTAGCAACTTCAATCTATTTTAGAAATATAACAAATTGAACCACAATTAGGAAGATGATTATGGTTCTACCTCATTTGAGCATTTTATCAACACTAGGTGTGCATTAAGGTTTCAAGGCCCTTTTTATGGAGGATTCCACCATCCCACAACCCAATCTTTATCATTTTTAGCTCAAAAATCTTCTTACATCCTTTGATAACACATACATGTAAAATAACCAATCCTCTTGCCCAGAAATTATATTGCTTATTATCTATTTCTACACAAAATTCGAAATTGAGGGTTAGGGTGTAGAACCTTACCTCTAGGATGAAGACCTAGTGGGTTTCCCTTCTTAATCTTCCAAAACTTGGGCAAGAATTGAAGGACAAATATTGGAGAACACCTTCTCACTCTAGGGCACCCTCTCTCACTCTAAAATGTTAGATAATAGCTCAAAAATGACCCAAAGAGTGTATTTAACGAAATAGGGTCGGGTTTTAAAAATCCAAAAATGGAGCTCCGGAGCAAGGTGTGCGATCGCATAACCGATATGCGGACCGCATATCGGTCGCATAGTTAGTTACAAAATAGCCAAAAGAACTGTCTGTGTATGCGGTCACTATGCGGTCCGCATAACTATTATGCGGTCGCATAATGCACCGCATAACAGTTATGCGGTCACATAGTCGACCGCATAGTTGCTTCCAACTGACCCAATTAACTGCCTCACTCTGCGGCCATTATGCGGTCCGCAGAGTGATTCTGCGGTCGCATAATGGACAGCAGAAATGCACTTTTCCGCCAAAACATTTCCTTTACTTTCCGGTGCATTGTTCGACCCAAAGAATTTCTACAATCCCCAAACACGTAAGCCTAGTCTGTCCCCATGAAACATTAGTTTCTTTGCAGAATTTTCCAGGCCTTACACTTAAGTACTTTGAAATTTTCCAGGGTGTTACATTCTCCCCTGCTTAGGATCATTCGTCCTCGAATGAGGGTCAAATTCTGTTATTAGCATTTTATGCAACTCAGGTTTTTCATACCACACACCAACAACCCCAAATTTGACTAACTCCTTAAGTTTCCAAAATTTTCGCCAGAGTTTCCTTTGTAACTAGGCCTATCCACCTGTCAGAGTGCCCCAGAAACACATCCTAACAACATATACGTATGCCAGCGACGTAACATAATACAAAACAACACCAACTGTGGCCTCACAAGCAATTATATTACTAGAACGGAACACCCTTAACATCAAATGTGTAAATCATACATAATTCATAGAAAGCAACTCTTAGAAAATTACATAATCCACAGATCACAACTTATAATTACATGGCTATTCAAACAAATAAGGATACTTTTTCTTCATTTCTTCCTCGACCTCCCAAGTAGCCTCTTCAACCTGTTGGTTTCGCCATAGCACTTTCACGGATGAAATTTCTTTGTTTCTCAATTTTCGGACTTGCCGGTCAATAATAGAAACTGGAATATCTTCATAAGTCAATTCTTCATTTACCTCAATAGTCTCAACCGGAACAATGACTGTCGGGTCTCCAACTACTTTATTTAACATAGACACATGAAACACCGAGTGTACTAATGACATCTCAGGTAGTAGCTCAAGCTTGTATGCTACCTCACCGATCCTCTGAATGATTTTGTACGGTCCGACATACCTCGGACTCAATTTCCATTTCTTACCAAATCGCATTACACCCTTTATGGGGGAAACTTTCAAAAATACCCAATCATCTTATTTGAATTCCAAATCTCTACGACGGACATTTGAGTAGGATTTCTGACGACTCTGAGCAGTCTTCAACCGCTCCTTAATGATTTTAACTTTTTCCATAGCCTGATGCACGAGGTCTAGCCCTATCAACTCTGCTTCCCCAATTTCGAACCACCCAATGGGAGATCTACATCTCCTACCATATAAAGCCTCGAACAGTGTAATTTGAATGCTAGCATAATAATTATTGTTATATGCAAATTCTATGAGTGGTAAATGATCATCCCAGCTACCTTTGAAGTCTATAACACAAGCGCGCAACATATCCTCAAGCGTCTGAATAGTCTGTTCTGCCAGCCCGTCAGTTTACGGGTGAAAGGATGTACTAAGATTCACTTGAGTACCCAAACCTTGCTGAAATTTCTTCCAAAAAAAAGCAGTGAATTGTGCCCCCCTGATCAGAAGTGATGGAAACTGGGGTGCCATGCAACCTGACTATTTCTTTGATATACAACTGAGCATACTGATCCACTGTGTCGGTAGACTTAACCGGCAAAAAGTGTGCTGATTTCGTGAGTCGATCCACAATCACCCAAATTGAGTCAAACTTGCGCAGAGTACGCGGTTATCCTACCACAAAGTCCATATTAATCATTTCCCATTTCCACATTAGAATTTCTATGTTCTGTGCCAACCCACCGGGCCTTTGGTGTTCGGCCTTCACTTCCTGACAGTTCGGACATCTTGCTACAAAGTCCGCCACATTCCTCTTCATATCATTCCACCAATAGACTTCCTTAAGATCATGATACATTTTTGTAGAACCTGGGTGCATAGAATACCTCGAAGTGTGAGCTTCAGTCAAAATTCTTTCACGAAGACCATCCACATTTGGAACACATAGTCGCCCTTGGTACCTTAGTGTACCATCATCCATGCCAAGAGAAAAGGCTATGGTCTTATGTTTATGAATCCCCTCTTTCAATTGCACCAATAATGGATCGTTGTATTGCTTCTCTTTAACTTCCACAACAAGCGATGATTCAGCCTTATTTTGCACAATTACCCCTCCTTTACTAGAGTCCGTAAGATGAACTCCCAAACTAGCCAATCGGTGAACTTCCTTGGCTAATGGCCTCTGATATGCCTCCAAGTGAGCCAAACTGCCCATATATTTCCGGCTAAGAGCATCAGCCACAACATTGGCCTTTCCCGGATGATATAGAATATCAATGTCGTAGTCCTTGAGTAACTCAAGCCATCTTATCTACCTCAGATTCAATTCCTTCTACTTGAAAATATATTGAAGGCTCTTATAGTCCGTGAATATATCCACATGGACCCCATATAAATAATGACGCCAAATTTTTAATGCAAATACCACTGCCACAAGTTCTAAATCATGTGTTGGATAGTTCTTTTCATGATTCTTTAGTTGCCTAGAAGCATAAGCTATCACCTTCCCTTGTTGCATTAATACACACCCAAGCCCGATTCTTGAAGCATCACAATATACCACAAATCCATACATACCCTCTGGTAGAGTCAACACCGGCGCCGTAGTCAGTCTTGCTTTCAATTCCTGGAAACTCTTTTCACAAGCATCTCACCACTGGAACTTAATTGCCTTCTGCGTCAATTTAGTCAATGGAGAGGCAAGAGTAGAAAACCCCTCAACAAACTTTCTGTAATATCTAGCTAAGCCCAAAAAACTGCGAATCTCTGTTGGAGTTATAGGCCTTGGCCAATTCTTCACCGCTGAAATTTTCTGAGGATCAACCTTAATTCCCGCACTAGAAACTACATGACCCAAGAATATGACTGATTCAAGCCAAAATTCATACTTTGAAAACTTTGCATATAACTGGTGCTGATGCAGGGTTTGCAGTATTACCCTGAGATGATCGACATGGTCTTTACTTAAATATATGGGAATGAATGCTTAACAAATATTTATCCAAACAGTTTTGTTAACCTGTTGTGGTGGAAAATGCCATTCTATACATCCAATGTAGCCATTGGGTATTGTTAAGTCTTGTGGTGTGACACCATTGGAATCAAAATGTCTAGCACTGAAGTTTAAAAAGCTGTTTTAAATATCCCAGCTCCCTGATTCTTCAATTAAGACACCTTGATTCTCCATAATCAAGTTGGAGTAAATATCTTCTAAATAATTTAAGAATTGAATGGAAACAAAGTTCATTCATCCTGGCAATGGGGTACTAGTTCTTTTAGCTATACATTTTTAGCCGTAGAAACAGCATACATTCTCAAATAACTTATCTTTTTCCTTACAAAAGGACCTGTATCACCAAGCATAGCATCAGCTAGCAAAGTCTTTTTCTGTTGTCAAACCTCTGTTCAGTTTTCAGCTCTCTGAATCTCACGGCAGTTATCTTCAGAGGTCTTAACTTGGTTGATGCAGGACGCATGTCCGGAATGGTGACCTAATCCTGGAACTGAACTCTCTGCCTTAGGGGTCCGGTGGTGGGAGTCCATCCCAACACTCCCAAGGAATTATCCAACAAGGTGGTCGAGCACAGAGACCAAGTCGGGAGCCTCTGTTGATTCACAGTTCAGAACCTTGAACTGGAATTGTAAATTAATATAATCTGAGCAAATGATCTACGTCTCCAGGTCTAAGGTAGAAATAAATAAACTCCGACCTTGAATTAACGAATGGTACCTTCTTTCAACTGAGCAGAACCCGTTCAGTTTGAACTAAACCTTGTTTAAATGAAGCGAGTGGCACCCAAGCTCAGCGGAATGAGGAAGAACTCATCACATCCCACATTCAGATCAAAATCTTAATTATCTTTAATTCAATGGGATTCAAAATAATTTTGGTCTTAATCATTTGAAAATGTGGGACAGAAACGAGTGGACCTCAGGAACCCATGGAACAAACAGAATGCCCACTGAACCGGAGGATAATAAGACAGTTCAGTCTCAGAAGTCACGCCTGTAGTCTGAACCCAATCCCAGTGCGTGAGAACATGGGTGTGCGAAGGAGCAAGGCAGCAGCGGGTGTTGAACCCGGATCCAGCTGGGCAGGACATAACGCCAGGATCTGACACCCAGGAGGTAATGTGGGATGAAGACCGAGGAAGTCCTCTAATCCTGAAGTTCCATGGTGGCAAAACTCCAGCCGAAGGTCCTCTGGATGTTTTATAGATGACCTCAGCCACACACGCCCAGGCATGCGCCCACCTTAGTTACCTCTGAATTTGTTTTTCAGCCAACTGAATGTCGCGCCCAACCTCCTTCACATTTCATGGGACGAGCGGCAATCTTCTGGTTCAGAGACCCAGTACACTGTAGCTCCAAAGCAGAACTGCAAGTCAGATTCCAGCCACTTTGTGGTAGCAAAGGAATCTGTTCTAGTGAAACCCTTCATCTGGCCGACCCTCTGCTCAGTGGGAAATCCCCACAGACTTGTCGGGGTTCCAGACATCCAGACCATCCAAGACTGGAAGTCAGAATGACGTGGACGGTCCCTCAGAAATAATCTTCTCGAATTTTTCTGGTTCTTCACTGGAACACCAAACTTGTTCCTAACAACTTAATTTAAAAGTCAAAATTTGAGACCCAGTTTTGAAGCTGCCATCACGCTTCCATTCTATCCTTCCACGTCTGCAGTCCTCTTTGGAATATGAAGTCGCTGTTCACCCATTTCAACACAGTTCAGTGTGACGTGTATCCTACGTGCCTCAGAGAGGCCTCCAGACGCTGGAGTCAGTTCCTAAGGGAATAAGGCCCCAAGAATATAAATCATGGCATGCACTGAATGCATATAAATAGCGTGAATAGTAACATACTTGAGCAGTTAAACTCCATATGTACTCTACATATTCACACTACATCACGTTCAGTTTTCAAACCCACGGCACCAGCCTTGGCTTTGCCAAGAAAATAGTCTTGAACATCCATGGCGTGAACACTCCCAACCCACCCACCCCGCTCTTGGTGCTTCCTCCCATGGGATTCCTTCCCGTGAACCCAACCCAAGAACAGGGGCCACCCTTTCTTCTGTGGCAGGAAGGACCTCAAACTCCCTCCATCCTGTTATTTACCAAACCTCCCAAGCAGCTCAAAATAGAAATCTCATCATGTCACCCAAGTCCCCAGTCCCCGGACCCAAGAAATTCGCAAACAAACCCATGGCATCCAACTGAAGGAACCCCTAAACTGTCCTAATGGCGCGGAGATCTCCTGATCACTGCAGCGGCGAGCTCCCGGCCCACCCCATTCTCCTGCCTCCCGAGTAGCTGGGACTACACCCGTGCCTGCCACTGGGGAACAAGCCCTCAGCACAACAACGGAACAACCCAATCCCAAACCCAAGCTCCCATTTTTGGTCCCATCATCCACTGGAAACAGTCCCATGTCAAGACCTTCCCAGAGTTGCAGGGAGCCAGCAAGAAAATGCATCACCAGATTAAAGTCAGCAGCAGAGTAACTCAGGAGGAATGAGGCTCACTTCCCCCATGTCACCTCATTCATTCACTTATAGGCTTGAACTGTCATCAGGGCGGTGATTGGCTTTGTCCTGCCTCTTCTGCCTTTCTTTTTCAGTGCTTCACGTGGCACTAAAAATTGGATGTTCAGGAGCAAAGGGGGAAGGGAACAATTTACAAATCAGTTTTACTATTTTATCAACAGTTCATGGGGGAAGTGTATTGGACTAGAATCATTTTAGAGGATCCTAATTGTAGAGGTAGCCTTAATAAGTCACAATTTGGAAATAGTTAAGACCAGCGCACACGGTCATGGACATCTAGGATACTTAAAACTTAGGTTTGAGACCAAGTTTTTTCAATAAAGTTTTAAAACTCAAGGTTGTTGGAATCGAACGCTTAACCTGAGAACCTTAATTTGAGTGCTTCTATTTTAGTTTACTCAAATTTCAGCTCCATGTTGGAGGAACAGTAATATTTTATTAATTAGACAAACGAAGGTTCAGATGGGTGTCAGAACATTGCTGAACGAGCACCCATTTCAATAGTTTCAGTTCTATTTTTAAAAGTCTTGAATTTATGTTAAATGTAATTCAAGAAGCAGAAAATAATAATTATATTTTGGTCATTTTTTCCTCCTGTTGAACCAATAATCCTATAAAATTTAAAATGTTCCATAGTTTCAGACATAAATAAATAAAGGAAATGAATATGAATGTGTAGGAAGTTAAGTCTCTCGGCTGGTAACTTTTGAACCAGTAATGGCGAGGTTAAATGGGTGGAGCATACGCCAATTTCCTATACTGTCAGTTTGGCCCAAGCTGAGTCACAAAATGAATATGTATCACATTTATTTGACTGACATGTTCTCACGTGGAACCGACTCAAGCAAGTTTACCATGAGCTTCAGTGACCTCAAAGAAAGAGATATTCAAGTGATGATCATGTCAGAATAATATTAATGAAACTTAAACACTGACCAACAGAATTAGAAACACAAGATAATTATGATACAACTGCTGCTGGCATTAATAATATAGACACTGTGTTTTCCTTAACGAGAAAACAAGCTAGATAAAAGTCATTTACCAAACATTAGCTAAGACTAAATGAATTTTTAATTCATTCATAAACTGAATCAACAGAATATATGTCATGCCGACTCGGGGATGGATGCAGTGGAGGTACTAGTGAAACATCAATGGGGGACCTTGACCCAGCCAGGCTGCCAAACACTAATGTATGGGTAGAAAAGATAAAGGGTGTCTCAGCAAAGAATAAGAAACTCAGCAAACAAAGGGGACAGCACAGCTACCTAGTCAGATGGGTGAAGTCAACAATGAGTACTGGACAGATTGAACACAAGAAATATGCTGGAAGGCCACCTTGAATGATACAAAGAAGGTGTTACAATAATACACGAAATTAGCATAAAATGGTTGGGATTACCACTTGAACAAGTTGTAGGCATCTTCAGTTATGTCAATTAGTAGAATTTTTATAAATATTGCTGCTGTTTTCATCCTTTAATATATATTGTTAGTGGTTGTGGTTTCAAAGGGATTATCAAGTTGGTTACATATGAAGGATATGATTATGCTGTTGACAGAAGATAAAAAAGAAAGAATTTGAAATTTATGGTAGTTACAACTTTAAGTGGTTAACAACTGTGCACATAATCAACAGAGTTCTAGAATTATAACAAAATGTTTAATCCTGGAATTTTATGGGTTCAACACATAAATATAGCCTCCGAAACAATAAATTGAACATATATCTCTTCATCACAAACCTATCTTGAATGCATTTGGATTATGAACTCAATGATTCTGAACCCTGGAAAAATATTGTCTATAAACCCAATCTTAAAAATAAGTTGAAATGGAACATGACCCCTTAACTTGAGTTAAACTCAAAACGTCTGAATTTAATAAATCAACTGGTTTTGTGAAGACAACACATTCAAATCAATGAACCCATAACTGAGAAGGATGACGAAGGTCCAAACTCAACTGTTGTTTGTTTCACACTGCCTCATCCAAAAAAAAGAATGAAGGTTCTGGTTGCTTCCTCCTATGGAGATCCACACCATCCTGTCCCAATCTTGAATGGCTCACATTCCAAAAATCTTCTTTACATCTGATGAACATATATAAAAAAATTGAACCAATCCCTTCTGGTTTTAAATTGAGTCTCAGTTTTATTGTTCCATTTTCACAAAATCCAAAATCAGAGGGCTGTAGGTGTAAGAACCCTCCTTGACTTTCAAGATTAACATCTTGCTTGGTACTCCCTTCTTTTGGACCTCCTGTGTCTGGCAAGACCCATGGACAACATTTGAGAACACCCTCCCACCCAGGAACCCCTTCTCCCATCCAAAGGACAGGCGAAGGAGTCTCAAAAATGAACCCAAAGATGAATTATTAAAAGAGGGCCTGCCTGGTGTCCCTGGTCTTATCCTTGAACAAGGCGTGACCTGACAAACTGAAGGAAGGGACCTTGAACACCCGGTCCAGCGCAGCCCATGCACAACAGACCAAAAGAGAATTGTTCCGTGGGCACGGCGGCCCACTGAGCATGGTTCCGAGATGTCCGCGACAGCAGAATGGCAGCCGTGTGTCTGCGTGACATGTTCGGGGATGCCAGCCAGCGAGCCTGTCCGCACACAGTCGGCCTGGTCTCACCCAATCGAACTCCGCCCGCACCGTGCCAGCTATGCGGTTCACAGAAGGATCCCAGTGTTTCCAGGTCGAACCCACACAGGAAATGTCCTCTCCGCCGGGGACTTCAAGAATTTTTTTGAAAACGAGTTGGACCGTGTCCGATTTTTTTTTTACTTGAAGCTCTACCAAAATAAAGAACTCCCTTGTCGTTTAATCTCCCACCACGTAGTTTCCAAAGTCCCATTTTCACCCAGCTAAAATGCAGATGATTTTCTTTGCAAAATTCCCACCCAGTCTCACAACTTTAAGACCCTGAAACCTCCCATGTCGTACAGCCATGGTCTGCCTACCCATCTGGACCGTCGAGCTGGCTCACCTCAATCTCTGCTTCGAACTCCCAGCCTTAACCCTCCGGTTAGGACGGAACAAACATTAGCCCAGCCACCAAAAGCATGTAATATGATCCCAGCCTTTAGCCTCTGTCACCCACCATCAGCCAGGCTAGGCTTTGGCACTGAGCCCAGACATGGGGTCGGGGCTGAGAACCACATGGCACTCCAGATCCTTGGCGTTGAGCACCAGAACTCAGTCCCATGAGTGGCACAACAGATCTGGTCTTATCCCACCAGATCCCACAGAGCTCTATGTAGCACGTGGTCCTCCCAGCGATTCCAGCCCCAAGTCCGGTTCACCTTTAGCCTTAGCTGTGTGCATTTTTATGTCACAGATCTTGAAGCCATCCTGCACCTCATTTAGTGAATGTATTCTAGTAGCTAGCATGCAATACTCAGGACACAATCAAATTCCGGACACAGGATTTGTAGTTGACCATTGTTACTAGAATATGCAGCCTTACCCTTCAATTCAGAACATTCAAGATCTAGATCTCAGCAATGGGTTCTTTAATGGTTGGTTCAGAAATCTGAAACTCGAAAAATAAATGGGTTTAAAATCATCCTGAACATTTGGTACATTCCATCTGAGTGTATGAAACGGCTAGGGAAACATCCACTTATCCCAGCGTGAAAATTGGGTCTTGACATTTGAACTGGAACCTTATGAATGGGAAAATCTGGATATTTAAATAATCACTCCAAAATCTTTGGAACACACCGGTTTTGAACCCAAACCTTTATTGTCCAAACTCTAATTCAGATCCAGATGAGTTATCATAAGTTTAAAATAGATCCTTCTCCATGTGTCCAACTGGAGATCCTATTGAACGATCCCATGTGATGGACTTCATCTGGTAATCCCTACCAGCGGTGTATCCAAGCATGAGACTCCTATAATTTCAGTCAGAATTAATTCACTTTGGTCATTTGATCCCATCAGCTGAGATCCGCAAGAAAGTATTCTTCCAATCATGGGTTTCAGCAAAACCCATAATCAGTTTTTTTTCATGTCACATCTCCCTTTGAAAGGAAATTGACTGTCGCATTCTGATCCTTCGAGAACACGACTGTGTCCCTAACTTGCAACCCACATCACTAGTGAACCCACCGTGGCCCTGCACACACAGTTCACAGACACAGACGAAGTCCCAGCTAGAAGGTGCCCAGCTGGGCCAGGAATCAGAACAGCTGGCACCCGGCGGAGGCGTGACCCCGTCCGTCAGTCAGACCACAAAAGTAACTTGAGACCCCTGAGAACCTGATCCCACACCGAACTCCCAGACAGCCGTCCAACCTCCCAGAACTCAGCGAGACAGTCCCAAGCCACTCCTGTCCCAGATCCTCCCAAAGCTCTTGAGTCTTGCTGTCCACACAACGCACATGCACATTTTTAATATATCATCCTTCTGTTAACCCAAACGCTGGTATCTCCTGACTGAAGCACACATCTAAAACTCATCTGGAAGCATGGAAACGAGTCTGAACAAACGCACTCATCTGGAGAAGAGCAGAAGGCCCGACCAAACTTAATCCTTTAACAGATTCTAGTCTGCTCTTTTCCGGACGAAAGGGGACCGTAGCCCTTCCTGAAAGGAACCCTGAACAGGTAAACCATAAGTCCTGGTACATTTTAGTAAATCCCAATAACAGTCCTGGACATCCGGAACCGTCCGGATCTCAAATCCTCTGCTCAGTCTGACACTGGAGATCTCCGATGAGTCCAAAACGGAAAACACTGGACCTATTCACAATCTGTCCCAACATCCTATATCACCTACTTTCATTAAACCTCCTTTATAAAGGACATTGTGGTATCAAAACCCCATTTAGGAAAAAAAGTAATGAATTTAACATGAATCTCTTGATGCCTGTGGGCTGGGCACCCAGACGGGAAAGACATCCTGTCCTGCCAGCATGGAGCTTCCTTCCATTTCAATTTGAATCAGAATCCCTTATTCTATTTGCCTTCATGATTTTAGCATATCCCATCCTTAAACCATTTTGAGTTGTTTTCCCAGAGGTCCCTATTTATTAGGTCATCTTGGTTTCAGCAGTAGGTCCTGATCATGTATAATTTGGAACCCTGCCTTTTATTTAGTGCTTTTTTCTTTAAGCTTTCCATTATCCTTTGGAATATATGCGTATATCCCTGCCAAACTCAAACTTAATAATACATGACTATATCCTGTGATTTTCATTTAATCCAAAAATGATCAATAAATATCATATATTCATTCATTCAATATAATATCTATTTGAGATTTCAGTAATTAAAACAATGAATGATAACTTTGATATTAGAAGCAGATGCAAGGAGTGAATTTTCTATTTTAATGTTTAGTAGATTAATCATGTTTCAGATAATAATTTGTTTATATATTTTGACAGAGTCTCTCATACTAAAATATATACATCTTAAATCCAGACCATCAACAAGTAACTCTGTGAGTGGGTTTGAGTGGAGAACATTCCTTTCACTAATCCATCTTTCATTTGGAGAAATTTTAATTTATTTACTTGAGATCCTATAATGAAATTATGTCCTCAGTAAAAAGATCAACATGACAAACAATGTAATTATGGTGGAACAACAAAACTTAAATAATAGTGAGAGAAACAGTGGAGGAAAAGACCAACAGCATGTGTCTAACAGTGCCTTGAATTATTTTCCATATTATGGGCTGTCGGCGCGTGGCGTGGACAGTCGCCATGCGTTATACATGCTCATTATCAAGCCTTCCAGTGTGTATCCCATCACACGTGCTCGGCGACTTTGTCACCCATCGAATGGCGCCTGCTCGCCTGTGGTGGTGCGCACATATGCGTCACACCTTCCTGCATCCCATGTATATATATATATATACACACACATACACATATATATGTATGCGCGCGCGCGCGCGCGCGCGCGCGCGCGCGCGCGCGCGCGCGCGCACACACGCCCACCCACAGTCATGCGCGCTTGCTCACACACACATAAACGTTGGTGCACACATATGAAATATACACAGCTAAACTTTCACATTGGCATGCCATGAGAAAATTAATTTAACATCTAAATAAAACTCACTAATCATTATTTTTTTGTAGATCATGGTATTATATATGGATATAAAAAATAACATGATATGTAATCACAGAATATAAACATTCAACATTTTTATGCGACAGAAACAGTCATGAAAATCACATTTTTCTGTTTTATTTGTATCTTATGACCATGTACAAAAGTAATAACAGATAACTTTAATATATCTTAACCTGACGCCTTTTAGAATTTACAATTTTACGCTTTTTACAAAAATCAGACCAACCAAGTTTGATGACCAACTTTGTGTGTGTTTGATCAGTTTTGCCCATGCAAAGAGCCCAATGGACTGTCACTTGATCACAAATTTTAACGGTGAATTGTTTGCATCCACGTGACTTGGTTTGGGAGACATGAAGGGCGAAGAACCTGTATCACGGTCAAAAATGTAATGGTCTTGATAGTCCAATGAATACAGCGAGAATAGATTCTAGAAGTCAAAAGAACTGCCAACAAATAGAGCTCAGAGCAGTTGGGATCTCCCTGACGGCTCTTTTTGGATAATTTTCTCTACAAATTTACTAACCTATAAATGTTTTTTAAAATATCAACTTTTAGCAAGTCTTAGAGTCTTCAAATAGATCATTGTAGAAGAATCTGTGAGAACTAAGAACCATCCAAATCCTTAGTGAAAGGTAAATCTGACACACGCGGGAAACCTTAGCAGAACCAACAGTCGGAATAACCTTGAACTTTGTGGCATATCCAAACATGGAACACAGGTCCCTTTACTGTCTGGGTGTATAAGTCCCATCTGGAATATTTACTGAACGTCGCGCGATGAATTTGAATTGAACCTTGTCATCCTTTCGAAGTAGAGACATTCAGAACTGCCAGACTGAGTGGGAATGCTACAGTTTTGTTTGGTCCTGCATCAGTTCAATGTTTCATATGACTTGATGCGATCAGCAAAATTAGAGTAAGATCTTGTATTATAACATCAAACAGTGAAAACGAATTAGTCTCTATGTTCTTGTTTATATTATGCACTTTCTTTATAGTCCGTCGCGAAACGAATAAAATCATTTTACATTTTGAAAACAAAATTCATACTTCTTATTTTATCTTTAATAAAATAATTTATAGCCAAAAAAAATATTCATGGCTTGTCTTGTTTTATACCACATATTTCAAAAGTCTTTCGTTCTTAAATTTCGTGTCCAGTCAAACTATATCACATAAATTGGAATGAAAAAACACAATTCTTACGTCGATTACCTTACGACGAAACTTTAACATACGAAAATACAGAATGTAACATATCATTTTCGATCTTATCTTAATTGACTTATGGCGTACTTCCATATACGAAAACATGAGGTGTAACAATCTCATTGCTCTTCGACCTCTTGTCTCCCATTCTTGTCATTGTAGGCGCCGCTTTCATGGGAGTACCTTGGGCTGGGTTCTCCGATTTTGACTGGTATTACTACTTCAGTTCCATAGACTAGAGAATAAGGTTTCTCTCTTGTTCTCGTCTTCGGGGTCGTTTTGTGCTCCCATAATATTTTTGGGAGTATCTCCGTCCACAAGCATTTGGCATCCTCATGTTTTTTCTTCATCATGTTTAGGATAGATTTATTGGAGGATTATTTATACCGGTTGTTGGCCAGGTGGTAAGGAGTTGAAAGTATCCTTTTAATGTTCCACTTCTTGAAGAACTCGGTCGTTTTGCTTTCCGTGAACTGGGGCTCGTTGTCACAGCTTATCTCTTAGGGTAGGTCGAATCGACAGATGATGTTTTTCCATATGAAGCCGATTACCTCTTGCTCACGAACTTGGGTGAATGCTCCTACTTTCACCCACTTAGAAAAATAGTCAGTTAAAACTAAAAGAAATTTTATATTACCTCATCCCAGCGAAAGCGGTCCTACGATATCCATTCCCCATATAATGAAAGACCATGGAGAGGTGACGGAATAGAGGTGTTTGCCTACTTGGTGGATTATCAGGGCGTATCTTTGACACTGCTCGCATCTCTTCACAAATTCTAGAGCGTCTTTTTCATGGTGGGCCAATAATATCCGGCATGTATGAGGCACCTGACAAGTGCTTGAGAATGCGTTGGGTTTGATTCAGACGTAAGCATTTTGCCAAGGGGTCATCGTACGTTCTCTTATACAAGTCATTGTAAAGGTGGTTGTACTTGGCGGCCTGCATTCTCAGCTTTTTGGCTTTCTTTTTGTCGTTTACAATTGCGCCAGTCCTAAGTTAAATTTATAGATTTACCTCGATGTGTTCCAATGTCGAGCTGAGGAGATAAACTACACTCTTATCCCTGGGAGTTATGCTTTTGGTGGCGGCAACCAATTTGGCGAGACCATCTACATCGATGTTTTGAGTTCGTGGAATTTGGTCGAGCTGGCATTCGTCAAAATTGGGCTGCAATATGCAGATCTCAGTATGGTACTTCTGCAACCTCTGCTCTATGATTTGGAAAGTCCTAGTAAAACGGAGCTTCAATCGTTTCACCCCTTACTTGAGTGTTAGTCTCAATCCTGCAAACACGGCCTCAGTCTGGATCCGCATGCATTAGACGTGCCATCAATGTGTAGGACCCAAAGGTCGTGTGTTTGAATAGAAGCTTGAGTGGCTTCTTTTTCAGCCTCAGGCATTACTTTTGCGCTAAAGTCTGCGAGGACGTCAGCGAGCATTTGCGACTTTATTGCCATGCGAGGCTGATAAGTGATTTCGTGCTCACTTAATTCAATGGCCCATTTGGCCAGCCTACCCAACAACTTGAGTTTGTGTAATATGCTTCTTAAAGAAAAGGTGATGACGATTGAGATCGGGTAGCACTGAAAGTATGGCTTGAGCTTTTGTGAATCTACGACTAGGGCCACGGCTAGTTTCTCGAGGTGAGGGTACCTCGTCTCTACGTCGACAAGTGTTTTACTAATATAATAAATTAGATATTGCGTACCTTTATCTTCCCAAACTAGGATCGCGCTTACCGCTACTTTCGAGACGACGAGATAAACAAGGAGACACTTCTCAAGTTTGAATTTTGAGAGCAAGGGTGGTGGCGACAAGTATTCCTTCAGTTCTTGGGATGCTTTCACACACTCGGGCATCCATTCGAGACCGTTATCCTTTTTGAGTACGCTAAAATACTTGTGACACATATCAGACGACCGCGAGATGAATCTGAATAGGGCGGCAATTCGATCGGTCAGTCTCTAGACTTGCTTCTTAGTGGTTAGTTGTTCTGGTATCCCGTCGATAGCCTTAACTTGATCTAAGTTGACCTCAATCCCTTGCTATGATATCAAGAAGCCCAAAATATTCCCCGAGGCTATGCAAACACGTATTTCTCGGGATTTAGTTTCATTCTCTATTTTTTTAGTATATCGAAGGCTTTCTTTAGGTGGTCGATGTGATCCTATGACTTCACGGACTTGTCCAACGTATCGTCGATATATACCTCCATGGTTTTGCCGAGTTGATCTTTGAACATTTTCATGACCAATCTTTGATAGGTAGTCCTTACGTTCTTCAAACCGAATGGCATGACCTTATAACAATATGTTCCCCTGTGGGTGATGAACGTAGTCTTTTCTTGGCCATATTCCACCATGAGTATTTGGTTGTAACCTGTGTAGGTGTCCAGAAAATTTAACAGCTTGTGTCCTACTGTTGCGTCGATGAATTGGTTGATGTGTGGCAACGAGAATGAATCTTTTGTGCATGCTTTGTTCAGGTCTATGAATTCCACACATATCCTCCATTTCCCATTTTTTGTTTTAACTATCACCACATTTGCAATCCATTTGGGGTACTTTGACTCCTGATAGAGCCGTTGGCCAATAGCTTTTCTACCTCTTCATAGATGGCCTCGTTGATTATGAGGTCAAACTTTTGTCGGACCTGTCTTACTAGGGGTAGAAGGGGTCGACATACAACCCGTGCGTGGCAATTTCCTTGGGTATGTCTGGCTGCATGAATAAAGGCAAATAGATCTGCGTGAGTTACTAATAATTGATTAAATTTACCTGGGTCACAGAGTTTGCAGCCGATATAGGCCTTTTTGTTAAGGTCACTATGATTTAGCTGGACGGGGTCGAGGTTTTCTATAGTTGAGTTTGCGGCTTCGACCATCTTTGGGTCCATGATGACTTCTTTGGCTTCGACCTATGGCGAGCTCAACCCTGCTGATTTTTATGCTTATTTTTCCTTTTATTTCTTTTGTTGAGTTATCGTGCCGTCTATGGCGATTCGGTAGCACTCCCAGGACGTACGTTATTCCACTTGTATGCTGAATATTCCCCAAGGTGTAGGAAATTTGATCACTTGGTATAAGCTAGAGTGGATGACTCTCATAGAGTGTATCCATGACCGTCCCACGATGACGTTGTATGTGGTGTCCTGGCTCATGATATGGAATGTAATCTCTAGTGTCACTCCACCAGTGAGGACAGGGAGTTTGATCTCTCCTGAAGTCCATTCAACTGCATTATTAAAACCGATTAGTGTGATGCAATGTGGCACTATCTTATCCTTGAGTCCCATTTGTGCGAGGACTCTGGGATGGATGATGCACGCTCCACTTCCGTCATCTACCATAATTCTTTCGTCTGCAGCTAACTCAGTGAAGATGCTACTTTCTTCGAGTCCGGCATGCCATTCGTGGGTGATCAATCTTTTGAGCTTGTGGGTGGTGGTGAATTTGATGCCGTTGACAGAGGCGTCATCACTGCCACCAATAATCATGTTGATGGTGTGGGTTGGTGAAGGTGGCTTGGGTGGACCTGGGCATTCTTGACACCTCACTAAAGTGTTCCTATCTTTGTCGCTGAGTAGTTCCTTAAGATGCCCTTGCTGCAACAAATTTGTTGCCTCTAGTCTTAGAGCGATGCGATCTTCTGTTTTGTGTCCACGTTTTTTGTGGAACCCGTAGAGGGCATCTGATTTTCTGGTGCCTGGGTCGGACCTCATCTTTGGCGGTCATTTTACTTTTATTCCGAGATTCTCAAGAGCATAGGCCACCTCTGTAGGTGACAAAAAGGTTGTGAGCAGATAGTAAAGGCTTTATACCTCGACCGTTCCTATAAGTTACTGACCTCAACCTAAGTGGGCAATCTTCTTAACGAAATGAGGGAATAGGCACCCTGACATAGGGCTAGTGTCGTTCCCTACCTAGCCATGATACTGGATGGTCTCTCCTTGTATTATCCCTGCATTCTTTCCTGTGTTCGGATTATGCCGAGGTGAGTCGTCGAGTTGGTCTATTGAGGTCATCGTCGTCTGCTCTGACTTTAACGACCCGACCGGTTATTTTGAGAATTTACGCTCCTTTCAACTATTTAAAATCTTGAATAACTTCCTATGAGGTATAATGACTTGTGTGAATTATCGATTTTGGTTTTAAGGTATTTCGGAGTTAGCTTGGAAGAATAAATTTCAAGTTGGAAGCTTAAGTTGAAATAGTTGACCGGATGGTGACTTATGTGTAAACGACCTCAAAATAGAGTTTAGATAATTTCAATAGCTCCGTATGGTGATTTTGGACTTAGGGGCGTGTCCGGAAAATTATTTGGAGGTAATTAGGCTTGAAATGCCGAGAGTTGAATTTTTGGGAAGTTTGACAGGGGAGTTGACTTTTTGATATCGAGGTCGGAATCCGATTCTGAAAATTGGAATAGCTTCGTTATTTCATTTATGACTTGTGTGCAAAATTTGAAGTCATACCGAATTGATTTGATGTATTTCGGCACAAGATATAGAATTTGAAAGTTCAAAGTTCATTAGGTTTGAATTGAGCTACGATTCATAGTTTTAGCGTTGTTTGATGTGATTCGAGGCTTCGACTAAGTTCGTATAATGTTTTAGGACTTGTTGGTATATTTGGTTGAGGTCCCGAGGGGCTCTGGTGAGTTTCGGGGTGGTTTCGGACCATTTCTACTCCATTTTTAATTGTTGGTTTCTGCCTACAGAGGTGTGCATCACGATCGCGAACATTTGGTCGCGTTCGCGAAGAGCAAATAGCAGTTTCGGGCCTTGTGAATTGTGGAAGCTCTTTTGCGATCGCGTAGAACAAAATCTCTGCTGCACTGACCCGACTTTGGAAGCATATATCTCGCAATCTATAAGGAATTTAGAGATGATCCAAAAATGAAAGTTGTAGCCCTTGATGTCTAGTTTTCAGAAAAGTAAACCATTTGTCATTTGGAGAGGTGTATAAAACGTTATGGTATATACACTAGAGGCTATCTAGGAGATGTTTGGAAATATATGTGGCACATGGCTGACTTTGGAAGCTTATATGTAGCAATCGATAAGGAATTGGGAGATGAGCGATAAATAAAAGTTATAGCCCTTTGTATCTAGTTTTCAGAAAGTTAAACCATTTACAATTTGGAGTTTTGTACAAATAGTTATGACCATTATACTATAATCTATCTGGAAGAGTTGTGGAGTTTGTGCTTCGCGATCGTGATTGGTTTTCTGCGACCGCGAAGAGCAATTTCGGGGCTGAAAAATTTTCTGCCTCGACAGAAGATATATTTTGAGATTTCGGCCATTTTAACACATTTAGAGCTATGGAGCTCGGATTGAAGCGATTTTTGTGGCGAATTTTATCATATGGATTGTGGTAAGTTATTCTAACTCGTTTTTGGTTAAACTGCACGAATCTATTATTGTTTTTACCAACAAATTAGTGTTTTCGGTTGAAAATAGTAGAAAAATTCATAGACTTTAATTGAGGATTTGAAGGCTGAGTTGTGATCCAATTTGAGTAATTTTGGTATGGTGGGACTCGTGGTTAGATGGGGGTTCGGATTTTGTGAGTTTCATCGGATTTTGAGACGTGGTCCCCACGAGCGATTTTTGAGCTAAATTTCGGATTTTTATGGAAAATTAGTATTTTCTTATGGAATTAATTCTAATAAATTTTATTGACTGAATCGAATTAATTGTGGCTACATTCGAGGCGTTTAGAGACCAATTCACAAGGCAAAGGCATAACGGAGTAAAGAATTATACGGTTTGAATTAAGTAACACTTCTAAACTTGGTTTTGAGGGTATGAATCCCCGAATCTGGTATGATATAAATTATTTGGAGGTGACACACACGATAGGTGAAGAGATGTGGACGTGCACCATATAAATTGTGTCTTGAACAAATCCTATGAAGTTGTAAGGTTAATGAATCATGTTATTATCTGAACATTCTTCACGTGTTAGAGAAATTGAGCTGAGGCTCCTAATAAAGATCATGTTTAGGCTACGTGCCAATATTTTGGGACCCATGAGGTCGTGTTGCTGTTGAATTAATTGTTCAAAAATATACATTTCACACTCAGTAATATTTTTCCATTATGAGAATATTTATGGGATTGAGCTGCATGACGCAGCAGGCCATAATGGCTTTATACATTATTATTATATGGATCGGGGCTGCCCGCCTGCAGTAGGCCTTATAGGCTTTACTATTTTATGGATCGGGGTTGCCCGCCTGTAGCAGGCCTTATAGGCTTTACTATTTTATGGATCGGGACCGCCCGCCTGCAGCAGACCTTATAGTCTTTATTATTATACGGATCGGGACTGCCCGCCTGCAGTAGGCCATATTGGCTTTATATCACGCTTGGGCTAAATGAGCCCCCCCGGAGTCTGTACACACCCCCAGTGAGCGTAGAAGATTATATATATTCGGGATGGACTTCCCCGGGTATGGACTTGCCTTACTTACAATGATTATATATATATATATATATATATATATATATATATATATATATATATATATATATATATATATATTCGGGATGGATTTTTCCCAGGGCATGGACTTGCCTTACTTATTTATATTATAATGAATTTACCTGGACATGGATTTTGTCCGTCTCATTTGCATTAGGGATAAATTACCCCAGGGCTGGATTGGCCTTATACGGTACTGAGTGACTGATTGTCAGTTGATGTGTATATATATATACGGGTTGAAACACCCCTTGGCTGGATTGGCCATAACTGTACCGAGTGACCGAATAATTTGTGACCAGTATTTACATGAGCTCTTTTTTTACTGAGATGTCATATTCTTCATATCATACAGTATTGATCTATTTCACTTGTACTGAGTTTAACTGTTAAATTTAAAAATATGTCTACATTTTGTACCATTATTTTTACTGGACTGTACCTGCGGAGCTCGTCATTGCTTTCAGCCTAGAGGTTAGTCTTGTTACTTATTGAGTTAGTTGTACTCATACTACACTCTGCACCTCGTGTGCAGATCCGGGTGCTCCTGGATACGACGACTGTTAGAATTCGGAGTTTTTTCCGTTGGAGACTATCAAGGTAGCTGCTTGAAGACCACAGACTTGATTCCCTTCCTGTTTAGTTATTGTATTGTTCTATATTTCAGACAGTGATTTTTACCAGTCAGACTTTATATTCATTTAGATGCTCATGTACTCAGTGACACCGGATTTTGGGAGTGTTTATATATGTATTTGTGAATTTTCTTTCGTTGAATTTAATCATTTTGTTTTTTAAACATAAAAGATAAGGGAGTTTATTGAGATTGTCGGCTTGCCTAGTATTGAGATAGGCGCCATCACGACAGGTGAGATTTTGGGTCGTGACACTAACCTCGGCACAGTAGGCATTATGGATTTCGTCCCAAATGACTGGTAGGTACTTCATTAAGCGACTCAGTAGCTTTCCGGTTGCCCTCGAACCCTCTCTACTCAACCCATTCTGAAAGGCTGCCACGACCATTCCTTCAGAGACGTTTGGCAAGGTCATCCTTACCCTGTTGAATCGGGCGAGGAAGTCCATCAATCCCTCTCCTGGGATTGTTTGATGGCGAAGATATAGTTCACCCTTGTCTCAGCTTTCTTGGCCCCGGCATACGCCGTTACGAACTTATCGGCCATCTCTTCGAACATTTCTATGAAATAAGCTGACAGTTTTGAGTACCACATCACTACCCCTAGTGAGAGTCTCACCGAACTTTTTAAGCAAGATGGAGGACACACGCTCTTTGGTGAGTTCGTTGACTTTCACGGGGGTGACACAGTGGGTTACATAATCTTGAGGATCGGTTGTCCCGTCGTAGATTCTGAGATATTGGGGCCTCTTGAAGGTCTTTGGTATGGTGTGTGGAGCCGCTTCTTCTCTGTACGGCTATTCCACAAACCTACTGGCATCTCTTTTTGGTAATAATTTGGGAACGCCTGGTATTGTGTCTACCCGTTCTTGGTGCTCTTTCATTTGATCCCTGAGTGCATTGTTCTCATTTTCCATCTCTTCAATTCTTTTCAGCACGGCAGCGAGGATGTTGTCACCTGCACTGTCAGTAATAGTGTGAATTAGACCTGAAGTCAGAGGGCCAGATTGGTCGTCTTTTTCGTTCATGCATCGTGCTGCATAGACTCTTGTGGTTTATGTGGTCGTGCATGGGGATTTTTTACTGAGCACGCTAACTAGAGTATCAATAAGCCATGCTTCGATGAGCTTTTTCATAGTGGGTGGCGTCCCCTCTCCAGTGGGCGTGGAGGCCCCTTTCCCATTTGGTTTTGTTGTGCTGCAGAATAGTGCAATCGACATTTCTCGTCTGGGAGAGGCTGTGAGAGTCACCTCCACATCCTAGGTGTCATAACCTCCATTGATGACACACGTGAGGTTGAGGGAAACATTATCTGTTGCCTTCATTCCTTTTCCTTGGTCACCTGTCATGGAAATATTTGTACGCATAGAGAAAAAAGATAAACTTTATGGTTTGTTAGATTTGCAAGTAACGTGTGTTACAAGTCTAAATAGAAACTTAAAAGATTGGCTGAGAAGATCCCCACAGACGGCGCCAAACTATATGACCCAAATTTTAGATCAAGGTTTTTACAATCAGATTTTATAATTAAGTAGCGTTAATCTTAGCCAATATTAATATCCAAAAGATAGACCAAATGTATTTGTAATAAGATCTCACGTGTGCTATTGAGTAGCAACAAATGACAACAATAATGATATGATCAATGATTCAAGAATATGGAAGATAGCAATAAACAATAATAAATGGCATTTAAGTAAATAAATGGGTAGAGGTCACTCGAAAAAGGGTGACATTCCCCAATAATTTTTCTGACAAGGATAGATAATAATAAGCCTTTGAATATTCGGATCCTCCATGGATAGAGGGAGAAAGAGTAGATAAAATGTGAGAAAAATATGAGCTTTGTATGTATATGATAAAGGAAGAATATTGAGAGAATGTCAATGTCTTCTTTTCTTACAATGAATGTCTCATCCCCTCTATAACTACATATCTTTTTATTTATAAGAGTACATGGGCCACAAAACCCTAAATAGTACAATTGGGAGGAATATTTACTCGAATATTCTTTGGGGAACCATAATCACAAAACTAGCTATTACTGCTTTAATAAAGGGAGTGCTCGACCTCGTCTTCGTCCTCTGCTGAGTCACCTCGGCCTCTTCGATGACATGTTGTTTTCTCATGACATCGACCTTTAGAAGCCAAGTCATTATATCATGTTGACGACATGTGGCAGCCTTCGAATGCCCGCTTACTATCGACTTGGTCCACATATAATTATGGTAATTTTAGCCCATACATGTATTTGATGGTATGGACTATGGAGCAGGTTCAAGCCTTCATGTTCCTAAACAAGGTAAATGTCCTTATGCTCTCATTAAAAAGTTTATCCGGACTGTTGAGTGATAATTCAAGAAGAGTGAGTTTTTCTTTCCCGATAGCTGACCGATCGCATAAATCAGCAAATAGTTTTGGGTCTAAAATAATTAGGGCAATGCTCAAGCAAGGCGGATCCAAAATTTCAAGAAGATGGTTGCACTATTACAAAAAGGTAAATCTAGAATTTATATTTGAGGGATTCAACCTTTGGGTTCTTATCATGAATCTATTACCATTTAAAAATTATAGATTAAATTTTCTTTTTTTTACTTACAATTTTAGTGATTTTTAACCTATATACTTATACTTAACATATAAAAGATGATGAGATCATTGAACCATGCTACATCTTCCACTTCTACTGTGATGACAAACGGATAACAAGAATTTCAATGTGTTAGACTTGGGAATTTTGAATTAATAAACCAAATAGAAAAAGAAAAAAAAAAATACTTGATTAAAACACAAGAGGCGTCACTAGATATGCCTATAAATTGAGGTGCACCCAATAATCATTGAACCACATGACTTTTTGAGTTTGGGTGCATACATGTATATTTAAGCAACGTTAAAAAAATATAATATTATTATAAATAGAATAGAGAGAAAAGCATGGGTTCACGTGCCCCGTGCTCCAACACGTAGATACGCCCTTGTGCCCAACAAATAGGTTTCACCAAAACTACGTTGCTACTCTGCAGACCTCAAGACGTCAGTTCTTCCGCACGAGCCCCAAAAACTTGAGCTTCCCAGTAAGTCCCTAATATTATTCGAATTAATCTCAAGAGAGTTTTTTGAATTGTACAGATATGATCTTATGTCGTAAAAACTCTATGTATTTCTATTAGATGACTACTATTTCGAATCGAATGGAGATTCATATCAGAGAACTTTTCAAGAGAGTGGGGCGGCTCTAAAAGCTTGGCCAGTGAGGCCATTGTCTTAGGCCCCGAAAATAAGTTTGGCCCAAAATTTACTTTAAACTGTTATTGTTATTATTACTACTATATACTATATAATTTATATAAATAATTATTATAAAGAAAATTATTACAATATATTTTTTTATTATTTGATTGAAGCTATTTTTGTTAGGGCATATAGTATTAACCACACATTTAGATATAATATACTCTAATAATTATTATGGTTAAAAGTCTAAGTGAGAGATTGTTGGAATATATACTATTAACCATGGATTTGGTTTGGATATAGTATTTATTATGGAATAATTGTTTATTCAATTTTAATAAAGTTTTAAATAGATTATATATTCGTTTGTGCCCTTTACTTATATAGTAGATGATTTAGCTAGCGTTTGGCCATATAGTCCCAAATTTATTTTGAAAAATCTGATTTGGGTGAAGTTTGTTTTGAAGATGAAAATGTGTTTGGACATGATTTTTCAAAACATATTTCACTTTTTAGTTGAAAAAACATGAAACATGACTTATACCCTACAAGTTCTAAAAACTATCACAAATACCCAATAGTACCATTATCACAAACCATAATCCTGAACATAAATAAGTTTGGTATAAAATTATCATTTTTATAATGAACTATATAAATCATTAATTATAATAAAATCCCATTAGAGAATTACGGCTCCTAATTAAAAAGAAAAAGTTAACTGATATGAGTATTCAGAAAGCCATTTAGCCTACAAATCAGAAGCAAAAGTAAGATGCACAAAGGATTGAGCTGATAAGGGAGCATATTCATCAAATATTTAGTTGGTCGTAATGAATGTGGGCTCTTTTACAAACTATAAAAGTTTAGGGTAATATTTAAAAATTTTAAAAAATATAGTGGTCATGTTTTGGCCTAAAATCACCAATTGAGGTGATTTTGGGATTTTGGATTTGGGATTTGAGATTTTGCCAAAATGTGGGCAAAATCTATGGCCAAACATGTGTTTGCCAAATAAATCCCAAATTTATTTTGGCAAAACTCATGGCCAAACGGGTCCTTAGTGTATAGAGTTTATCTTATACACGAAAAATTAAATTATCGGTTCTTATAAGTATAAAAATTATGTTCACGATCTAATGATGGAATTGGACAAATCATTAGGAATAATTGTAGCACACAATTAAATATAATTTATCTTGATTATGGAATAGTTTAATTCCGACTTCTTGTGCTAGTACATTTTGTATGTATTGAACGGACCAAGTACATATAAGTATTTTATACTGACTTAATAAAATAACTTCTCTGACCACTAAACGTACTTATACTCTTAATCTTGATATAATTATTATTAGTTATGTATATTATTTATTGTTTTGATTTAAAAGGCGAGATTCTTTTGTGGGTCAATATACCGGGTAACTTGGACAATGATGATATATATTGGCAAAATAATAGTTAGTTGAAGGAATTTATGTCTCGGTCTGGAGATTGATGATACACCTTTATGAAAGCTTATAAGTTTTCATGTGTAAATTCTGCAGGTGGATTTTGTATCCGTCACATGAAATAAGTTAAGCGAAAGTCTAAAGGAAATAATCAATGAATTAAATTGTCAGTAATTTAATTTATTTGATTAGTATCTGAATCTTAACATGGGGAGTTAAATAAGGTTTAATGGAAGAATTTCGAAATTGAACTGAAGAGTGCAATTATAAATTTTTAGTGAATAATTCATAATTTACTATGGTAGTATTAATTCGGATATTTCGAATTAAGTCCATAATAGGAAGCCTCGTTAATTAAGTATTGCAGTCCCTGCTGTACTCGAATAATTAGGAATTAAACGTAATGATATTTCTTGGTGGAAAAGGAAGACCCAACAGGTTTAGGAAAAGGTTTTAAACCCTAAAACATGTGGCTACATAAAAAGATCTTATTCCATAAGGAGGCCAGGGTTTTTACTAAACGATTTTCCTAGGAGAAACTCGCCCACACGAGTTTCGCTATTCTGGGCATTATTTGGATCACACAGTAGAAGACAGTGGAACTGGAGGATGATCTTGTGGACGACTTTGCTCTTGCTTGGAGGTTCCTATCGCGATCGCGGTCACGCTTCAAGAGATAAGTATCGATTTTATGTTTGATTAAAATCTGTGATTATGTGTTGTCTATATTACATGCAAGTGATCCCGGCTATTTGCTTCCGCTGTTTATATCTGTTTTTCATCAATTTTATACCATTAAGTTCATAAATTATGATAATTTTCTCACTCATTAATTAGTATATTTGCTTCACTCTTCAATTTTAATTTTATCCTTCAACAACATAATGAATTTCTTTTGCAATTTTCTCAGAAACTGCATGAACACAAAAGTATCCATGCATCGATTTTCTTTTAGTGTAATTCAACATATTATATTAGGTTATTTATAATTTATTTTAGATATTTACCAATAGTGCTACTAATTAATAGAATAAACTATAATTATTGTTTAAATTGATCAGAAGGAGTAAATATTTTTGACACCGTCAATGCTCAAAACTTAAGCTATTATGTTATGTATGTTAATTTCTTTTTTTTGATTGTGATGATAGCCAAATCATAATTTTTACTTTGAGTTCTAGACCTCAATATCCGATAATCCACCACTTTGTTCTTTGTGCTCTTCTTCCTATATTTTGTGTTAAACGCACTACTTGTTGTCTTAACTTATTAATTTGTTATTTAGAAAGCAAATTTTTTTATTAGTGTAAAATTTTTTATAGAATAAATTTAAGGGCCTCTCAATATAGTTTCGCCTTAGGCCATAAGATCCGTTGAGTCGCCCCTGCATGAGACTTGGTATTTCTCCTAGTTGATCTGATAATGATAATGGTGACCGGATCATAGGCTTCATGAAAGGAATTTTGAATGTTACAAACACTATTGCTGAACTAATTGCTCTTATGCAAGGTTTTTCAAATAGCAGTTCAAAATTACTTGGCTCCTCCGGAAATTGTTTCAAAATCAGCCGAGGTAATTAACATGTTTCATACATGATATAAAATTTTACAGCTCTTTAATTGATTAATGCAGGTCATTAATGTCTAGGTTGGGGAACCTAGTGCCCAGACACTGCTACATGGAGCAGAACAGGGTCGCTGATTTGGAAGGGTTTTTTGATAGGCTTAGAATTTTACTAGTTTGGACAGACATTTTAGGAATGACTTTTACTAGGCTAATTACGGATTGTAATGCTAATGTTGATATGGTAATAGTGAGCTATCCAGAGACCTCCCTCTTTTTTACGACTGTTTAACCAAAGAATTAGATTCTCAGTCAAAGCTTATTTTTAGAAGTACTCGGGTTACTGATAATCAAGAAATTCAATATTCTCTTAGAAATAAAAAAAGGAAATTAGAATAAAAAATGACAAAGTAATCAATAGAAAGCACAAGAAAGTAATTATATTTCAATAATAATCACAACGTGTCTATACAAATGATATTTTTTTCCCTTATATAGAGGTTTCAAGTACAACGTCTTTTCCCTTTTAAGACCAGGTCATTATGAGCATTAATGACATTAATGAAACGTTATAATTGGTAATCGTAACTGTTCGTGAAGATTCTGTAACGTTTGTAATCATCCACGCTCATTAATTGAAGATCCATGAATCTGCTTTTTTTTACTGTCTTGGTTCATTCCACCGGTGCCTCTTCATATAACTTAAAGAGACTCGAGCAACCATTTCTTTTCACCTCATGGGTGATTTGTTCGTATCTGCTGCGACTCGTGTCTCTTTTGGTGCTCCTCTCCAGCTGTCACTTTTCTAGTGATCCACGTACCTTGCCATGTCAACCACATAATTAACTCCACATGTAACATTTATTTTTACCAATACAGATAGTCCCCCCACTTACTAATTATTCAGCAATTGAATATTTGGGATTTTTCAGTATTAACTCCACATAACATTTATTTGTTTAGGGTCAGTATTTGTACGTGGTTCTCCTTCTCAACCCAGTACTACTACTCCATCATCTTCTAGAACTAGGGCTTCTTCTTCACATAGAACTTTCGCTAGAAGTAGGGATTCTAGTGAACTGCTTCGTGAACCTACTGTCGACGAGAGCTGAACTTTCCTTTGTCACTGATAGAGAATTAATTAAAAATCAGGTCACTTCCATGACTTCTCACGATCGTGCTGATGTTTACCCTTCCCAGATTACTGAGGGTTTAGTTTCTATTATGCGGAGAGATTGCTATTGGAAATTTGACTTCCCGATTCTGGTCCCCCATGAAAATCAAAGGATCACTTCCTTTAAAGCTGATTTTTCTTTTGTGTATACGTATCCCTTCACATTAGGTTTTAGGCCAATTATTGATCCAGTTATCATTGAGTTTTATCGTTTCTTTGATGTGTGTTTAGGACAGATTGGTCCTATCGTATGGAGGGTTGTGGCATGCCTTAGATACTTGTCAAATTTGGCTTCTTTACCCTTCACCTTTTACCATCTGATTCATCTTTACTCTCCCATATTATTTCGTCATGGGATTTTTACTCTCGTGGCGAGAAGTAAGAGGGTTTTGGTTAGCCCTGAAGACGACAAAGATCGTGGCTGGTATGCTTGATTTGTTGCTACTCCTACAAGTGTGTTAGTAGGTGAAGATAAGGGTGCAAGTGGGCCGGTCCAGGCCTGGGACCCGGTCGGGATCGCGGGCCAAACGGGCCAGGACCATTTGGCCCGATTTTAGTGGGCTTGGGCCGGTCTCGTGGGCCGGTCCTATGATTTGGGCCCGCCAGGCCGGGGACCATTTAGCCCGCCAGGGACCGGGACCGGACCGGTCCCTTAGCGGGCCAAACGATCCCAACGGCTATTTATAAAATAGCCGTTTAACCGCCCTCCCTCCCCCCAACTTTGTTTTAACCCCAAACTTTTTATAATTACACTTTTTTTCTATTTTCAACTATAAATACCGCCTCATTCTTTCATTTTTTCTTACAAAATCATCAATCTATCACAATCTCTCTCTAATTTCCTTCTATAATTGCTATTATTACTTACTTTATTGTTACTAATTGTATAATATATAAGCTACTAAGTGTATAATATATAAGCTATATTCGATACATATATATATATAGTTTATATATTATACATTTAGTATATATACTATACTATACTATACTATATATACATCTTATATAAGCTATATAAGATGTATATATAGCTTATCAAATATAGCTTTATATATATATATATATATATATATATATACTTATACAGCTTATATACTATACACTTAGTATATATATACTTTTTAGTAGTAACATGAAATGACCAAAGTATGGTGCTTTTTAGCTAGTATAAATATGGAATGATAGAAGATCAAGTTTTAGCTCAACTTAGTTTTAGTTGAAAATGTAATCTGAGTTGAGCTAAAATTTGATCTTCTATCATTCCATATTTATACCAGCTAAGAAGTATCATACTTTGGTCCTTTCATGTTACTACTAAAAAGTATATATATATATATATATATATATATATATATATAGTATATATATATATATAAGCTATATATACATCTTATATACTATATATAAGATGTATATATAGTATAATATATATATATATATAAGATATATATATAGTATAGTATAGTATATATATAAGCTATATATACATCTTATATACTATATATAAGATGTATATATAGTATAATATATATATATACTAACTGAGATGTATATATAGTATAATATAGTATATATACTAAATGTATAGTATATAATCTCTCTCTCTCTCTCTCTCTCTCTCTCTCTCTCTCTCTCTCTCTCTCTCTCTCTATATATATATATATATATATATATATATATATATATATATATATAAAAGTTATATTCGATATAAGATGTATATATAGTATAGTGTATATATATATTAAATAAAATTTAGGTCACAATTCTATAATGAAATTTACAAAGCATTGCTTTAGATATTTTTTTTAACATCCTTTTGTCTCTAATATCTATTTAATTTTTTTTTAAAAAGAAAATCCGTTGGGCCCACTTAGCCCATTTAGCCCGCGGGCCGGGACCGTTTAACCCGGGACCAAACGGGTCAAACGGTCCCGGGCCGGTCCTTACAAAAAGACTATTTAGCCCGGGACCGTTTGACCCGTTTAATTTGGGACCGGCCCGGGACCGGGATCGGGACCGTTTAGACCGGCCTACTTGGCCCGTTTAGGCCCGGGACCGGCCCACTTGCCACCCTTAGGTGAAGAGAACATGCCCTTCCGTGAGAAGTGGAACTTTGCACGTAAGTCTTTCTTTCAATCTTTTATTTCTCTTCTTTTTCTGTGAAGAACTTGTAATCTCGTAACTGTTTTACTTTTCTTTTTCAGCAACCATGAGAACTGTTGAGGAGATTTCTAATCTCCGTGGTTGGGTAGAGAAATTATTAACCGTTGCTCCTATCGAAGAAAGGTCCTGGAAATACCTTTCAAACAGATTTGGATGGAAAGTTAAGACTCACGGTAACTTTCTCTTTCACTTCCTTACTTCCATGTTTATTTTGGAACTTATTAACCCCTTTCTTTGTTAGGGTTTGCCATTCGAGGTGTGAGTGTTGCTTCAATCACTGCTTCGAGGCTCTCTCTATCAAAGGCTCAAGAGATAATCTTGAGTTCTTCGTCAAAAAGAAAAGTTGATAGACCACAGAACTTTGAGGATGAAGAAGAACGGGATGAAGGCTCGTTGGTTCGTAAGCCACGGGCTAGGAGACGGGTCATTTCAGATGACGAAGCCACTCCCCCTCCTAGTTCTGTTCCCCATGTCCGAGCCTGAAAATGCTACCTTAGTGAATTCTGATGAAGAGACGCCTGCTGCACCCCGTGACTCTACTGAACAGCTCTTTTCTCGTGGGTTTGATGAAGAAAGCCTTGGCTTTATATCTGAGGAAATGCCTCTTGCCACTTTTCATGCCTCGGCTCCGATTGAACCTCAATTACCCATTCCTGCTACTGTTTCCACTGTTCCGCCCGTGGCTATTTTGATTTCCTCGAGTGCCCCTACTGTTAAAACTTCCCATGTTGAAGTTGGTTCCTCCAGTAACAGTAGGGCAATGAAACAAGTTACCATCGAGATTCCTGAAGATGGTAATATTTTGAAGAAATCTGGCCAAGCTGATGTATGGCTGAAACCACTGATTGGCCCAGTTGAGAAGTCAAAACTGGAAAGTCACGGCTTTCTAACGTGGATGAATGATATTGTGCATTCGTCTTTAAAGGTATAAACCTTGTTTTTTTATTTTATGTAATTTCTCTTTTACTGGTATCACATTCCTCTTTTCATTGCATAGATCAATCTCATCGGAACGAAGATGATGAAAAGGATCGTCCACACAGAGCAATTGATGAATGATTATCACATTGAGGCAGACAACTGGAAAGACCAGTTCGAGGGGCTTCAACTTGAGATGGAGGTTTTAGAGGAAGAAAATTGCACCTTAGAGCAGCAAGTAAAAGTTATGGCAGCGGAACTAGCGGTTGAGAAAGCCTCATCCAATCAGGCGGGCAAAGACAAGAATCTTCTCGAGTCTTCATTTACTGAGCAACTTTCCAAGGCTTCTGAAGAAATTAGGAGCTTAAAGGATTTTCTAAACCAAAAAGAAGCTTACTCTGGGGAGCTTGTTCAAATACTCACGCAAACTCAAGAAGATCTTCGTGTATCCTCAGACAAGGTTCAGTTTTTAGAGAGATCTCTTGCCCTCTATAGGCTTCTTACGATGTTGCCTTGAATGAGAAGGATGAATTAAGAGCTGAGGTTGAGCAGCGGGGAAAATATTATGAGTCCCTTGAAGATAAAGCCGTTGTTGATGTTAGCTGGGCTTTTTTGAACACTCGCCTCGAAACGTTAATGGAAGTAAGCCGGGAAGGCTTTGACTTAGATGCTGAGATTGCAAAGACTAAAGAGATGATTGAAAAGACCCTGCAGAGTCAAAGCTTTTCTTCACCTGAGGTTGGCATTCCCGAGGGTGATGAAATCGCTCCTGGTGAGGCTGTTGTTCAACCTTCTCCTGGTCAAGTTGCTCTTCCTTCTGGTGACGATGCCACTCTTCATCCTACTGGTTCAGATTCTGCCCCATAGTGAAAGTTAAAAAGTTTGAAATGTTTCTTTATTTTTTTTTTTTATTGGTGGAACATTTGGAGATTTACCCCTGGTCCCATTTGGGGGTAATATTTTGGAAAATCTTACCCCCAGTCCGTTTTGGGTTTTTTGTATAAGACAATTAGGTTGGAACTAAGTTCATACTTGTTTTAACCAAGTTATTATAATATCATCTTCTAAGTTTTTGTTCAACTTCTATGATATTTTATTCCGAGTTTCTGTACTACTCTTTTGTTATGCATTAAAAATGCTTCAGTACTTCGTGACTTTTTGAAACAAGCACGATTTATAAAAGAGGGCCCTTTTATAAACGACACTTAATGAAGAAGACGTCTCAACTTCATAATGATGTAAACATACGAAAGAAGAAATAGGAACACACACGTTTCTTTGAATAACTTTGAGGAAGTTTTGTATCTTTCGAACTTTCAAATTGTATAATACTTTACATGTATTCAAGTATCATCTATAACTCTTTCATAACTGTTTTCTTTACAACAGATTTTACAAAGTTCAAGGGTATATCTTGCAACCCATGACTAAATAATATCTTGCAACCCATGACTGAATATTGCCATTCATAAGATTTTGAAATTTACATCCACGAGTATATTCTTCATAGGTTTTTGATTCAGGCTTGCGTTTTTGGCTCTTGACTTTGCTCTTAACTTTCGATTTGTTGGGTAGACCATAGGCTTGACTTGAATTCTGACTTTTCCAGTCTTCTTTGACTTCCTTATATATATATATATATATATATATATATATATATATATATATATATATATATATATATATATATATATATATATATATATATATGTCCCCCAAGTGTTTGAGCTTTGAAGTATGAAATCTCTAACAATTGATTATTCATTTCATGTGGTCCATTTCCTGAAAAGGAAAAATATACGGGACTCGGAGGTATATATAATTTAGATGATGACTTCTTGACCCTTTATATTTCCATCAGAAAGGTTGCAATCCTAGACTGGGAATAGTGTTTCTTCCGCGTGTCTTTCAGGTCTAATATCATCATTTGGTGTGGGCTAGCTTTTTGTCTATCATTTAAAATTGCTAGTATAATTTTAACTGTACAAAACAAAAATCGTAATTGAACGATACCTCACAGTGGGTATTACTTTTGCTCAGAAATAGTATTTCTTTATATGAACAGCATTCCAACTCAAGGGTAAAATCTTGCCATCCATGGTTTTTAACTCGTAGGCACCTTTTCCAGTAATACCTCGAACTTTATAGGGTCCTTCCTAATTTGGATTTAACTTTCCCGGTTCGGTTGTTTTCATTGATTGAAAAACCTTTTTAAGAACGAAGTCCCCAATTTTGAAGTACCTGAGGTGAGTCTTTCTGTTGTAGTATCGTTCTATGATTTGCTTTTGTGCTGCCATCCATATTAAAGTTGCTTCACTTCTTTGTTCGAGTAAGTCCAAGTTTGTTCTTAATTCCTCATCGTTCGACTCTTCTGTTGCTAATGTGAACCTCGTGCTTGGTTCTCCTATTTCAACTGGGATTAAAGCTTCTGAACCGTACACAAGCGAAAATGGAGTTTCTCCCGTAGCTGTTTTTGCGGTGGTTCTATAAGACCATAACACTCCTGGTAATTCTTCAGGCCAATTCCCTTTTAATTTTTCTAGTCTCTTCTTCAAATTATTGATGATAATCTTATTTTTTGACTCAGCTTGTCCATTTTCCATGGGATGGTAAGGTGAAGAGGCTACTCATTTTATTTGCCAACTTTGAAAGAACTCCGTGATTTTCGAGCCTATAAATTGTGGCCCATTATCACATACGATTTCTTTTGGAACTCCAAACCGGCATATAATGTTTCGCCAAATGAAGTCTTTCACCTCCTTTTCTCGTACCTGTTTGAAAGCTCCTGCCTCTACCCATTTTGAAAAGTAATTTGTTAACACTAATAAGAACCGTACCTTTTCTTTAACTTGTGGTAAAGGCCCTACTATATCCATTCCCCATTTTATAAATGTCCATGGGGAAATAACTGTATGTAATAACTCTGCAGCTCGATGCATATTGTTGAAATATCGTTGACACTTATCACATTTGGCTACAAAATATTCCGCATCTTCTTCCATTTTAGGCCTGTAATATCCTGCCCTGATTAGTGTTTTAACTAAAGATATTCCACCTGCGTGATTTCCGCAATGTTCTTCATGTACTTCCCTCATCACGTACTCCGTTTGATTGGGTCCAAGGCACCTTGTTAAAGGACCGCCAAATATTTTTCGATATAAATTATCTCGAATTAGGCAGTAACGAGCAACTTTTCGTCGAAGCACTTGAGATTCTTTCTTGCCTTCAGGTACGATCCCGTACTGCAAAAAATTAACAATCTCATTTCTCCAATCCTAGGTTAAATTATTAGAGCTTACCTCATGTTTATCCTGGTCAAGTGTTGAATGAAATAAATGTATTACAATAGCATTTTCTTCACTCGTTACTTCTGCAACTGAAGCAAGGTTAGCCAACGCGTCTGCTTCTGCGTTTTCTTCCCTGGGTATTTGCACGATCTTCCACGATTGGAATTGCCTGACCAGTTCTCGTGTCTTTTCCAAGTATTGTTGCATTCGTGCCTCTCTAGCAGTGTAAGTCCCCTGCATCTGATTGACTACCAGTTGAGAGTCACTTTTAATTATGATTTGCTCTATGAAGAGTTCTCGTGCTAGTTCCAAACCTGTAATTACAACTTCATACTCTGCTTCATTGTTAGTAATAGGGTAACATTTAATTGCTTGTCTTATATTTTCACCTGAGGGTGGGATTAAAACAATACCTAAATCGGCTCCTTTGACATTTGAAGAGCCATCAGTAAATAAAGTCCATGTACCTGGATTAGCTCTAGTAAAAAATTGTAATTCCTTTTCTACTTCAAGAATTATTTTTGTATTAAAACCTGCGACGAAATCTGCTAAAATTTGAGACTTTATTGTTGTTCTAGGTTGATAAATAATGTCATATTCACTTAGTTCTATTGCCCCCTTGGTTAGTCTGCCTGACAATTCTTGTTTATGCAAAATATTTCTTAATGGATATGCAGTTACTACGGAGATATGATGACATTGAAAATATGGTCTCAATTTCCTAGCTGCCATGACTAATGCTAAAGCTAGTTTCTCTAGATCAATATGAGATTGTTTACCTTTGTCCTCACTTACTAAAACTGCACTTACAACTACTTCTGCAACTGCAAGATATACAAATAGTCTTTCTCCATCCCTTGGTTTAGACAGCAGGGGAGGATTTGTTAAGTATGCCTTCATATCTTTGAGGGCTTGTCGGCATTCCTCAGTCCATTCAAACTGATTTTGCTTCTTCAACACTGAAAAGAATTTAATGCTTTTCTCTGAAGATCTTGAAATGAATCTTCCCAAAGATGCAATCCTACCTGTCAATATGAAGCTACGCCAAAAGCGCACTTTTCTGGGTTTAGTTTCATATTATATCTGCAGAGGATCTCGAAGGTAGTTGAAAGATGTTGAAAATGATCTTCCGCTGTGTAGATTTAACCAACATATCATCAATGTACACTTCCATCGTCTTTCCCAGGTGTTCTTGGAATAAATGAAGTTTGTAACAATAAGTTCCATCGTCTTCCCCAGATGTACACTTCCATCGTCTTCCCCAAAAGGCATGACTTTGTAACAATAAGTTCCCCTGTTTGTAATAAATGAAGTTTTTTCTTTGTCTAAGGGATCCATTTTTATTTGATTATAACCAGAATACGCATCTAGAAAGCTTAATAATTCGTGGCATGCGGTAGCATCAATCAATTGATCTATATGCGGTAAAGGGAATGAATCCTTCGGGCATGCTTTATTTAAATCAGTGTAATCCACACAAACTCTCTATTTACCATTTTTTTCAGAACTACCACAGTATTAGCTAACCAATTAAGATATTTTACCTCGCGTATTGAATCGATCTTTAAGAGTTTCTGTACCTCTTCATCGATCACTTGATTTTTGAATGATCCTTGCTTCCTTTTCTTTTGTTTGACAGGTATGAATGATGGATCTTCATTTAATTTATGAGTCATCACCTCCGGAGGTATACCTGTCATATCTGAATAGGACCATGCAAAAAAATCCGCGTTAGATTTTAAATAGTCAATTAACTTACCTCTCATATTTGGGTTTAACCTTCCTTCGATATGAATTCTTCAATCTGGTCATTGTTCGAATAGTGGAACAGCGTCAAGCTCCTCAATCGTTGTTTTAATGTTTTCGTTCTCCTCGGGCTCTTGAATTACATATGGTCTGGAGTCAACGTCTGTTTGTTTTGATATAATTTCTGTTAAAATTTGATTTACCGCATCTTTCTCACTTGCACCCGCATCTTTTTGACTTGCACTCGTTTCTTTTTGACTTGTATTCGTATCTTTGTGACTTGGATGTATCACCGAATTGATACTCCTTGAAGTTTGTTGATCTCCTCAAATCTGTTGAATTCCTCATTTTGAAGAGAATTTGATAACCTGATGTAATGTGGATGGCACAACATTCATATCATAAATCCACGGCCTCCCAAGAATCACATTATAGGCCATATCCGTGTCTATCACTTGAAATTTTGTTTCTTTGATGACCCCTTTTGCGTATGTGCTTAGTTCAATCTCGCCTTTTGCAATAACGGTTGAGTTATCAAACCCAGATAAGGAACGTGCTTTTGGAACTACACGATCGCCCATCATCATTTCGTTCACCACTCGTAATAGAATGATAGTCACGGAGCTACCTGGGTCAATCAAAACTCGTTTTACATTTGTATCATGTATAAGTAAAGATATTACCAATGTATCATTGTGAGGAATCATTAATCCATCAGCATCTGCATCATCAAAGGTTATGTTGCCATCTTCCAGAGTTTGGCGAGTTCGCTTCCCGTGAGTTATTGTGAACTTTGTTGTTTTTCTCGCGGTTGTATAGGTTACGCTGTTGACTTCTTCTCCGCCGTTTATCACATTTAATGTTTTCTTTGGAGACGGAAGTTTTGGGGGCTCTTTCCTATTTTTCATGTAAGCTTGTTTGCCTTTCTCGCTGAACAATTCCGTCAAATAACCCTGCTTCAATAAATGTTCCACCTTACCTTGTAATAATCTGCAGTCTGATGTTCTATGGTCGTGATCATTATGGAATTCGCACCAAAATTCTGGGTTTCTTCTATTTTGGATTTGATCTCATTTCTTTAGGCCATCGTACCTTATCCCCCATGTTTCTTAAAACAGTGACCAACTCGGAGGTACTCACGTTAAAATTGTAGTCCCCAATCCTTGCATTTGTATTAGCATATTTGTTACGTTCACCTCGATCTTTTCTGAATCTCGACGATGACGAATCTGAATCTCTATTTGCGAACCTGTGATCAGCCCGCATGTTTTCGAATTTGGAACGAGCTTCTCGCCCCGAAGGTCCCATATAAGGCTCGTACCTATTCTTACCGGAACTCTTCTCAGATTCTGACTGCCTTGAACCTGTTGTTTCTTCAAACCTTGACTGAGCTACGATATCTTCTTCGATCCTAACTTGGTACTGTACCTATTATAGACATCATTCCATGTCGTGGTAGGAAATTCTCGTAGGCTCTCTTTAAGCCTCCTCGTAGCTTCTGAACTTTTCTCGTTTAAATTGCTTGCATATGCCATGGCTGCCCAATTGTCAGATACTCTTGGTAGCAATATTCTTTCACGTTGGAATTTGTCTACGAATTCTCATAGCAATTCTGTATCTCCTTACTTTACTTTGAATATATCCTCCATTCTCTTTTTAACTTTTTGTGCACCCGAGTATGCTTTTATAAATAGATCTGCAAGCTCAGCAAAAGAGTCAATAGAATTTTCAGGTAAAAGAGAGTACCATGTTAACGCTCCTTTAGTAAGTGTTTCCCAAACTTTTTGACCAGCACAGATTCAATCTCCCACTTGGTTAAATCATTGCCTTTTAGTCCCGTAGTGAATGCAGTAACGTGGTCACGTGGATCGGTCGTTCCATTTTATTTTGGGATGTCATGCATTTTGAACTTTTTGAGAATTGGCAATGGAGATGTGCTTGGTTTCCATGGTTGTTGTGAATATTTGTCGAAATAAACTCCTTTGATCACAGGTGGTACGCCGGGCATTTGCTCAATACGGTCCTTTTGTTCTTTCACATGTTTCTGCAAGGTTAGTATTAAAGTTTGTAAATTAGAATTATTAGGCGTACCTGGTCCCCCATCATGTGACTCGTTGGGAGTTTCTCCGCTTCCAAAATTAGCCAACCCTGATCGTGGAATTTTCACAGTTGCAGTATTATTTGGTGGAGGTGTGGGTGGCACAGTTGGTAGTCCCATCACGAAAGCCTGGAGAGCATCATTCACGTACTCAACAATTAACTGCTTCACAGCATCCTGCTCGACAGTTTGTTCATTTCCATGTTGTTCATTATTATGAGTAGTGGATCTTTCTGGTGATGCTTCTTTTGAATTGCGTGGGGTTCCATAAGGTGACGGAATTAGAGTTCCTTCTACCTGCTGGTTGTTGTCATTGACATTCGACATGATTCAGTTGAGAGAGAGTGATTTAGAAAGTAAGAGAAGATTATCAGATTCCCGGTAACGGAACTAAATTGTTTAACCAAAGAATTAGATTCTCAGTCAAAGCCTATTTTTAAAAGTACTCGGGTTACTAATAATCAAGAAATTTAATATTCTCTAAGAAATAAGAAAGAATATTAGAATAAAAAATGACAAAGTAATCAATAGAAAGCACAAGAAAGTAATTATATTTCAATAATAATCAGAATGTATCTATACAAATGATATTTCTTTCCCTTATATAGAGGTCTTCAAGTACAACGTCTTTTTCCTTTTAAGACCGAGTCATTATGAGCATTAATGACATTAATGAAACGTTATAATTGGTAATCGTAACTGTTCGTGAAGATTCTGTAACGTTTGTAATCATCCACGCTCATTAATTGAAGATTCATGAATCTGTCCTTTTTACTGTCTTGGTTCATTCCACTGGTACCTCTTCATATAACTTAAAGAGACTCGAGCAACCATTTCTTTTCAACTCGTGGGTGATTTGTTCGTATCTGCTGCGACTCGTGTCTCTTTTAGTGCTCATCTCCAGCTGTCGCTTTTCTAGTGATCCACGTATCTTGCCATGTCAATCACATAATTAACTCCACGTGTAATATTTATTTTTACCAATACAACGACAAAAGCAGATACAGTAGCAAAACTAATTGAATAATCTGGATACTTTTACGTGCAAGCTTGAACATCCTAGACAAAATGCATATACTCCATAAAACTTGATTTTTATTAGTCATAAATTTATGCTCTTTCATTGGTTAACTGTAGGGGACTAGGAGTGTATTTCCTTCTAGTATTGAAAGGGAACTTTTTTATCCTTTAGCAAATATGTCCCTTTCCTTTGTAGTGGTTTGTTAGAACCCAATTAGCTCCATAGATCTTGGATATGGGTAACGGATTCAAGCCTATGAAATAACAGCCTCTGAAGTCTAATTCAGATGCGTTTTTTTTATTTATTTATTTTTACTTGAAATACACTCTAGAAAAGATAACACTAAATGACAAGATAAAGAAGTTATGTCGTTATGACTAGAAATATATAAATTTTATTTCAAAAAACTTAATCTTATATGTCCAAATTTGTGCTCAAAATTGAGAAGTTTGACACTCAAAATCCTAACTGCATCGAACAAATTGGGATGGAGAGAGTAGTATTTTTCTCATTTCAATTTAGTGATTCGCCTGCCCGTAAACTAACATATGATATTGCATTCACTACATAAGGAAAAGAAGACTTGAAAATTCAGGGGCAGATCTACATTAGGCCAAGCGGTGTCACATGATATCGTTTCGCCGGAAAATTTTACTAAATATGTATATATAATTAAAATGCAGAAACACAACAACAACAACAATCCAGTATAATCTCACTAGTGGGGTCTGGGGAGGGTAGTGTGTACGCAGACCTTACCCCTACCTTGGGGTAGAGAGGCTGTTTCCAAATGACCCTCGGCATCCTTATCTCCAAGAACTCCCCACCTTGCTCTTGGGGTGACTCGAACTCATAACCTCTTGGTTGGAAGTGGAGGGTGCTTACCATCAGAGCAACCCACCTTGTCAAAATGGAGAAACACAAATAGGTTAAATAAAGTAAACGTGACACCACTTGACACATTTGTTGTGTAGCACATTTGGTCAAAGCTGCAGATGTTTGGGTTCGAAACAAGGCAACTTCATATTCTGTTTCAATTTTTTTTTTTTTGCGTCATCTACATTTGGCTGATATTTCAACTTTTTTTTAATCTTCTTTTTTCCTTTCATCTTCTCTCTCGGCATGAAAATAATTAAGAACAATTTGTGAAATCAAATAAATGATAAATTTGTTGTGTGATTTTTTGGTTCTTTATATATAAAATAAAGTATTTAATATTATTTCTTATGAGGCTATTTTGATACATTTCTAAAAATTATAATTTATCGATAAGAGTTGTAGTAATATACCTGAAATATGGTTTATTATTTGATTTGAACGGTGTTTTTTCAAATATGATATTGTTAAAAGTGAATTGTTAGACGTTCACTATTTAATGTGACACTGCTTACAAAAAATTCTGTGTACGCCACTGCTTGAAATGCAAGTGCAAAATGAAAATATTGTAGAGATGATCATGTAATGGTACATAAGGGAAGTAGGGGAATGACTCCTGTTACCATTTCTTGTTCTTCCTTTAGCCAGTAGCCAAGACCCACTCTTTTAACTGTCTTCTGTCTGAATGAATTTGACGGGTTCATGTTGCACTAAAGTTGTTTTAGTTAGGTCAAATTGAAGTTTGTCTCTCAAAAGTTGTACCTAAGGTGATGACTCGCCATGTCATCATGCCACATAAGCGCCATTTGGCATACATTAATGCCATGTGGAAGCTTACATAGGAGGAATGCTTGCATTTGTGAGAAGATTCTAGAGAAGTATGGACATTTCCTTTGGAAGATCCTAGATGTTTATGGATTTGCTAGAAAAGTCCTTGAAATTTTCTAGGCTTGTAGAGAATTCTAGAGAAAGTCCTTATCTTGTAAATATTAAGGACTTGTGTAACAATTAATATTTGCACACTAGCCCCTAGGAGACTAGTATATAAAGGAGGCCATTCATTTGTAATTCATCAAGCAAACAATTCAAGTTCTCTCTAATACAAAGCTTCCTTTAACAATTCTCTTGTATTCTTTCTACCATTCTCTTAGCGATCTTGAGTGTAGTAAGGCTGACTTGGCATAGCAAGAACGTGAGCAAATTGTCAAGTGCCGCACGTGTACTTAGTTAACGACTAAGGACATGACAACGTGGTATCAGAGCAAAGGTTGCGACTAAGGAAATGGCGAACGACGTAGAAATTAACGTTGCCAACACCCAAGCCAACGTCATCCAGGATGCTGCTGGCAAGAGCGGCCGTAACAAAAAGAGAAATGTCACCAACAAGGGCCAGGAGGTGCCACTCGAGGTTGTGTCAAACGAAGGGCTTACATCCCAAGAACCATCTGCCACTGAGACGAGCGAGGATGAAGTGGAGGTCCTGCCTGAGGACGTCTCGCTCGGTAAAGAGTGGGTGATGAAGATGAACGCGGGGATGGATGCCGTGGAGATCTTTGGTCAACACTTGGGGAAGGTGGAAGGCACCCTTAGTGTTCTTGAGGGGCACACTCTTGAAGAGATTGAGAGCATCCGAAATGACTTGGAGGGACGTACACAGACCGAGATGGAACTAAGGCAAACTATCACTGCCTTAGAGTGCAGACTCATGGAGGCTTTGAGTACTATCGATGCTATGAAGGCAAAGATAGAGTCACTCGAGAAGCATGTTAGTGCTGGCGAGACCGAGGCAACCAGCAATGTTGTGGTGATGAGGGAGGCCAAGATCGAGGCTCCCAAACCCCCGGTGTTCAAAGGTGTCCGTGATGCGCAAGAAGTGGAAAACTTCCTTTGGCACTTGGAGAACTACTTCAAGCACAGCAAAGTGAAGGACGGCGAGGCCATGATCAACACGGCGGTATTGTACCTCTCAGAGACTGCCATGCTATGGTGGAGAAGGAAGATGGCCGACGTGGATAAAGGTATATGTACTATTAGCACGTGGGATCAGTTCAAAGTCGAGTTCAAGCGATAGTTCTTTCCAAACAATGTCTTGTACGAGGCAAGGCGCAAACTTAGGGAGTTGAAGCAAACAGGGAGCATACGTGTCTATGTCAAGGAGTTCACTACCCTTATGCTTCAAATCCCCAACCTGACCAATGATGACTTGTTGTTCCACTTCATGGACGGGTTGCAAAATTGGACTAAGCAGGAGTTACAATGTTGGCAAGTCGCAAATATAGACCAATCCATAGTGGAGGCCGAATCATTGATGGATTTTAGGCATGACAAGCATGACAAAGGGAAAGTCAAAGAATCAAAGTTTAACAATGTCAAAAGTGGGGGAGACCGTGGCAAAGGCAAGGAGATACAACAACAATACTACAAGACTCAAGATTCCAAAAAGCTGAGTGGCCGTCAGGGCTACGCCGAGAAGAAGGCACAGGCCGAGAAGAAGGGATGTTACATATGCGGAGGGCCGCACAGCTTCAGGAATTGTCCCGACCTAAAGAGCCTTAGCGCCATGGTCCGTGAACGGAAAGCAGCCGCAAGGAGATAGTTCGGGAACCACACAGTTAGGTATGATCGGATTATGCGGTGCTGTCACAAAGAAATCTATCCAACCTACCGAGAATGGAAACCAGTACGTGGATCTCACCATCAACAACAAGCCTGCTCGTGCAATGGTGGATACTGGAGCAACTCATAATTTCGTGACTGAGGCTGCCGCAAAAAGACTAGAATTGAAGCTTGCTCCAACCAACTCCCGCGTCAAGACCGTGAATGCCGAGGTACAAAATGCTCGTGGGGTAGCTAATGGAGTTGGTGTCAAATTGGGAACTTGAAAAGGTATGACAAACTTTACCGTAACCGCTATGGATATCTTTGACATCATATTGAGACAAGAGTTCTTTAGACATTGTCATACTTTGATCGATCCCTACCTCCAACATCTCTTAGTTATAGAGCAAGAAGGAGCTTGCATGGTACCTACAGTGTCTATGCCACACGGACAGAGCCAAGCACAACTCTCAGCTATGCAGGTTGTCAAGGGGATCAAGAAGGGGGAGCCGACGTTCGTGGCAACCATCGCAAGTCTGGAGGAAGACAAGAGTTTTCAAGAGACACTACCACCTTGAATAGAGAAGTTGCTTGAGTAAAACAAAGATGTCATGCCCGAGGAGTTGCCTAAGCACTTGCCGCCTAGGCGAGAGGTAGATCACAAGATTGAGTTGGAGCCAGGGGCTAAGCCACCCGCATTTGCCCCATATCGTATGGTACCGCCCGAGCTAAAGGAGCTTAGGAAACAATTGAAAGAGTTGCTAGATGCTGGTCACATTTGCCCATCAAAGGCACATTTCGGCGCACCAGTATTGTTCCAGAAGAAGAAGGATGGATCACTACGCTTGTGCATAGACTACCGAGCACTTAATAAGGTCACAGTAAAGAATAAGTACCTGATCCTGCTCATTGCTGACTTATTCGATAGACTTGGACAAGCCAAGTATTTTACCAAGGTGGATCTTCGCAAGGGCTACTACTAGGTTCGCATTGCAGAGGGGGATGAGCCAAAGACAACATGTGTGACGAGATATGGAGCCTTTGAGTGGTTGGTGATACATTTCGGCTTAACCAATGCACCTGCCACATTTTGCACCCTTATGAATAAGATTTTCCATCCCTACCTTGATCAGTTCGTGGTAGTCTACCTAGAAGACATAGTCATCTACACCAAAACCTTGGAAGAGCACATGAAGCACTTAAGGAAGGTTTTCCAAGTCTTGCGGAGAACAGGCTATACATCAAGAGGGAGAAATGCGAGTTTGCACAATCAAAGGTGCACTTCTTAGGCCATGTTATTAGCAATGGCGAGCTACGCATGGACGAGGCTAAGGTATGTGCTATCCAGGAGTGGGAGGCACCTATAAAGGTAACTGAGTTGAGATCCTTCTTTGGCCTTGTTAAGTACTATCGTCGGTTCATCTGTGGCTACTCAGCAAAGGCTGCACCATTGACTGAGTTGCTAAAGAAGAACAAGCCATGGGTTTGGACAGAGCATTGTCAAAGGGCGTTTGAAGACCTCATGGCAGCTATAACAGAGGAGCCAGTCTTGGCATTACCTGACTTTGCCAAGACATTTGAGGTGCATACAGATGCCTCAGATTTTGCCATTAGGGGTGTCTTGATGCAGTATAAGCATCCCATAGCATTTGAGAGTCGCAAGTTAAATGAGACGGAGCGACGCTACACAGTGCAAGAGAAGGAGATGACTGCTATTGTGCATTGTCTTCGTACATGGCGACATTGTTTGCTTGGGTCAAGGTTCGTGGTCAAGACCGACAATGTAGCTACTAGCTACTTTCAGACGCAGAAGAAGCTCACCCCAAAATAGGCTCGATGGCAGGATTTCTTGGCCGAATTTGATTATGTGCTGGAGTATAAGCCGGGCAAAGGTAATGTTGTAGCCGATGCCTTGAGCCGAAAAGTCGAGCTTGCTGCAATCACTTCAACAAGATGGGACATTCGTGAGGCTATAAAAGAAGGCATGCAACACGATCCAGCAGCCAAACAACTTATCGAGTTAGCCAACCAGGGCAATACGAGACGTTTTTGGGTCGAAGACGGCCTGCTACTTACCACAGGTCGGCGAGCCTACGTGCCTAAGTTTGGAGACATTAGACGGCAGATTATAAGGGAGAGTCATGACACAATGTGGGTTGGTCATCCAGGCCAACGTCGCACTAGGGCCTTGGTTGAGTTAGTCTACTATTGGCCACGCATGCGAGATGACATAGAGTGTTATGTGCAGACTTGTCTTGTCTGTCAACAGTACAAGGTTGAGAAACAAAAACCCGGAGGACTTTTGGAGCCACTACCAGTTGCAGAGCATCCATGGGAGAGCGTGACTATGGACTTTATCACTTGCCTACCGAAGTCTGACGGTTATGGTACTATTATGGTGGTCGTGGATAGATTTTCCAAATATGCCACCTTCATGCCCGCCACACCAAGTTGCACTGCCAAGGAAGCCGCCAAGCTATTCTTTAAGAATGTGGTGAAGTATCGGGGCTTACCAAGGCATATTATCAGTGATCGAGACCCCCATTTTACTGAAAACTTTTGGAGAGAATTATTCGACATACTTGGCACAGAACTACACTTTTCCACTAGTTTCCACCCACAGACAGATGGACAAATGGAACGGGTCAATGCCTTACTAGAATACTACTTGAGGCATTATGTAAGCGCGTATAAGAAAGATTGGTCAAGGCTTCTAGACATCGCCCAATTCTCTTATAACTTGCAGCGGAGTGAGTCCACGGGACGGACACCATTTGAGCTAGCCACAGGCCAACAGCCACAAACTCCACATTCATTACCAGCCGCGTTCGAGGGAAAGAGTTTGGGGGCTTATCATATGGCCAAAGGATGGGAGGAGCAGCTTGACACTGCTAAGTCCTACTTGGATAAGGCAACTAAGAAGATGAAGAAGTTTGCAGATCGTAAGCGGCGTCCCACGGACTATAGAGTTGGGGACATGGTCATGGTGAAGTTTAATCCAAGACAGTTTAAGGCACTACGGGACATGCATCAGAATCTGATTCGCAAGTATGAGGGGCCATTTAAGATAGTCGCCAAGGTAGGCAAGATCTCATACAAGCTTAACATGCCATCATATCTTAAGATCTACCCTGTCTTCCATGCCAGCATGTTTAAGCCCTATCATGAAGACAATGATGATCCAAGTAGGGGCCAATCAAGTCGAGCGCCTATTACTATCACCGCCTCGCACGACCGGGAGATTGAGGCTATTATTGATTACCAGGCCAGGAGAAAACAAGGGCAAAAAGCCATCGCAATGTTCCTCGTCCATTGGAAGGGGCAATCACCAGAGGAGGCCACATGGGAACGTTATGAAGATATATGGCAATTCAAAGATAAGATCCGAGAGTTTATGCAGCAACATTGTGCCGCGGTCGTCGCAACATTAGGTGGGGGAGAGTGTGATGACTCGCCATGTCATCATGCCACATAAGCGCCATTTGGCATACAGTAATGCCATGTGGAAGCTTACATAGGAGGAATGCTTGCATTTGTGAGAAGATTCTAGAGAAGTATGGACATTTCCTTTGGAAGATCCTAGATGTTTATGGATTTGCTAGGAAAGTCTTTGGAATCTTCTAGGCTTGTAGAGAATTCTAGAGAAAGCCCTTATCTTGTAAATATTAAGGACTTGTGTAACAATTAATATTTGCACACTAGTCCCTAGGAGACTAGTATATAAAGGAGGCCATTTATTTGTAATTCATCAAGCAAACAATTCAAGTTCTCTCTAATACAAAGCTTCCTTTAACAATTCTCTTGTGTTCTTTCTACCATTCTCTTAGCGATCTTGAGTGTAGTAAGGCTGACTTGGCATAGCAAGAACGTGAGCAAATTGTCAAGTGTCGCACGTGTACTTAGTTAACGACTAAGGACGTGACACTAAACTCTATAAATCAGGATTCCATTTTGTTACCCGTCAGATCATAATTAATTTTTTTTTATAGTTTTCTCTTAAATTGATTTTTTTGTGCTTTCATTTTTGCCTACAATTTCATATTCAATAGAGTACCATGAGCTATTGTTGCAAGTCTATCCAACAATCACCTGTTATACCATAGGCCCTGAGTACAGCACACCCTGAATTACAGGTATTAGCACTTTACTTTCAATAATCAAGAGAGTATCAAGAAATGGCTGGAAAAGGTACAATGTGAAAGAGTAGAAGATCCATAATTTAGAGAACGTACCTGTGAGTTCTGAGTTAGGTCAGTGGGTTCTGAAATGTATTGCTAACTCAATTACTAGTATATTTCTTTTTGGCACATATATATAGGGTTTAACACTGAAACATTGGGTTATGCCTGATTTTGAGGTTAGATCTGCCACTATTAGGGGAGTAAATTTTATAGATGTCATTCAACTTTGTGTTCGTTACGCAAAAGTTATTTTTCTTCTTTTTGTTACGTAAAAATCATTCAACTTTGTGTTCATTACCTAAAAGTTATTTTTCTTTCTTTTGTTACACATGGCAGCAATTTGATTTTTATATGCCCTTAACATTTATATATAATACTTTTACTTGAAAAGTCTATTATGCCCTTGACATTATATATCATCTCATTTTATGTAATGACTTCTATATTATATACTATATAATATATTTTTAACTAGGTATTTTACTTATAATTAAAATAACTTTAAATTATTTTATTTATTATTTTTATAATATATCTATACATTTAATTTTTTCACAGCACTCAATTTATTTAACGGAAAAGGGTCAGAAATATCCCTCTACTATTGAATATTGTTTAAAACCACCCTTCGTCATACTAATCGAGTAAAAATACCCCTTCCGTCTTACTATTGAATATAAATACCCCTATTTTAACGGAAGTGCCACATGGCAGCAATCTGATACAATTAGTCCATCCGAGTTCTTTTATAATCTTACCCGACCCAATACCCTCAAACCCACCTAAAAAGATGACCCGATTAATACCTGTCCAGCAAATAAGTCTACTCTTTTTTTTCTTATTCTTTTCTCTTTTGTTCATCTTTCTTTTCCACTCACCTCCGCCTATGCGCCACCAGCGATAAAGTCATAACTGCCAATGCACACTTTCTACACATATGTGTTTAACAAAATCAAAACTCAATTCTTCTAAATCAAATAAAAAAGGAAACTTCTTCTCAAATCTAAATGGTATCCATATCTATCCTTAAAATTTGGTTACCACCAATCTGTACTGATCCACTTTCTCCATTATCCAATATAGTTTGGCTTAGGTTCTTAGACATTATAGTCATATGTCCTAACAAAAACTTTTAAGCAAAATTAAATCACTAATTGGTTCACTTAGTGGAAAAATTTGGCCGAGAATGGGCGTAACCTCCATGGTCGTCGATGTCAAGTTTGCCGGATTTATTTTTTCAGATTTGTGGAACTTGGGACAGTAAAATAATCGGAGTTCCTCCTCACCACCAACAAGGTACGAAGCATTTCTGAAGGACTTCCCACAGTTGAAACGAACCGAAATATGAGATGTCAGTATATCCAAGCAAGAGGAAGAGATCTATCGGTTCACATCTTCATTTCGAGCACTTTTTACTCCCGATTCGTTAGTTGCCGTAGGCGATTTAGAATAATGGTGGATGTTCGAGTTAGGAGTAAATGGGTTTAGTAGTCGGCTGCGATTCTAGTACTAACATGTGTTGTATTTGTTGTTTGTATGGGTTTGCAACCGGAATAATGGCTTTGGTTGCCGGTGATTTTTGACATTAAAAGTGAAGTTCACCATTTTTTATCTTTTGATTTTGGTGTTGTTTAACCACGTATTATTTTTATGGTACTAATTACTCACTCTGTTCCAATTTATATGAACCTATTTGACTAGGCACGGAGTTTAAGAAAAAATAAAAAAATTTAGAATTTGTGGTCCTAAACAATTCAAAAAGGGGCCCAAAATATTTGTGTGGTTATAAAAATTTCTCATTAAGGGTAGAATTATAAGTTTAAGCAAAATTATTTCCAAAATTAGAAAGGAGTCATTCTTTTTGGAATGGACCAAAAAGGAAATAGGTTCACCCAAACTGGTATAGACTAATGAATTCATAAAAGACAAATGGGTCATTTTTTAGGTGGGTTTGATGGTATTGGGTCGAATAAGTTTACAAAAGAACCCGGATGGACTAATTGTATCAGATTGCTGCCACGTGGTACCTCCGTTAAAATGGGGGTATTTTGTGTTCAATAGTAAGATGGGAGGGGTATTTTTGCTCAATTAGTATGACGGAGGGTAGTTTTAAATAATATTCAATAATAGAGGGATATTTCTGATTCTTTTCCGTTTATTTAATCATATTTAAACATGAACATATTTTAAATCTAAAAAACCATAAAAAATATTTATTTGAAATAATAAAAAACATATTTGTTTAACAAATGATAGTTTTTTTTTATAGTCAATACAAATTTTGAAAAAAGTTTCAAAGATATTAGTATTTAATATTAAGATTTTTAAAACTTTATTTGTTAATATTATTTATTTGAAAGTATTAATCTAATGTGTCACTGTGCTAATTATGGGTGTTTTATTTATTGGATTAATGAGTATAGCTTGGCTGATCATTAAAAATATTTCATTAAGCATGGTTAAGAACGTGGACTTGAGATTTATTCACGGCAATTAATATTTACTGACAAATTTAATAATGATACTTATAAATCTTGAAAATTATCGTTAAGGAAAAATTAAATGTACGAATATATTATAAAAAATAAATAAAATAATATCAAGTTATTTTAATTATAAGTAAAATATCTGGGTAAAAGTATATTATGTAGCATATAATAGAAGGTATTACATAAATGGAATAATTTATAATATCAAGGGCATAATAGACTTTTCAGGTGAAAGATTTGTAAAATCTGGTCAAAATAATTATTGTGATAACTAGAGCATAGACAAATGATTTTTGTGTAACAAAAGAAAAAAATGTGATTTTTGGATAATGAACATAAAGTTGAATGACTTTTACGTAACAAAGGAAAGAAAAATGACTTTTGGGTAATGAACACAAAGTTTTGGATAATGAACATAAAGTTGATTGACCGCCCATGAAATTTACTCCTATTAGGGGCAAGTGATGAAAAGGGATCCAATTTTATTTCTAGAATTGACTTCCTCCAACTCAATCATCATTCTAGATTGTTCCTTTGCCCACTATGTTAGTTTTTGCCAGCAATCTTTTCAAATTGAACTCAATCTAGTAGGAGATAGATAATGCTGATCAATCAAACCTCAAAGAAAGTTGTCTCAATGTCCAGCTGATACCTTGCTTTAGATTTTGTTACCCAAAGAAATGCTGTGGCCCAATATAGGGGAAGAAAGAGCTATATAATGAAAAAAAGATTCCAATCTTGTAGCACATGCTGATGATTCCTTTTGTTCCTTGTGGCTAATAATACATATCTGAATGTGCCCCATCAAATCAAACAGAGACCAGAAAAGTTTCAAGTTTGGGTAACTCGAAGAAGAAAAGAATATTCCCACATAGCCTTTTTTTCTTTCTTCTTCCTTTTGCTGGAAATGATCAAGGTGCAATGAATCTAATTTCATCTTAATGAAGACATGAAAACTGGTTAGATTCAAGCTATTAGAACACTACATGTACAAAATTTTTGCTTTTTAGTGCTAAAATCTGCAGCTTCCATCTTGTAGAAGGGACATTGAATAGCTCTTCTGAGAAAATAACTGCTAAGCCCAGAAATAAAAAGATAATGAAATAAGGCCTCTAAAACGCAGTGCTGAATACTGAGTAATCAGTTGTTGTAGCAGTGTTGCGTGCAGGTCAAGGTCAAGAATCAAGATCATGATCTTTGAAATTTGGAATTAAGGCACTTTTTAATAAGTAGCATTCATTAATTCCCTTCTGGCTTTTCAAACAGAAATTAAAGACAGACTCTGCTTTACTCATCCAAATCACTAAAAAATCCTTCTATCTTCTTAGAGCTACATCATAGGATTACCAATTGGTATCAAACACGAAAGTTTAATACCTTAACTCCACCATTTAGCCTAGAATATTATGCAATTTTGGTGACCCTTGATACAACAACAACCCAGTATAATCCCACTAATAGGGTCTGGAGAGGGTAGTGTGTACGCAGACCTTACCCCTATCCTGGGGTAGAGATGCTGTTTCCGATAGACCCCGCCTCCCTCCCTCTAAAAACTTCCTACCTTGTTCTTGGGGTGACTCGAACTCACAACCTCTTGAGTAGAAGTGGATTACCACTAGAGCAACCCCTCTTGGACACCCTGTCAAAGGAGTAATTAAAGAGCAATTCCCCTTTACTGACTCCTTATGCGGCATATGACTAGCATGTGCCTTATTAGTCACGCCAGTATGTTTGAATGGTTAAATAAAAGACCGACAAAAATGTAAGCAATTTCCTTAGGAATTCGACAACATCAAAGATAAGAATTAATCAAATGTATTGCAAATACATACTTTGATGCTAGACTTAATAATTCATAGATAAACGAACACAATTGACCTTCACAAAAATAGAAAACAGACTCAACCTTTTACTACTAATTAGGGAAACTCCCTACCTTTCTATATTTTCCCTTTTAAAACAAAAAAGTACTGCAAACTAACCAACCTCCGCAGCAGTTCCATGTTGTTGTCTCAATCCAGTTTCAACATCGCCTGCATCAGAGGATGTCGTTGTACTTGTGTTCTGTTCCAGTAACGATTGTCGGCAAGTCGGACAAGAAGAATGTAAAGCCAACCAAATATCTATACACTTAACATGAAAACCGTGGTGACATCTCGGCAAAACTCTTACTTTCTCACCATCCATAAATTCGCCAAGACAAATTGGACAATCAGTAGCCGGAATATTAACTCCTGATCCATAAACTGTCACTGGAAGTTGCCTAAGTGTGCTCTTTTTCAGCCCTGTCGCAGCTAAGCGCGCAACTGTTGCATTTTCCGACTCGAAAGCAAATCTCCGGCTACAACGCAAAGCTAATTTCACAATTGAATTTAAACCAAGAGCACATATTAATGCACAAAGCAAAGCTGCTAAAATGATCACCATATTAGTGTCGAAATTTGCTTCGTTGGAGTAACCATGGTGTGGTTTGGTTATAGTAGTGCTAGGTGGGACAACAGGACGGGGATCGAGTAGTAGCCGGTATGGACGATGATAAACCTCCATAATTTACAAACTTGGCCTTCGAATTCCTAATCTTGGATTTGATTTGTAGCAGGAAATTGCAGAATATAACCCAATTCTTGGCAGAAATTTTGGATATACTATGATGGGGCTAGTTATGCAAAATAACTACTAGAAATTTGCACTGGACTAAGCCAATTCAAGTGTAAATTGAATGATAAGAATATTTTCTCTTCCCTGCAGCCTTCTTCATCAAATTCTTGGAAGCGGTAATTGTGAATTCTGAGACTTTATGATAGGGAAGATGGAGGGTACAATACTATAAAGAACAAGTGGTGGGGGCTCTTTGTTTTGCCTTTGGTCTACTTTTGGGGTGGGTAATGAAAGGGAAGAGATAAATAGAGACTCAAGTGTGATATTTGGTTGTTACCTCTAAAAACCAAGAATTCCAATCAGTTCTTTTTGGAAAGCAATTACGTCCGTCTTTAATTAACTGAGACAAGACAGTATAATTAGACATGTTCCAAGGGAGTAGTAATCTACACTAAAGTTCAAGAGAGACAAATCTTTCTTTTTTAACTGTTTCCTGTCTTTTCAAAGTGAAGAATTGCTTTATAAACTCTAGAAGTAAGGAGAAGAGGTATGGGAATTGTTTAGATTTACTTGGGATTTTGGATTTTGGGGTTTTAGTGAGTTATTGCAGACACTACAGATGGGAAGATACCCAAATGAAACAAAAGTGGTGTCGATATAATGTTAGTAGATGTCTTTTCAAATATTTTAATATCTTTATTTATTTTTGAAGAATTGACAATACTAATTCTAGATTTTTTAGAGTATATAAACATTAAAACATAGGTAGAAAAGGAGAAAGTGGAGCCACGGGCCCTTTTGGGGTGGGGAGAGGAGAATAAGGATGTTTTGATAATGTGGGATTATGGTACCTTATCCTCTCTAATCACAGTTTGCTTCACATAAAATATTGTAAAATTGATAATGCCTATTATAAGTCACTCTTACTATCGCCATTTTATAATCGACTTCCCTACTTAGATTTAGAGGTCAATATTCGAATAAAAGAGGCAAACTATTAAGGAGGAAATGAACTTTACTTCATCCTTTACCTTTATCAAGAAAGGTTTATATGACTTTTTTTTTTATAAAAAACCAATAAAAGATAACAAAGAATATCTGAAAATTAAACATGCGAGATTTTGTAACATCATTTTCTTCTATTTAAATTGCAAATGGTAGTAGGAGATCATTTCTCAATCTCTTTTTTTTTTCTTTTTCAAATTTTTCCCAACAAAAAGGGAAGTAAAAAGGAAAAGGAACTTGTCCGGCTAATGTAAATTAGTGATGATGGCCAGTTTCCCTTTCTAACTAAGAAATTCAAACTAGTCTACGACCAATTTATTAGTACTTGATAACAAATGCAATAGCTTTTAAAGATGCTTTTATCCTGATTTGGTAAATCCATAATTGCCGTCGAGCTCATAAATTCTTTTTGAATGACAGAAGAAGGTATATAAGACGATGAAACGACAGTATGTCTTTTTTCTTTAATTATTACGTTCATATATTTTAAACTGATATTCTACTGTAGGGTATAGATACATTTGTATATATGTACTTAGCAGTTTTACTTGTCCAAGTCTTGCTTGTTAGACCGCTAGTGTTACAAAGTGGGACATCCTCTTCTTGTGTTGAGCACATCTTAGGGGTTTGAATGTTTATCTTCTTTAAATCTTTGACAGGGACATTTAGCAGATCTTAGATGAGAAGATACTAACGTGGAGCAATTGCCAATTGCCTGTGTTTTTGTGCAGCTCCTAGGTTTAATCTTTTCATATTGAAAATTTACGGGCAGATTCGCCTAGATGCCTAGTAAAAAATGAGCTGGTTGGATTGGGTTGGTTGATCGCCCAAAAAATGATTCTTATTTCATCCGTCAGATTTGTATGTATCCAAGCTCCTGACTAATTTTGGTTCGTACTAGATAAACATACTAAAGAGTTAAAAGCTCTCCTAATAAAAAAAGTTTTGTCATTCTAAAAAACTCGAATTCGAGACGTATGACTAAATAGAAAAAAATCTCAACCATTTCATCGCAATTTTCGAGTGTAGCTCCTAGGAATCGTGTGTGAATAAAAGAGTGGTTTCAAGAACTCCCACTTCCCAGTGAGTTAGGCAACTAAACCATGGCCACCCAATTAGCAAAGATAGGTACACATAATGGTCCAGTCTTGTTGTACTGTGGACTCTTTGGATTCATAGAGATTCAAAACAAGACAGGTGTCCCTGTTCCCTAATCACTCTTTGTCCCATTTAATATGCTCCAGCAACATCATGTTGTATCTCCCTCTCACCAACTTTGTGTACATACCATTTATTAATGTCACGTCTCGCACAAACTATCATTATTGGTAATTTTTAATTGATATTAACTTACTATATTACCCACCAGCACTCAGTAAAAACATAATGATTGTATTATATTTGCTTCCGGTTAGTCAAATACAATCATATTTAGTGTCTCATAAGAGGAGAGGAAAAGCTAACATTAGTTTATTTTATAAGAAAATATTGTCATATCATCCAATCTTTGTAAAAAGAACTGAAGTTTGTCACATGTTACAGTAAGCTGTCTAACATTCGACGACCAATTCGTATTTCCGATGTCGAGTATTATCAGAATTCTGGAATAACAATTAGTATTACTGGGGACTCCAACTGGGAAGTGAAATATAGAACATGAAATCGTGCTTCTTTGAAAACAAGAAACAGAAAACAGGAGGGAAAATGGGAGAGACTATTTTGCCTAGCCATTTATTTTAAGGCTAAAAAAAAAATTATAAGAATAATTAAAAGAAACGGAACCATTACCAAGTCATAATATGATTACATTTAAAAACAACAAAACATTAAAATTGAAATTTTCAACGATAATAAAACAAGATTTGGTCATAAAACATTATTATAGATGAACATTCATGCATGAAACAAAATATGGAAACAATATTCATTTCTGTGATCGTTATGACCGGTCCAGTATCCTTTACTTTTCAAAAATGCAGAAGGATGTTGACATTAGGGAATATATAAATAGTAAATTACATATATATACGCACACGCACTCCTCATATAATAAAATTAATATTTTTTTTATCAAATTCAATTAAATTGATCCTTCTTGTAGGTTCAAAATATATTGAATCATTTAAAACTCCAGCATTACATCAATATTCATAGTTTAAGGGAAAGTTGTTATTTTTATTTACCTATATATATATATATATATATATATATATATATATATGAATGCGCTTAATTGTTCTTTGCAACAAGAAAAAAGTTTAATGATTAAAGCGGGATAACCACAAACATTTTAAACACACATGCCTCGCACGTGTCAAGTAATAAGAACAAAGAAATAGTACTTCACGTTAAAAGCAAAAAAGACCAAACATATCTAAACGTCCTACTAATCAAGAATCTTGCTAATCATTTTATCCACCTAAGAAAGTGTCCATCAATAAATGCCTAACCCCATCGCTTGGATTCATTCCTCACTAACTTATTTTCCAATTAAAACTCTTTTGCCGTTTTGCAATGGCATATCAAGATGTATTAATCAATAATGTTAATAGAGTTTAATCTTTTTATTAGTAAATTGATCTATATTATTTTATCGGCTTTTGGTAGTGAATGAACTAGTGTTATGTCGAAGAAGAGGCAAATCCGAAAATAAATGTAATTACCCAAAATGTCATCTTTAAATTGAATAATTAATTCTGTGTTCTAAGACCTCGAAAAGTACTAATTATTATTCTTCGACTTGCGTGCGCAGTCCGTACAATTTTTCGGGAAAATTTTATGTGAGAAAAAAAAAATGGATTAAAATGTGAAATAGAAGTTTAAAACTCAACTAAGTGGACTTTGGTCTACATTTTGAGCAAACGGACTCAAATCAGTATTTTCATAGTTTTGGTAGGTCCGTATCGTGATTTGAGACTTAGGCGTTTGTCCGGAATCGAATTCCGAGGTCCCTAGCCCGAGATATAGAATTTTGATGAAAAATTAAAAGTTTAAAAACTTAATAAATTTTAAGAATTTACTGATGTTGGATTTATTGACACCGGGTCTGTACTTTAGTTTTGGAACCCGGTATATGTCCACTATAATATTTATGACTTGTCTGCCGAATTTGGCGAGAAACGGGGTTGATTTGACTTGATTCAGACGTCCAGTTGTAAAAATATAAGTTTTAAAGTTTTCTTAAAAATTTTCTTTGATTTGGAATCCGATTCGTAGTTCTAGGTGTTATTTTGGCGATTTGATCACGCGAGCAAGTTCGTATGATATTTTAAAACTTGTGTGCATGCTTCGTTTGGAGCCCTGAGGGTTCGGGTGAGTTTCGGATGCTCAACGGGCCATTTTAAACTTAAGGAAGATGACAGATTTCTCTTGTTTTGTTGCAGAATTTTTACTCATCGCGATCGCGTGAGGTCGTTCGCGATCGCGTAAGACAAACTGAGAGGCTAGCCAAAGTTTTTCTTCGCGTTCGCGTGGCCAAGGTCGTGTTCGCGTAGACTTAAAGAGGCTAAAGATGAGCCACACGCTTTACTCATCGCGATCGCGTGAGGTTGTTCGCGATCGCGTAAGTCTGCGAGTCAAAGCATCGCGTTCGCGTAGAGTAAATTTCTGGGGCAGCAAAGTAGAGCTTCGCGATCGCGAGGCTATTCACGCGATCACGATTAAGAAAAACTGGACAGCCAAAAATGTGCTTCGCGATCGCGAAGCATTGTACGCGATCGCATAAGGTAAAATTTGGGTAAAAATAACATAAGTTCTGGAAAATGGGATTCGTCCCATTTTCAACCAATTCTAATTTTTGAGCTCAGGTAAAGCGATTCTTGGGCGATTTTCACGGAAAAACATTGGGGTAAGTGTTCCTTATCCTATATTGATTATATTTCATGATTCTATACTCATTTATATCATGAATCCGTGAATTTTTGGGAGAAAAATCATATTTTTATAAAATCTTCCAAAAATGAAAATTTAAGATTTGAAGGTCCATTTGACATCGAAATTGGATAATTTTTATATGGTTGGACTCATCTCGGAATGGATGATCGGATTTCATAAGTTTTTTCGAGATTGGAGACGTGGGTCCCACTATCGAATATTTAAATAAATTTCGGATTTTTATCCGAAAAATTAGTAAATTCATATGGAATTAATTCCTATGATTCGTATTGAGTATATCAAATTGTTTGTGAATAGATTTGACACTTTGGAGACAAATTCAAAAGGGAAAGCTGTGATCGAATAATTTATTGGAATTTGCAAAGCGAGGTAAGTGTCGTGGTTAACGTTGACTTGAGGGAATAGAACCCTTAAATTATTTATTATGTGAAATGCATGTGAACGACGTATAGGCGAGGTGACGAGTGTCTATACGTCGTCAAATTAATTATTTGTATAATTATTTGAAAATCCTAAATTTGTTTTAATACACGAATTAATTGTTATGATAATTATTTCTCTCTTATTCTTTGTCAAATATTAATTCTTGAATTCCTGCAATAATTGCTACATACTGATTTGATTTACGTGTCTTAAATTATTGCTTGACATTTAGCATATTAAATATTAAAAAGCCTATTTTCTCCACGATTTTCACAATTAATTATTAATTGCCATTATTTGTTCATAAATAAATTATAATTATTGTGTGCCTTGATGCTTAATAGTTTTTCCTTGGACGTGGTATTTATTGGAGTAATATTTATTACATTTATGAGTTGTTGAAATATATTGGGGGAACGAGTTACACGCCGCAACAGAAATGAAAGTAAATATATCTATATTGGGGGATCGGATTGCACGCCGCAACAGACTTATTTAAAAGTCTATATTGGGGGATCGGATTGCACGCCGCAACAGACTTATTAAAAAGTCTATATTGGGGGATCATATTGCACGCCGCAACAGACTTATTTAAAAGTCTACATATATACTAGATTAAAAAAAAATATTGGAGGATCAAAAATGAATATATTGTGGGAGCGGTTTGCACGCTGTAATGAAAATTGATTGAAATAATAATTGGTTATGACTGCTGAGTTGGCTTCAACTATTAAAAATGAGTTACCTGATTTAATTCTATTATTGGGGTTATTACTATTATTATGTACAAGTTAATGTAAGTGATCTGCCTTAGCCTCGTCACTACTCCGTCGAGGTTAGGCTCGGCACTTACAAGTATATGGGATCGGTTGTACTGATACTACACTCTGCACTTACCAGTAATTGTCACACCCCTTTTATCTCCCCCTCTCCCCCCTCCCCCTCCCCAAACAATAATGTGTGTTATGGATGTTGGGTTAAAGAGTTTCTCCAATTAAAGTGACAAACTTGAATAAGGATTATTTTATTTATAGAGTCGCCACTTGAAATTGATTTTTTGGGCGTTGCAAGTCACCTTTTGTTTGAATCCCTAGTCAAAGGAAGATTTGACTCTTTTTATTATTGGTCTGCAAAATAAAGTCAGGTTAAGGAATTTTATTGACCGGGGAGAAGGTGTAAGGCATTCCCCGAGTCCCGTGGTTCTAGCACGGTCGCTCAACTATTAATAATTGGCCTAATTATCTGATTTATTACATATTTGAAAAACCTATTGTGCATTTTATCTTTTATATCGCTTTTAGTATTTATGAAATTTATTTGAACAAGTCGCGATGTCGCACACTCGTTTATTTTTTGTACACGTTGTGAATCACGTCACGTGAAACGCACCCGTGATTTACAACATGTTAATTTTTATTATTATTTGAAGTGATGGTCGAGTCACGTAAAACGCACACTCGACTTGGAGATTACGTATCGTGACCATACCATGGGAACCGTACCCATGGCCACGATAATTTATTAATCGCGCCTAAAGCAAGCTACACATATTCAAGAGTTTAACTAATTTTGCTAAAACTTGTTTGAGATTAGAGGTCACATAACTTGTGGAATTAATGTGTGGATGATTTGAGTCCAAATTCATAAATTGCAGGTGCATCGTTATTGAAACCCAAAACTGGCTTAGGACAATACATCAATGTGACAAGAGTCTAGCACAAGCTAAAATCATATATTGTTCATGCCATTATAGATTTAAGTGCACACATAGTACATTAATCCAGAATCCATCCTTTTATTTTTATTTGTCATAAACAATGTTGTACTACTGCAGCATGGTCAGATTCAAACTAAACAAAATGAAATCATAAATGAAACTAAACGCATATAGCAATAGAGATCTAGAATTTTATTATCAAGCATAGGAATTCAACATTTTACAAATCAAAGGCTTGAATTCATGATCCAATACCTGATTGTGCAGAAAACAGCTTAGGAATGACAAACAAAGGCCAGAGAAGTAGAGATTAACAGATCCAGCAGTGAACAACAAGATTCAAAATACTGTAACAAAGTGAAAATTAGAAAAGCTGACCTTCAATACAAGAGTGTGGCCTTGTAGCTTTCGAAACACAATAACGAACCAAAACTCGGACCTCGAACGGAACAGAGCCAATTGACCATGAACCCGACTACGACCACGAATCAGGATCCATGCAAAGACTATACCAACTCGACTATATTCGGACAACCGTTTCGGGTGTAAAAGGGTCGTTTCAATAGAGGTTTGTGGCTGAATTTCGAGCTATTTCGCAGCTTGTTTCGCTACTTCTTTTGGCCAGATTTTTCAACAGAGTCGCAGCTGATTTTATTGCTCTCTAATGCTGGATTTTGGGTGGTGTTTTGCAATTCTGTTTGTTGCATTTTCCAGCTGATTTCAACAGCTTTTAGCTTGTGCTTGGGGGCTGTTTCGGGGCTGATTTGGCTGGTGTTTAATGGAGGTTCATGGTTTGTTTTTGTGACTGCCCTTTTTTTTGCCCCCTCTAATAGAGGAAAGAAGATGGTATTTTATGGGTGATATTTTTGCCCTCTCACATGAAGAAATAAAATGGGAATATGTGGGGGGTTATGTATGGGAGACAAGCATGGAGGACAAGTATGGTGGAGTAGGGATAAAGTGTGGGGGACAAAGAGTGGGGACACGCATGGGAAGATGAGAGCCGGAAATATTCAAGTACGGTAAAAAAATTAGGTGCTCACAGCATGCCCCTCTTTGCTTGGAAACATTAAAGGTTTTCAGGCAAAGACAAAGTGAGTCGTGTAACTGTGTTTTTGACCATATCGTTATTCAAAAGAGAAAAAAAAATAAAAGAAAAAGGTGCAACCGAGTCCTGATTTTGGACAACCTACATATCCCGGGTTATAAGGGAATCAGGTCGCGTGTAGTTCAAGAAGAATGATGGATTGATGAGTTCGAAAGTCGAGCTAGGTTCCGTCGAGGCTCCGGTCCGTGGCCCTGTTATTACATCAAAATCTAAAGGAACTAAACAAGCCTATCAGCTATAAGTTACAAGATTCCTATTTATAAGTCTTCTGAACCTTTATCTTGAGTCTTGACTGGCTGTTCATGCAGACTCTGATCTGAACCTTGATGCTTGCTAGCTGTAGGTGCTAGTTCATTCTTCTACGGCTTCTTCTGAGCAAAACGGGAAATGTAAAGCTCGTAACTTCAGTCATGTTTTGAGTAGTCCATATCATTTCCATCTGCTTCTGCATTTGGATTCATTTTTTTTCTTTTCTTTTCTTTATTTTGGATTCAGACTTTTTCTTTTGTTCATCTCAAACCTTGTGCCTCGAGGTAAAACCTGCTCAGACATCACAACAAACAAACGAACAAAATTTTCTGCCCTAGTTTTCACTAGGAAAAATTTCGTGAGTTATTGTAACAAAATTCTAAACTACTTCTTTATTGAAAGCAAAATAAAAAATAACAGTAATGGTGTACCCTGAAAAGGTCATGATAATTTTTTTTTTTTATTGTCCCAAAGGAATGTCTCAACTAAGGATTTGTGTACCTTATGTTGGAAAAATGTGGTCAGAGAATGGGATACCTTATATTGGCAATGATACCAGGGAGTGGTGTATCCTGCATTTAAAATCAAACCAACTAGGTAGTGGTGTACCCTATGTTAGAGAATACAGCTAGGGATTGGTGTACTCAATACTGGTAAGGAAATGTAATCAGGGGTTGGCGCACTGTATCACTGAAAAGTAAATATAACCGGGGGTTGGCGCCCTGTATTACTGAAAAGAAAATGTAACCAGGGGTTGGCGCCCTATATTACTGAAAAGGAAATGTAACCAGGGGTTGGCTCCCTGTATTACTAAAAAGGAAATGTAACCAGGGGTTGGTGCCCTTTATTACTGAAAAGAAAATGTAACCAGGGGTTGGCGCCCTGTATTATTGAAAAGGAAATGTAACCAGGGGTTGGCGCCCTGTATTACTAAAAAAGAAATGTAACCAGGGGTTGGCGCCCTGTAATACTGAAAAGAAAATGTAACCAGGGGTTGGCGCCCTGTATTACTAAAAAGGAAATGTAACCAGGGGTTGCCGCCCTGTATTACTGAAAAGGAAATGTAACCAGGGGTTGGCGACCTGTATTACCGAAAAAGAAATATAACCAGGGGTTGGTGCCCTGTATTACCGAAAAGGAAATGTAACTAGGGGTTGGCGCCTTATATTACTGAAAAGGAAATGTAACCAGGGGTTAGCGCCCTGTATTACTGAAAAGGAAATATAACCAGGGGTTGGTACCCTGTATTACTGGAAAAGGAAATATAACCAGGGGTTGGCGCCCTGTATTACTGAAAAAATGTTGAATCCCCAGGGCGAAAAGGGTCTACCTGGGTTAAACTACGAAAAGCAAACCTGGGCGAAAAGTACATCTACTCGGAATATGAGCTGTATCCCCCTAGGCGAAAAGTTTCTACCCGGGTTAAACTACGTAAAACAACATAAGCGAAAAGTACTTCTACCCGGAACTATGAGTTGGATCCCCCTAGGCAAAAAAGGTTTTACCTGGGTTAAGCTACGTAAAACAACCTGAGCGAAGAGTACTTCTACCCTGAACTATGAGTTGGATCCCCCTAGGTGAAAATGTTCTACCTGGGTTAAGCTACGTAAAACAGCCTGAGCGAAGAGTACTTCTACCCGAAACTATGAGTTGGATCCCCTTAGGCGAAAAAGGTTCTACCTGGGTTAAGCTACGTAAAACAACCTAAGCGAAAAGTACTTCTACCCGGAACTATGAGCTGGATCCCCCTAGGTGAAAATATTCTACCTGGGTTAAGCTACGTAAAACAGCCGGGGCGAAGAGTACTTCTACCCGGAACTATGAGATGGATCCCCCTAGGCGAAAATGTTCTACCTGTGTTAAGCTACGAAAGACAGCTTGGGCAAAAAGTACTTCTACTCGGAACTATGAGCTGGATCCCCCTAGGCGAAAAAGTTCTGTCTGGGTTAAGCTACGTAAAACAGCTTGAGAGAAGAATACTTCTACCCGGAACTATGAGCTGGATCACCCTAGGTGAAAATGTTCTACCTGGGTTAAGCTACGAAAGACAGCCTGGGCGAAAAGTACTTCTACCCGCAACTATGAGCTGGATCCCCTTAGGCGAAAATGTTCTACCTGGGTTAAGCTACAAAAGAGAGCCTGGGCGAAAAGTACTTCTACCCGGAACTATGAGCTGGATCCCCCAAGACGAAAAAATCTACCTGGGTTAAGCTACGTAAAACAACCTGAGCGAAAAGTACTTCTACCCGGACCTATGAGCTGGATCCCCTTAGGTGAAAAGGTTTTGCCTGGGTTAAGCTATGAAAATGAGAGGTATGGACAGTAGTGATGCATGCTGAAGATTTTAAGGAGCTTACATTTGGTGACATTCGTCCTTTGAGAAGCGTCATTCTGCACTGCGTTGTTCCTGCTTCAAACAAAGAAAATTTGTGAGTTTTTAAAGTGGTGGTCGGTTTGTGGCCTTGATGCACTGAGGAGTTTGAGTTCATAGACACCCCGTTGTCGAAGAACTGATTCTATCATAGTGGTACCGAGATGCTCGGATACTTTGTATCATTTTCTAGAGACTTTGTATTTCTGACGTCTCCCCTGGCTGTTTCATACCCGGATGTCCACGGTACCGTTAATCCTTGTATCTAAGGCTAAGCAATTTTTTCTTTAAAATCAAACTTAGTTGTCTTGCACTCAGAACCAGTTTGTGTCTGTAGTGCTTATCAACTTTTTCCATGAATCAAGTCTTGCTTAGGCGACCTTTTCAGTTTCTTTGAGACACTTTGTCCGCCTTATCAAAAGAGATCACAGATGGATTCCTGCCTTCGTCAATGCCGTATATGCTTCAAATTGTGCTCGGTATTACGGGAAAACTATAGACAGTTTTGCAGCCATTTTTGCTTTGCTTTTGATGCAAGATTAGACCGAAAGGGAATCTAAGAAAAATTATGGAAAAGAATAGAAGAGCAATTGGAAGTGAAAAAGGAATTGTGTCTAAATAAAAGGTGTCCCTTTTGGGGAGAGAAATAAGGAGACTTATCTGGAGATATGTGCCGACTTCAATGAATCATGACATGCATTTTGGACTGGACGCCTGATCTGTCTGAGCTGTCTAATTCTCAAAATATGTCGCAAATGTTCATCTTGAAACTGTCTTGGTTGTGCTCATGCCGGAGCATCGAAGACCCTCATTCGGCTAGTAACGCCCTTTACGGGTTTTCGCTAACTGACCTCTCTCATTTCTCTAATCAATATTGCCTTATGGTGCCCATCTGATTTTCACAAATAAGACTCTTGCATTTCTCTGCTCACTGTCGCCTTACAGTGCTCATACGGGTTTTCACCGATAAGATTCTCTCATTTCTTCTTTTCTTTTTTTTTTCTTTTTTTTATTTTTTATTTTTTACGGAAGGTTGGCCAACGCCCCTGGCATGGGGACTTCAAGTATTCTCAAAGATCGATCAGAAATTCTTAACAGGAAAAGGCGAAAAGAACCTTGAACTAAATTACAACTTTTGGAACTGTTTCCACGGGAAAATCGTAAGATAAAAACAAACTTCTGTCCCAGTTTTGGAGTATTGGGAATATGGATTTTTGTTGCGATGGGACTGAACCCAGGGTAAGGCTGCCTACGTATCCTTTCGGAATCAGGTCGGACATAGTTCAATGACTCAAAAAATTTATTGTTTGACATAAAAAATGGAGTACACAGGTTCCAAAAATGGAAAACAAGGAAGAAAAATACAGCTTAAAAGGGGTAAGAAAAGGGTGACACTTGCTTGGAATAGCGAGCAATGGTAGCATTCGTCATCTCGATCTAAGAAAATCATGCGTGAAAGTTTCACAGTGGGTATATATCAGACATAATATCTTTTGACTACATCTGCATTAATAGTCATGTCTGGTACCCGTCCTTCTTCATCTACCAAGTGCAAGGCCCCTTTTGGTTACACTTTCTTGATGATGTAGGATCCTTTCTAGTTTGTGGCAAACTTTCCTTTAGCTTCTACTTGGTGTGGAAGAACGCATTTCAGAACGAGTTGGCCTACCTCGAAATTCTTTGGACGCACTTTCTTGTTGTAAGCGCGTGCCATTCTTTGCTGGTATAACTGGCCAAAGCACACTGCTGCTAGCCATTTTTCATCAATCAGCATTAGTTGTTCTAATAGGGTCTTTACCCATTCTGTATCTTCAATCTCCGACTCCACAATGATCCGAAGATAGGGAATTTCGACTTCAGTCGGTATTACAGCTTCCGTCCTATATACCAACAGATGTGCGAGTAGTCGTGCGGTATCCCAAAAGAGAAAAAGGCAACTTTTCATGCCATTGTCTCGAACCTTGGATCATTTTCCTAAGAATCTTCTTGATGTTCTTGTTCGTTGCTTCAACGGCTCCATTGGCTTTTGGCCGGTAAGGGGTAGAATGGCGATGCATAATTTTAAATTGCTCGCATACCTCCTTCATCAAATGACTATTGATATTGGATGCATTGTCAGTGATAATGGTATTTGGGATACCAAAGCGGCAGATAATGTTAGAATGAACAAAGTCTACCACTGCTTTCTTGGTGACTGCTTTGAAAGTGACGGCCTCCACCCACTTGGTGAAGTAATCAATTGCAACCAAAATAAATCTATGCTCATTTGAAGCCTTTGGCTCAATTGGCCCAATAACATCCATTCCCCAAGCAACGAAAGGCCAAGGAGAGGACATGGGATGGAACTCTGAAGGTGGCGAGTGAATCCGGTCACCATGAATTTGGCATTGGTGATACTTGCGAACAAAACTGAAGCAATCTCGCTCCATTGTAAGCCAATAATACCATGTCCGCAGAATCTTCTTCGCCAAAACATATCCATTCATGTGAGGTCTGCATACCCCCGAATGCACTTCACTCATGATCCGCTCAGCTTCTGTGGCATCTACGCATCTCAACAAGTTCAAATCTGGGGTCCTTTTGTACAAAATTTCCCCATTCAGGAAGAAACCGCTGGCGAGCCTCCTTATAGTTCTTTTTTGATATCCCTTGGCGTGCTCTGGGTATTCTCTCGTTTTCAGGAATCGTTTTATGTCATGATACCATGGTTCACCATCTAGTTCTGTCTCAATTGTATTGCAGTAACCGTGTTGATTTCGAACTTGGATTTCTAGTGGATTGATATGGGTGTTTCCCGGATAAGGGAGCATCGAGGCTAAAGTAGCCAAAGCATCGGCTAGCTCGTTGTGAAACCTAGGAATGTACCTGAACTCGATGGATTTGAATCTTTTGCTCAAATCTTGTACACATTGTCTGTATGGAATAAGCTTGATGTCTCGAGTCTCCCATTCGCCTTGGGCTTGCCGGATAAGCAAGTCAGAATCTCCCATAACCAATAGTTCATGCACATCCAGATCGAGGGCCATTTTCAAACCCATGATACAGGCTTCGTATTTTGTCGTATTATTGGTACAGAAGAACCGAAGCCGGGTTGTTGCAGGGTAATACTGTCCAATAGGTGAAATGAGGATTGCCCCGATCCCAACTCCTTTGATATTGACAGCTCCATCAAAATACATTTTCCATAGAGGGTTGTCGTCTGGAACTACTTCCTCTATTGAGTTGACCTCTTCGTCTGGGAAGTATGTGGTAAGTGGATTTTACTCATCATCAATTGGATTCTCTTCCAAATGATTGGCCAAAGCCTTTGCTTTCATCGTGGTGCGAGTGACATAGACGATATCGAACTCTATGAGCAGGATATGCCATTTTGCGAGCCTACCGGTGGGCATTGGCTTTTGGAAGATATACTTCAGAGGATCCATTCTGGATATGAGGTAAGTAGTATAGGCCAAAAGATAATGTCTCAACTTCTGAGCGACCCAAGTCAAGGCACAACATGTTCTTTCTAAAAGGGTGTACTTAACCTCATAATTGGTGAACTTCTTGCTCAAATAATATATTGCTTGTTCCTTTTTGCATGTCGTATCATGTTGCCCTAGAACGCATCCAAAGGAATTATCCATCACCGATAGATATAAAAAAAAAGGCCTACCAGGTTCAAGTGGGACCAGTACAGGGGGTTTTGATAGATAATCTTTGATCCTGTCAAAAGCATTTTGGCAATTGTCCGTCCACTTGATTACAGCATCCTTTTTCAGCAACTTAAAGATGGGCTCGCACGTGGTTGTGAGCTGAGCAATGAACCTACTGATGTAGTTCAACCTTCCGAGCAAACTCATGACCTCCTTTTTGTTCTTCGGGGGTGGAAGATCCCGAATGGAATTTATCTTAGATGGATCCAATTCGATGCCTCTCTGACTGACTATAAAACCGAGGAGTTTCCCAGATGGAACCCCAAATGCAAATTTGGCTGGATTGAGCTTAAGGTCATACCTTCGAAGCCGTTCGAAGAACTTTTTCAAATCATTCACGTGATCAACCTATGTCTTTGATTTTATTATGATATCATCGATATATACTTCAATCTCTTTGTGCATCATGTCGTGAAAAATGGTGGTCATGGCCCTCATGTAAGTTTCCCCTGCATTCTTTAAACCGAATGGCATGACCCTGTAACAATAGGTACCCCACGGAGTGGTGAAAGCGGTCTTTTCTGCATCACCCTCATCCATTAGAATCTGGTGGTACCCAGCATAGCAATCCACGAATGACTGTATTTCATGCTTTGCGCAATTATCTACAAGAATATGGATGTTCGGCAAAGGAAAATTATCCTTCAGACTTGCTTTGTTCAGGTCTCTGTAGTCAACAAAGACTCTAGTTTTTCCATATTTCTTTGGCATGGGCACAACATTTGCCACCCAGGTGGTGTATCGTACGGCTCTGACAACATTGGCGCTCAATTGCTTCATTATTTCCTCTTTGATTTTATCACTCATGCCCGTTTTAAATTTTCGCTGCTTCTGTTGGACTGGTGGAAAATCAGGATACGTGGGAAGCTTATGAACCACTAAATCGGCGCTTAAACCAGGCATATCATCATAAGACCAGGCAAACACATCTCTATACTCAAATAAAAGTTGAATCAAGGCATCTCTGGTTTTTTGTTCAGTGTGAATGCTTATCTTTGTTTCTCTGACTTCTTCATGACCTCCGATATTAATTGGCTCAGTTTTATTGAGGTTGGGCCTAGGCTTGTTTTCAAATTGTTCCAACTCTCTTTTTATTTCATCAAAAACCTTATATTCATCATATTCGACCTCTTGATGCATTATTTTGAAATTAGACAGCTTTTTGAGATCTGGGCGTGAATTCTACATGCATGTCATGTTATTAAAGCCGGCATTAATAAAACTGAAATGGAAATAAAATGGCAGGAATTAGGAAAAGGAAAAGATACAAAATACGAAACTGAACTGCATTTCGTTGAATTTGAAAGGATAGAAGGGTTAACATCAAAATAAAACAATCATACTAAGATATTTGGATTACAACCCTGAAAGTAACCCAAAGTACAAAAGAAAGAAGCTACAAAAGTCAACTACCAAGACTCCTTCCTTGTGGGGAGAGGAGTTGCTTCCCAGTTATTGAGCATGGTTTTTGGGCCAATTAGTTGCATATCGGCACGACTAGTGCCTTCACCAGCCTGGATCATATTCACTTCAGAAAACATCTGCCTGAGGCCATGGCAAATTTCATCAATGTTTGCATGCGCCGAGGAATTTTGACCATGTTTGAATCGTGGATCGACAAAAGTGTAGAAAATATGAGGGATAGGTTGCTGCAAGACCCACCCGTACTTTTTGCGGTGCTTGGCTTTGTCTTCGTCTGCTTGTGTTGGCATGAAACCTAAACCAAAAGTACCCCTGTTACTGAACGAAGAAATGAGTTTTGAAATTCCTTGCAATGATGCCCCCAAACCTTTTCCTGGCTCATAACCTTGTCTCATCATAAGTGCAGCCACCATTACAGATGTGGCGGAGAGACGCGGATGTAGAATGGGTTTTCCTTCCTCAACATGGTCCACAATAACCACTTCGAAAGCCTGATAGACAATAGACTCACATCCTTCCTTGGCCTCAATACATGGGATTAACGGGTCTTTATAAATGGATGACTCGTCTTCTCCGTGAACAATAATTTCTTGCATGTCGTGCTCGAATTTGAGTATCTGATGCAAGGTGGATGGCGCAGCTCAGGCCGTATGGATCCATGGCCTTCCAAGAAGAAAGTTATAAGAAGTTTCCATGTCCACTACTTGGAAGACAATTTCAAAATCAACAGGCTCAATCGTCATGGTGAGGTTGATCTCCCCAATGGTATCTCTCGCTGAGCCATCAAAAGATCGGATGCGAACATTGTTGGGTCGGATCCTGTCTGTATTGATCTTCATACTCTGCAAGGTAGAGATGAGGCATACATCTACACTCGAGCCTCCATCAACCATGACTCGCTTCACATAATGCCCCTCACATTTGACAATCAAGTGCAAGGCCCTATTGTGACCGGATCCCTCCTCAGGAAGTTCATCATCAGTAAAGCAAATTTTGTTCACCTCAAAAAATCTATTGGCCATCTTCTCTAATTGATTCACGGTGCTATTCTATGAGACATGTGCCTCGTTCAGGATTTTGATTAGTACACGGGCATGCTCTCCTGAGTGTATGAGCAGAGATAACAGAGAGATTTGGGAAGGAGTCTTTCTCAGCTGGTCATGATTGACTAATCCTGAACTTTCATCTTTTTCAAAAACTCATCCGTCTCTTCTTCAGTGACGGGTTTCTTTATTGGCATTAGGTCTTCTCTGATTTGCTTAGCCTTCCTCAACTCTTCTGGAAAGTAACACCTCCCTGATCGAGTCAAACCTCCAGTTTCCCCCAAATCTTCTATGATTTCCTTGCCTTTGTAGGTTACTACAGTTTTTTTGTAGTTCCAAGGGATGGTTTTCGTATTTGTTACATGGGGTTGTGTGGCAGGCCTGATTATGATCGGCTCTATTATACCCGTCGTACCGCCCTGATTCTCCTTTGTGATGGGGTGACCTCCAAGGACGTATAACTTTGGGCTTGGAACATTGGAGCGAACTTCCAATCTCAAGATTTTTGGAACAAATAAAGTTGCCCTTTTTGAACTCTGGGCGCCTTTCACAATCAACGGTGCATCTAGGCTTGGACTTACTTCCAGTTTGGTTCCCTCTTGAATCGTTACCACTGTCATTTCTTCTCGACCAACCGGCTTGTATTCATGATCTCGGCCAATCATTCCCACAAAATGACCATCATTGTGTACTGGCAATGGGTTATTGGTCACATTAGGAGGGTCCTCGCCATTCGTGACTACAATCAATTTTTCAATAATGAGTCTTTCTATGGCTCTTTTCAGGGTCCAACAGTCATCAGTGCTATACCCCGGAGCACCTGAATGATATTCATATCTAGCATTTTCTTGAAATCCATGTGAATCGGGATGCATATGGTGGAGTGCGATGGTTCCAATCATGCCTATCTGCTTCAACTTCTGGAACAGACTAGAGTATGATTCAGCCAATTGAGTAAATTTTTCCACCAGCCTCTACTCTCGACCATAATCCTGCCTAGGACGAGCATTGTAGGGTGCCCGAAAATTTTGCTGCTGAGGTCGGGAGAATCTTGGAGCTGGTGCCCGTACCTGTTGATTGGGAGGACGAGCATATAATTGAGCATTAAACACTGTATATTGTGGCGGTCCCACATAGTACTGAGGAATTGGCGGGGGATAGTAATGTTGAGGGTATCTGGATTGCCCCTGCTGAACTTGCACATAAGGGTGCGATGCCTCTCTTTGAACTTCCCTGGATCCCGAAATCATCATGGACCCTTCATCTCTCTTCTTTCTATTTGCCAAACTTCCTGACCCATTTTGGATAGCTTGGGTGGTGGCTTTGAGAGCAGCTTGACTTACAATTCTACCAGTCTTGAGGTCATTTTCGACCATTTCTCCTATTTTGATCGCTTCCGCAAAAGGTCTACCCATTGCGGACATCATGTTCTGAAAGTAATCAGGCTCTTGGGCCTCTAGAAAAATAGTGATCAACTCGTGGTTATCCATGGGTGGCTTAACTCTAGCTGCTTTCTCCCTCCACTTGATTGCATACTCCCTAAAGCTTTCAGTCGACTTTTTCTTCATATTTGACAGGGAATTGCGATCCGGCGCAATATCTTGGTCAATGAACCATTCGGAGGCTACCCCTACAAGACTTTCCCCAAAATAAGCCATCAGTAATTTTTCTTTTCCACCTGCATCCCTCAGCTGGTTGCAGTACCTTTTCAAATGGGCGATAGGATCTCCGTGTCCATCATACTTCTCGAATTTTGGGGTCTTGAACACTGGTGGCAAATGGATGTGAGGGAATATGCGTAGATCACTGAACGAAACACTTTTGTGACCCCCTAGTCCATGTATGTTCTTTATGTTCTGTTCAAGACTTTTCATTTTCCTGGCCATCTCAACCGGCTCAACCGTCTTGGCAAGCTTTTCATTTTCCACTGGTGACTCGTACTGAGGAGTCTGATTACATGGAGTCGAGACCCCGAAATCCATATTTGGAGAGTAGTATTGGCCATCATAAGCATGATATGGTGGCTCGTTGATTGGCCTCGTCACAGGAGGTAGAGGCGGGATTGTGTATATCGGTGCGCCAGACACGACTAGAGGAGTGTTCCTGACCGGTGCGACTGGAGGTCGCACATTAGAGGTACCAGGAGCAACGTGGAGGCTGTAGTTTGGCACATACCCTAGAGGTAGAATGTGGTCGCTCATTGCATGGAGCGGTGGTTGAGTAGCCAGGGGTACGGTGGAAGTTCTCTCTGAGGGACCCCGGGTTGGAGGCTGACCAGACACCCAAGCTTTATATACATCAGACAATTGCTGTCTTAATTTTCTTATTTCCTCCGACTCTTGTTCAACTGATTGACCCTGGGGGTCATCACTAATCAGCTCGATCTCATCATCGTTGGACATTACTACTTCTCTCTTAGATCTAGTGAAGGAATGGTGTGTTGCCAGTTTCACCACAAACCAACCACATTAAGCTTACTAACATAAGAGACAGCAAACGTGTTAGGGTTAAGCATTTTATAGATATGAATCACACATAATGTGACATGCTCCTATCATTGTCACTATTTCTAACATGCTTTTGGAGGCTTCATGTTTCATTCCAGCTTATGAGGTAGCTTCTTATTGACGCTCTTATTTTCTTCTTCTTTTTTTTTTCACTAACGCCTCATTCTGATCCCTCATCTTAGAATCATTAAAAAAACAATTTGATCGAACCTTTTGTGGGTTGCCTACGTATCATGTCGCTGCATGAATCAGATCATTACGTAATTCAGGGGGATTGGGAATAGACAGACCCATTTTTCATTTTATATATATATATATATATATATATATATATATATATATAAAGACTTTTAAATATATGTTTTGAGTTTTTTTTTATTTTTATGAAATTTTGAATTATTTTTTTTAAAAAGAAGGAATTCTAAAGAAGGAAGAAAATATTTTGGATTTTGATTTGAAGATTGTTTTTGTTCTTTTTTTTTCGAATGAAAGGCTTCGGAAAAGAAGGAAAATATTTTTGGATTTAATTTCTTTTTAGATTTTCTAAGGAAAGAATTCTCTAGAGGGAATCAAGGAAAGGGAAACTATTTTTGAATTTTTCTATTTTTGAAAATTGGGGCCGGAACCGATGAGATTTGCCTACGTATCTCATATCCGGTGAGAATCAGACCCGCGTAGTTCGGTCAAATCGACTATGTTCTTTCTTTTTTTTTTAATGAAAATTAATCTTTAAAAACCATATGCACTAAACCACATCATTTTTTCTCTCTTCGTTCAACTGATATATGCTAAAGCTAGTCGACATGCAAGCCTCCCAAATAATGCAACAAGTAGCACGTAACATGATATAATGGTCTCAACAAAGCCTGTCCTAAAACAGAACTCGACCTCTGTGTCGAGCGCTGCTAAGTCAAATGCACATGATGCAAATAAAGCATAGCCTACTAGGGATATTTATTGCTTGTGGCTTGTTCTTCTAAGTTTGTAAATCCTAAAGGAGATGGTATCTAGACCTAGCTTACCCGGGCGGACAACCCAAGCCGAGGAGCGTCAAGCGTCACCAGTAGTAGAACAACACTAGCTAGCTAACGGCTCTTCCGCTTAAACACGTGTGACTAAATCCTTCACCAGAAGCTGGTAGGCTAACTGTCTTTATCTCAAGACAGAAAATTTGTGACGCTGGTAGGAAAACACAACATAACTAATTATCAGAAGACTCAGAGGGATGCGAGAGAAGATACAGTTTATATGTACAGTTCAACAATATCAAAACGGTAAAAACTCGACAAGTAACACATTAGGCCCAAATAAATCACAATATATACAAAAATTAATAAAGCCAAATAAAGTCAATGTACAAGCTCGAATTCTTGAAGTCCCCAGCAGAGTCGCCAGAGCTGTCACATCCCTTTTATGCCTCCCCTCCCCCCCCCAAAACGATAATGTGTGTTATGGATGGTGGGTTAAAGAGTTTCTCCAATTAAAGTGACAAACTTAAATAGTGATTATTTTATTTACAGAGTCGCCACTTGGAATTAATTTTTTGGGTGTTCCAAGTCACCTTTTGTTTGAATCCCTAGTCAAAGGAAGATTTGACTCTTTTATTATTGGTCTGCAAAACAAAGTCAGGGTAATGAATTCTGTTGACCGGGGAGAAGGTGTAAGGCATTCCCCGAGTCCCGTGGTTCTAGCACGGTCGCTCAACTATTAATAATTAGCCTAATTATCTGATTTATTACATATTTGAAAAATCTATTGTGCATTTTATCTTTTATATCGCTTTTAGTATTTATGGAATTTGTTTGAACAAGTCGCGATGTCGCACACTCGTTTGTTTTTTGTACACGTTGCGAATCGCGTCACGTGAAACGCACCCGCGATTTACAATATATTAATTTTTATTATTATTTGAAGTGATAGTCGAGTCACGTGAAACGCACACTCGACTTGGAGATTACGTATCGTGACCATACCACGAGAACCGTACCCATGGTCACGATAATTTATTAATCGCGCCTAAAGCAAGCTACACATATTCAAGAGTTTAACTAATTTTGCTAAAACTTGTTTGAGATTAGAGGTCACATAACTTGTGGAATTAATGTGTGGATGATTTGAGTCCAAATTCATAAATTGCAGGTGCATCGTTATTGAAACCCAAAACTGGCTTAGGACAATACATCAATGTGACAAGAGTCTAGCATTAACTAAAATCATATATTGTTCATTCCATTATAGATTTAAGTGCACACATAGTACATTAATCCAGAATCCATCCTTTTATTTTTATTTGTCATAAACAATGTTGTACTACTGCAACATAGTCAGATTCAAACTAAACAAAATGAAATCATAAATGAAACTAAACGCATATAGCAATAGAGATCTAGAATTTTATTATCAAGCATAGGAACTCAACATTTTACAAATCAAAGGCTTGAATTCATGATCCAATACCTGATTGTGCAGAAAACAGCTTAGGAATGACAAACAAAGGCCAGAGAAGTAGAGATTAACAGATCCAGCAGTGAACAACAAGATTCAAAATACTATAACAAAGTGAAAATTAGAAAAGCTGACCTTCAATACAAGAGTGTGGCCTTGTAGCTTTCGAAACACAATAACGAACCAAAACTCGGACCTCGAACGGAACAGAGCCAATTGACCATGAACCCGACTACGACCACGAATCAGGATCCATGCAAAGACTATACCAACTCGACTATATTCGGACAACCGTTTCGGGTGTAAAAGGGTCATTTCAATAGAGGTTTGATGATGGATTTCGAGCTATTTCGCAGCTTGTTTCGCTACTTCTTTTGGCCAGAGTTTTCAGGAGATTCGCAGCTGATTTTACTGCTCTCTAACGGTGGATTTTGGGTGGTGTTTTGCAATTCTGTTTGCTGCGTTTTTCAGCTGATTTCAGCAGCTTTTAGCTTGTGCTTGGGGGCTGTTTCGGGGCTGATTTGGGTGGTGTTTAATGGAGGTTCATGGTTTATTTTTGTGACTGCCCTTTTTTTTGCCCCCTCTAATAGAGGGAAGAAGATGGTATTTTATGGGTGATATTTTTGCCCCCTCACGTGAAGAAAGAAAATGGGGATATGTGGGGGGTTGTGTGTGGGGGATAAGCATGGGGGACAAAGCATGTGGGACAAGTATGGTGGAGTGGGGACAAAGTGTGAGGGGCAAAGAGTGGGGACACGCGTGGGAAGATGGGAGCCGGAAATATTCAAGCACGGTAAAAAATTAGGTGCTCACAGTAATTTAATTTAAGACTTGCACACAAAGTTTTGAGTGAATAGAAGAACTTGAAGTTCATAAGTTTGATTCAATTGGTTTTGGGGTGTGATTCTTAGTTTTAATATTTTTTTGGGCATTCTGAGAGTTCGAGCGAGTCCGTTTTATGATTCTAAACTTGTTGGTATGTTCGGGCGAGGCCCCGGGGGCCCGAGTGTCAATTAGACGAGGCTCGGTCCAAGTTGGGAGCTTGGAGCAACAACTGAAGCTCCCAGAGCCATCTAGTATCTTTGATTCTCCCAATGGCTGACACAATACCTGATGCGTCGATGCTGAAGTTGTATTATGATAATCGTGGTGCTTCTGTGGGATCGGCATTATTGAAGCCACTTTTGCTCATGAGCCCTCGAGAGCTTTGTCCTCGATCGTTCCTTCGATCATTTCGGATGGGATTGCGTCCTGGGCCGCTGTTTCTACGATCTGCGTTGTATGGTTGATACCGATCTCTGTTTGACTGGGGTTCTCTGTCGATATCCCTTTGAGTTTTGCCGATGGGCCTGTTTGGATAAACGGAACCGGAAGGGGTCCCCAATTGATCATCCTCAACCTTGATTTTTGACTGGTACCGATTATGTACATCGGCCCAGGTTACCGCTGGATATTCAATCAAATTCTGTTTTAGCTGTCGTGAAGCCACCGAACTGCTTCGTTCAAACCCTGAGTAAAGGGTTGAACAACCCAATCATCTGTGACCGGTGGTAGTTCCATACGTTCCATCTAGAACCGAGATACGAATTCCCTCAACATTTCGTTGTCTTTTTGTTTTACCTTGAAAAGGTCCGACTTCCTAGTTGCAACCTTTATCGCTCCAGCATGTGCCTTTACGAAGGAGTCTGTAAGCATGGCGAAGGAATCGATGGAATTAGGCGGCAAATATTGGTACCATATCATTGCTCCTTTCAACAAGGTTTCTCCAAATTTCTTCAGTAAAACAGATTCAATCTCATCGTCTTCCAAGTCATTCCCTTTTACTGCGTATGTATAAGAAGTGACATGCTCATTAGGGTCGCTAGTCCCATTGTACTTAGGGATTTCTGGCATTCGAAATTTTTTCGGAATGGGTTTCGGTGTCGCACTTGAAGGGAAAGGCTTATGTACAAATTTCTTTGAATCCATACCCTTTAGAATCGGCGGTGCCCCCGGTATTTGGTCAACTTGGGAGTTGTATGTCTCTACTTTCTTGTCATTTGCCTCGATTTTCTTTTCTACCGATTCAATCCGTTTAGTGAGCTCCTCGAACATTTTCATAATGGCGGGGTCAGTCCCCGATTCGTTGGCATTCGACCTTTCCGGCACAGGCTCGGTCCTTTGAACGACTTCTGGTTCGATCCTACTCGGTGTACGGTGTTGATTTCGTAGTTATGCTATAGCGGCCTGTTGAGCCTGTAACATTTCGAATATCAATTGGAGGCTAACTTCACCATCTTCTTTGCCCTGCGTACCTCGACCACCTGATCGAACTTCCCTGCGTATAATACCTTCGGGCTCAACGCCCAAAATTGCATTTAGGGCGACATGTGAACTGACATCGACAGGATTTGCAATTGGTGCTCCCTCGAGGTTGGCCTGAGGCACCTCGATAATTGGGGCAGCTATGTTGTCATTTTCCCCATGAAATCCGAGGCTGTTGTCACCAAGTGTAGGCGCTGCTTGTGAGTTTGACATATTTATCCTGAAAACAAAGTTTCTTACGAGAACAAGTGTAAAGCAGTAAGCAATCACTATTATCCTAGGCCCCACGGTGGGCGCCAAACTGTTTACCCTTAAAATTGGATAACAATTAAACTTATAGTGTGGCTCTAAGAACACGTGATTTCACTTAATACCAATTGATAAATATGAGGATTAATAACAGAAATGAACTATAAAGTAAAACAAACCAGTGTTAGAATGGAACTCAGCCCTCGAGTCTGGATACCCTCGAACTGGTTGATGCAAGAACAATTAAAATATAATAAGCTGATGAACAATCGTATAAACGAGAAAGAAAATTATATTGTTTTTATCTCTGTGAACTGTGGTCTACAAATGATTAGGACCCCCCTTTATATATTAGAGGAATCCCACATATGGTATAGTTCTAATTACAGAAGGAAATCTCAGTTTCTGATTTGATCTGTTCCGAGATTTACGCCACGATCCTTGACCAGCCACCGAGATTTACGCCGTGATTTTCGACCAGTCACGGATATCTCGCATTTACGTTATTATGCTATCTTCAATCCTGCTCGATATCTGTCTCATTTGGCTTCGATCGCTACTAGCCTCGATCTCGACAGGTACCTCGATTCTGAACTTGGTACCTAGTCCTCGTGATTTAGTCTGTTCCGTTACGAGGCCGCCCTTCGATGCAATCTCCTGGTCTCAGACAAATAGTAAAATCGGGTGGGCCTGATTTTAAACGTATACTGCCTCAAAACCATCAAAAAGAATTGGTTGACGAATATTTTGGGAAAAGGCAATAAAAGAAGTTTATTATTGTACACATATGTCTCTTAAGCCAAAACTTTAAGTTGAAATGCAAAGGTTTTTTAATAACATCATACTGTTGGCGCAAATAAGATTAAACCTTACAAAGAGTTATAAATACAAGGGAACCACTTTATATATATGTCTGAAAAACTTTTCAAAACTCGTTGATTTTTCTCAAAATTGTAATAAAAAAAACATGTAAACTTATTATACCCTGACATGACATTTTTACTTTTCACTAGGTTGTTCATCGAATCTTCTGCTAGTAAATCCTATAGACTTTAGAGAAGGCTATCAAATTAAAACTTAAAGAGTATATTGTTAAATGCGAATAAGGACTTTGCGGAGATTGTTTTCCTTAATTTTTCATATGGTATCAAAAAATTTGAAAAAATGACATTGTATAGCCGCTGTAAAAATAATAGCCGAAAATATATAAAATATGTATATTTTTTGTATATATATATACATTATGTATGTTATATACAAAAATTATACAAATTTTATACACTTTTTCGACTACTAGATGTAAATAGTTTATGGCGTGGGCTAAAAGTGATAATACCCCAAAAATTTTCTTAATGCTTACAAGTTACAAGTTACAACTTATAGTCCCAATTTTATTTATCCAATAAGACTTTTAATTTTCCATTTAATAGTCTATCATTTTTGGAGTTTGTTTTTCCAACATAGCTCATAAGGTGTAAGGAAGATGCAAATGAGACTATTCGTATTCGAACTCTTGACATTTTAACTCTCATGATAATTCTGGTATTAAGATACACATTTATTGTTAACCTCACCTGGCGTATTTTGGGCCAGAAATCTATCTGGACCAGATCCAATAGGCTTACAATAAACTGAAAGCTGGGGAGGCTACTTCTTAAATTTTAAATTGGGAAAATAACACTATATAGCTACTCTTAATGGAAATTATATTATTTTTTATATTTACATACATTATGTATGTTATATCCAAATAATACAAATTGTATATACTTTTTCAGCTATCCAATATAAATCGTTTCGACCGTGAGCTTAAAGAAAATTTTGCCCTTTGAAATTCCTACATGGGCTGAATCTAAGCTGGGCCAATCTTCAGGCCTCAGTCCTGAAATAAAAGTTAGAAAATTGGAATTTCTAAACCCCCCCCCCCCCCCCCCCAAATAACAGCCGGTAAATACAGATTTTTTACAGTATAGGTATAATTATTTTTGACTGATAAGTCAAATATATTAAAATTACAATAAATTTAAGTAGGAGGCCTTGAAAGTTTTTATTCCACTTGTTTAGAAATAGGAAAGTCGTAGAGACGAAAATGAAACACTTTCCTGATCTGGCTTCTAAAGCTATTTTTAGGTGCTCTCTCGACTTTTCCATCGATGTTCTAAAATTTAAATATCTATATTAAAGGTGAAATTTATTTTTATTATCAATATAATTTAACATGTGATACCATGTGAGTTCTTATTTGTATCAAATTATCAATTAATACTTGTTATAAAATGTATCTGTAATTATATTACAAGTGAGTTCATTCTATAAATATTTTTTACATCGTCAATGCATGAAATTTAAACTAAAAAATGATTAACAAAGAAAGAAATGAACCATTATCACGTTACCACTTAATACTTATTACAAAAATTTACATGTAATGACATTACTATACCAAATCAAATGCTATATATTTGTTAAAAGGTATTTTCATGGAATATTGAATTCTCTAGAACTTTAGACTCGGAAAAGATTTAAAGAAAAAGACCATTTTTCACATGTATGAATCAATCAACTATAATCCAAAGATGCGTACATGTGCACAACTCCAAAGTGGTCCCAAAGCTCCTCGTCCAAATCAACGTAAATTACAAAGGCATCTTCACACATATAACGTGCCATATTAATTGTATATTTTTTTTTAGTCATATATATATATATATATATATATATATATATATATATATTCATTATATACAATTATGAACATGTAATACATAAATTATGTATAATTTTGTTTGACATAATTTTTTTATTAATTTTTTTAAAAAATAATAAATTATTTTATATATTTTAATTAAATATTTATATAATTTATGAATATAAATTTTTAAAATTTTATAGCCACGTAAATATTATAAACATATTTACAATCACAAATTTTAAAGTTTTTTTTCTTTTTTTTAAATAATAGAGTCAAACTAAACAAACAAATTAGTACAGAAGAAAAACCTTTTCCGGTCAAAAAGTCAAAACCGTTTGAAAGCAGTTAACTTCCATTAATAAACAACAACTAAACTCTACTTAACTGTATCCATCTTCTTCATCAATTTCATTTGATTCATTATCTGAAGCTTTTCTCCACAAAAATGCAAGATCCGTCCAATCCAAACTCCGCTAAGTTATCGAATCAGCCGCCGTCGTCATTTTCAGCTGCCGCATTCCGTCCGTCTCACCACCGGCGAGCTCACTCGGAGGTGAACTTCCGGTTGCCTGAGGATTTAGATCTGGCATCCGACCCATTCGATGCGCCAGCGGGAAGTTTCGAGGAGATCGGATCGGAGGATGATTTCTTCTCTACGTACATGGACATTGAGAAGCTCGGCTCCAGCGGCGATGCAGCAGCTGGTGGTCTCGAAAATTCCGGTGGTAGTGGAGGGAGTAGTCGAGTGGGAGCTGATAGTAGTGACGGAGAGAAAAGCATGATGATGAAGCCACGTCATAGGCATAGTAATTCAGTGGATAGCTCGTCGAGTTTGTTGCTGAGTGAGAGTATTGAAGCTAAGAAAGCTATGGCTCCTGATAAGCTGGCTGAGCTCTGGACTATTGATCCTAAACGTGCCAAAAGGTAGTACTACTAGCTTTTAAAGTTTAAGTCAAGCTACTTATAATTTGAATTCAGTTTTCATGTTGAATTGTGATGTAGATTAGTTTGAGTTGTTTGAATGCTTACTTCTTATCTGCCTGAGCTTTGGTGTTTAGCAAATGTGGATCCAGAATTTAAACTTTAAGGGTTCTAACTTTTAAGATTTTAGTATTGAATTCATTATATTTTTATAGTTTTTAATTTTTTACGCATAAATTATTTTCGTGCCAAATTTTTTATTAAGGGGGGTCAAAATATATAAAGTAAACATACCAGAAAATCAAGGGAAATTAACACATAGTATATATACCTATAATATTTTTTATCTACCTATGTTTTTCCGCGACATCCCTTCTTGTAAGGTGGCTCCGCTACTGTTCGCCCTGGTGGGTGCTGTGTTGGTAGGAGATAGCACCTACCCGGTAGAAAGTCTAGGTGCCGTCAAGCTGGCTTGGAACCACGGTCGTCCCACCAAAAAAGAAATTGATGAATTATTTTTCGTTGTTGTTTCCCTACAAAGATGATGCATCTTTAGTTCACCAGGAATCTGTTCTTTTCAGGTAACTTATTGTCTCCTGAAAATTACTTGTTTCTGTACAGTAGAAGCATGGTCATGCCAGTTAAGTTCTTTTCAGATGAAGTAATTTCTATTGAAGAACGATTAAGAGGCTAATCAAGTCGTTTTAGACATTGATGAAGTAATTATGACTGTTTTTTTAATAATGATGAAGTCTGGACCAACTTACACATACTTCAACTAATCCCACCTTGTGCCTGCTACCTTGACTGCTTTGCTGAAGAGGGAAATGGATTACTACATATTTATTTTATCATTATTGATATTGAGAATATATATATTATTGAACTCTATACACACGCACGAGAGAGAGAAATTTCTTTGAAGCAAGGACAAGGCAAATGCTAAGCATACCAACAGTAGAAGGACAGCAAAGCACCTAAATGAGTCAAACAGCAGTTTATTCCAAAGCTATAACAACAACGACAACAACCCAGTAGAATTTCACTAATGGGGTATGGGGAGGATAAAGTATACGCACACCTTACTCCTACCCCGAAGGGATAGAGAAATTGTTTCCGAGAGACTCTTGGCTCAAAGACAATAGATCCGTAACAATAACAGAAACCAAAAAAATAGTATCAGTATCGTAAAATACAACAAATAAATGGAAAGGCCAAAATGTGAATGACAGAAAAAATGTGAAACACAATAATATTCCCTAGCAGTCCTAGACAAAACACTATCAGACTAGTCGGCGCAGCGAGGAGAAACGCTCGACGACCCCCTAACCTTCAACCCTAATGCTCTACCTCTACACCTTCCTAATTCTATCAAGGGTCATGCCCTCGGAAATCTAAAGTCGCGCCATGTCATGCCTGATCACCTCGCCCCAATACTTCCTAGGCCGCCCTCTACCTCTTCTCGTACTTGCTAGAGCCAACTGCTCACACCTCCTAACCGGAGCATCTAGACTCATCCTCCGCACGTGCCCGAACCATCTAAGCCTCACTTCCTGCATCTTGTCATCCACGGGAGCCACGCCCACCCTCTCCCGAATATCCTCATTCCTAATCTTATCCATCCTAGTATGCCCGCACATCCATCTCAACATCCTCATTTCTGTTACTTTCATCTCAACTTCTTATTCCAAAGCTATAAGAAGTTCTTATACTAAGACATTGATCACAAACCTTACAGCAATGAGTCAAACCAAGAGAATTGCATTTGTATGTTTCGTGGAAAACAGTTGAGACACAAGGTAAATGAGTTTAGTACCAGGATTGGGGTCTGAAGTTGATTATTCACCATTGTGTGCCCTAGATTTATCTCTCTTATCAAGGTTTCATTAGGAACTTTAACCGTTAGTTCAGTACATTCTTGGAGATGCTTGTTTCTTGTTTTGATCTGTAAATTGGCAGCAAGAAGATATGTAGTTCATCCAAGTTTATTTCAATTAATCTGCTTTTGTTGCGTTTAATCAAGTTTTCTAAATTCTAAACTAGAACATGTTTCATCTAATTTAACCTCTGTAAGAAACCTAAAGATGATTTCAAAATTATACCAAATTGCTCATTATAAAATTTAAAAAAAATTGCTTTGATTTGATGTTGATTAGTGTCCTAACACTATCAAAGTCTCATTTGAAGTTTTGAACTGTCAGTCATGATCATTAGTCCCTTAGATATTACTGCTCAGTCAAAATCAACATTTTATTTTGAAAAAAAAAATTGCGATTTTTTTTTGTAGTTGCAAACTTCGATGGAGCCTAAAATTTAGCTAGTAACTTTTTGTTGAAGTAGACTTTTTCTGTTTACAGTATGAGTGATAAAGCAAAGCCTGCCTATTTAAATGAAGTGATTTCATGTCCGATAACATTCACTTCTTTCTTCTAAGAAAGCCAACCTGGAGCAAAGAAGTCCAATCGGACGATATTGTTGGCTTAAATCAGGCTAAGCTCTTGATCAGCAGGGATGCTTTTCCATAACATTTTGATTGCTTGTCCAAATAGTTTGGCAATCACTACCCTTTCATTCTGCTCCAAAAGCTAGCTTGTCCCTCTAGTTTCACATGATCTTAAGTCCTACAATGTAGATCCAAGAGCTTAATGATTGAAATGAAGTATAGGTGAGCCAAAGTTATGGTTCTAGTAATACTTAACAATCCACTATGTCTGGTTTCAGAATAAATTGTTGGCACTTGTGTCTTGAGCTGATAGAAATAGCAATAGGAAGTTGCGAAGTATCTGCTTTTTCGAAAAGACTTTATCGCTAACCTGTTGTAAAGTTTAATTTTGTGATATCTAATAATTTTGATGTAGCTTCCTAGAATGAGCTTTCACTTGTTAAGTCCGCTTGATGCCTTTAATGGAACATGGGGAAATGATAAATTGCTCTTTACCATAATTAGATTGCCAGTTGCCAGCTGATTTCTCAAGACTCAAGAGCATAATTTTGTTTGGATTTACTACCATTATATATGTATAAAAGCATTACACTTGCATGATATCATAACTTTTGCATTTTCACCAATAAAGGTGGATAGATGTGAAGCAAATATGTCTGCTTAACATAATTTAAGATTAAAAAAGAAAATTGTTTAGGATAAGTCGAACTGTATTATACTATCTACTGATGAAATATATGCTGGAAAACTATCAGAAACCAAGCTATGGGAATTCGAAGTTCTTATTGCAAGGAAAGAAAAAGGTTAAAAAGTAGCATGTATCCAGCCATTATGACCTGCAATCTATGAACTCATGGAAGTTATTGTGTTGAGTGATCTATACACAACCATTGAGAAGCTGTATCTTTATTGGGGGACCTTCTCACTTTTGCGGCTACTTAATCTTCATCTTGTCTAAGAAGCACGATACTCCCAAGAGGAATTCATGCTCCTACTGGACAAAAGAGTCTCCAACAATCTGCAATGAGTATGTGTCTGATAAGTCTCACTGGGTCCAAAAGCAAAAGTTGAGTCAAACTGTCAAAGTGCTGTATATAGATGAATATACGTATCAGTTTATGATCAAATTACATGAACTTTTTTTCTATTGAGACGAAATGCTTAGTATCACTTTGTAGGATTACTTCAATCTACACATTTTATTTTTTGACAAGGGAAGAAACAGAGAAGAATTTCTCAATTCCAGATCTGCTATTTGTCTGACTTTTGAGAATGTTGCACAGGATTTTGGCAAATCGGCAGTCTGCTGCTCGTTCTAAAGAGAGGAAGGCCCGTTATATATCTGAACTTGAGAGGAAAGTTCAGACCCTTCAAACAGAAGCCACCACTCTTTCTGCACAACTGACCCTTTTCCAGGTACTTCTTCCTTTTTCGAGAGCCTACATTCTAAGTTCTAAAATCACTAGATATGTGCAGAAACATACAACTTATTCCATCAATTTTGGTTATTTTTGGTCTGTAAACCTTACAAGGGTGGTAATATTTTCTTTTTTGAGAAAGGTAATTGACAAGAATAATATTTTGTATGAGCTCAAGCTGTATCTGTTTAAATGAATAGAATCTCTGATGACAGAATTCAAAAACTTAATTCCTTTTTCTGAAAGTCTACCATGTCTAGAGAAAATTAAAAATAACTTCCATCATTTGAAAAAAAAAGGTACCTTTTTTCAGTTAGATATCTTTCCAAAATAATAAGTTTTTCCTTTGAAATGAGTCTTCCATGTACATCTCATCATTACTTTTCTTTAAAAGAATATCATGTATTTCTCCTTGCAATCATCTGAATATCATGGCTATTGTTTCCTTCTGCAGAGGGAAACAACCGGGCTTACTAATGAGAATACCGAGCTTAAGCTCCGTTTGCAAGCTATGGAACAACAAGCTCAATTACGAGATGGTATGTTCCCCATCTATTTCCTTCCGCTTCGTTATTGCAATATTGTTTTTGATTTCTTAGTCATTATCACTTCCATCTCGAAATTCTCAGCTATTTGTACCTCTTGGCTGGAGGATAGACTGCATAAACAAAACCTAATATTACTTTCTTAATCAACACGACGACTTACCTTATCCCTCTACATGAGACATAAACAAAATTTCATCTGTGATGAGAGCAATTACTGATGCTATGGAAATCTTTCTCATGCTGTTTCAAAAATACAGCTCTAAACGAAGCACTGAAACAAGAAGTTGAAAGACTTAAAATAGCTACAGGGCAGATATCAGCCTCCTCAGATGCATACAATTCGGGAATGCAGCAAATTTCATATAACCGACCAGCATTCTTTCCTCATCAGCCACAGCCAGGCCCAAGCGAACCACCGAACATACAGATGCCGCAGTTTCACACCCTCCAGGAAAGCATGTCTAGTTCCCGTCACCCTCTACTTGCTGGCCATGCACAGGCTCTCACAGACGCAATGCAACAAGATCCTCTCGATCGTTTTCAGGGTCTTGGCATCAACAGCAGGAGTTCTCATCTTGTAAAAACTGAAGCCCCCTCTATTTCTGCCAGTGAAAGCAGCAGTACATTCTGATTGAGTTGCCAATTCGTGCATTGCTCTCCCAACCCTATTTATTAAACTGTCCATAGACTGACACATGTTTAACATCCAGGAACTTCAGTATTCTTAAAAAAATTTGATTAGTTATTTGTCCCATTCGACTCGAGTCTAGGTTTCAGTAGCTTCAACAGGTCATGAGGTATTTCTGTTTCTCTTCATTTTCGTTTCTTAATCTGAATCAGACCTTGTGGTTTATTCATGAGAAGATTGTCACGTCTGCTCGATGGCTATACGTTCTGGTGTGAGGTCTTCAGTGTCATTGACATTGTGTTATTGCATTTTCTAGTGTGTGAATTAAGGACTGTTAGGCTAATTAAGGCACTCCATTCTTTGAGTAACTAAGTATGACTCCACAATTACTACTGATAGTTTATTGTTATTTGTTGTAAATGTTCCTTGCAACCCTTATTTCTTACCTCCAGTTTCTCTTGGCCATTGAGAAGTGGAACATGTAATTCACTTCATTTTAGCGGCAGGTCTTGATATGCATAAATGTAGGCTCCTGTGATCCTTTATTAATCGGCTAGGTACACTGTTCTGTTCGAGTGCCTGAATGCTGAGTTTTGACATAACCGGCTTGGCCACTTTGTATGTAATAGATAGAAATCAAGGGAGCTCAAATAATGATTCCTCGACGAGTGAATGCAATACATGGAAGATTTAAAGATGTAATACTAGGTAATTTTAGCTAGTACATTTTACGGTTGGAGGAAGAAAGATGGCAATGACTTGTGAACTAGACTTAGTCAGTACACAACGTTTTGTGGTTGCTAGAGGATCTTGGACACTGAAGAGACAAAGATGTCATATCTAGACAATGTTGAACTAGAAGAGATTACTCAGGATTTGATGATGTGCGGTGGAAGATAGGAAACTTCTTTTTTTGTATTTTCTACTTTTGGGCTTTTTTCTTAGGATTCTTTTTTGGTTTTGCTTTTGTTTATTTTAAATAAATTTTTTCCTTGTCAGCGTCTCTGGTCGACTATAACTTATAAGGGACGCCATTTCATTTGACAGAGCTTCTCTCTTTACCTGGAACATTGAGAAGAGCAGATAACTACCTGATACTCATATCTTATATCTAAACTCCTAATTAACGTTTCATCATATTTAGAAAAACTCCAGAAAGTTGGCTTTCTTTTTTGTGAAATAAATAGATAGATATTATAGTATTGCTTTTGAATTAATTCTTGTAATTCGTGTATCTATCTTTTCTCTAAATGATGTTTCTTAGGATGTCTTTCCTTCTAATTATTAATTTGCTTATAGCGATTTTGCAATTGATCAGACATGCCTAATTCTTGTGAATATATAATTAATTGAGGACAAAAACCATTTTCTCTTCTTTTTTTTTTTGTGTGGTGGTGGTGGGGGGGGGGGGAGTTTGGAGGGGAGGGGGTGAAAGGGAAGGATTTGGATAAGGGAAAGAAAAAGGAAGGACTTGGTGAGAGCTACACTTCGAATGTGACAGGTAGAAACTCTATAGTGAGCTATCAAACTTAAAGCTTGAAAAAAAGTAATTTGCTTCTAGCTTTTCATGTTCTGTGTTTTTCCTTAGGGTTTTTTCTTCTGCTTTCCCTTGTGATTGTGGGACATGGATGTGTGACCCTATCTACCATAGTTCCATGATGACCAATCAAATTCTTTTCCACAAACCTAAGCTTCCCCTTTTCCTCAAAATCGAAGGGAAAAAATAATTAGAAATTCCTTCCCTAATTCCTTGGAGGTGCAGCAGAGTAAGTGAAATAATTACTGTCACCGAGTGTGGTGAGACGTATAAGGTTCCTTTACTTTCATTATAAATTTCGAGTTCGAACGATGAGAATAAAAAATCTTTAATAGAAAATGCTACGAGCTCTATGCAGCATAGACTATGGATTAGTTGGACCGGCCAGTGATATAAAAAATAAGTGTATAATTGGTTAGGATCAGGAGCTACACCTAAAAGAGAAAATCAGTAAGAAGAAATTCTCTTTTTCATCCTTCAGTATTTTCTACGATGTATTGCTTGCCCTGAAAGTTGGATAAATCCAACAGACTAAGTATAAACCGAAAACGATTTGTCTTATGAGTCACATGCATTTGCATTTATCATTTGACCCTGAAAGGCACCACACATTTCAACCCACATTTATGTATATGTATATTGCAAATATATATAAGGTTCAAATTCAACATCCCCTCTCTCATGCATCCACCAATGAAAAAGGTATAAGGAAAAAAGACTAGTAACTAAATGGGACCATAAGAGGACCTAATACCCTAAGAATACCACAAAATCGCACATGGCAAACGTAGAGACAAGCCATTTATAATATGTGTATCTTCTTGGAAGATCATGTGGGGGCTCTTTGTGACTACTCTAACTGACCATGTCATTAAAATTGTATCAACTATTTGCAAAATCGTGTCTTTCTCTTTCTCTCTTATAATCTCTATTGGTCATGACTGTTCTTGTAAATTAGGAGGCAGGCCCTCTTGCATAGAGGTACATTGTTAGGTTGTGTGTACGAAGAATTGAGTTCAGAATACCACTAAATTCATTAATCATTTGAGTTACTATTCGAAATTTAATGTTGTACATATTTAATAATTTTTTAATATATATATATATATATATATATATATATATCTCGTTTGAGCCAAAATTATCAAGTTCATCTAAATCCATAGCTTATATTGTACATCTGCCCCTCCTGTTGTTAGGGGTCCATTTCCCATGTTATTGCATGCCAGGAAGGGGAGGTATCTTAATCCAACAATGCAACTTGGTGCGAACTGCGAAGTGGGAGAGAGGGGATAATGGCTCACACAAGTAGAAACAAAGGGACAATTCTCATTTGCCATTGGCTCCTAACTTAACAACATTTGGATAAATTACACATGCCCTTTTTGTGGTTTCCATTATTCTTAGCTTGAATCATTTAATTTGGCTTTTTCACTGGCTCTTTAGTTCTTCTCCATGCAAGGTCGGATCATCACTTTTGATTTCATGTCACTAGCACTCTAATGGGTTCTAAATGGTGTATATATACACTTCGAGTCGAAAGCAGTAAGTTGAACTTATGCAACCTCTTCTGACGAGATCACTGTGAAGGAAAAAGATGGCCATATAGGAACTCTAGCCAGTAAAGTTTTAAATACCTACCTTTAATGTATATGTTTACCCGTAAAACGGTACAATTGAATTTATACGTGGTTTCTAGACAAGTGAATTAATTTGATCCTGAAATAATAAAATAATTGAAGAATTATGCAATACTTAGCCTTGAGATAGAGAAGAAATAACAGAAACAGCAGTTCTGGGAACATGGTTTGCGGGCACAACAACAATGAAATCAAAAAGCAAGAAGATAAAATTGTATTAAGTTTTGAATAGTGTCACGACCCCAAATTCCCTCCGTAGGAGGTCGTGATGGTACCTAGTCTCTAAGAGTAGGTAAGCCTATCAATGCGGAATAATCATAAATATCTAAAATTAAATAAACTACAATTCAAATGATTACAACTCTCAAAACCCGGTAGAAATAAGTCACAAGCTTCTAAAAATTTATTCTCAATATTTCTATGTATCAAGATCTAAAGACAAATAAGGAAGCAACAATAAATGATAGAAGAGGACTCCGGAGTCTGCGGACGCTGACAGATATACCTCGAAGTCTCCATGCGCAGGTAACTCACTGACGTCTAGACTGGTAAGATGTACCTGGATCTGCACAAAAAGATGTGCAGAAGCGTAGTATGAGTACACCACAGCGGTACCCAGTAAGTGCCAAGCCTAACCTCAGTAGAGTAGTGACGAGGTCAGGTCAGGCCCTACTGGAGAATAGATAATGACATGGAAAAATGTTTAAACAATTTAATAAGATAAAATGACTATGAAAATGAATCAAATAGTATGACACATTTAATGACACCAAATAATTGCAAATAATATCTCGTGGAATCAAAACAGAATTTCTTTCAACTTTATGAAAATCACAACAATTAATCGAAGGCAACTATGGCCATAAATCAATATCAACAAGGGCACTTCCGAGGTACCGCCTCATAGTCCCAAATTATAAATAATTTCACAATTTCTCATTTCCTTATATCACCGCGGGAGCCTTCACGATTTATTTAAAGAAAATATTTTTCCCGAAATAGCATCCCACGTTTTAGTCACCCTTATCATACCGCATGACTTCTAGTAGTCACCCCTACTAGCCACGCATATCAAACCACCCTTATCTCACCGCATGCATTTCAATACCCAGACCTTATACCACCGCATGCGTATTAATATCACAATTTGCACCTCAAGTGCCCAATATTTTAATTTTCCACAATAAATCAACAACAATATTTTTCAATAATAAAGAGCTCACGGCTCATGCCAGAATAATCCCACAATAATATTTTTTTTCCACAATAAAGAGCTCACGGCTCCATCACAATGAGTACCAAAAAATTCTTACGAAAATATTCAAGAATAAATAATTTAGGAAAATAATATTTCAAATTTTTAATACGTTGTTTTAATATCAAATTTTAAAATGTCAAATACTTCATATTAATAATATTTAATTTAAAGAAAATCAACCTTCAAATAATGCACAGTATAAAAGAAACCAAATTTTAATTAAACAGGTACAACAATTAGCAGGAAAAGGTCAAACAAATTTAAAATATATATCTCAGATCAATGATGAAGAATATAACAAGATAAAATAATTTAATAAATGAGCAACAATGATCTACACAATTTAAAAATATAATCTTTCACATTTAGCCCGTGTACACACTTGTCACCTCGTGTACATGACTTTCAACACATTTCAATAATCACATTAATATCAATTCTAGGGAAAATTTCCCCCACACAAGGTTAGACAAGTCACTTACCTCGACTTGCTCCAATTTAACCAAGTATTATGCTTTTTCCTCGATTTTTCAACTCCGATCGACTCGTATCTAGTCATAATTAATTCGATACCGTCAACAAAAATTATAGAAATCAATTTCATAAGAAAATATTTTTTTTTTTAATGAAATCCGAAATTAGCTCAAATATTGCTCGTGGGACCCACATCTCGGAATCCAGCGAAACTTATAAAATCCGACAACACATTCAATTACGAGTCCAACCATACCAGTTTTACTCAAATCCGACTCCGGATCGATACCGAAATCTCAAAAATTCATTTTTATGAGATTTCTAAAATTTCCCAAATTTCAATCTCAAAACACTAATTAAATGGTGAAAACAATAATATATTCATGTATATTGACCAAATCCAAGTTAGAATCACTTACCCAAATATTTTTCCTTAAAAATATATCAAAATCGCCTCTCCTCAAGCACCAATTCGTCAAAAAGGTAAATGAGACGAAGTCCCCTGTTTTTATAACTTACAGATTTGTCAGGGAGCTCGATTTTGTCAGAGAGCTCGATTTGTCAAGGAGCTCGATTTTGTCAGGGAGCTCGATTTTGACATGGAGCTCGATTTTGGCAGGCAGGCCGATTTTGGCTGGCAGCCCGATTTTTGACACCATTTCCAGCAGAAAAATTGCAGCAGCTTTTGCAGCACCTAAGTCCCACTTTTGATCCATTAACCATCCGAAACTCACCCGAGGCCCTCGGGACCTCAACCCAATACACCAATAAGTCCTAAAACATCATACGAACTTATTTGAAACCTTAAATCACATCAAACAACACTAAAATCACGAATCACACATAGATTCAAGCCTAATGAACTTTGAATTTCTACAAACAACACCGGAACCTATCAAATCAAGTCCGATTGACCTCAAATTTTGTACGCAAGTCATAAATGACATAACGGAGCTATGAAAATTTTCAGAATCAGATTTTGACCCCGATATCAAAAAGTCAACCCCTCGGTCAAACTTCCCAAAAATTCAACTTTCGGCATTTTAAGCCTAATTCCATTACGGACTTCCAAAAAAAATTTCGATCACGCTCCTAAGTCCAAAATCACCATACGGAGCTGTTGGAATCATCAAAATTCTATTCCGGGGTCATTTGCATATAATTCGATATCCGATCACTATTTGAACTTAAACTTTAAGTTTTTTATCAAAATTCTATATCTCGGGCTAGGGATCTCGGAATTTGATTCCGGGCATATGCCCAAGTCCCAATTCACGATACGGACCTACCGGAACTGTCAAAACACTGATCCGAGTCTGTTTGCTCAAAATGTTGACCAAAGTCAACTCAGTTGTATTTTAAACATCTAATTCATATTTTAATCAATTTTTCACCTGAAAACTTTCCGAAAAAGTTTACGGACTGCGCACGCAAGTCGAGAAATGATAAATAGTACTTTTTGAGGTCTTAGAACATATAATTAATTATTAAATTTAAAGATAACATTTTGGGTCATCACAAATAGAATGTAGCATAAGTTTGTCAGAAAATTCGTGTCGTCTACGTCTACAATGATAACTGAACTCATAATTTATAGCTACGTCTAGGGAAGGGGGTCCTAGGATCGTGCCCCTCTTTAATGTCAATTATGAGGGTCATTAATATATATGTAACGGTGAACATAAATGCCAAATTCCCTGTGACGGGCAATCGTTCTTAATGCCACGGAATATTATCTATTAAATGCTACTGGGCGAAGAGTATTTATCATATCTTTATAAGCGTTATTCTTTCCGGTGACAAACGGAACAGTTGCCTTCGGTCTTACCCATCCCCCCATCTTGGGTTTCACGTGTCCCTCTTTTGGGTGGCCACGTGTCATAGAATATTTTACCCTATACAAATAGTCCCCCTGCTTTCCGGGGACACAACTTTGTGTTATCGGGAAGTTGGTAGAAACACTCTTTTGGTGGGAATTACTATAACTCCCTTTGAAAGCTTCTGACAGTTGATTAGACGCGTGTCTCTCTGCATTTAATGCCCCGAACACGCGTCATCCCACGATTCAATATAACTTTTGCTGATTATTGAGGTAATCATGGCCATGAATTTAGCCACCAAAACCTTTACTTATACACATCAACCTTCTCCCCTATACTCCATGATTTTACAAGCTTCCCTTATTTGACTTGCATCCTTCTCTTCATATTTTCTCTAATTCTCTTCAAGCAAAAATCTTTTCCTTCTTCCATACAATGGGTTCTTCCTCAAAGCGTACCAGTTCTTCAAAGAACAAGAATAAGGCTGAGGATTCTGCTCCTCCAACAGTGGGCTCCATCATCCCTAGAAGTCTTGCTACCACAAAAGACTTCGAAGAGAAATTTCCTACTACTAACGCTCGTATATGGGCCGTAAGTAGGTATCCTTCTTTCGTCCGTCCTTCTAGCATTCCTGCTGTGAAAGAAGACTGTCGCTGTCACGATTTGGATATTGTTGCTCCTGATCTATCGAAGTGAGTGACCCTACCCAAGGAGGGTTTTACATATTTTTACATGTATCCCTTTACTTTGGGTGCGTTCTCTTTGAGTAGAGAGCTTGACTCCATTATTACGGAGTTTTGCCTCTGCTACCAGGTGTGTCCTGGCATAAGTAAGTCCTACTATATGGAGGACGGTTGCTTGCCTTCGGTGTTTGTGCCAGGAGACGGGAGAAGAGCTAACCTTAGCTCATATGATGAATCTCTATTCTCCTAGGATCTTCCGCGGGGGAATGATAAACCTCTGCAAGCGTGTCCACCATGCTCTGTTATCTAGCATAGATGACGACAACGACTGTGGATGATGGAACGGTTCATTACAGTTGCTACCAATGATATCATTCCGGCAACGGCTTCATCATTTCCGGCCACTTGGAACCGCACTCGTAAGCTCTTTTATTAATATTTCTTTTATTAAATATTCTTCTATACCATAATTGATCCTTCGTCTGTTTCAGTAACCCGATGGATCCCACCAGTGGTTGAAGGTTTGGACCGGTGGGTCCAAAAGATCTTGGATGTTACGATGCCTAAAACTCGCTTGTGGAAAGAACTGGTCCCTAAATACGGGTGGAAGGCCAAAAATCATGGTAATTCAAACTCATTGTGTTTCAATTTTTCATGTGAAGAACTTGATTGATCCCTTCTACCTTATCTATGAAATCAGGTCTACCCGCGGGCTCAATTGTTGTCCCCGAGGAGGACATCTTAGCTGATCCTGCTGATGCAGCAAGGATACTTCAGGAGGCTCTTACTCAAACAGGTATCTCCACGCCTTCTTCGGGTACAAGTGTATTATTACGGAGTCCCCGGCCGAAGGACAAACAACCAAAAAGAAGATGCTCCTCCGCGGCCGGGGAAAAGAATAAGAGGGCGAAGACTGCCGCCGAGTCATCTCCGGTAGTGATGATGACTGGCCCTCTTTCTGGGCCGGTCGTAGACACCGTGATGATCGACGATGATAAAGAAGCTAGTGATGAGGGAGCTTCTTTACACAGAAGACGACGATCCTCATCATCTCAATAGGATGCTCGACATGTTGAGATAGTTACACCAATCGAGGATGATATTTCGACACTTTGGGGAGAGTTTGATTTGGTAGATAATGCCCCAATTGTTGTGCCCAGTGCTGCGGGGCTGAGTACCGGGTCTATGTTGTCTTTGGTTGGCGAGCATCCAATAACCAGCACTGCATTTGATGCAGTTGCTTCTCACTCTTCAACTACATCAGCTTCATCTCCACCTTCACCAACACCATCAAATGCTTCATCATTTTCATCCGCATCTATTCTTCCACCAGTAGCTTCCACATCACCTCCACCGGCCACACTTGATCATGAAGGAAGTGTTCCTCTTCCCCAGTCCCCAGTTCATGGGAATTTGGGGCAAATTTACGTTGCCCTCTCCGGAGATCCGCAAGGGAGGAGGAATGTTACTCTTTCGGTCTTCACCGGATGCAACTTGCTATCCCGACTGGTGGAGCTTGCTAATTTCCTAAAGCCTTTGGCTTCAGAGAAGGATTGGGAAAGGATTCAGGCTCTCTCAGGAGAGTGCTTGTTGAACAACACCATGCACAACGCCTCATCGATATATTCTTTACTTCTTTTATTGTTTCTACTATCTTTGCATAATCACATCCTGGGTTTATTTTTCTCACTTTGTAGGCTAACTTTCTTGCTTCTGAGGGCCTTTAAAGGTTGATTAGGGAAAAAGGGGAACTTACCTCTGAGCGGGATCAACTTTTGGTTGAACGGGACCAAGCCGTTATGTCGAGGTTGTTGTGTTGGAAACTGTTTGCAGCAAAGTGAGCAGGAAGTGGAGACCTTCAGCCAAGAGATTGCCCCGTTGAGGGTCCAATTTGAAGAGGCTAGGGCCAAATGTACCAGCTTGAGTCAGATCGTGAGGCTGCCTCTGCTGAAAGATTGAACAACTTAGAGGCAGCCTTGAATTCCAAGAATGGAGAGCTTGCTGTTGTAGGGGTGAAATATGCCCAGCTGGAGGAGAAGCAAAAAAGTACCATTGAGCATAATAAGATTTTCAGCCCTAATGTCCGCAAGCTCGATGTTAGTCTCTAGTCAGTTAGATGCGCCAGGGAAAACCTTTCTGCCGAGGTCACCCAACTCAAAGAAGAACTCAAGCGTCGAGCGTCTTCCCTCATTGTTGAGAAAACTTATGCTATGTATAACATAAAGAGGAAAACTTTGGAAGAGGCCAAAGCCGGTATCATTGACTTTGATGTCGAAATTACTAAGGCCCGTGAACTTGAGTTAGCTGCTAAAAGTGGTCTCCCAGCGAGGTCTGATGCTCTTGGTCCTTTTGGTTCCGGTTTTGAGTTTTCGGGAACTGAAGAAGAATCGGAGGATGATAATGCTGAAGGACAAACTGGTGAAGATCAAAATGTTGGACCATCGGTGGACCCATCTACTGCTCCCGGGGATGCGGACACTTCTCTTCCTCCGGGTTCCGGAGATACTGTAGTTTAGCTTTTCTTTTCTTTTTCCAATTCTTCTATTTGTGCCGCTTTGGCATATTATTGTAAATAGAAACATTTTTTTGAGTCTTTCTTTCATTTGAATATTCATGCAAGTCTTTAACCTCAGCATTTTCTTCCTTTTGCTTAAGAGTTTTGCGTAAGTTTTTCTGTTTGCGTCTTATTATGTAAAGCCTTGGGTGTATTTTCCCTGAAAGAATTTTGGCTCTAGGTATCAACCCTTTTTCGTGAGGGCTTTTGTAGGTATTTGCGCAAGTTTAATTTTTGCGTCCTTTCGTATACGGCTTCGGGTGTATTTTTTTCCCGAAGACATTTTGATTCTGGGCATAAAATTTTCCTAAACCAACCCTTTAACGTGAGGGTTTTTATAAGAGAGGGCCCTTTTATGTTTACGGTGCTCTTGAAGAGGACGTCTCACGTTCATTATGGCACTAGCATTTGAAGTACTTGTTTAACTTTCAAATGACAAAGTTAATTCATCGTTCAGACAAGAAACAGGATAAAAACAAAAAGATTTCATTTCACTTTATTCCTTCTATTTTCAAAAAGTACATAAGCATTTGCTATGCTTAAAAGAAATTTTCATTACTTGTGGCTAATTTGTATAACTTGTTTCTACGAGGTTGTCCGTATAATCCCTGGTCCCGATGATACAATTATGTTTTCGATTTTTTGTTCCCAGTTGGCGTGGCAGTCATTGTATCTTCATATCGTTCCCCCCAGTGTTCGAATGCGAAGAATGCGAATTAAAACATTGGAAATCTTGTATATTCGAAGATTCCACTAATGAATTGCTAGATAATCCTTAACCCGGTAACATATTTTACCCCCTCAGGAATTTATGCTATCGAGCGAAGTACTATCTAACAACCCTCTAGTGGTTTGCGCTCATGAACAGTTGGGTAACCTTTGCTTAATAGCAAACTTAACTTCCCTGTGGGAATTTGCTATAAAGCAAAAGATCATCTAACTGTCCACGAGTGGATCTTTGCTTGTGTGCCTTGCTATTAAAGGTCTTATTATTGTTGTCTTCGTAGTATGCTTTCTGTTGCTGCCTCGTTAAAAACCTTGCCAGAAAAATCTAATTGGGACAAAAACTGAACGAAGGAAAAATGAGTGCACCACATACTTTCCGCTTGGATAATGTTTATCAGCAATAATATCTTTTGAGGTGCGCCACGTTCTAGTTGTTGGGCAACTTTTCTCTATTTTGGTTTTCTAATTCATATGAACCTTTTCCGGTTACAGCTGGAACCCGGTAGGGGCCTTCCTACATTGGGCCTAACTTCCTTGCGTTGAGCTCCCGGGTATTTTGAGTTACTTTCCTTAGGACCAAGTCTCCTACTTTGAAATAACGGAGGTTGGCTCTTCGATTATAATACCGCTTTGTTCTCTACTTTTAGGCTGCTATTCTTATATGCGCCAAGTCCTTGCGCTCATCGAGTAGCTCCAAGTTGACTAACATTGCTTCGTTGTTTGATTCTTCATCTACTTAGAAATATCTCAAGGTGGGTTTCCCTACTTCTACCGGGATTAAAGCTTATGCACCGTACACAAGGGAACATGGAGTTTCTCATGTGCTCGATTTGTTCGGTATGCCCATAGAACTTTGGGTAATTCCTCGGGCCAATTACCTTTTTCCGCTTCCAACCTTTTCTTGAGGTTTTGAATAATCACTTTGTTCGTTAACTCCGCTTGATCGTTTGCGCTCGGATGATAAGGTGAAGATGTGATCCTCTTTATTTTTAAATCTTTGAGGAACTTTGTAACTTTTGCACCGATATAGCCCATTATCGCATGCTATCGCTTTTGGTATCAAATTATATTTTCCCACAAAAAATCCACCACTTCGGGCTCACCGATCTTCTGATAAGGACCTGCTTCCACCCACTTAGAAAAATAGTCAGTCAAATTAAAAGAAATCTTACCTTTCCGGGAATCGGCGGTAGTGGTCCGACGATGTCCATCCCCTATTTCATGAACGGCCATGGCGACAGAACCGAATGTAAGGGTTCAGCCGGTTGATGCACCAGTGGTGCATAGCGTTAGCACTTATCACATTTTCATACGAAGCCTTTGGCATATTGTTCCATGCAGGGCCAATAATATCCTGCCCTTACCAACTTCAGCACTAAGGAATCTACGCCCAAATGGTTGCCGCATATCCCTTCGTGAACCTCTTTCATGACATAGTTATCTTCGGATGCCCCTAAAAATCGGGCCAGTGGGCCTTGGAAAGATTTTCTATACAATTGGCCTCTCTTGAAGCTATATCGCGCTACTTTGGCTCGCGGCGCACGGGATGCTTTAGGGTCTTCGGGTAGCTTTCCGTTCCCGAGATAATCGATGATTTTATTTCTCCCGTCCCAAACCAAATTATTCATATTTATCTCATAGTAACCATATGTATCCAGGACTGAGTTCATTAGTTGTACTATCATCCCGGACTTCTGTCTCTTTATTCCTGTCGATGATCCAAGGTTAGACAATGCGTATGCTTCTGCTTTATTTTCCCTCGGGATATGAGTAATCGACCACTCCCGAAATCGCGCTAATAGAGCCTGTACCTATACCACGTATTGTTGCATGCGCTCTTCTTTGGTTTTGAAGATTCTGTAGACCTGATTTACCACCAGCTATAAGTCGCATTTGATTTTGATGACCTCGGAGTCAAGTCCCCGGGCCAATTCGAGCCCTGCAATCAAAGTTTCATACTCTGTTTCATTGTTAGTTAAAGGGACCATTCTAATGGCTTGCCTTAGGGTTTTCCCCAAAGGCGTGATTAAGACTATAACAAGCCCGGACCCTTTTACGTTGGAAACTCCGTCTGTAAATAAGGACCAAACTCCTAATGTTGATTTCGACACCATTACTGCCTCCTTGGTTGCCAGAGGCCGTAATCCTGGAATGAAATCGGCCACGAAGTTAGCCAAGACTTGCGACTTAATTGCAGTCCTTGGTTTATACTCTATATCGAACTCACTAATGTCGACGACCTATTTGGCTAATCAACCCGAGAGCTCGGGTTTATGGAGAATGTTCCGCAAAGGGAAAGTGGTTACCACAGCTATCGCGTGGCATTGGAAGTAGGGCCTCAGCTTCCGAGCGGCGACTACGAGAGCTAAGGCCAGTTTCTCCAAATATGGGTAGCGAGTTTCTGCTCCTGTTAAAATTTTACTAACATAATAAGTGGGAGATTGCGTACCTTCTGATGGTAGGCTAGAAACTCGTGTTTTAGCCGTATTTTGCACTCTAATTACTACACTTTACTGGTGTTTGAGCTTAAATGATGGTGATTTGTACTTATTACATCTTTTATGCCTTGCCAGAAATGATTCCGAGTTAAGAAGATAATTTGGAGCTAAATCCAACAATTTAGAGCTTTGAAGTCTGAGTAGAAGCCCAAGAAATTAAACCGGGATCGAGTTCAGGACCGAAAACTGAGTATATATGAAAAATAGAAGAAAATTGCTCAAGGCCATAAAATTGGCCTATCACAGTGTGGCTCAGTGGCTGATGATTACGTGCCTTAGAGAATATGCAATTGAATTGCAAATATCTACTTTATGAATGACTTAATATAGTGTTGTTGTCATGCACTATGAAAGGCAACAAAAGAAAGGCAACAAAAGTTAGGCAAAAGAAGTATTAAAAAATAAGCTTTTAGAGGAATTCCATTAGCGCGACGCACGGTGCACCGCCCAGTGCGGCGCGCCAGTGCAAAATATGGTCAAAAATGATTTTGCAACATGTTTTGGTATTTCCCACAAGTGCGCCGCATGCCGCGTGGTAGCATCTTTCCATTTTCACTAAAAAGGGTATTTTCGTTTGGGAATTATTGGAAAATGGCTTAAATACACGGGAAAATACCATTTTCGGGACTTTTGACAGATTTTCAACCTAAGGAGGCTAAGGAGGAGTTGGAAGAACACAAGCACACGGATTTCATCATTCCTTCCTCACTCAAGATCCGAGTTTGGATTGAATTTATGTTTTCCTATACTTTAGTTGCATTTGTGAAGAACTTCTCCATGTCTATGGAGTAGATCCTTTTTGGATTTTGATGGATTTGGTATATTGATGATTGTTTATGGATTATAACTCTATTTTTATGTATTTTAATCAATTTTGGAAGATTTAATTATTGCATCTATATTCACTTGTTCTTGTAATTGAAAGAGGCATAACTTGTGATATCTTTGCATTATATTGTTGGTTGAGTTCATAGATTCTTCTAAGTAATCGCAAGAGGCTAGTTGAATAATTGATTAAATCTAGTTAGGAGAATAATCGAAAGAGATTTTCCTAACGACCGATCCACTACGCATTCTTGCATATCTTCATTGTGCTTAAATTGGTTCATCTCGTAAGGTTAAGACTTAATCGAGAGATGAGTTTTTGTTGAACGTTTGAACTAATAATAGAGTGAATTCGAGAGACCCACTTGAGATTGGAAGTGAATTATCTAGAGTTAGATCTCGAACAATTATCTTGCACCTATCTTGTCAAAACCTATCTTCTCCCACTAATAACCTTAGTTTCTCTTTCCTTGTCTCAATAGTCACTAGTCAATAACTTTAGATTCTTAGTTAATTTCAATTATTAGTCATATAAATCTAAATTATTGATCCTCTTGGATAGCAATCAAACTAGAAACTACGAGAACACTTTTTAAATCCAATCCATGTGGATACGATATTATACTATACTATCTTTGACTAGTGAGTACAATTTAAGCATGTGTTTTGTGCTCGTCACATTCATCCTCACGGACTAAAATCGCACTTGCCGCAACTTCCGAGACCCTGAGGTCGACTAACAATATTTCACCTTCTGTTGGTTTTGAAAGCAATAGAGGGCTTGACAAGTTCTTTTTCAAATCCCTTAAAGCCTACTGGCACTCCGAGGTCCATTCGAAATTATTTTTCTTTTTGAGCAGTGCAAAGAAATGATGATATTTTTCTGATGACCGAGAAATAAACCTGATAAAGCTGCTAATCTCCCCGTGATCCTTTGGAATTCCTTCACGTTTGACAGTTGGTCCAGGATGTCTTCTATGGCCTTAATCTTATCGGGGTTTACCTCAATTCCCTTTTAAGATACCAGAAATCCCAGAAACTTACCAGAGTTGACCCCGAACACGCATTTCTCGGGGTTAAGTTTCATATTATGCTTCCTTAGGATGTCAAAAGTTTCTTGCACATGTTTAAGGTGATCACATGTATTCAAAGACTTAACGAGCATATCGTCTATATAAACGTCCATAGTTTACCCTATTTGATTTTCAAACATCCTGTTCACGAGCCGTTGATAAGTGGCTCCGGCGTTTTTCAACCCGAAGGGCATCACATTGTAGCAATATGTACCCAAATTCGTTATAAATGAAGTCTTTTCCTGATCCTTCGGGTTCATTTTAATTTGGTTGTATCCGGAATAAGCATCGAGAAAACTCATTAACTCGTGCCCGGCCGTGGCATCAATCATTTGATCGATGTTTGGCAGTGGGAACAAGTCCTTCGAGCACGCCTTATTAAGATCTTTATAATCTACACATGCAAAATTTATTGTTCTTCTTAGGAACTACTACTACATTGACTAACCAGTTTGGATATTTTACCTCTTGGATCAAACCGATATTAAGTAAGCGGGTTACCTCTTCTTTGACGAATTTACTCCTGGCTTCGGCAATAGGGCGTTTCTTTTGTCTTACCGGAGGTATGGTGGGATCCAAACTTAACTTCTGTATGTCTACCTTTGTCGGGATTCCTGTCATATCCTCATGCGACCATGCAAAACAATCGACATTAGATTTAAAGAATTTAATAAAGTCAGACCTGAGCTCCGGGTGAAGCCATGTCCCCAAGTAGAACTTCCTTTCTAGGAATTCTTCAACAATGCAACTTGCTCAAGCTCTTCCGCTGTGGATTTTGTTGCATCCGTCTCTTCTGGAACCTGGAAATATCTCGGCACCTGATAATATTCCGATGCCTCAGCCCCCAGACTAACTTCATCTAGTTCGGGAGCAGGTGCCGGTTCCTGTAATTGATATGTCGCGTGTTCCATTCCTTTGCTACTGGAGACCGAAATTTCATTCATCTCCCTTGCCGCCGATTGGTCACCCCTTATCTGCTTAATTCTTTCGGGTATTGGAAACTTCAGTAATTGATGATATGTTGATGGTACAGCTTTCATCTCGTTCAACCATGGCCTTCCCAGAATGATGTTATATCCCATATCACCATCTACACTTCGAAGAGAGTTTTTTTCATTACTTATTCTGCGTTTGTGAGTAATAAAATTTCTCCTCAGGTTATCACACTCACGAGGTTGATTCCGGTGAGAAGATTTGTGGCCGGAATAATGCTTCCGGTGAGTTTAGCTTGCTCCAATACTCTCCATTGTATGATATTATCCGAACTTTCTGGATCCACTAGAACACTTTTAATCTTAAAATATAGTACATTTAAAAGAATTACCAGTGTGTCGTTGTGTGGTAGCAGCAATCCGTCTGTGTCCTCCTCCGTAAAAGTGATATCGTCTTCCCAGAGACTTTTGCTATGGGTTATTGATACTTTCATCTTTTTTGCTGCCGAAAAGGTGGCCCCGTTGATCTCGTTCCCTCCGAAGATCATGTTGATTGTTTGGCGCAGGGGATCTTATCCTTCTTTAGAGGGTTCCACATTGTCCCGGTTACGACCATAATTATTCTTAGCTCGATCACTCAAGAATTCTCTGAGGTGACGATTCTTCAATAATGCTGTCACTTCTTCCTTGAGGTGTCGGCAGTCCCCTGTCCGGTGGCCATTTATCCCACGGTATTCACACCATAAGTTGGGATCCCTCTTGCTGGGATCAGATCTTATTGCTTTCAGTAACCGTGTTTCTTTGATATTTCTCATGGCTGACACCAACTCCACTATACTGACGTTGAAGTTGTAATCCGATAACTTGGGGTAAGAAGGATCTCGTGACCTTGACGCTTCTTTATCCTGCAGTGATCTATTGTTCCGATAGTAATCAGTCCTTCTGTCAACGACGAATCTGTCCATTGTCCGGAATCCTCTGTCGCGGCCTTCGGTCCGTTCGTAGGGCAAAAATCGGCCCCTCGAAGTCCATCTGTCCATGTAGTAATCGTCTTTTGATTTTTCTCTATTCTTCTCCCATCCTTTGGTCGACGATGGAAAACCAACCTGATCATCTTCGATCCTTATCTTTGACTCGTACCGGTTGTGGACATCCGCCCAAGTCGTTGCTTGAAACTCAAGCAGGCATTCCTTCAATTTTTGGGAAGCGTCTGAACTTCTCGGATTCAATCCCTTGGTGAATGCTTCAGCCGCCCATTCATACGTGAGAGCAGGGAGCAACATTCTCGCCTTCTGGAATCGGGTAACGAATTTTCGTAGTAACTCGGACTCTCCTTGCACAATCCTGAATATATCAACCTTTCGGGCCTGTACTTTTCTGGCCCCGGCATGAGCCTTGATGAAAGAGTCTGCGAGCATCTCAAAAGAGTCTATGGAATGCTGGGGTAACAGTGAATACCACGTCAAGGCTCCCCTCGTGAGAGTTTCTCCAAATTTTTTCAGCAAAACAGATTCAATTTCATGAGGAGCTAAATCATTTCCCTTCACCGCCGTTGTGTAGGTGGTAATGTGCTCCTAAGGGTCTGAAATTCCGTCATACTTTGGCACATCAGGCATTTTGAACCGCTTCGAGATTAATTCTGGTGTCGCATTTGGCTTGTATGGCAATTGAGTATACTTCTTTGAGTTCGGGCCTTTTAGTTCTGGTGGCGCGCCCGGGATTTGGTCCATGCGGGCGTTCACTTCCCTCATAAACCATAAAAGTTCATTCTTGAAAGGATCGTTCTCGTTATTGAGGCCGGATCCGCACCCCCTAGCCCCATCGGAGCCAACTTCTCCCCTAGGAGTGTTGTTGTCGACCCTCTGCGTTATTTGATTTGCGGGAGCACCGGGAGGAATCAGATCTCCTCTATTCGCATTATTCGAAGCCCCCGACAGCGCCTGCTTCAACTCCGTCATAACCTTATCTTGTCGCGTGAGGTGGCCTAGAATGATTGTCTGTTGATTTTGCAAGACCCTTACCGCGTCAACGACATGTTCCTCCTCAGCATCATCGGGAGTTGTCTCCCGAACATGTCGAGGATATTGCTTGTCATGCATCGGTGTAGCGCCATTCCCTCATTGTGGGTGTCACTGATTAAGTCCTCGAAATGAGGTTGATCCCTTCGAATCTCGGGATTGTGCGTGTTGTTAATAGCGTTATCTGTCATTTCTTATGATTTTTTCTAAGACAAAATAATCAAAACACGTCAGTAAAAAAGGCAAGGATCAATTTAGTTGCACGGCTGTCTAGGCCCTACGGTGGGCGCCAAACTGTTTACCCGTAAAACGATACAGTTGAATTTAAATGTGGTTTCTAGACAAATGAATTAATTTGATCCTGAAATAATAAAATAATTGAAGAATTATGCAATACTTAGCCTTGAGATGGAGACGAAATAACAGAAACAGCAGTTCTGGGAACATGATTTGCGGGCACAACAGCAATGAAATCAAAAGGCAAGAAGATAAGATTGTATTAAGTTTTGAATAGAATGTAGCATAAGTTTGTCAGAAAATTCGTGTCGTCTACAATGATAACTGAGCTCACTATTTATAGCTACGTCTAGGGAAGGAGGTCCTAGGATCGTGCCCCTCTTTAATGTCAATTATGAGGGTCATTGATGAAGATGTAACGGTGAATATAAATGTCAAATTCCCTGTAACGGGCAATCATTCTTAATGCCACGGAATATTCTCTATTAAATGCTACCGGGCGAAGAGTATTTATCACATCTTTATGAGCGTTATTCTTTCCGGTGACAAACGGAACAGTTGCCTTCGCTCTTGGCCATCTCCCGTCTTGGGTTTCACGTGTCCCTCTTTTGGATAGCCACATGTCATAGCATATTTTACCCTATACGGTATAAAACTCAAAGAAGAAGAAATCTAGCTCGTCATTTGGTTGAAAGTGTTCGTCCCACATATTGGACAAATTTTGGATATATTATTGTATATTGCTTTTATTATCGGAAAGTTTTTCATATATTACATAAAATTAAACACATTATAGGATCATCTAACAAGGATAGAATGAAAAGTGGCGTTTTTGGTTGCATGTCAAAAATTAGCCTTAGTCTTTCTTTTTTTTATTTTCTTGATTGCTTATAACTTCTCTTTTGGGGTGTACAAACTGAACCGCAAAATCCCTACCAAACCGAAAAGTCAAACTAAACCGATTAAAAAACTCGATCAGATTTGGTTTGATTTAGTTTGGTATTGAGTAAAAATAATCGAACCAAACCGATGTTTAAATATATAATTTATATATATACTTTTTATAGAATTTTCTTTAAAAAAATATCTAGAAATATTTGTGATTCTCTTATGGGAGGTAATATTTAATTAGATATGAAGTGCTCCCATTTTTTATTACTTTAAATAATGGGTTGTATGATCACTCTCTTATCTAGTGTTACTGAAATGTGTCAATCTCTTTGTTCTTCCATATCATATGGCAAGATCTATTAAATTCTTAATCTTTTTCGAATTTGAAGTGGTATTTTGATAATTTAAAATTAAGTATAACATATCATTATATAGGTACCATATTGATTTTTATGATTATTAAATTCAGTTAATCTTGAAAATATACATCAACGAAAAATTATTGTTAGGCGATTAAAAAATTAACTATCATGTGTTACTAAGAAAACTGTTCTCCCATAAGAATATTTTAATCGATCATATGTTTGTTAAGTTTTTCAATTTTTGCTAAACGTATATTTACTTATCAAAATTTAATAAAGTAAGATTGAAATAATATTCATGTAACAAAAAAATTCGAAAAATCTGACAAAACCGAACCAATCCAAACTGATATAGTTGGTTTGGTTTGATAATTTTAAAAAAAAAAAATCGAATCAACCCGATTAATGTACGCCCTTACGATATTTTTATGCCCCATCTCTAAGGGGGAAAATTGATTGGACATGTGACACATATTTTTATTACATTTTGACTTGATATCGTAACCAAACAAATTAAATAACATTAAATATGAGCATACCCGAAAATCTTGAGATATATAGGTGATTGATGTGCTCTCAAAAGTCAAGATCATGCGTTTCATACAGCAAAGACTTTTGGAAGTATAAGGAGATTGTAAATCCCAAAATGCAAATTTCATATATATTCTCAACGTGAAAACGACAAAATCTGAAGATATAGCAAGAACAAAAATATTTTGGGACTGGTAGATTAGAAATTGAACGTTTTCCAATGTCTTTTTTTTTTTTAACCCTTCCCAAATTAAGAAGATCTATAGTATTTTCACACTTCCCCTCCACGGTGACTCTAACCCAGTACCTAACGATCGTAAGTAGATGTACTTTTACCAACTGAGCAAGCATCACTTGTCTCACAGTGTTTTCCAATGTCTCATTTTTCTTTTCAAAGAACTCTTTAAAATTTCAATTCTGTAAAATATTTTTTATTTTATTTAATATTCAAAAGTCCTTTCCCATTTGGATTTTACAGTAATCATGCTTAATTAAAATGTATTTTTTTTCCTTCACCCTAAGATATGATAGTGACGTACGGATACAAGGGACCTTAATGTCCGCTTCTTGCATGTTACCCTAACATGGTAGGTCCTGAAACTCTTAAACAGATTATACCTAAAACAGTTTGAATAAAGTAGTAACTAATGATACTGAGGGTTGCATATGCATGATTTTTTTATAAGTTGTGTCAATATTTAGAGAAGAGTGGAGAATAAATAATATTAATTATCATATTACCTAACAAGAAACAGCCTTAATCCATTAGTTTTATTGAATCTTAAGTTAGAAGAGGTCATTAGTTCAATTCTACTTATTTATAATTTTTTACAATAGAGATTCTCTCAAATATTTATCAAAAAAGATGATCTGGTTGAAGTTTGAATATGTGACCTCTTAGAGCAAAATTAGAAATTTAACCGGCAGCTAAGCAACAGTATATGTCAAGTGGTTTACGTACAGTATTACTACATATATCTCATAAAAAATTTGACAAAGCATTCCATGTGCATGGTGAGATAATTATGATCTCTTCATTCATAACCAAATGTTTGGATTCTTAAGAAAGAAAAAAATCTTGATGAAAAGAAGTTTTACACAAAGCGAATCCAGATAGTAAGGACTCCGATATACATATATCAGCCATATGGTAGGAAACCAACAAAAAGATATAATAATAACAATAGATACAATGATTATAAAATCATTCTAACACGTAAATTATTACTTAATTCGTTAATTTTGTCTTATTAAGCAACCAAAATTGCATGATTTGTGGACTAACCACGTGTACTTTAAAAAAAAAAAAAACAAGAACTTCTGGGACGGTTACATGTCAGGTCTGAATTGACTTGCAATAGTTTGCTTGTTGGCGTTTATGTTCATATGGACCTAATCCTAGAATTAAAAAAAATGAACAACCGACAACTACTTCTAGGTTTCCATCTCTAAGTGTTTGGTCATATCTGATGCCTCATATCTACTGCAAAACAATATGGCTGGCGCATTATATTCTTGTTTTGCCATTTTTTGTTCCCAATTTTGTTTTAGGAAGCTAGGTAGAATTAGAGGAAAGTAAAGCTCATGAATAAAGCACTTTTAGGTAAGTGATTAATTAAGGATATTTTGACAAGAGAAAGATAATGGAGAACTACTAGCTAGTTTCTGAATTCATTAGGTAGAAGTTTTACACCTTAGTTTATACCTCCCACCCCATCAATCTGATACACATGTTACAACAACAACTGACGTGGAAGCTGAGTAGGATTATTTGAACATGTAGCTTTGGCTGGAAAAGTAGTTATTCTATTTTTTCTATTTTCAGCATGTTTTGCATTTCAATTTCAAACTCTAATTGTATAAGTAATAGTTTGTAATAGTGGGAAGACACTTTTGAAGCTAATATATATCATTTCCCTCTTCTTCTGAGTTTTCTCCCCTCTCTTACCTCCATTTCTCTCCTCTTCTCTCGTAATACTGTTTCTTTGTTGTGTTCGATACCTTATTGGTATCAATTGGTATCAGAGCTATGCGACCACGATGGGACCTCAAAAGACTGTGGAAGATGCTCAAGGAATTCCAGTTGTTAATCTACAGGAACAATATAAGGATTTAGCAGCTCAGCAATTGGATCTGCGAGCTATCATGGATCAGAAGCATCAGGAGCTTAGGGACGACATGAATCGCAGGCAAACTGAGCTAGTTCAATTGGTTAGTGCTCTCAAAAACTCCCTTGATGGAATGCAATTGCATCAGCAGTCGAAGGACGGCGGTTCTACTTCGACTAATCGAGCTCACACTGCTAAAGCAGGTCAAGGCATTTAAGGCCCAAATCCTTACTATGTTGCTAACACTCGAAATCATAATCTGATATTTTCTCGCTTTAATGGTGAAAACTTAAAAAATTGGCTTAGCGAATTGAGCAGTATTTTGCTATGGATAATACTCCTCACAATGAGAGAGTGAGGCTAGTAGCTATGAATTTGGATGATGATGTTTTGGCTTGGCATCAATCTTTTTTTTGAAGTGTAGAGGTGTACCTGGGCCACCTGAGTGGGAGGAATACTTGGCTGTATTGGTTGAAACATTAGGGGATGAGTTTGCAGATCCCATGCTTGAGTTAAAGCAGCTGAGACAAACTAGTTCTGTGAGAGAATTTCAGTTTGCTTTTGACAAGCTTGTTTCACAGTATAATTTATCAGTAGATCAAGCTATATCATGCTTCCTAGGTAGACTGAAGGAAGAGGTGGTTAACCCGATTATGATGCATGAACCCCAAACTCGCTCAAAAACATATCGACTGGCCAGATTAGATGAAGCTACCTTAGCAACTAATGCTAGAACTCTTAAACATTTTCCCGCACCTACCTAATCCTTGCCCAATAGAAAAACCCCTTATGAACTTCACCCTACCAAAACTCCTAACCTTCATCACCCACCAACAAACTATCTTTAACAACTTCAAACATTACTACTCCCAGAACTAGAAGAATGATTTTACCAGCTGAGATGCATGCCAAAAGAGCTCAGGGTTTATGCTATTTTTATAATGATAAGTACACACTTGTTCATAGGTGTTCCTTACCTAAGCAAATATTTATCATAGACCTAGAATATTCTGAGGGTGATATAGATGAAGAGCCAGTTAAGTCAGAAGGAACACTAGCTACTGAGGAATGGGCTATGACTGACGGAGATCCTCCTTTGATCTCATTATGTGTTATAAGTGGACTTCAGGGGGCCCAAAATATCCATGTTATTGGCTATAGTAATAAACGACCCCTTCAGTTATTGCTAGATGGTGGAAGTACTCACAACTTCATTAATGCGGAATCTGCAAAAAGGTTGGGCTGTCATATTTCCCCAACTAAGTTGGGCTATGTCAGTTTGGATAACAATACTATGGAGGCTACCACTGGTATAGTGAGAGACTTCCAATGGATGCTACAAGGAACTACCTATACCTTAGACTTGATTGTCTTTCCTGTAGGGAAGTATGATTTGGTTTTAGGAGCCCTTTGGATGAAAGCATTGGGTCCTGTTACTATGGATTACACTCAACTTACTATGTCCTTTAACTACCAGAACAAATATCATGTGTTCAAAGGAGTCACGGAAGACTGCAAGCTCTCAAGCTCTAAAGCTATAAAAAAGGGGATGGAATGAAGAGGTCCAGTTCTTCATGTTACAGGTGGTTACACCTGCAACGGTGAAGGAGTGTAACAGCCACTGTAATGCTCTTCATCTGCATGTAGAGGAGCCTATACCAGGATCACTTAAGGACCTGATCACCCAGTATCAACATATCTTCAATGAGCCCATAGCTTTGCCTCCACAGAGGGGTGATTTTGATCAAAGAATTCCCCTATAAGAAGGATCTAAACCAGTCAACATCAGGCCCTATAGGTACTCCTCTATGAAGAAAGATATCATAGAGAATCTGGTATTGAAAATGTTACAACAATGTGTTATCCAATATAGTAATAGTCCTTTCTCTTCACCAGTGGTCCTAGTAGGGAAAAAGTATGGGTCATGGAGGTTGTGTGCTGATTATAGGGAGTTAAACCAATGCACAATTAAGGACAAGTTCCCCATTCCCATTATAGATGATCTTTTGGATGAACTAACTAAGCTACAGTCTTTTCTAAGATTGATCTAAGATCGGGTTACCATCAGATTAGAATAGTGCCTAAAGACATCCCAAAAACTGCTTTTAAAACTCAACTTAGGCCATTATGAATACCTAGTCATGCCCTTTGGTTTAACAAATGCTCCCTCTACATTTCAATGTCTTATGAATCATTTATTTCAACAGTTTTTAAGGAAATTTGTATTAGTTTTCTTCGATGACATTTTAGTTTATAGTGTGCACTTACAAGACCATGTACAACATCTCCAGCAAGTATTTGAATTTATGGTGAACAACAGCTTACTGGACAAATACTCTAAATGTGTTTTTGGGGTGGCAAATATGGAGTACTTAGGGCATTTTATCTCAGCTGCAGGAGTTTTCACTGATCCAAAGAAGATTCTGGTTGTTCAACAATGGCATGTGCCTATTACTGTAAAGCAACTCAAAGGTTTCCTTGGCCTTGCTAGGTACTATAGGAAGTTCATAGGGAATTATGGTCTTATCAGTCGACCTCTTACAGAGTTTCTTAAGAAAGACAACTTTAACTGGTCCACCAGTGCTGATCAAGCTTTCATTGCTTTGAAGACTACATTAGCCATTGCTCCTGTGTTGGCCTTGCCTAATTATTCTGCTCCTTTTTTGGTGGAAACTGATGCTAGTGGCACAGGTATTGGGGTTGTGCTCATGCAAGAGGGACATCCCTTGGATTTCATCAGCAAAGGCTTGGCTCCTAGTCATGTTGCTCTTTCTGTTTATGAGAAGGAACTCTTGGCTCTTGCTTTTGTTGTGAGCAAGTGGTCACAATATCTCATGGGTCAATATTTCATTATTAAAACTGACTAGAAGGCCTTAAAGTACCTCCTAGAGCAAAAGATCCACACAGATTCTCAAATCAAGTGGATTGCCAAACTTTTACCCTTTGATTTTGAGATCCAATATAAGAAAGTCAAGGAGAACATAGTGGTTGATTCTTTGTTAAGGGTTCAAGGAGTTGAATTAATGCCATTGCTTGTTTCTTCTGTCTCCACTGAGTTATGAAAATAGATCACTGCTAGTTGGTCTTCTGATCCTGAGCTTCACACCTTGATCCAGTCCTTAAAAAAAATCCCCCAGAAGCATTTTACTTGGCTCAATAACCAGCTTAGAAGGAAAGGGAAGTTGGTGATAGGGAATGATGCTGCCTTAAGAGCTAAACTGTTTACCTTATGGCATTCCATCTCAACAAGGGCCATTTTGGCTTAGATGCCACTACCAGGAAGGTGTTAACCTATTTTTACTGGAAGGGTATCAGGAAGGACATTGCAGCCTTCATTCAGAAATGTACTACTTGCCAAAAGAATAAGTATGATACCTCTTGCTTCTCCTGGCCTTCTCCAACCCCTACTTATCCATGCACTACCTTGGACAATATTTTTAAACTGCATGGATTTCCTGCTTCTAACACTAGTGACGGAGACCCTATCTTTATCAGTTCCTTTTGGAAGGAATTCCTCTCAGGTCAAGGTATTACTCTGCAAACCTCTACTGCGTACCATCCTCAAACTGATGGCCAGAATGAGGTGCTCAACAGGTGCCTAGAGACCTATTTGAGGTATTTTTGCACTGACTCACCTATTGATTGGCCTTCTTTTTTGCCCTTAGCTGAATGGTGGTACAACTTATGTCCACACTCCTCCATTAAAACATCCTCCTTTGAACTTCTATATGGCTATCCTCCTCCATTACACTTGCCATATCTTCCTGGATATTCTGAGTCCTCTTTTGTTGAAGATATCTTGTTAGTAAGGGAATTCAAGCTACAAATGGTCAAATTTCATTTACATAGAGCTCAACAGAGAATGAAAGCTCAGGCTGATGCTCACATGTCTGTTAAAACCTTTCATGTTGGAGATTGGGTGTTTGTCAAGTTGCAGCCTTATTGACAATCTGCATTGACTGGTTCTCCTTATCATAAGCTAACTTTTTGTTACTTTGGTCCATATCCTATTGTTGAAAAGGTTGGTGATGTTGCCTATAAACTCCTGCTACCACCAGAGGTCCTTATCCACCCTACCTTCCACATTTCTCAGCTCAAACTTTATCATAACCTTCCTTCTGAGATTGTTCATCCTCTAGTCCTCGACCTATCTAACCAGCTTTGTCCATTTCCTGAGGCCATTCTAGCTAGACGTTTGATCAAAAGGGGGAACAAAGCTGTTGCACAATGCCTGGTCAAATGGTCCAACTTACATGCTTCTTATACCACTTGGGAATTAGCTTCTGCACTACGGGCTCAATTTCCAGCCTTCACCCTTGAGGACAAGGGTGATCTTCATCACGGGGGTATTGATATACATATTACAACAACAACTGACGTGGAAGCTGAGTAGGATAGTTGAGTAGGATTATTTGAACATGTAGCTTTGGCGGAAAAAGTAGTTATTCTGTTTTTTCTATTTTCAGCATATTTTGCGTTTCAATTTCAAACTCTAATTGTATAAGTAATAGTTTGTAATAGTGGGAAGATACTTTTGAAGCTAATACATATCATTTCCCTCTTCTTCTGAGTTATCTCTCCTCTCTTACCTCCATTTCTCTCCTCTTCTCTCGTATTACTGTTTCTTTGATGTGTTCGATACCTTATTGGTATCACAATCTTACTAATAACGTTAGTTTGATTTGACACAGAATTTAAGAAAGAACGAAAGAACTTTTGTTGTGATTTTAAACATGTCATGAGATTTCTGTCGACTATAAAAGAATATCATTATGGGTTAAATAGAAGACTCCAATGTATTATTTTTAAAAAAAATAAATTAATAAGAAAATTGTATCATATAGAGCGGCGGAGGAAGTAAAAGTTAGGAATGCATGAAGAAGAATCGAACCTTTTTGGCATAGTACAACATGTACGTTATGTGCTGTGCACATCAGGTCAACAACCCAATGCATAAAAGTATATTAATCTAGTCGTCGAAGCGTTTGTCATTGTGTATTTACATAACTCGGGCATTCCAATAATTTTTATACAAATAATACTAATAATTAGACATAAGTGGAAGCGGAAATTTAAAATAACAGTAAAATTATTTTCGTATGACGTATAAGTTACAAATTTCGAATCGTGTAATCAGTCATAAGATACTTGTTTTATGATAGGTTATACCTACGTCACACCATCTTGAGGTGCAACATTTTTCTGAATTCTTCATGAACAGAATACTTCGTGCAATGGGTTCTATGAGGTGAAAAGAAAAACCACGATGTTCTATGTGGCAAAAAAAAAAATTGAGGAGCGGATCTCAAAGCTTCATTAATGCATGACCCAAGTGGACGCTAAAAGCAAGCATAACCAAGGCTCCAATATTTAGAATAGTTTCATCGTTCTGCACGTTGATTTTCTCTTCTTCCATTGAAGTTGTTTCTTAAACTGTTACCTAGGTCTTTTTTAACAACGTTTGACTAAAATTAAAACACGACTTCCCTTACATTTCTTCTAGTGCAGAGAGACGACTTTCTAACATGAATTAGTTCGCACTACAGAAAACGATAACAATAACAATACTAACCGTAGCATAAATCTTACTAGTTATGATTAAGAAGTTTGTTGAAGCAATTAAGAATCCAACTTTCTAAGATGTCACTTGTCACCTACCTGAATGGCACAGATTTTAGGGGATTAATGAGAGGAAAACAAATTTATTTCAACGTAATTAATTAAAACGAAAAAATTGGCCAGGGTTGAGAAATGCATGTGCTATGTAGGGCCAATCAATTTGGTAATTCAAGTGGAACAACTGCATGTGCGTTTTGGTAGTTGTTTTATGACCTAAAAACTAATGGTTCTAACAGTTTTCGACTACTCTCTCAAAATGTGAGCCCTGCTAAAGTTGTCACTTTCTACTATGTTTATATTTATTTGCAATTGCCATATCTTATGCCTAAATTTCAGCATCTATTTTTCTGTATAAATAGCTAGCTAGCTTTGTGCATAACCCTCAGCTCATATCTCACCACTCTCTCATTCTCTTCTTACCTATATCATAGTTTGCTCATTAATGGCTAATCTAGCAATATTCTCCATTATCTCACTTCTTTTCTTCTTTTTAAGCTTTTGCTTTCATGGAATTTTTGCTGATTATGGTGGCTGGCAAAATGCTCATGCCACTTTCTATGGAGGGGGTGATGCCTCTGGTACTATGGGTATGTCCACAATTGTTTTCATGTTGTTTCACATTAAAATCAAGTTTGACTATACAGAAATACTATCCTCATAGCATTATTTAGCTCCGAATTTAACTTATATATACCGGTAATGTATAAAAAATTTACTCTATCAGCATATTCACTTATTTTAGTAAGTAACATATATTATTTTCTAGGTTACTAAAGTTAGTATTCCCTCTGTTTCAATTTAAATGACACATTTTCCTTATTAGTCCGTTCCAAAATAAATTACATATTTTTATATTTGAAAATAATTTAACTTAAATTTTTTATTTTACTCACTTTATGCTTAACGGGAAACTTTTATAGCCACACAAATGTCATGACCCCCACAAAGTTTTTGCCTCTTAAAGCTTTTAAATCACATGTTTTAAAAGTTTCTTCTTTTTTTTTCCCTTAAACTTTGTGTAGTCATCTCTAAGTGTAAAGTTTGAATATACTTTATCGTCTCCGCACCCTACTTATGGGATTTCACTGGGTTTGTTGTCGTTGTTGTTGTTGTTTTGTGTTAAGTCAAACTATCTCGTCTAAATTGAAAGTGTAAAACTGATAGTGTTGTTGTTGTTGTTGTTTGTTTTACTATGTAACATGATAGTGTAAAACTTGTTTTGCACGGTCAGTATAGATATAGAAGTTGAGGTTAATTTATATACTATAACTTAGTAACTATGATTGGGCAAATGCAGGGGGTGCTTGTGGATATGGAAATTTGTATAGCCAAGGGTATGGAACCAACACTGCAGCACTAAGTACAGCACTATTCAACAATGGTTTAACATGTGGGGCTTGTTACGAGCTCACTTGCAACAACCAAGCTCAATCGTGCCTCCAAGGGAGCATTATTGTTACTGCAACTAACTTCTGCCCTCCAAATCCATCCCTCCCTAATAACAATGGTGGTTGGTGCAATCCTCCTCTCCAACACTTCGATTTAGCTCAGCCTGCTTTCGTGCAAATTGCCAAATACAGAGCTGGTATCGTCCCTGTTTCTTTCCGAAGGTAAACTTTGATATATCAAAGAACTTTTACGACGTGTTATAGTAGAAAACTTGCCTTATTTTCAAAATTACTAATCTCACTTTTTATGGACAGTTATATGTAGTTACAACCCCCATTTTGAAGAATTAACTTATATAGTCGTTAACCCAACTGTTTAAACTAAAAATAGTCGGCGAATGTATAATCAACATATAATATGTGTATAACCATTAACCGTATCTAATCTATATATACTGGCTAGTTAATAAAATTGGCTATTTATGTAAAGATCCCTTATATTTTAGGTGACCTAATTGTCAATTTATAGAAGTTAAACTCAAGTGAATAGAAGTTATTTGCTGATATGGGATTCTTTGGTTTTTGTTTATTACAGGGTGCCCTGCAGAAGAAAGGGGGGAGTAAGGTTTACAATAAATGGACACTCATTCTTCAACTTGGTTTTGGTGACAAATGTTGGGGGTGCTGGTGATGTTCAATCAGTTTCAATTAAAGGGTCTAACACTGGATGGCAAACAATGTCCAGAAATTGGGGCCAAAACTGGCAGAACAATGCTAATCTCAATGGCCAGAGTCTTTCATTTCAAGTCACCACTAGTGATGGAAGGACTCTAACTAGCAACAATGCTGCACCAGCTAACTGGCAATTTGGCCAAACTTTTGAAGGGGCTCAATTTTAATTACATAATTAGTTTTTACTACTATAAACACATTAAGGAAAAAGCAAAAGAAAAATAGAGAGTTTTTCAACTTCTAATTTGTATATGGCATTGAAAGGGTGAGTAGGTTTGGGAGAGGCCGGGGGAGTTCCGATATGGATAAGTTTTTACCGAATTTGGCTCTATTGCTGTGGTGGCTAGTTAGCACCCGCTTAGGCCTATAGTAGATATGATTGGATCTTGAGTTGAAATTTTTACAACTTATGTATTTTTATCCTTTTTTAGAGATATTATTAGTGGCCATTTATGGATTTGTAGGCCACTTGAATATCGCATATATTTATCTGTTAGTCTCTAATTCATTGTGTAAGCAGAATTGGGGCGACTTAATGTCACGTTATCCTTTTCGCTTAAACGATTTGGATATTATCCTTCTACATTTTTGTTTATGTTTGCCTTTCATCTGAATATTTTGCTTGGCATTACGCAAATGACCAATACGATAAAGGAAAGGCTATGTTACACTAATCCGTCTCTATTTTACCAAGATTGCTTTACGCCTTTCTTATAATATATGAAACTACAAAATGTCTTTATATTAAAATATAGTTTACGGCGATAAAATTAATGATGCTACTGAACTTGCAACTTCAGTGATGAAATTTCCCAATATGTTGTCTAGGGTTGTCAATGGTTATGTTTTCCTATTCCAAGAAATTTATATCAACCAACTTTTCGGTTAATTTATTGTGTATAGCCAAAGATAGATTTTTCCATACCATCCGAATAATCTCAATTTCTCTCCAACCTGTTAATTTTAAGCATTTTTTTTCTAAGAACGTATTAATACTAATGTTACAACGACTCTCAGTTTAATAGCAAACTTGGATATAATATTTTTGTAGTTCTCTTGTTGAGAAACAATACATGAAATGAAACTTACAAATATACCCGCTTTCAAAAGTATTTTTATGATTCTTCGTGTAGGTGCATTATCCTTTATTCCACAATCAATGTACAATTTGTAGATCATGGAAAAGCATAAGTTCTTGTTGAAAATGCTTCTTCTTTTTATTTTTGGTGCAGTTGAAAATGCTAATATTCGGTTGAAAAATACTTTTTTCAGGTCAAAGTTCGTTGCTTCAGAAACATGTGTATTACGTTTCCCATTTTCAATCTATACTGGATTTCACTAATCTCCAGAAATGACATAATTACCCACAAAAATAATATTATTTACTCTTGTCTATCTATTTACTTTTCTACCCATCAAACTAATTACATTTCCTACCCATGATAGTTTTTGTGGATAATTTCCTCTTTTTCTCCTTTTCTTTTTTGTTTCTCTGCTTCTTTTCTTCTTTCGTTCTTTTCTTTCTTTTTCTTTTTTTCTCGTTTTCTTCTTTTTTTTTTCTTTTTTCTTCTTTTCTATTCATTTATTTTTTGCCCAAATTATTATTATTATTACTTTCATAATTTAATTTCACACTCAATTTTGGCTCCTTCTTTATTTATTTTTTCTTTTCTTTTCTTTTTTGTTTATTTTCTTTATTTCTTGTTCTTTTTCTAATTTCATTCAATTCCTTTTTTATTTTATTTTCTTTTTCTTTTCGTAATCTAATTTCATTGACTTTTTTTCTCTTTTTATTATTCTTTTTTTTATACAATAAGAAAAGATAACTGATAAAGTAAATATTTGTTCACCCTTTTTTAATATAACTAGTATAATATACATGTTGTCTTTTTTTCTTAATTTTTTAATTCAATTATTAGAAACTTATACATTATAACTATTTTCTCTTCTCTTTTTTGCTTTCATTTTTTTGATAATCTAATTCTTCACACATTTTTGGCACCTTTATTTTTGTTCTTTTATTTATTTATATTTTTTATACATTAATTATTAAAAATAACTTACTTTAGCATATAGTATATCAAATATAATATATTAGTAGCAGTTAAAGTATATAATTGCAGTATACTATGATACTCACATGCTATATATCATATACGGACTGGATATATGATATCGAGAACTCTGTTACAAAATTTGAAAAAGGGGCCATTGATTTTTTTAAATTAAAAAAATACCAAATTTAATTATATTGTTATATTATACCATATACAGTAATAGTATACGGTTGCAATAAATTATACACTATGAAATTAAATATTATATACCAAAATGGTATATAGTATATTATTTTGATATATAGTACAAATTAGTCTTCTTCGCTAGTTCAACTCAATTTTAACCTCAATTTCAAAAATTTACTCCAGAATTTTTACCAAATTGACTCAAACGTTAGTCACAATTTCAATCAAATATTTCAAACTAAATATTTTGATTGAAGAAAATAACTAATAAAACTTGAGAATTCCATTGAAAAATTGAAAGAACTCAATGAAAAGTTTAAAAAATTCAAAAAGAACCAAATTGTAAATGGTATACTGTAATAGTATATCATTGGAATAAACTGTATACCAAAATAGTATATAATATATCATTTTGGTATACAGTATAAATTCTTCTTCTCCAGTTCAACTAAGTTTTAACCCAAATTTAAAATATTTACTGTAAAATCTCCACCATGAAAACGTCGTCTATAATTTGAACAAGGACCTGAAAATTTTGAAAATCTAAAAAATGGTCTAATTATAATGATATACTGTTGCAACATATTATATACTATTGTAGTATATTATATACTATTACAGTATTTTATTGCATTATATTATATACTATTATAGTATATTGTATACTATTATAGTATATTATTGTAGAAATACTATTGTATGTATACTAATTATAATGTAGTAGTAAACTATATAATATATCAGTAAGATAGTATATATCATATACGGATAGGGTATCATAGAGGTCTGGTTTATTTCTTCCAAGCAAAATACTCGGTTCTCTATGATACCAATATAGTATATATCATATACCGATAGGGTATCATAGAGGGCAGATTCATTTCTCCCAAAAATACTCATCAGTCCTTTATGATACCCATATGGTATATGTCATATATTAATAGAGTATGATATCATAGAAGTCTGATTCATTTCTTCCAGGAAAATACTCAATCCTCTATGATACCAATCTGGTATATATCATATACTAATAGGATATCATAGAGGGCAGATTCATTCCTCCCAAAAATAATAATCGGTCCTCTCTACCAATATGATATATATCATATACTGAGTCATTCCTCCCAAAAATACTATCACTCCTTTATGATACCCACATGATATATATAATATACTGACATAGTATCATAAATGACTGGTTCATTCCTTAAAAGAAAAATACTCATCAATACGCTATAATACTCATGTGGTATACATCATGTACTGATAGGTTATCATAGAAGACTTATTTATTTCTTTAAAAAAAGAGCCCAGTCCTCTATGATACCAAACTGGTATATATCATATACTGACATGATATCATAGATGACTGATTTATTTCTTCAAAAATACTCATTAGTCCTTTATGATACACACATGATATATATCACATATTGTTAGGGTATCATAGAGGACTGGTTCATTCCTTTAAAAAAAAATACTTAACATTAAATTTAATATTTTAATGTTTATAATATTTTTAGCGAATTTTTCTTGTGAAAAAAAATTCAAAAAAGTAAATTCATATTTTAGATATAAATTTTGTTTTTACTTACAAAAGAAAAGGAAAATTGATAAAAATATATTTTCTATTAATTTAAGTTTTAATAAATAATCTAGTGATTTTAATATTTTCCTTAATTACTTCTTATTGTAGTCTAATTATTTATTTTTATATTTTTATTAGTCTAAAAATAGTAAGCTACTATGTGTAGTCGAAAATGAAGATAACAACTGGATAAAAATTAGGACAATCTTTTTAAAATTATGGTATGCACAACTGGGAGTAGGGGTGTACATAGACCAGGTTGGTTCGATTTTTACTAAAACCAAATCAAACCGTTTACATCGGTTTGGATTGGTTCGGTTTTGTCGGATTTTTCGAATTTTTTTGTTACATGAATAATATGTCAATCTTACTTTGTTGAATTTTTTATAAGTAAATATATTTTTAATAAAAATTAAAAAAATTGACAAACATATGATCTATTAAAATATTCTTATGAGAGAATTTTCTTAGTAACACATGATAGTTATTTTCTTAGTTGTCTGACAATAAATTTTCATTAATGTACACTTTCAAAGTTAATCGAATTTAATAATTAAACATAAAATCAATATGATACCTAAATAATGATATGTTCTATTTAATTTTTAATTATCGAAACATCACTTCAAATTCGAAAAAGATATAAGAATATAATAAATATGGAAAAATAAAGAGATTCAGTGATAAGAAAGTTATCGTACAACACATTGTTTAAAGTTAATAAAAATGGAGCACTTCATATTCTATTAAATATTACATCCCATAAGAGAATCTCAAATATTTTTAGACATTTTTAAAAAAAAATTATATATTTTATATGTCGGTTTGGTTCGCATTTTTTTACTCAACACCAAATCAAATCAAACCAAATATCATCAGGCTTTTTAATCGGTTTGGTTTGACTTTTCGGTTTGGTGCGATTTTCCAGTTCGGTTTGTACACCCCTAACTGAGAGTTTCTCCGATCAACTTCTTCCTCTTGTCCCTTCTTGCTCATTGTGAATACCCATATTCATGTATGTTTCTACATTCAGTATATATCCTAGAGTTAGAGGCAGTCAGAAGTCTTGGAATTCAAGTCATAGAATAAAACAGAAAGAAAAAAAGATTTGCATTTTCAATTTGCCCCTCATGTTGGGTAAAGACGTAAAGCAAATTAAAAGGGAAAAAGCAAGTGAATTTACGGGTAATAAGTTTAGATTGCCTAGGTAGGAGTTGTAATTAATTTTCAAATGGGCAAATCCGAGTAAATATTTTGGAAGTGATAGGCATTTAGTGTTATTTCCTCAAAATTTAATGGGGTATTATCACTTTTAGGCCGAAAACTATTTACATTTCGTAGCTGAAAAAGTATATAAAATATGTACTCCCTCCGTCCACTTTTAGTTGCCAAGTATTCTAAAAATAAATTTTCATTTTTACTTGTCACTTTTCGCATATCAAGAGAAAAATAATTTATTTTTCTTATTTTGCCCTTAGCATTAATTACTCATTCCAAATTATTTTTCAAATCCATTAAGAGTATCATGGTAAATTATACACTTTATTTATTATTTCTTAAGGAGTGCAAAATCAATAGTGGACAAATAAAAGTGAACGAAGGGAGTATATAACATACAGAATGTATATATCTACAGAAACTATACAAAAAATATACTACTAAATTTTTCAGCTATTATTTTGAGAGTGACTATACAGTGTCATTTTCCCAAATTTAATTCTGAAAAGTGTAATTAGCTTCTTGTTAACATTTCCTAATTAATCCAACCATATATTATTATCATAATATTATCTTCTTTAATTTGTATGATACAAAAGTCAAATTAACATCTCATATATTGCTATCACGTGTGAATAACCGAACGCGGCTGTTTCCATCAAAGTTAACAAGTTTGAGGGAAAGAACTCTCAGATGTTTACAAGTTTTTGCACTATCACCTGCCACTAGGACAGAGAAGTCGGTGACAATTGCCCTCATTATCTGACAAAGCCAACTTAAAAGCTTAGAAACAGAAAAGATTTGCAGAGTCAAGATAAATCAATAAGGGCTCAAGTGGCAAACGAGAATCAGGAGAGACAAACCAGAATGATGCAATGCGAGTTCCATCTTATTCATGGACCAACGCCAAACTAAGAGCTTTCTTTTATCAAAATCAACATGCTCCTACTTGGTAAAAAGATTTTATAGTTCTTTGTCCTTGGTAATACTCCGGGGCAGCCTACTAATGCTCTCATCCACTATTCTGTAGTGCCTTGAAAACTGCCTGTGGATCTTCCCAGCATATCGATCCACGTGGTCTTCAAATTTATTATACAAGGCAGGCACAGTAATGAATATAATTGTTCCTGTGGGGAATTGCAAAGGCAAAAGTAGACACCACATAAGAATTGGAAGCAGACAGTGGTGTATGAAAATACAATCCAAAATCATGGCAGATGCAAATTGTTGTTGAACTTTGGGAAATATGATTTGAGTAAACCTATGCAAGCAGCAACACATTCTTTTCAGAAAATGGGACCGACTAATGGAGAGCATGTTTATAGAGGTGGGGTGGTACTATATCATCCGGATAGGATCTTCAGAATTGCTTACAGTGGATCAATAAATAAGGATGGACAATATCATCTGAATCACTGGACGGAATCTTCAGAATTGCTCACAGTGGATCAACAAATAAGGATGGACATGGAAACCAGTAAAAATTGCTGAATAGTGTAGTGCAATCATTCAACAAAGAAATGCACCTCAGCGTATTAATTTCATATTGTCACTTTTCACCCGAGTTAAATAATATTCAGAGGTTTCATAGGGACACCAGATAAGTGCATAACACTTTTCAAGATTTATTCATGCAATCTTGAGATATTCTTAGCAAACATGATAAATCTAAGCCTCAAACGAACAGAAGTAACTAATCAATCAGCTGCGCATTAATCTCATACTATTTGGGGTTAGACTATATAAGTCTTCTATGTGCAGTCCGGTCTATTCAAACCTATTTCATTTCAATACTAGTGACTAATTTATCCTTTAAGGCAAATCAAGGGTTCTCTAATCATCAAATTTATTTCTACATGGAGATACAAGTCTTTAGCTAGAATGAAAAGACTTCTAGCAGACAGAGAACGTAATGCAAATGTAAAAACAACTAAGCCTTTTCCATTTTTTAATGTTTTTTTAGAGAAGTCCGAACTGATCTTGAGAGATTATACGTGTTAAGGCAATTTCCTCCATGTGATTATTTTATAACTGAGAATCCACATCTGGCACTTCTCTCCATGTGATTTTAAAAATACCTAATTCCCTTTTAGTGCCTTCAATCATCACCATACATAGGACATGGCAAAACTATCTAAAGGGACTTCTGTCATTTTAACCCTCTATAGTTGCACACTCTGACTAATGCAATCAGTTCTAATTTTGTCCAATCCCATATGATTGCACACCCACCTTGAAATTTGCATTTTGTGATTCTTGTCTTGTGGATATAGCAGGCTTTAAACTCTTAACATTCACCTCCTATAGTTAACAACAACACCAACAAGGGTGTGACCCAAACGGCTAATGAAGCTAGAATGGACCATGGGAACCAAGGTTCAAATCCCACAAGAGGAAAAAAAAAAAAAAAAAGGTAGGTGATTTTCTTTCCATTTGTCTAAGTTTTGGTGGACCGAGTTACCCAATAATTATGCTGATAGAGAATAGTAGGTTCTGGAATACCCCATGGATTAGTCAAGGTGCACGCAAGTTGGACCGACCACTGCTGTTATACAAGGGAATGGGGAGATCGACGAGGATGTCGCACACCGTATTGGGGCGGGATGGATGAAATGGATGCTCGCTTACGGTGTTCTGTGTGATAAGAATGTGCCACCTAAACTTAAAGGTAAGTTCTATAAAGCGGTGGTCAGACCGACTATGTTGTATGGGGCAGAGTGTTGACCAGTCAAGAACTCCAATGTCCAGAAGATGAAGGTGGCCGAGATAAGGATGTTGAGATGGATGTGCGGGCATACCAGGTTAGATAGAATTAGAAATAAAGTTATCCGGGACGAGGTGGGCGTGGCCCCTGTGGAGGACAAGATGCGGGAGGCGAGACTTAGATGGTTCGGGCATGTGAAGAGCAGAGGCACTAATGTTCCGGTAAAGAGGTGTGAGAGGCTAGCGTTGGAGAGTCACCGGAGAGGCAGAGGCATGCCGAAGCAATATTAGGGAGAGATGATTAGGCAAGATATGACGCTACTCCAACTGACTGAGGACATGACCATGGATAGGAAGGTGTGGAGGTTGAGTATAAAGGTAAAGGGTTAGGTAGCCGAGTGTTGTTCTTGTTTGTAGCAGTAACTTTGATACATCATTTAGTGTCATTCGTGTTTTTTCATATTCCTAGACTTCTGTTATTACTTGGTGCTGACTTTATTTTCGGTTTTCTTATTGCATTATTTAGTGTTAGTTTTGTACTTTCACTTCGATTGTCAGATTGGTTTGCTTGTATTGCCCCTTATCTTTTTCCTTCCTGAGCCGAGGGTATTCCGGAAACAGCGTCTCTGCCTTCTAAAGGCAGGGGTAAGGTCTGCGTACACTCTACCCTCTCCAGATCCCACTTGTGGGACTACACTGGGTATGTTGTTGTTGTTGTTGTAATAAATAAATAAATAAATAAAAGGCATTCACTCTCGTATAACATTGTTGTTCTCACAATGTTACACAGAATGGGATAAAAGGATTATGCAAAGCCTTACAAAAATATGATTCACTTTAAAGAGCACCCAATCATCTACACTAACAGGGACTTCATAGGTGTTCCAAAATTTTTCTAGGAACAAAAAGATGTGCTCTCATTTTACAAAAGTGTTATCTAGCCTTTTTTCGATAGTTAAAAGTGTTCTCTATCCATTGATCCATTCAAAAACCTTTTTTTCCTTCGTCCAAAGGCCTAATTGAACAAACATCTGTAACTACCATTGACTATAGTATTTCGAAAGAGTTCAGCATAGTCAATCATAGCTGGCTTGTGATCTGACAGTGTAACAGTAAATGGTCAACATCTTAATTATTGTATATGTAGAACCAACTGACATATGCAGTTCTCTTCTTTTTCAAGTCTTTCGCTCAAGAATCTCCTTTTTACCTATCTTGCGCTAACTCTTCAAAATGATGCCGCATCCGTGTCGGATCCTCCAAAAATGCACTACTTTTGGAAGATCCGACACACACCCGGCAACATTTTCGGAGAGTCGAGCAACGTAGCTTTTTACAGCCGAGTGAAAAAGCATACATTCCTTGGGGCTCCAGGAAACCAAACTGATAGGTATAGGAATATTGCGTTCCTCTATTCAATAAAGTTCGGTAAAAGAATTTACCAAGAAAACTCTAGTTCTTTTCCCAGTCATAGCCAATCATCCTGTTCCATCAATATTCTGCTTACAATGTAGGACCATTAAATTTGTGTTACTTCTTCATATATCATGCCATTCATAAAAAGCCTGAGCCTAGACATTTGAATTGTCTAATTGTAGGCACCACAATCCCGTCTAATCTCACTTCACCTTCATTCTTCTCACCGAAGCTAAATTTATTGCATACATTATGTCTTATTTATACTTATCCTAAAATTATTATTCTCTAAAGTGCTTCCGTAAATTTCAACTTTTGGTTGACTCCCTCAGTAGTTCTGTCAATTAATACAATTCATCCACAAATGGCAATATGGCATGCACCATAAAACCTCATTCTTTGTACTATTAGTTGGATCATCCATGACTAAGGAATACGAGTACAAGCTCAATAAAACCCCCTAATATAAACCCATAGATACAAGAAATACCTCTATATCTCCTGCAACGCTTTTCAAACACGTAATCACTCCCTCATACATGTTCTTTAAGGTATTCATACTTCTATATATTTTGGTTTTCATCAAACATGCACCAAAGAACTTTTCTTACTCTATCATATGTCTTCTCTATGTAAATGAATATCATATGAAAGTCACTCTTTCTCTCCATATAAATTCCCATCAATCTATTAGCAAATTAGAGTCTCTAAGTACATAAGACCTCAAATACAGCAAGATATAAGCGATAAAAGTGTAGGGAAGAATAAATTCAGGGAACACATATATCCTTAATGATTCATCAAGATATACAAGTCAAGTAATGAAACCGGCACATACCTATATATGCAAGCGTGAAGAAAGATATTAGGCTTCCTATAACAGATAGAAGCCAGAGAATAATAACTACCTGCAAACATGTCAAAATTTGGCTAACTCAGCTCTATGCGTTATCATTTGTCAAAATTATAACCTAGAATTGTACCCTAGAACAAAGTAAGAGGTAACACGTACCCTAGAACAAAGTAAGAGGCAACATTTAAGAGATGATAACCACAACCATAAGTTAAACCATCAGCAGCTACTATGGGTAGATCTACAGCCAGGGCGCAACTACCTTTGGTGAAGGGGGTTCAATTGAATCCACTTTGCCGAAAATTGCACTATGCAAAAAGGCTAAAAGCAATTTTTTTATATATAAATAAACTATTGAATCCCATTGACATAGGTTTATATCTTAGGAGTGACATTTTTACACTTTCTCTGAATCTTCTTATTCCATCTTTTGGCTCTGTTACTGTCTACGGCAGTGGATAACAGTGATATCCACCTTGATAGAGTCAAGGTGGATAACTTATTGCATACAAACCAGAAAGGAGATGAAGCCAGTTGTGGCACTAAAGGCACAGATTATGTTCCAGAAATTCCCTCATCCTCAGGTAATACTTACTACTCGCCATGAAATGTGTCAAACTACGATACACCGAGATTCATAAGCACCTTATAATTGTTGAGGGAAAGCAAAATATTACTGGTCATCTGCAACCAATGTTACAGAGTTAGTGGAACATCCTCCATTTTGTTACCGTGAAAGTTAATGCATTACATAACAATAATGGCCCTTTCTCTTTCTCATCATGCTTCCAGGTCAATTCTAGTTCTCTCTTGAGTTTCTGCATTTGCTCGAAACACTTAAATGACCAATTGGAGGTCATCGTTTATGTTTTTTGGAGGTCACAGTTTAATTTCTTTGTCATTGTCAGAGACAATTTACCACATTAATCATGCCCTCATGCCTTCTTTTTTTTTTTCCGCTTCTGGGATAAAGAATAGTGCCCTCATGCTTAATAAGCACTAACCTTGAAGAAGAGTTTGAAATCTTTGCCAAGAGTGATATCATGAGCCATGAGTAGCATATAATTGATTTTGACCCGAAATGATGCCGCAGCATTATTGACCATTTCTTCTGACAAGACTAACTCTGGTAATGTTGGGAGTTGTCTGTCGAAGATACAAAAGAGAAATCAGTTGGACTTCACCACAGGAGAACGAAAACAGAAAGAGATAATATAAACACATTAGTGAGATGTGTATGAGAATAATACTTCTTCCTGAAGGCAGCATAGTTTGCACGGAGAAAGAGCAGAACAATCAGAATCAGCAAGACATCAGAAGAAACTGATAAGAAAGGTAACTCTGAATACTCAAAGATGAGCCATGCGACTGTAGCAGCAACAATTATGCCAAAAGAGACACGCCTCCGCCTCCATAATATAACATCAGCAGCTTATACCAAGTGAAATAACAAGTAAGTCTACAAGTCATCGAGCAGCAAGAATGAACTTGCAGAAGACTGAATTAACGAAAATGTAAAACACTCAACACTGACAATGAGATAACTAATGTATTTATCAAGGAGGAAGTGGAGGAAGAAATGAAGGTAACAGACGTTGAGATTGTCGTGAAACATAACTAAGCCTTCGTTAGAATGCCGGTTCATACACTGATTGAGTTCCAATTCCCAAATCTAGTCTTAGAGCACATCCCTCATACAAGGCAGGAGCGAAAACATTCGCAGAAAGTGAATCTACCAGTAATAACAGGAGCAGTTCAATTCCAGTTTACTACACTATCATGAATAAAAACAAAGTTCAACACTAAAGCTGCAGGGCCATAGTGCCGGGCATTTCCGGCATGAACATAAAACAGAATCATATACAACAATGGTTTTCCACTTCTCATGCTCCCAATCTTATTCCTCGGGGTCATAAATTACATATTCTATATTGCTAAGCTAATATAAAACCATAAACTTAAGGATCAGAATTCATACTTGATCAAAGCTATATGAAAATATTTTTGTGTTAAGATAAAAGACAAAATAACAGCTTCATCACTATGTAACTCGGCGTAACAGTTCAACTAAACAGCAGACTTAGTGTGAGTTCATTTAATTCTCCAAAATTATGTGTATGACTTGAAAAAAGGAAAATAATAGGGGAATTTACCTTTTCCGCCGCCCATCATCTGATGAAAAGAGGTTTGCCGGCCGAACAACTTGTACGTAGAGCTCGCCGCCGCCGATGATGTTGACGGAGCACAGCAAGCTCCGTTATTGCCTCTTCCATCTCCGTTCCCTTCTATGTTGCAAAGATCCTCTGAATTCTCCATTCAATTTCACTGTAACGCATTCAGTATCATACGAAACCGTCAAATTCATATAAAAATAGGAGAAATTCACATACCTGTAGCTAAACTAAACCTGACCTTCGTAGGGTATGGATTAGTATATAATCATGATTAAAGGGGCTTTTGATGGCTAATTTTGTTAAAATTCTGCTGCCGTTTGAATCTTCAACGAACCAATCGGAGATTACAATGAGAAACGATATCGATGTGGGAGTAATTATGACGTGGATGCGGCGGTTTTATTAAATGATCTCTTTACGCGCGATCAGTGAATGACTTTCACGCTCCGAGATTTTTTAATTATTTTTACACAGCGTTTATGGAGTAGTAGTATTTGTTTTTTTTTTCACCCACTCCGCGTTCATATCTGTAAATGAGAAAGAAAAAACGCAATCCACGTTCATCAGCGCTGAATATGCGGTAAAAATAACACCAGCTGCTCCTTTGAGGGGTCGTCTGGCACGGTGTATGCGAATAATGTTAAATAAGTTATATTAATAATATATGGATTAATAATATATGGGTTAGTAATACAATGATTAGTTATGCAAAGAATATTTCTTATTTACAGTTTTTTGTGGTGTATTAAAAATTAAAATACATTGTAATTTTTAAGAAAATGAGTTGTTTATAAAAATGCCCTCCATATTCTTTAACTTTAAGGAATTTTAAGTACAATTTTATTTTTAACAATGCTAATGTATGTATTAATAGCTTTGGTATTACTAATACCATGATTTGCTATGTATTAATTATACATAATATAATACCAAATATATTGTATAACTAATACTTGCATTAATAATACATAAGTTAAAAAAGTATATCAAACAAACAATTAATAATACCAAAAACTAATGCATGCATTATTTTCTCTATGCATCCTACCAAATGACAAGTGTTTGAGTTGACTTGATTTAGTCCTTTTTATTAACAATTAAATTCTATGCATCCTACCAAATGACAAGTGTATGAGTTGACTTGATTTAGTCCTTTTTATTAACAACTAAATATAAAGAGTCCTTTTTTCACTTAGTAATTTAGGGTCATTGGTCCGATAGCTGATGGTGTTTCAACAACCACAAGAGAAAAGTGACCAAATTTTTCTTCATTTTTCCGAGTTAGCCTGTTTGGACAAGTTGAAAAAATTAGTTTATTTTAAAAATTATTTTTTTAAAGTGTTTTTCAGAGAAATTCTTTTAAAGAGAAGCAATTTGTGTTTGATTAATCAATCTAAAAAGTATTTTTGAGTAATAATTTATATTTAGTTAAATTAAAGCACTTTTAAGTATCAAATTACAAATAAGGAAATGAAAAGATTTACTTGATAGTTAATATTATATAAGTAAATAAATAATCTCAAAAATTTATTAATAAAGATAATAATTAAAAATTTATTTTATTTAAGTAAAAATGAAAATAAAATTAAAAAGCACTTTAACTCTTTCAAGATAATTTAAATATATCAAAAAATTATTCTACAAATATAAAAACATTCACTACACAAGTCACTATATATTAGAAAGTTATCATTAAAATAAAAAAAATATTTATACATTAATATCCTAGGCATTAGGTTTAGAATAAGTAAGGTTATTTTGGTATATTATATTTTACTAAGTGTATTTTTAATAAGAAAAAAAGTCAAAATTACTTTTGCTTCTAGGGAGAAGTTACTTTTTTTGCTTCTCAAAAAGTGTTTATTCTTCTTCTCAAAAAACAAGTTTTCCCCCATAAAAAAAAACTTGGCCACATAACTCAAATTGTGAAAAAAGTACTTTTTAGAAGAAAAAAATACTTTTAGCCTTGGGAGAAGCTTGGCCAAACATGTTATAAATAAATACATTGCTCACATATTACACTAATCACAAAATGTCCTCCTAAGTTAATTTCAGGGCACTTCTGTCCATTATCATTGTAATCCCATTAATCATAAGCATTTTCATCATGCTTTTAACTTTATACTAGAAGCAGAAGTGTGTTCAAGAAAAAGGTTTTCTCCATAATTCTTCAAATAATATTAATTGTCTAACATTTAAACATTTCAAACTTTTACAGCTGAATTCTATTAAAAATGTTGTGTCCTACCTTAATATGAAAAATCGTGAAACTCACCATCTTCTTTATCAAAGAGTTTTATATATATATATATATATATATATATATATGCAAATTCAAGTATAATGAAGCCACAATTTATTATTAATTAGCAAAAGAGACATTAATTAAATGACAAGGCAAGTGTAATTGCTCACTTAAACTTTATTATCCGAATAAAAATGACTATCTCAGACAAAAAGTAGATATAGTATAATTAAATCTCTCTATAACATCTTTGTTTATTTCGATTAATTTTTACTGTTATAGTAAATTATTGTTACTGAGAACATATATTATAGCATAACATAAAATTTTGATTTCAAAAAAAATTTGACCTATATAGTCTATTGTTGTTATATAGAATGACTATTATGCATAAGTGTGACTATATATAGTAAGCTTATACTTTTAAGTTTTGTGTATATTATAAGGTCAGAGTTCTATTATATATGGTTTCATTTTTTTCCCACAAAAAGAGCAATAATGAAGCATAAGGGAAAAATGAATACAATTTAGATGAATCAATTTAAATCGAACTGATGCTACTTAACTTTTATGTTTATTAAACTCAAGGATAGGGGTTGCAGCTTAGAGAAAAATTACTTTCTCCAAATTTGTGTATGAGCTAACGAAGCACTCACTGCACTAGTTTGAGGACAAAAAAAGATACTTCTTCCAAAGTATTAATTTCAATAGCAAAGAATGGAAACAATTAGATAATATTTTCTTGCTAGTCAAAAGAAAATAATTACATAGGAGATTCAATAGCACGTTATGTGATCAATGGGAAGGAAAGGAACGTACGGAGCTTAGATCCATATTTCCAGTTTCACATGTATTAAGGCCATTAATGGTGAATTGGTGATTAACTTTGTTCCATCAAGAGAAGTGTAATAAAGCCAGGAGGTTGGCAGGAAAGGTGACTTTCTTTTCCTTTTCGACTTCTTCCTTTAGAACTTCCTGTAAAGTGGAAGGGTAGGCCTTTGGCACCAGAAAGGTGAGGATCGAAATTCGGAGAGTGAAGAGAGGAAGGAACCCTCTTTTTAAGTCCTACGTACTGCTCTTCTCTCAATCGCTCTTTGGTATTCGGAAGTGGAAAGCGAACTGCTGGCTGTGGCCGAAAAGAGAGGTTCTGTCTTTCTTCATTCAAGTAAGAAAAAGATGGGACGCTCGCAGACCTGTATGGAAGGAAGAGAATTATTAGAACTCTCGTCCGCCCCTCTCTTTACCCTCTGTAGCTGAACTTTCTTACTTATGCGATGAGGAGCTTACTTAGTATTGAAATCGAGTTGGCAGAAAGTACCGAAAGTCGGCCGCCCGCCCTATCATCCCGTGTCTCAACCAACTTTTTTCTTGTCGGAAAATCTCTCTTTTGGCTTTTGAAACTTCGATTCGTGACAGCTACTCATACGTGCCAAAGAGACTTCCTTCCCTTACCCTCACATGCATCAGGGAAAGAAGCGAGGAGGAAGCGAAGCTGTCTACGAAGCTTTGCTTCTCCCCCTGTAGTCGTAATACTCGGCTTGTCGCTACTTTGATTCAAAAGGTAACCGACGGTTCCCGACTTTCTCCGCTTTCCGCAACCGTAACCACTTGTCATTCCGATTACTTCATCCATAAACCTTTTTTTTATTTCAAAATAGCGATACGCTCTAAAAAAGTAAAGGAGAAGCTTCCATTCTAGAAGCTACCGCTTCCCGCCTCCCTCGGGGTGAGAAGTTCCCTTCCCTTTTCTAAAATGCCTGAGTGGTCTGCTCAGCAAACGTACAAAGTGGACCGCAGTTTGGCTGACCCTCTTCTTCCCATTCGGGTTGGGTTGACCCAGAAGTACAGTAAGAAGGAATGGAACCACTGGAGAGTCGTCTGCAGTTCACACTTGGGCAAAGACGACTGACTTTGGAAGCGGAACACGAACCTATTTCCGCTATTCCGGGTTCTTATTGAGCGTAGCGAAATCAAGGTTGATGATAAAGTCAGCGAAGTTTCCATGGTGTTCGGAGTTGCCTTAGTTGGTTTCCGAAGGGAAGGCACTCAAGACACGCTCAACGGCGACGGTGTTGGGCGAAAGTTTCAAAAAGCGTACGCCAAGCAATTCGGGGTGTACGCCCGAGCGTTTGAGACGCGTTTTTTTAGTGAGGCGTAAGCCCCAAAGATTTTTTCAAATAAAAATAAAATTTGTTGAATAAGTGTTTCATATAATACCCAAATTCTCAAAGTTCAGCTTGGTAATTACTCAAAAGTTTTAAAAAAGGAACTGAAATGTATTAAATTTAAAAGTCAAGACCTTTTTTATTGATTGAAACTCTAATTCATAGTCTTTTTAATTTTTTTATCTTGTCCGCTAGTCTGCTAATATCTCCCAAAAGCAACGAATATTCAATTATTTTTTTTACAAATACAAAGAAAACTCAATTCTCTTTCATAGCAGCAAGTTCAAAGTTTAAATTCCAGTTTAGTCATCCTTTTTGTTCCTCTATGTAAAAAACTTTATTCTTTTCGACTTAAGTTACTTGCGCTTCTAAGTAGCGTATAATAGATCGTTTTGTCTAGTTTTTTGTGGGGATGAAGCACATCTATATATATATATATATATATATATATATATATATATATAGTTTTCTTTAATTTTTATACAATTTTACTTGTTTATAAATATTTACTGTAATTATATTATTTTATAAAATGTTAAAAATTAAATACCTATGGGGCTTATGCCTCGTGCCTCGGGGCTTACGCCTCGCTGAGATATATGTAAAACGACTCGCATTACGCCCACGCCTTTTAAAACATTGATCAAGAGAGGGTCCCCAAATTACATTAGTACTATTTATTTCAAAAGCTGCCAAAAAAGAAGCAGCAAATCCACATAATTGATGAGGTGAAAACCATTCATGAATATACTAAAAGCGTTCTTAGATTAACATAGGCGGAATTAGAATTTTGAGTTTGTGAATTCTGAATTTTAGAAAAGATAGTTTATCGAGTTCTGAATATATTATTTATATATATTATGTAAATTTTTTTAACACAAATTCAAGATCTAGACAGAAGCTACTGGATATTTTTGATGGCCAGAGTAAAACTTGAAGTATAAATTTAGTCTAACTTATGAATTTTAAGAGAATAATTTAGGCCGTAAGACATCATTAAATGTTGGGACCACAAAGTAACATAAGCATTCCAAACTAGGTGGACTCTATATGCTAAGTGTCAAACTCTAAGGATCAAACCAACCAACATTTAAGATTAAGGGACTAATTGGGTTATTGTCTCTTGAAGAAGCAAGCACGTCCCTTCAACTTCTTTCTTTCCCATCACTTCCTTTCTCAGATTTTGACTGAGATATATGCATACATATGTAATTTACATTTCCACATTAGAAAATACATCAAACTCAGTGTTATACACGGTTTGGTGAGCTTGCACCAAACTGTTGTTGCAAGTTGCAACTGACTATAGTCACTGCCCAACTTTTTATTTGCCCAAAAATTGAAGTTGAAAATATTCTCAGATATTGTACGATCGGATCTTACGCACAGAGCTTAAAAGTGGGCGCGTGAAGGATTTTAGCTGTGTTTTGATCAAATTTGCTGCTGAGTTTTGGAATTTATTTAAGATGTGAGATTTAGTGCACTCTTCATTTGGTAAATTGGCTGATTCTTTCATTTGATTACTTATGTTTGTTTTGTTGTTGGATCTAGATAAAGAGCGGAGGCAGACAGCTGTAGCTGAAGGAAGGATGAGTGAGAGCAAGCGTTTTCAGCTAGGGACAATTGGAGCTTTGTCTCTGTCTGTTGTTTCGTCAGTATCGATTGTGATATGCAATAAAGCGCTTATGAGCTCTTTAGGTTTCCGTTTTGGTGAGTTAAATTTCGACATTTGGTTAAGTTCTGCTTCCCATAATTGATCAACATTTCCAAAAGGTGCTCGTCATATTTGATTCTTGAATCGAAGCGTAAATATTGAATAATTGATTAATTTTCTGCTAATTTGATACCATAGCTTTTGCCAGACTATATACTTTCCAATCCAGAGCTCATCCGAACCAGTAGCTTTGATCGGACCCTATGCATGTGTTAAAAATTCACTAAGTACATATAATGGATTCCAACCCAGTAAATCAATTGAGTTCTAGTTGAATCCGAACTCGACTCTGCATAATGTTTAAATCCTAGATCCGCCTCTGCCGTGTGAAGTTGAATATGCTTCTGTTTTATGTCATGCATTACCCGTTTCTGGTTTTTTATAAGATAAAAAGTTATCCTGGCATGATAGTAGCTGTATCAATCACCAATGGGTGAAAATTAAGTTAATCCTCCCTCGACAGTATTGTATTTCAATAAATCTGTGGTTGGATTTCTTAGTTAATAGTTACGACGAATGTTTATAGTCTCGAACTTATAAACTGCATTTAATATCACTTTGTGGTTGCAAAACTCATGCTTGAACCACTTAAGGAGCCTCTACTGTTTACCTAGATTTTCAAATTGGGCTGTAGTGGCTGTTACAGGTTTTAATTCGCTTATTCCAAGTCTGAGATAGAGAGGATATGATAATGTACTCGGTAAACTTTGTTTTATGGCAGCTACAACTTTGACAAGCTGGCATCTACTAGTCACTTTTTGCTCCCTCCATGTGGCGCTATGGATGAAGTTATTTGAACACAAACCTTTTGATCCAAGAACTGTAGTTGGATTTGGTATTCTCAATGGAATTTCAATTGGTTTGCTAAACCTTAGCCTTGGTTTCAATTCTGTTGGTTTTTATCAGGTACATTCTTTGCCTTCATCCACCTTCATCACTATTTCAAATATAAATGTCCATTCTGCCTAATGAATTCTGAACCTCAAGCTTTATCTCTAAATGTGCTAGATGACGAAGCTTGCAATCATTCCATGCACTGTACTATTAGAGACACTATTCCTCAGCAAGAAATTCAGGTTAGTTTATCTTTCTCAACAACAACAAAAAAGAAATTCAGGTTGCTTGATCAATTTTATTGGGTTAAGCGACGTTTTGATTGATGCATTTTCTTTGATTTGCTACATTTTCCTTCACACTACAACTTTGGCTAAAACATGATCTGGATAACACCTAAAGTTGCATAAACTACCAGGATAAGTTAATTCACTTGTCAGTCTTGACATCATGATTTGGTACGGTTAACTCAGATTAGAACCACCAAACTCAGCGAAACATATAAAGAGTGAATCATGTTTCCATAAACAAACAACTGATTGTTTTAAGGTGTTCAAGGGTGCTATAGCTTCTACTCATGGTTTTGTTATATTGACACTAATGGAATTTGCTTTTTGCTATGTAATTTTCTGCTAGGTTTGGTAGATTCGTCGTCTTCTCTATTTGTGATTTAACTTGAAACTTCTCTTCATTATTACAGTCGGAGCATTCAACTCTCTCTTTGCGTTCTTCTTTTGGGTGTTGGAATTGCAACTGTAACAGATCTACAACTGAACTTCTTGGGCTCTATCTTGTCACTCCTTGCTATTCTTACGACTTGTGTTGCTCAAATTGTATCCTTCTGAAGTAGCTAGCTCCTCATTTTCATTGTTTTGCACTCCTTTTCGTACTCATTTTTCACATTTCAAGCGATGAAGCAATAGTAAGCGAAGGGTTATCACTTCATGAGTGAAGTCATGTCCTTCGAACAATTACACACGAAGTGATCCCCACGAGAAGAGGTCGGTTCATTGAATCTCAACTTCGAGAAGTTGATAGTCATAAGGGTCGAGCACCCCGGTGCACAAGGTATCCCGCATATACGCAGGGTCCGGGGAAGAGTTGCACCCCAAGGGATGTGATGTAGACAACCTACCCTAATGCAAGCATTATAGTACTAAGATTTCCATATATATATTTCATTTTTTTGGTTATAAAAATATTCAACAACAACAACAACATACCCAGTATTATCCCACACCGTGGAGTCTGGGGAGGTTAGTGTGTACGCAGACCTTACCCTTACCTTGTGAGGATAGAGAGGATGTTTCCAATAGACCCTCGACTCAGGAAAGTATAAGCACCACATTAATGAAAATATAGACAAGAAGGGACAGTATCAAAAGGCCATATAAAAGCAGAATAAAAACAATAAGATAGTAAGGTAATCAACAACGAAAAACAACAATGGTTAAATGTTTTTTAATGTTAAATGTTTTTTAATTTTTGTAGATTGTGTGCTTCACTTCTTGCTTTTCCATTCAAGCCCCATGGAGATTGTCACTTTTTCGTGCTTTTCCCTCTTAAGAACACTGCGTCAACCTGTATAAGGATCAGATATGGTGATTTTCGTTTAATAGAGGACTTTGACTTAACTGCGGACTAGTGAGGGATGCATTCCTTTTTATTTTTGTGATGATGGTGGTGACCGGGCCAGCTTGTGTGCACTTCGACTCATTCCACATGGTAGCTATTACTTCCCACCAGTACAGGTACCGGGTAACTCTGCCCACCAAGTCTTAGAAGGGAAAAATCACCTGGTGTTTCTTTCCTCCATTGGAATTTAAGCTGAGACCTCATGGTTCTTCCCCCACTCCATTGATCACTAGGTCACACTCTTAGGTGCAGCGGAGGCGCCGCAGGGATGCATTCTTCATGCTATCAGTTTTCATGATTAGCTTCTAATGTGGAGGAAGATGCAAAATCTTAATGCTATCTATGTAACCGACCTCGAACTTATAACTTGCTTTGTTATACCTGCTGTCTTTTGGAGCTGCATTTCCTTCAATTTTATTAATAATTTTGATCGTCTCGACATTCATAGCTTGTCACCTATGTTATTCGCATCAAAACATAATATGGAAAAGTTTGTAAATCAATTCTCTTCGAAAGCTAGGTCTTTTAAGACATATATTTGCCGTGGTCCATGAATATGTTCTACTAGTTATTTCTTAATTAGCTTCGTTCAGATGACCAATACCATCCAGAAGAAGTTCAAGGTTTCTTCAACACAACTGTTGTATCAATCTAGTCCATACCAAGCCATGACTTTGTTCATCTCTGGTCCATTTCTGGATAAGTTTTTGACTCAGCAAAATGTATTTGCCTTCAGATATACACCACAAGTGCTGGTAACATTATAAACCCTTCTTTGACAATGTATTTACTGCTGTTCTGATGTGTATGGTCCCATACCTGATTCATTTTTATAATTACAGGTTTTCATTGCCCTCTCCTGCTTGATCGCAGTCTCTGTTAACTTTAGCACATTCCTTGTGATTGGAAAGACATCCCCTGTCACCTACCAAGTCCTTGGCCATCTCAAAACCTGTCTAGTATTAGCTTTTGGGTATATCTTACTTCATGACCCATTCAACTGGAGGAATATTCTTGGAATCCTTGTTGCTTTGATAGGAATGGTTCTCTATTCATATTATTGCAGCCGCGAAGGTCAGAAAAAAACTGCAGAAGTATCGGTACAACTTCAGGTATGACGTGATATTTTTGTTCTATCAAATGCATCATGCAACTATTGTCATCACTTCTTTTTTCATTTAAATGATACAGACAAAGGAAGGTGAATCTGATCCTCTAATAGGCCTGGAAAAAGGAGTTGGTGCAATAGATGATGTAGCTCTGCCGATAGCCCCAATTAGAAAAGCAGACAAGGACTTAAATGCTTGAAGATTGCGATTCTTATTTAGCATTCCAAGATGCATCAATCTGAATTATGATGAAATTGACAATTCACCATGGGACTTATGCAATTGCAACAATGCTTCCCCTGCTTCAGAATCGTATGAGTAACAAAAAACGCCCATTTGGATAGCAGTATGAAAGTCTAGATTTGAGATGTCACCATTATTCTGTTGTAAGCAATGCATTTACTTCCCTGGTTCCTTGTATAATTAGAATATTTGAAGCATAGTAAAAGTGATTTGCTTAGAAATTATTTGAGTTCTAGCTGAATAATGTTATCACTTATAGCATATTTCTTATTTTTAAGCAGCTTCTCCCCAATAAGCATGCTTTTATTTGTTTCCATTTGATGCTTCTTAGTCAAATCCAGCATATAATTTTGTCATTTTAATTGGTGAAACATAACTTTTTCTGCATAATAGGTGATCCATTATACAAATATGTAAATAACTCAAAGAGAACCCAAAGGGATCCTAGTATCCCCTGGGGCTACTAGGGCTTTGGTGACCTGTGTTAGTTCCTTTGCCCCGTTAGCCTCCTGTTTCAGTCAGCATGTACATGAAAGGTGTGAAGGTGCGACGCAGAGCCACTGTCGCGCGAAACTAATCTTACTGATGTAAGTTCTTGTCTTGGTTTAATCACGAGGGGAAGGTTTCCTTGTTTAACCATAACAAAGAAAATGGAAATGCTGCAAACGAGGGATGACAAAGATTATTTTTACAGATGTGACCAATAAGGCAATAACTCTGTATCTTTTGGCTCCATAAGCTTGGTGTTTATTGGTTCCATCCCCATGTCCAGACTTTCAAAAACAGAGTATTTTTGCAAAGCAAATTGATAATGAACCAAATTCTGCATTCCAAAATCTCCTGAGAATAGCACAGAGAGTATTGATTGATTGGTTAGTTAGGTACCATGGTCCTGAGGAAAATCATGATAGAACAGGAATATTATTCATGCTTGGAAAATGCCTTCAAATCACTGGCAATTTTGTACTAATCTAGGAGAATACTATGTAGTAAGGAAATGTATTGTACTTGATATCCTCTGCTGCAAGTCTAGACAACCTAGACTGATATCTGAAATGTATGGGTCTTATAAAAGGTCAAAATTCTGTCTATACATAAGAAATCAAGGTTAAAAGGAAAAACGAAAAAAACTTGAGATCCGCCGACATGTGCAAAGCAAATTGTGCTAATACATATTTACCACAAGGGATGGATGAGATTACTCCTCTCTTAATCAAAGGTCTTAGGTTCGAGTTCTAGCAAAGAAGAAACACTTCTACCAGGTAGGAGAGGTAGGAGAGTCTCGCACAACTAGAATCCGGATAAGTCGAGCTTTCGGATTCACTTGCCAACCTGTGTGTCTAGAGGAAAGTTGTAATTTGCCATTGACTTCATAATTTTTTGTTGAAATCCATTTTGGTGGCTGGTTAACTCTATTTTTTTTATCTGAATGTCAGAAGTGCAAGCAAAAACGTGATGATACAGGTCATGTGAAGATGTGCTCTTTAGGTTATTTAAACGGTTGGGCTGTGCAGTCTGCCCTCTGAAAGCCTTTTTAAGTGTTTGTCGAGTAGTCAAGTTTTGCTAGGGGTGGACATTCAATATTTCGGTTCGGTATTTAAAAATTTCGGTTCAATATTTCGGTATTCGATTTATCAATTGTGTATATCAAATACCGTACCAAAATATTTCGATACGGTTCGGTATTTCTTATTTTGGTTCGGTACGGTTCGGTTTAGACTAAATTTTCACTCTCTCCCTAACTCCATTAACTAATAGGAAGTAAACAACTGAAATATCTTGTTTATTTCTTCTGCCATGGATTAACCAATTCTCCACAATCTATTCCCAATTTTTCGCATGAATGACTTCCACCAAACGTAGTTTTTGGTATATTACATATTTAATTAGCAACATTTAATATTATAAAAGGTATAATAATGAAATAATTTCATTTTATATTTATGGAATAATGATAGTATATTGCATATTTAATTATATAAAGGGTATAAGATACATACATACTTAGAAATAAATATTTACAGAATAATATCGGCATAAATATTATATATTCAGAATTCCGCCAAAATATTGATATAAAAATTCTGCAGTGTATTATATGTTATAATTCAGTTTGTGGTATATTTATCGTATAAATATTACTATATGTTTGGACTATGTTATATAGTTGTATGAATTTCACTTTGTATAATATAGTACTATTATATACAATATATATAAATGACATAATGTACATATATAAATAGGTATGTTCCATATAGTGATAGATATATACGTATAATAAATCTAACATAAACCATCAAAATCCTACAGAATAATGGAACGCATGAAACACCATAAGATGCATTTCAATGTTGGATATTGTCGGATTAAGGAAGTATGTCAAAAGTTTTTTAAGATGGTAGAGAATGTCCCATGATTTATGCATCTTGTCTGGTCATTAATTATTTGCTTAATCTTTATAATATGTCATTAGTGTAAAAAAATCTTTCATTTATATAATAAATAAAGAATATTATTATTTTCTTAAATAATTTTTAAAAAGTGCTCACCCATGTCGATTCATCTTTGGAATTTGGGGTGTGGGCATAAGGTTATTGGGCTAAAAATTAAAAATAAAGTTGGGCTTGGACTAAACTATTTTGGTATTTCGGTATACCGAAATATCAAAAACCCAATACCGTATATCGAACCGAATTACCGAAATACTGAAAATTTTGTACCGAAATAAACCGAAATACCGAAAAAATCGAAATACCAAATTAATTCGATTTGGTTCGTAATTAGATTTTTCGGATTTTATGCCCACCTAAGTTTTGCACTTTAAACTTTTTTGAGTTTGAAATTTTTTTGTGTTTTTGCTTAGTACAGGTGGAGCACGCACGGGTGCTTCTTTAGTTGCAATTAAGGCGCGTTAGTTACTCTACCCTTAATCTTTTTTTATTTAAAAGCTATTTGCAGTATTACCAGCTAATTTTCTATTCCCAGAGCTTGGAGCCCTATCTATACCTATCGAAGGGAGAGATTAGTTTCTCTTACAACTAATCTCTCTTACAACATTTTAGGTGATAAGTATAACATTTGAACCATTAGTGCTCGCTAACGAGTTTAGAAAATGTCAAAGTTCTGTCCTCTATGAGGAACAGTTAGAGGTCTGTTTCAAGAATACTTAAATACGGTAGCTGTTGGCAATCCAGTCCAAATGTAGATAATAAATGATGTAATGTGAAATTTGCGAATTTGTTCTCGCGTTGAAGATTATATACAAAAGTTACAGTTAAAATAGTCTCTTTCCATTGTTCCTGAGCACTTTTACATTAACGGAACTTTAGCGTTTTGTCCATCATCTTGTCTCTCCCTTTCTATCCTTCTCTATTCCTTTAAATTCAAATGCAACAAGTTAAACTCAAGTACTCAACCGTGTCGCCCTTCTCTCCCTTGAATAAATAAATGGAGGAAAAATATTTTTCTTTGTGTTTTACGAAGGAATTCTCGTGAAAAATATTTTTCATGAAAAAGTCGTTGATTGGTGTTTGGTTACACAAAAACATTTTTAATGTTTACCCTCAAAATCGGATAACAATTAAATTTGTTAGTGATTTTAAGGATATGCGGATTAATTTGATACAAAACGATAAATTGAATTGCTATTGAATAAACAAAGACAAAATAAATTCAAACCACACGAGTTGGATAGTTTCAGCCTCAATGAAATAGTCCCTCTCGAACCGAGCTCACCAAGACCGGTATAGATGAAAAAGAACAAGAGTTGGAGACAAAGAAAATAATAATATAATTGATTTTGAGTGCGTGTTACAATATGTCAAATGAATGATTAAACCCTCTTTATATAGTAGGGGAGTCCTATTTTAGGTACAACTATATAAAATGTAAAATTCGTTGATTGCTGGTTCCTTATCGATACGTGCCGAGTTCCCGCCGTAACATTCGGCCGGTCACGGATATTTCGGCCTTCGGTTGGCTATGCTGGATTGTCTGACAACATTCTTCGAAGTCGTTCGAGACTAGGACCGATTCTGGGATCATGGCCTCGATATTCTCGAAGGCAGGCATCATACCCCGGGTTCTAGCCCGGTGGGACTTTGGCTCGATTTCGGTCCCTTATTGCCATATCTCGAGCCTGCTTATCTTATCGGAGGCTAGGATGCACCATAAACTCGATTTCACCCGTATACAGATAGTCCCCTCATTTTTCGGAGAGTAAAACGACGAGAAACGACATGAGCTTCTGATTCTTATTTCGATACACCGTGACAGAAACGACAAAACAACCGAAACGTCTCGTCAGTCAAGTCTTAATGGCATTAAATGCATGTCAGCTGCCGGCCGGCCGTCCCTAGATGCAAAACGTCGCTGAACTACTATAAATACCCCCGCCTTTGTTCATTTTAACTTTACATCTAAACCTTCTACCCTCGTACCTTTAAGATTTTAATACTCTTTAGCACTTTTACCCCAGTTATTCGAGTCCCTTTGCAAGAATTTTTACCCATCTTCATCTCAAGACAACAAATCTAATCCTTCAATCTTCCTTTCTTTTTCCACCTTTCTCAGACTTTCCTTCATTTTTTAAAGAAATGGCAAAGACTTCCAAGACCGTTCCCCAGAAAGAAACTCCTTCAACTTCGCGACCGGCTACTGAGGCTGAGGAGACCGTTTCGCGCGCTGCCATCGATGAACCAGTAACTGAACCCCCTTTGAAAATGTTCATCCACGGGGGATGCTCGGTCAACATCGATTTCAAGGTCGAAAAGCCTTCCTCTGTACAAGGCCGGTATGAGGAGGTCTCGAGATATATCTGCTCGATCACCGAAGAGATCCTCCCCACGGTCCGAAAAGACTCTAACTAGGCCGATAAGGACATAGTGGTCCCCGACCCCGATGAAGCCATTACCACCCATGTCGAGGGATACCTAAGTGTTTACATTTATCCATTTACATTGGGCCCGGTGGATCCGGTCATTTTGGATTTCTGCAGAAGGTACAACATGTGCCTAGGCCAGATTCACCCATCGCTCTGGAGGATCGTGATCATCCTCTGGTTCTTTGTGAACAAAATCGGCGGGTGCTCGTTCACCATCGACCATCTTATTCGCTTATACAGTCCCCGAATCTTTCGGGGGGAGGGGGAACTGGTAAAGCTTGTGCAGCGGGCCAGTAAAGCCCCGTTCTCAAGTATTGATGAGGACCGGTATCAGGGCTGGCAAGGTCGTTTTGTTCGAGTGAGGACTTCAAACTTAATCCCAGTCGTGTGCAGTCCATTCCCCGAGAAGTGGAATACCTCACGTAAGTACGATTTACTTTTGAAAGTCGATTTTACACTTACTTCTCTTTTTCTTATCAGTGCTTTGTGGTGGTGCAGCCGTCGTTCGGGTCCCAAACGATTTTCCCTCGACTCAAGGAGTGGGTCTAGGGTATCGTATCACAGATGTCCTATTCCGAGTGCTCGTGGAGCAAGCTCTCGAAGGACCGTTGAGAGGCCCGTTCCCATGGTAAAACGTCTTTCCCGAGTAGGTAGTATTAAGATCCCTCTTTTAACATTAAACCCCTACTCCCTTTACTTCTTTTTTGCAGGTTTATCTAAGGATGTCGAGTTGAGGCCTCCAGCCGGTGGCGAAGACTTACCTACTGAGTCCCCTGCTCCAAGACAGTTCGAAGAGAAGAAAAGAAAGAGGGCTCCGAGTTCCCCGATCTCGGAGAAAAAGAAAACAAAGAGAAGGCTGGTGCGCAAGTAAAAAGAAAGTACCAGCGCCCGAGCACCAGCTTCGGATTCGCTCTATCAGCTGAGGGACGAATCCGAAGATGAAGAACCTTTTGCTCTACTAGCCTGTGAGCCGTCACAACTCGAAAAGTAGGGGGCCACTAAACTAGAGATCCGAGAGGCCGATCTGCCTCAAGCCACAGAGGTCGACGAGGTGACCGGGTCGAGGTGACAGGGATGCGGGCAGTGCCCCGAAGGAGGCACTCGATGTGATAAACATCATTGAGTCACCCTTGTTCACCGAGTCCATGTACAACGAGGCTCAAACGGCGAAAGAGCACCCCAACGAGGGGGCCCACAGACCCCCTTCACTGCTTTTTTGATGGTGTGGATTCCACCGCCACGGAAGACGTCACCGGGTTAGGTAACATAGAAGTACCGAGGAAGAGTCCGACCTCGAGGGTAGGCGGGCCTAACTCGAGCCCGAAATTGGTCAACTGGTTCCCTGCCCCGAGTGTGGATCCTAATCGGAATCGGTCTATTGTCATTACCGTTCCGGAGGATGCCCGGGTTCTTTTCTCCCCCGTAGGGGTGGCCAGTTACCTCCGGTGCATGGTGACCGAAGAAGACCAAGCCAAAATAAACGAGGTAGATGTGCTCTTCCTGTTCAACGAAGCACAACAGGAGCTGAACAGGGTAACTTTAGATAACTCTCGATGATTTCAATTTCTCATTTTATACTTGAATTAATTCACAATCCTAATATTTTTCTTCGCATCTTTAGGCCTCGGTGCTTCACCATGAGGATTTTCTCTGATACCGGGATGAGTTGAACCAACTCGAAGTCGAAGTCAGAGAGCTTACTGAAAAGAGATACACGTACAAACTTCTTAGTGAGCAGCGTGAAGGAGAGGCTAAGAGCCTTCGAGCTGAGTTGGAAGCGGCTCGGAAAGAACACGCCGACCTGGTTGAACATGTAAAAAATTTTGAAGTTAGTGACGATGAGCTAGATACGGTTTCTAATGGTCAGAACCCGCAGGTTCAACAGAAGATTGATTGGATCGTCCAACTCCGAGGCGAGATGGATGCAATCAAGGTCGAGGTCAAAGAGTGGAGAGGCAGGATGGACCGCCTGGCCTCGGAAAAGGAGACTGCTCGGGCATAGTTGACCTCGGCGGAGGTCCAACTTCGAGCAATGAGGGATAAGGCTGAGGCATGGTCCCAAAAGATTGAGGAGCTCCAGTCTTATCTAAGCTCGGTTGTTTCTGATCGAGAGACCCTTGCCAAGGAGCTTAAGGCGGCCAAGTCGGTGGTTGAAGTAATCAAAGTCGATGCCGATGAGATGGTGGACCAGTATAAAGTCGATGCTGAGGTAGCCTAGGACTACCTGAAAGATATTGTCGAGTATGTGAAGTGGAAGTCCCGAAGGGAGGCCCTCGAGGAAGTTCATGCTCGGGGTTTTGATTTGCCGGCCGAGGTCGAAAATGCTAAGGGGCTCAAGGGCGAGGCCAAGAAGTTGGTGTATCCTGAGGACGAAGAAGACTCTGAGGGTTCGGACGGATTCGGGGGCAGAGAAAATTCCGATGGTCTCGGCGACGAGGCGGGCTCCGGTGGAGACCAAGCCGTTTAAGTACCTTGTATATTTTTTCTTGTTTTTGTACTTTTGTACTTTTTTGTCAAGGCCGTTTGGACTTTGTAAAGATCTTTTCATATATATATATATATATATATATATATATATATATATATATAAGGCTCTTTTTTCCCTTCGACAGTTTTTAAGCTCGTTTCCTTTCGCTTTTTTTCTTATGTTTGTAAAAGATATTGAATGCCTTAGCACGTAATAATTAGGTCTTGTTCGGAGGTTCGAACAAGCCTTGCTCTCGATGTTATTTTGTTTAAGACTCGTGGGGGCTCGGTATGACTGGAAGCTTTCCCCAAAGTACTTAGAATTGTTTAGATTACAATTTTGTTGAGGGTAGCTTTTTGAACCTGTTTAGAAATTTTGAAGGCCCATTTTTTTTGGGTTACGGATCTCGGACGTCTCCGAGCCATTTTAAGACGGTCATAAACTTTCTAGTTTGGGTGTTGTCCAGTGGGCTTGTCACCCCGAGTCATCCGGGCTTAACCGAGATAATTGTTCCCGAATAAGGGTGGTCGTAGCCTTTAAAGTTCGGGCACTGCCAACTAAGCTTTGTGCCCCCAGGCTTCATTATCCCGGGCTATCCGAATTTGCCTTGGGTGGCAATCCACGAGTGAGGTGGCCCTTTGACTCGATGTCTTTAGGGGATCAAATTCAAGGGGCAAAATATTTATCCGTAAGGTAGAAATTTCCTTTCAATTTTGTGCGTAATATACAAAGTTATACATGTGTTCAAGCTTTGTGTCTGGGCTAGGGCAGTCTATGTGGGTACGGTTCATTCTACCGTTTAGCCCTTACAGTAAATCCTATTGATCGAGCCTAGACTATTCGAGCGCAAAGTTTATTTCCTTGCCATAATCGTTATCTGAGGGTGATGCCCCCCAGTGTTCGAGGTCGATCATAGAGAAGCCTCAGATACTGTTAGCAACCGATCTTCGATTCTAAGTAAGCATGATCCACTGTTGCCTCGTTAAAAACCTTTCCGGAAAACCCATTTGGGACAAAAGTGGTTCAAGAGAAAAAGAGTGCAACGCGTGCTTTCAGGCCTAAAAAATTGTTTCGTTCATTGACAGTTACCTGCATGTGTTAATAAATAAATAAAAGAAGTAAACGGGGTCGTACCTTAGTAGTAATATTGTTTCAAGTAAGTCACGTTCTAGTTGTTTGATAGTATCTCACCGTTCATTGCTCCGAGCTTGTACGACCCTTTCCATGTGATCTCGATAATTTGATACGGACCTTTCCAGTTCAGTCCCAACTTTCCTTCGTTAAGGTTGAGGGTGTTTAATGTGACCTTCCTCAACACTAAGTCCCTGAAATTGAAGTGTCGAAGGTTGGCTCTTCGATTGTAATACCTTTCGATCCGTTGTTTTTGGGCGGCCATCCGGACGAGGGCGGCTTCGCGTCTTTCATACAACAGTTCCAGGCTCGTATTCATGGTCTCGTTGTTTGATTCTTCGGTTACATATCGGAACCTGAGACTCGGTTCTCTGACTTCGACCGGTATTAAAGCTTCGGCGCCGTAAACCAATGAGAATGGGGTGGCTCCGGTACTGGACTTCGAAGTCGTACGGTAAGCCCATAGGACTTCGGTCAAGATTTCTTTCCATTTTCCTTTGGTATCGGTCAATCTCTTTCTGAGGTTTTGGAGTATGGTTTTGTTGGTGGACTCTGCTTGCCCATTCCCACTAGGGTGATATGGTGTTGACAGGATTCTTTTGATCTTATAATCTTCGAGAAACTTGCTTACTTTGTTGCCAATGAACTGCTTCCCATTGTCACACACGATCTTGGCCGGCATTCCGAACCGACATATTATGTGGTCCCAGATGAACTTCCTTCTCCCTGACTTTCTCAAACGCCTGGGCTTTCACCCATTTAGAAAAATAGTCAGTCATAAACAATATAAAATGAGCCTTACCGGGTGCCCATAGAAGGGGGCCGACGATGTCCATCCCCCATTTCATGAACGGCCAGGGCGACAGGACCAAGTGTAACAGCTCCCCGAGCTGATGAATCATCGGAGCATGCCTTTGACATCCGTCGCATTTTGCACGAACTCCTTCGCATCCTTTTCCATGTCGATCCAATAGTAGCCGGCTCTGATTATTTTCTAAACTAACGATTCGGCGCCCGAATGATTTCCGAAGGTGCCTTTGTGGATTTCCCTCAGAACATACTCCGTGTCTCCTGGCCCTAGACATATTGCGAGTGGGCCATCGAACGTTCTCCGGAATAGTGTACCGTCTTAGGACAGGCTGAATCGGGCTGCCTTTGTACGCAGAGTCCTCGATTCCTTAGGGTCCGAAGGCAGTTTTCCGATCTTCAAATATTATATATATTTGTTTCTCCAGTCCCAAGTCAGGCTTGTTCAGTTTATCTCGGCGTGACCTTCTTCCACTACCGATATCATGAGTTATACGACTGCCCCCGAGTTGAACTCATCATCATCGACCGACGATCCCAAGTTAGCAAGGGCATCGGCCTCGTTGTTTTGATCCCGAGGCACATGTTATAGAGTCCACTCTTTGAAGCGAGGTCACGTTACCTGCAGGTTATTTAGGTATCTTTGCATTCGCTCCTCTCTAACTTGGAACGTCTTATTAACTTGGTTCATCACAAGGAGGGAGTCGCACTTAGCTTCGATCACCTCTGCCCCCAAGCTTTTGGCAAGTTCGAGACCTGCAATCATGGCCTCATACTCGGCCTCATTGTTAGTTAATTTTATAGTCTTATTAGATTATCTAACTACATTACCTGCGGGTGGTTTCAAGACTATTCCAAGTCCGGACCCCTTCACGTTCGAGGCGCCACCCGTAAAGAGGGTCCAAATTCCTGAAGAAGTTCCTGAGTTCAACAACAACTGTCTCTCGACCTTGGGTATTAGGGCCGGTGTAAAGTCGGCCACAAAGTCTGCCAAAATTTGAGACTTAATGGCGGTCCGAGGCCGATATTTGATGTTCGGCGTGTGAAGCAGCGGTGGACTCGATAAATATCGCTTGAGCTCCTCCAAGGCCAGTTGGCACTTCGGGGTCCATGAGAAGTTATTATTTTTCTTCAACAGTGAGAAGAAATGGTGGTTCTTGTCGGATGACCTCGAAATAAATCGTCCCAAGGCAGCTATGCGTCCGGTTAACCTACAGCCTTCACGTTGTCCACAACAGTGATATCTTCAATGGCCTTGATCTTATCGGGATTGATCTTGATTCTCCGGTTGGATACCATGAATCCGAGGAATTTACCGGACCCGACTCCGAATGTACATTTCTCCGGGTTCACCTTCATATTATATTTCTTCAATATGCTGAAGGTTTCCTGCAAATATTTCAAATGGTCCTCTGCCCGCAGGGACTTAACCAACATATCGTCAATGTAAACCTCCATTGATTTTCCTATTTGTTCTTCGAACATCCGATTTACTAGGCGTTGGTAAGTGGCGCCAATTTTTTAGTCTGAATGGCATCACGTTATAGTAGTAGGTGTCGTACTTGGTGATGAAGGAAGTTTTTTCCTGATCACCCGGGTCTATTCGAATTTGGTTATACCCAGAATAAGCGTCGAGAAAACTGAGGATCTCATGGCCGGCCGGCGCATCGATCATGCGATCGATGTTAGGCAAAGGGAAAGAATCCTTGGGACACGCTTTATTCAAATCTTTATAATCCACACACATTCTTAATTTGTTCCCTTTTTTGGAATTACTACTACGTTTGCTAACCTGTCCGGGTATTTAACCTATTGATGGACCCTATTTTAAGGAGTTTAGATACCACGTCCTTGATGAAAGCATGTTTGACCTCAGACTGGGGTCTCCTCTTCTGCTTGACCGGGTGGAACTTCGGGTCCAGGCTCAGCCTATGAGTGGTTATTTCCGGCGGGATCCCTGTCATATCAAGGAGGGACCAAGCGAAACAATATTCATTAGCTATAAGAAATTGAATGAGTTTTTTCCTGAGCTTGGGATTCAACCCCCGTGCCCAGGTATACCTTTCGATTGGGAAAACGTTCGATCAGTACGACTTGCTTCAGTTCCTCGGCCGTTGATTTGGTAGCATCAAAATCATCGGGAGCTATGAAAGACCTAGGAACCCCGTAATCATCGTCCTCACCTATCTCCTGCTTCTCCGGTTGGGATGGAGCCAGTGTTAATAGTTACTATTTGGTTTCTCCCTTGGTGACCGGACCCAGCTCCTTTGGTGCCGAAAGTGTTGATATTGGGACCATCATGTCGACCGCGAACATCTCTTTGGCGGGCGATTATTCTCCGTAAACTGTTTTTATTTCTTCCGGCGTCGGGAACTTCAACACCTGGTGCAGCGTTGAGGGTACCACCCTCATGTTGTGAATCCATGGTCTTCCGAATAGAGCATTGTACCTCATGCCCCCTCGATCACATAGAACTTTGTTTCCTGAATGGTCCCGGCAGTGTTCATCGGTAGCGTTATCTCCTTTTTAGTGGTCTCACATGTCATGTTGAACCCGTTTAGGACTCAGGCCGCAGGCACGATCTGATCCTGTAGGCTGAGTTGTTCCACAACCCTCGATTTGATGATGGAGCTAAGGATAATAGCGGCAATTAGATACAAATTCCCGTAACACACCCTATTTTACACTTGCTCTTTGAAGTGTCTTTGATTCCAGGATAAAATCGAAATGTCAAACCCACAGTCTGCCCCTCTAAACACATATGCGGAGTCCAGCCACCATGGCAAGAACAACAATGCAGCACCCGGTAATGAGGTGCCCCCAGCCAATCTCGGCGGAGTTCCAGTGGCAGACCTCATCGATGCCAGTTCGCATTTGACCATCAATACAAATTTGCCTAAAGACCACAAGAACTGCGTACGCGGGGAAGTCCGATCAATTGCCCAGAATACGTACAATGGCGAAAACGATTGGATCAACTTGCGAGTGATCTTCGAAGAGATAGCCTAGTTGTAGAACCAAAGCCAAGCGCCGAGCATGGTTGAGCCCGAGCCATCCCGGGAAGTCACCTGCAGAAATGAACCGATCACGGAGAGGCCAATGAAAATGAATCGGGGACTAACACCGAGATCATAAAAATGCTCGAGGAATTGACAAAACGGATAGAATCGGGGAGAAGAAAATCGAAGCCAATGACAAAAAGGTACAAACCTACAATTCCAGGGTCGATCAAATCCCATGAGCACCTCCGATATTGAAGGGCTTGGATTTTAAGAAGTTTGTTCAAAAACCTTTTCCTTTGAGCGCAACGCCAAAACCGATCCCAAAAAAGTTTCGCATGCCCGAGATTCCTAAGTACAACGGAACGACCGACCCAAATGAGCATGTGACCTCCTACACATGTGCCATCAAAGAGAACGACTTAGAGGATGGCGAGATCAAGTCTGTCCTGCTGAAAAAGTTCGGGGAAACTCTATCCAAGGGAGCTATGATATGGTATCACAACCTACCTCCTAATTCTATTGACTCATTTGTTATGCTTGCAGATTCATTCGTAAAAGCACACGTCGGGGCTATCAAGGTCGAGACCAGGAAGTCAGACCTTTTCAAAGTGAAGCAGAGGGATAATGAGATGCTCAGGGAATTCGTGTCCCGGTTTCAAATGGAACAGATGGACTTGTCTCTGGTCGCAGACGATTGACCGTTCAAGCCTTCACCCAGGGACTCAATGTTCGAAGCTCGTTGGCTTCACAGCAGTTGAAGCAAAATCTGGTGGAGTACCCCGGCTGTCACCTGGGCCGACGCGCATAATCGGTATCAATCAAAAATAGGGGTCGAAGATGATCAACTCGGGGCGCCTTCCGGGTCCGTTTATCCCGTCAGATTAGTTGATAGAGTCAGGAGAGACATTGATCGTGAACTAAGGTCGAACAGGGAACGGTATCAACCATACAATGGAGACCGAAGAGGTAGTAGATCTTGGCAAAACCCCGTGAAAAGTGAAAGAAGAAGTGATCGAGGTCAAAACAACCAGGGACTCATGAGCAAAACCAGTTTCGACAGGCCTATCGGGCCGAAAGAAGCGCCAAGGCTATCGGAATACAATTTTAACGTCGACGCCGCAACCATCGTATTCGTTATTGGACGTATCAAAGACACCAAATGGCCCTGACATCTACAATCTGATCAAGCCCAAAGGGATCCTAACCTAATGTGGAAATATCATGGCACTCACGGTCACAGGACATGAGATTGCCGACAATTAAGAGATGAAGTAGCCCGGCTATTCAATAACGGGCATCTCCGAGAGTTTTTGAGTGATCGAGCCAAGAACCACTTTAGGAATAGAGATTCTGGTAAACAGGTTGAACAGGAGGAACCCCAGCATGTCATTAACATGATCATCGGTGGGGTCGATATTTCTCAGGGGCCGATGCTAAAGCGTACCAAAGTATCTATCACAAGGGAAAAACGGACTTGGGATTACGTTCCAGAGGGAACCTTATCTTTCAACGACGAAGACGCTGAGGGGATCATGCATCCCACGGTGGGCGCCAAACTGTTTGCCCTCAAAACCGGATAACAATTAAATTTGTAAGTGGTTTTAAGGATACACGGATTAATTTGATACAAAGCAATAAATTGAATTGCTATTGAATAAACAAAGACAAAATAAATTGAAACCACACGAGTTGGATAGTTTCAACCTCAATGAAATAGTCCCTCTCGAACGGAGCTCACCAAGATCGGTATAAAAGAACAAGAGTTGGAGACAAAGAATATAATAATATAATTGCTTTTGAGTGCGTGTTACAATGTGTCAAATGAATGATTAGACCCCCTTTATATAGTAGGGGAGTCATATTTTAGGTACAACTCTATAAAATGTAAAATTCGTTGATTGCTAGTTCCTTATCGATACATGCCGAGATTCCCGCCATAACACTTGGCCGGCCACGGATATTTCGGTCTTCTGTTGGCTATGCTGGATTGTCTGACAACATTCTTCGAAGTCGTTCGAGGCTAGGAGCGATTCTGGGATCATGACCTCGATATTCTCGAAGGCAGTCGTCATGCCCCCGGGTTCTAGCCCGGTGGGACTTTGGCTCGATTTCGGTCCCTTATTACCATATCTCGAGCCCGATTTATTTTGTCGGAGGCTAGGATACACCATGAGATCGATTTCACCCGTATACACCATCAAAGGCAAAAAAAAAAAAATTACTTTACCGTTCTCTTAGCTACTACTTCATATTACTTACTCTAATCAAATATTTAGACACTATTATCGATCTCTACCACTAAAAATATACATCAAATTTTGAATGCAAGACTATCTACTAATTGTTGACACTAATATTAATCTTTAATATCTATTTTTTAAAATGTTTTTACATTCAACAACCAAACACTAAATTATTTTTCAAAAAAAGAAAAACCTTTTCCGCCCCCAGGAAATCATTTTCTTTGAGAAACGTTTCCTTTATGCCGCGACACAAGAAGGAGAATCCTTGAACTGTGATCAGTTATAGTAGATGACACAAGTTATTTTTATTTTATTTTTGCTTTCCCTTTCTTGATATTAATTTTTTAAGAAAGAACATAGTTTGTGCGTGATGTCACTACAGAACTGAAGAATTCCTGGGGCTGGGGTATTTACCATCTCTTTTGTATCGCTAGCTGCAAATATATTTTACAAAAATGTAAGTCATGTAACATTATTAGTACTGGTCTTTGGTCTTTGTGTACATGCATTGCACGTGTACCTCGCGTCATTAAATATTAAACTTTGTGTTTGACTTATAAAATAAATATTAAAGAAGAAAGTATAAGTTCTAAGAAATATGAATGTTGATCTAATTTAGTTAGCTCAATAAGAAAATGAATCCCGCCAAAAAAAAATCTTATAATTCTTATATACTTTATTGTGATTTATGAGGACTTCTGCATGAATATTTTATGAAAATTATTTTTATTTTTATGACTTAATATTAAAACAAACAAATATTATAAAAACTACATTTATCAACAAGTAAATAAAACAAATTAAAAATTTAATTTTTTGGTCTTTTGGAAAGAAGAGGTTTGCCTTATAGCTCATAGACAAAAATTAATAAGTAACAATATAAAGTATAAAAATGACTAATGTTGATCTAATATTTTACAACAAATGACTTAACATATACAAATATAGGGCGTTGTCGTTTGTTGGAACAAATACAAATAGTAGTAATAATAATAATAATAATAATAATAATAATAATAATAATAATAATAATAATAATAATAATACAACTCATATAGAATATATATTTCCTTCTACAGTTTTATCCTTATCACTTCATGTTTGTGGTTTTACCAATTTGACTTTTAATACTATACTACACACTAATTTTGCTCTGTTTATTTTAATTTTTGTCACCACCAATACTCTTCTTATGTAGACAAATTAATGTATCCTAAGAGTTTTGTCAGCCTGAAAAATAACTTTACTTACATGATGAATTTAAAAAATAATTAAATTTAAACTCTTCTATTATTTAGTTAATTCAAATTAATTATTTGTTCTCAATATTAAAGAAAATAGTTTATTTTTTTCATTCAAGTTATTTATATATTAGTTCATTCGTATTTTTAGTATATTTAACTTTAATTATAATTTTATCCAACAAGAATTGTATTCTGAAAGGGTAAAATGTTGGTACTTTTGGATCTTTATATGTATATTTATTTTTGGGAGAAATATCAACGTCATTAACTCTTGTCAACCACTTTTCATTCGCTCTTTATTTTTTGTATTCTTAAATATATTTTCAGTAATTTGTTTTAAAGTAATCGTGTACTTTTCAGAAATTATAAAAAAGAGATATCTAAAAAACTAAAACTTAGATAGGGATTAGAATTTCAAAAGTAAGTATGATGTGTATTCTCGTTGAATAGCATAAGGAATTAGAAAATGCTAATTCATTAGCATTATATTCGTTAGCTTTGTTAGGTTTTCATGCTCAATATCCTAATAAAAAATGCATTTACTTAACACTAATTGTAATTACAATATTAATTGTTAGTCTTCCTGTTTTTTCCTCATACTTTTGTAATAGTGAGTAGAATAAATTAGTTGAATTTGAATATTTTCTTTCAAAATTAGGATAAACGAAACCTTAAATCTTTTTTCCCATAAAAGGAAATTGTTTTGACATGTCATGTTATAGCTTTCATGTAGGACTCATTATATAGAAGTTCAACTAAGGAAATATTTATTTATGTAAAATTTTAATTGATTTCAAATTCCTAAATATTAGAAAAATAATGTCAAAATTTAGCTAATTTTAAACTCTTATTATTAGAAAAATAATTAAATGATTATTCTGTCCAGTGTGAAATTTATTTTTAAAAGATATAAAAGGTAAGTATTATTTCGTTAAGGGCCTTCATGATTTTATATTTTTTAAATTAAATTAAGTAATGTAATATCCAATTCAAAGCCCTTTTTTTAATTCTTTTTTTGCTTTTAAATTTCTTGAAGGATATCTATCAATTGAAGTTTAGCTTTGCTTTGGATGATAAAATATACACGTTAGTTACATGTTGGCTGAGGTATTAGGACTTTTTACCTAGCCCAAAGAAGGAAAGGTATAATAAGTAGAACTTTAGTTGATTTCAAAATCCTAAAAATTAAAAAAATAATTAAATGATTATTTTGTCTAGTGTAATATTATTTTTTAAAGGGTATAAAAGGAGAACGATAATTCGCTAAGGGTATTCGTGCTTTTAATATAGTATAGATGAGGGAAAAAAAGGTTTCAAATATATGTACATAAGAAAGTGAAGGACTAATGGACACCATAAGAATTAAAGTGGTAAATAGAAAAATAAAGAGAAGAGAGTAGAATCAAAGAAAAAGACTTGGTTTTACGTCATTGTACACTCTTTAAACTACTCTTTCTAAACAAAACCCATTTGCAAAATGGACCACAGAGTAAACACTAGTATTATAGAGGATAGGGTGCGGTTTTGCCATCCTCGGTGGCACAATTAATTTGATTTAAGCTTGTAGGATAGCCTTAAGTTAATTAATAAATAGTGTATTAATTGAACAAATGTTGAACCGATGGAGATTTCTTTGATATTTAAGATATGAAGGGAGATGATCTCTTGACAAAATAAGTACATGCAATTTTCCAATATTCAAAACAAAATTACAAAAGCATTAGTATGGTTGAGCTTCGAGTTTCAAAAACTCAAAAAAAGAAATTTATACGTAACCACTTCAGAAATTAAAAATGATAATCTTTTAGATTCAACAAGAAAAACAATTTTCATATTGTTAGTCGAACATGTTTGAAACAAATGTTGGATGATAGGAAAAATGAAGTCGTAATGTTGCTATAGTATACTATATCTAATATCACTTGACACCTCAAAGAATAATAGGTTTTCATGTGCTTGTTTAAGAGCATTTAAATTGGGATAATTAATTAATTTTTCCAAACAAATCGAGTCTAATTGCCAAGTCGACGGTATTAGACATTACGTAAATCTCTTGGTTTACTATCATTACTCATTAGCGACCCACTGGACAAAAAGAGAGTTGAAACATGGTGCTCCCACTTTAAAGTGAGATTGTAGCCCCTAGATTTTCACTTTCATTTTCATACTCGTCCTCCCTGGTTTCCATTTGTCTTCTCCTTCCCAAAAGTCTCATTATTTTTCCTTCTTTTTTTTTTTGGGTTAAAATAACCTAATTACTTTGTTTATTTAGCAAACGAAATTTAGTGGTTTTTACATCTCCGTGAACTTTCACAAGGAAAAAAAACTAGCTCTTTAAACACTATTATCCCATTTTTTGTTGCTTTAGGTATTCATATCCAAAATTCACTGCTCATCAAGACTTTTACTTCAATAGTACTAGTGAGGCTGATTTTCTCTTAATCAGAGGTTTCAGATTCGAGCCTTGGGTATGTAAAAATTCTTGGTACGAAGCCTTTTCCCCCGAATTGGGCCCTATGCAGCGCGAATCCGGATATAGTCGGGCTAAGAGGCGAAGCTAGGATTTGAAACTTGTGATTCAGATTCTAGTTTTTTTGAATTACTGGGTTCTAAAATAATAATTTGTACATAATTCATGAATTTTACAAGATAAATACAGAGCCTGAACAAAAGCTGTTGGGTTCGACCGAACCCGTAAGCGAAGGGCTAGCTCCGCCTATGATCGGACTCCAATACTGATACCGACCGCCGAATGGAAAACCAAAAAAAAAATATTCATCCACACAATAAGTGTTGATTTTATTTTTATTGTCTTCTTTCTCGGTGTGTGTTAGAAAATTACATTTATTACCTGACTAATGCGTATTCGTATAGAATAAGTCATGTAACAAAGTAAAGCTCTCCTTAGCCTAAGAGATTTTAGTTCTCACGGCTTAACTTTGAAATTTTTAATTAAAGGTAGAAGTATTCAAACCATTTAACCAAACCTCTTAATTAGTTGACGATACTATTATCCCTTTAGAGTTTAGACTCCTCATTCTCGTGAGAGTGATTACAATCATATGCAACTTAACTTAAAATTCAAAGGTTCGTATAATACTAGAATATCTTTAACTCTTGTAATGAATAGCGTAATGACTTTATTATATAATTAGAGGTTTGAGATTCGAGTTATTGTTAGTCCCGCCAATATTGCTGTATTTATAAATAATAATTCTGCAAAATATAAGTTATCGTAATGAAACAGTAATTAATTCGAGCCCACTGAATTCACAGTGTTTCCTTAAGGAATTTAATCCCCTCCTAGTACCCAAGGTAATGGATTATTTTCTCCCAGGATAGAACGAATCACACACTGGTGTAGCGGTACTTCAAACCCCAGTGTTTCAGCGAACACAAAGTTCGGTAGCAAATCACACTTACAGTTGCTTTATTTGAAGTTAAAACAATGCAGAACAAAGGAGTAGAAACTCAGAAAATCGTATGGAAATGCTGAGAGGAAGGAGTGCAATGTATAACCAAAGTTGAGGTGTATTTCGTTTGGTGTTGTGTTTCGTTTTTGTGTGGTGTCTTTCTTCAACAGTTGCTGTACATATATATAGTAGCCAGCTTTGAAGATGAACGACCCTCCATCCTCCATGGTGGAGTATGCACTAGCTTGTTTGTGGAGCAAGCACTTGGCCATGGTGGGAAGAGCATTAGGCGGCTGCTATTGCAGCTGGTGGTCAATACACGGATTGAAAAATATCCGTTACAAATGCGGATAATCTTACGTTAATATTTACTATTAACAAATAAATTTGGTGCAAAAAATTAATCAATCAATCATTTGACCGAATCCGTAGCCGTAGCCGTAGCCTACGCCGTAGCCGAAGCCGAGCGAGCGACGACGACGGCGCGAGACTTGCTTTCTTCTTAACTCTTTAAGAGCTACAAGAAGAGCAATTATATATATACCCACCAAAAATCTTTTCCTCTTCCAATATGAGACAATGTCTCATTGTCAAGAGGAGAAAACTTAAAATTTTACTCAAAAATTTTATTTTCCCTCCATTTTCCATTCACCCTCATTTTAAGACTATTTCATCGTTAAAACAAAACCTCTAACAGTTATTACAATACTTTTCCTAAGTAAATGTAACGTTTGGCGAATTCAAATTAGTAAAACTAGTGTACTTGAATATCGAATCATTAAACAGAAAAGAAATTAATAAGAAAGAGAAACAAGATGACAGGTGTGGTGAGACCGATGAGTTAATCTGACCTCTTCGGGCATTACCTGTAACTATAAAAAAGCACCATAGAGTTAAAAAGTAGAAAGCATTTTGGAATATCTGAAAAATGGCTCTACGAACCCTAGTGAGCAGACGGACCTTAGCAACAGGGCTAGGGTTCCGCCCGCAACTCCGCGGCTTGCAGACCTTTTCGCTCCCCGATCTCCCCTACGATTATGGAGCACTGGAGCCGGCAATTAGCGGTGACATAATGCAGCTCCACCACCAAAAGCATCATCAGACTTACGTCACCAATTACAATAAAGCCCTTGAACAGCTACATGATGCCATTTCCAAAGGAGATGCTCCTACCGTCGCCAAATTGCATAGCGCTATCAAATTCAACGGCGGAGGTCAATTCCTCTCTCTGTTTCATTATTTATCTACTGAATAATTCATTGTTTGTCGAATTTAACTGATTGGTTGTATTTTTGAATTTGTTCGAGATAAAATTGGATTTGAATTGAACTGGAGTATGAGATTAATCTTCATAGGATTAAAAAGAATTAAAGAAATTAGGTGGTTGTTTTAGTGATATTGAATTATGCTAGGAGGAAGTAGTTGTAGCAGTTCGATGAGAAGAGATTAGAGCTTTTGACACTTGATGTCAGTTTGAATGAAATTATCATTGCCGATGGCTGATTATATTACAAATATTAATTCTAATTGTGGAAATGATGTTAATTGAATGCCGAAATGGCCTTTTTTGCTGCAAAAAATGAGAAATTGGTAAATATTTAGTAAAGGTAGTGAGTTATAGATGTTTGAGGGGAATTATGATGGTCCAGAAGAAAAACATTGGATTGCCTCGAGTTAATTAAGCTGTTGTTCAGCCTGGAAGTATGTTGGTGTTTTCCTCATCTCATTTCTGCGCTCTCTGTTGCAACATGCATTTTGATTTACATTTGTGCTTTGGCGAAGCCCATTCATGTGTGTATGCGATGATTTCATAAATCATCACTCTTTTATCCTAGCTGATGGTTTTCTTTTGACTTTTCACGCAGGTCATATTAACCACTCGATTTTCTGGAAGAATCTTGCCCCTGTCCGCGTAAGCTTGCTTCCTCAGTTATATTATTGTTCTACTTTGAAGGGAAATGACATAACTGCTAAATCATATTGCAGGAGGGTGGTGGAGAGCCTCCAAAGGGTTCTCTTGGTTGGGCTATCGACACTAACTTTGGCTCCCTGGAAGCTTTAGTTCAAAAGATGAATGCAGAAGGTGCTGCTTTACAGGGCTCTGGCTGGGTGGTAGGTCTCACTTCCTTTTCTTGGAACTTTGTTGGTCAGCTTAGGTCTCTGAGAATCATGCTTTTGATTGCACCTTGTATTTCTTCTCTTGCCTGCGTTTACGTTTGCAGTGGCTTGGTGTGGACAAAGAGCTTAAGCGCCTGGTGATTGAAACCACTGCAAATCAGGTGATTTATGCATTTTTATTTATGCTAAATTAATAAATTGATGAGCGTCATCTTCAACAAGTGAAGTTGATTCCTCCACTTTGTTTCCTTAACTCAGAGGTTATTATCCAAGAAATAGTGAAAAGAAAAGGCATAAGACTGCTAATTTCTTGATCAACAAGAGGGTCTTAAAAACTGCAGCGTAAATAACCTGACCTTTCATTATTATCTGCTTCCCTAGTCAAGAGACGAACTTTTTAATGTTAAATACACGTCTTTGCACCAGCTGAGTATTCCTATTAGTTTAATGAACTTCTTTGACTTGTCCTTTAGGATTATTTTGCATTCTCCCCCTTCCTTGGTCTGTCAGCATTCTGCAATTCGCAACATACAGCGCTTAAATGGCCTGTGTAGATAGGTCTTTCTTTTGTCAATCCTCTATATGTTAGGATTGCATAAGAAAGTTGGCAAATATTTCAGTAATTGTTGCTTGTCAGGTTGCCTATCAATCAGGTTGCTTATGATAGGGATCATTTTTTCTTGCCAGGACCCTTTGGTTTCTAAAGGAGCAAATTTGGTTCCTCTTTTGGGAATAGACGTTTGGGAACATGCATACTACTTGCAGGTAATTTTATTATTCTTTTACAGTGCTTTAATACCCTAAACATGATATATCCATAATTCTATGAAGCTATCCATGCTACTACCAATGTTTTTATTCTGAATCATGGTTGACATTGCTACTTGTTCCAAGTAAGATTTTCTCCTTTCTCTTGGATGCTCTTGATCTTTGTATACTGCATGAATGTATTGAATCTTTATGGAAATAGATGTTTTTGAAAGCCATATTTTTTATGTCGTTTGGACTTTTATTCAAATTCAATCATTCTTGTTATTGAATTTAACTAATAGCTTGCCTTTGCCTTTTGTGATACAGTACAAAAATGTAAGACCTGATTACCTGAAGAACATATGGAAAGTTATGAACTGGAAATATGCAAATGAAGTTTATGAGAAAGAATGTCCTTGAACAGGGATATTTGACGCTGTTTTGAGGACATGTCTGTATAATTTTTTGATGGGAAATAAGGCTGAGTGACATTAGCAGGTGTCCAATTTTTCTTGTGTGTGTAGTCGCAGATTGATGTACTTGATGTATTTCTGGAAAAGGTTTATGTACTTGATGTATGGAGCCTAAATAAAACTACTCTATTTTTGAGCCCAACTCTTTGGATATCAGTTTATCCAAATAGTATCACTTCGCTAGCTGGGTTTACAGAGCATCTGTCTTAGCAGCCCTGTGTATTCAGATGGATTTAATGTATTACTTGAACAAGTCCAATTTTTCCTCAACCTATAGATTTTGGCTTCTGGGTTGAAAAAGCTCCTGCATTAAGCGGCTTTTCTTGTGTCAAAATCCAGAAATTTAATGTGCTACTTTTACCACGATCAATATTAACTGCAGCCTTTAGATTCCGAGGTGATCATGTTAATTAAAGCATTCTATACTAAGCAAGTCGATCCTTGCAATCTTGGACAGGGGTATTATTGAAGTTATTTTCTTAGGTGTGGTACACGGGGTGTAAACTAATCTATGTTGGTGGTTATGTAGAAAAATTACAAACTTACATGACCCTCGGCTATGTTTAGGAAAGCAGGAGTTGGCATATGTATAGCTGAAGAACCAGTCGTGAAAATGAAAGTGAAACTGAACAATTTACTATTGTGATTGGGGATGTTAGAATTGATAAGTCCTAAATCTGCTGTAAAATTTCCACATCTAGTGTTTCCAACGCAATTCAATTTTTTTCTCCTTTAGGTAGCAATCTTGATCCTTCATCACAAGGGGCAGTGAATACCATCCACGATGTCCATGTTCTTCTGGGTCAAGAAAATCAGTGTAACAGGCCTTTGATTCAACTTCCGTCAGCATTAGATAACTCCAAGAAAACTAAGAATAACCTGGAGATGATATTGTGGAGCACATTAATGATCTTATCATCATCACTTAAGGATGATGCCGGCTAGGTTATTAGGGTAACGGATCTGCAGGCAGTCATTGCTCTGATCAACAAGAAACAATACATCGCAATTACAAACTAGCGGCTAATATGAATCATCCACATATTTCTCTATATACCAGCCCTCTTCCCCCCAGCGGCAAAAGCATAAGCATCCTATAAACTATGATTTAGCAAAGCTCTGCCTAGTTAAACCAAAACTGTGGTAGGATCAGCAACCTCCAAGCTATCTGTATTGCTCTTCATAGGAAACAAATGCTTGCAAATTTTTGTGATAGCAACTACTGAGTTTTGTGTGGTTCTTCATTTTGGAAAACTGATTTAAAGCCTTTTACAACAGTATTGACAACTCTTTTGACACGTACTGCAGCATCCATGAACTTTAATGGCATGAACCCACTTCAGCAGGCTGTTGGAGTTGCTTCACGATTCTAACACATTCAACCATCGGACAGTCTGTTTTAATCGCATTTGAGGCAATATGTGATCTGCTAACAGCATAGCCTTCCTGTAATTAAACGCTCCAAAATAATGATGCTAAACTCATGTCTAACAGTGGCAACAAGTAAATCTAGGGGGCAGAGAGCAAGGAAATTATCCTTATTCACTGAGGCGGCAGCAGAATGACATGAAATTGCTCCATCAGGAATGTTTTGAGTATATAGAATATGTATTCAAACTCCCACCAAATGAACCGATAAGAAAACAAGAGTAGATAGGTGTTTATTCACAAAGACTTGGGAGTAGAACAGGGTATTTGCATAAGGTCACCTGAGGGATGAGCAGAACAGGATATTGGCATAAAATCAGCCTAGGGAAGGAATCCATGCAAACACCATTTATTTATGGGAAAAATCACCTTTGCCCCGACGTCTGAATAAAAGACGTCCTGCACAACTCATCACTCCACCTAGATGTTTATATAGCAGTTGACCCCTAGAAATTTGCATTAAGACCATCGTCCATCATGCCTATTTTACTTAATTAAAGATCAATTTTATTATTATATATATAAGTAAAAGTTGGATCCGAAATGAATGGGGGATAATTAAAGATCAATTTCTATTAAAACATTGAGTTTAAATATAAAAGTCCACCCAGATTTAATTTAACATTGACTTTTCTAATGTTAATGATATTTGATTTTGACATTTTCGTATGTATAACTGGCTTACAGCATTATATTAAAAATACTATTAGCATATTGAGATACAATGAATAAACTGTGATAAGTTCATATGTATAAGATGGTTTACTGTCTTAAAAAAGAATACAAATAGCATATATTTGTTTAACCATTTTAAAATGGGCAACAAAAGTATCCCAAATTATAGGTCAGTTTATTATAAAGAGAAAAACTCTTAAAAAAAATGTTTCTTGTACTTGAGATGCTTCATTACCATGACTTAAATGTCATCTGCACATTAAGAATTTCAAACTTAACATAGCTTCAATTTAATGTTTTGATTTTTATTTATTTGAATTTAATTGAAAAGGTTCATAAATTAATTGAAAGGGTTTGTAGATTCTCAAAGTAACATGCGCAAGCATTATATATTCTTTGTGGCAGATACTCAAGTAAGCAAATGACAATTTAAGTTCGTTACCTGCCTAGATTACATTAAAATAATTAAACCCCAATAGTAAATTGTCCCTGAGTTCTAATCATGCTTCATAAGACATTATTACTGAAAATTGCATATAAATACAGAAACTATTTTTGTCTAGTGTTGTATTTTACATGAATTTTGATATCTAGACCCAACTTAGTTGATGGAAATGAAATTTACTTAGTGAATATAACAAACTATTAGTCCGGACAATGACATGTGAAGCTAGGAAAGTCAACTTCGGGACAGTTTGAAGTTTAAAGCAGCCTCAGAATGATTTTTGCCCATCAAATATTAAAGAAAATACTTGCTTATGAAAGTATGTATACCAAGTTTACAGTTTCATGAAACTTAGCTGGTGGTTGAGTTAGGAAACAAGCTGCTTTTTTGTTTAACTTTGAGAGAATTGGTTTGGATTTGTTTTTTCAGAAAACAAATCAGCAAAGCACCGAATCATTTTAAGAGGCTTTCATACATGTAAAAGTTACTAAAAAATTAATATTGACTTACTACTTTTATTTGCTACTAGATGCGTTTATCAAGTACGTCGCTTTTCTGCCAGTGGGCCAGCTGCTAGCGTAGACACTGTTTTGTTCAATTTGTTTTGGACTGGGGAAACAGTTCTGGTCTGGAAATCAAACATAAGAGGGAAACTTTTAGGTGAGGAAGGCCATAGCTAGTCCTCTGGTCAAATATTTCAGTACCTACATAAATGACTCTTTCTTTCTCATTTCTTTTTACATTTTTAATGGCTAACACCTATTACAGTTTACAAGGTCAAGTGTGCCAGACTACCCAGAGGCGGATCCGGGATTTAAACTCTATGGGCTCAATCTCTAAGTTTTTAGCATTCAACCTATTATATTTTAAAGTTATGGGTTCATATCGACTATTTGTTTCAATTTTAATAAATTTTTACACATAAATTATACTCCGCGTCAAAAGTATTAGGTTCAGATGAATCCGGTGCATAAGGCTAAATACGCCTCTGAGACTACCTTTCTATAAACCTTCAGTATCAACAAAGGAGCTAACCGTTGTGGAACAATGAAGCCGTTATATTTAGAGCTCAAAATGGAAAAGTAAATTTCGATCCAAGAAAAAGAACACTAAGCCCTCCATGAAAACCTAGAGTGATGACATACCTCGTGCAGGCTGTTCATTATCGTACTCAGGGGAGGCAAATCAAGTTTACCACGACTTGCTATCTGCAAAGTGATAAAACAAATAAATTAAAATTCAGAATATGCTAAAAACAATCAATAACTAAAGTGATGCAAAAATTGCAACCCGATGATGATTCCAAGCATTTAAGCATATTATCCTAATCAATCAGGAAATAATATATGAAGAAAATTTGTTATGCAAACACCTCGTCTGCATTGAGGTATCCCACTGGCAATTTGGGGTCACTCTCGTCAATCATAAGTTTCAATAGTTTTTCTAGATTTTTTCCTTCGCCATCACCAAGCCATCCCCACTGCTCAGCCAAACTCATCATTTCTGTTAGATGGTGAGCATTGTGAAGAGGCCCAGTCCAGAGAGGTCCTGAAACCATAAGTGAACGTGAAACCTGAAAAGAAGTGTAATGGTTAGACATGAGCCTGATGATCATCCTTTGCGACCATATGCAGAAACAAACTCCATTTCATTCATATGGTTATTATACATTTAATGGCATGACTGGAGTAAAGCCTTTTGCATGATTTTATGACAATTTCAACCAGGGGTTGGCAATGGAAGTTAGTAGATTGCGCATGTCAATGTCAATTGTCAAATAAATTGGAAATTGATTACTACGGGCTAAATAGTTCTAGTTGTAAATATACCAAAATTGATATACTATGAAGTAGAAACCATACATTTGTATTACAAGGGCAGCTGATCTCACCAAGTTCATTCCAGGAAAATGCTTGAGAATTTCCACATTGGTTGCAATAGCTGATAAAACTATAATACCTGTCATGAGAAGAAAGGGCATCGTCACCAAGTACTAATGAAATACCCCTGAAAAAGTTCACAACCAAGCTTAACCTGCTAGAAGGAGACTTTCCACGCTTGACTTGTAGCAACACTCTAAACACAGGCCCATGATATGAGTAGTAAGAGAAAAGTGGAACAACATGATAACCAAGCACTGAAGCCTCTCTAACAGCCCCGCCTATAAGCATCCGGAGACCTATCTCATTACAGTATGGCAAAGGTTGAACATATGCTCCATAGGCAGCTAAAGACCTACAAAGAAAGAAAGAGTTTTATGATGATCCTAGCACTAACACAGGATTCAGTAAATTTAAACAAAAAGCTATAGTACTACTAGTAACTACATTTTGAGCCTAGAAGCTCTTTTATTTATTTTGTTTCTATTTAATTTGATAGTTATGAGTCTAAATAATTTTATCAGATACAGAATATAGTTCTATCAAGGAAAATATCTTCCGCAAAAATGTTTTCTCATACCAAAAGTAGCATAATTATGTATAATATAATATATCTCCGAGTAACTAAACCTGGGGGTATGAAGATTTATCAACAAATCATAGGCTCTAACATCACTCCTTGTATTCCTACCGTAAGCATTTGACACAAAATTTATCAAGAAGGGACATTATTCTACATTTTCGGAGTTTTAAGAAAGGAAACATAAATTTAAGGGATAAGATGTGTAATTAGCAAACAGTTAGAGGGGCACAAAAAGCATTAAGCAGAAACTTAACTGTTGAGGCCTATGACCACCAGAAGAAAGCCCATCAGTGGAGGTAATGTATAACAAGCCACCCAATTTCACAGCATCCAAAGCAACTCGTAAGTAACTGGAACCGCTCCCAAAAGAATCCACATCAATAAGGTCAAAATAGTCCTTTCGCACGTAACACTCAGCCAGTAACCTAGTCGCAGGCAAATGATTAACTTCCCATCTATAACTACTTGAAACAGAGGAGAGATTTCCCAAAATAACCTCCCTGTAATCGACATTTGCATCGTTTGCCACTACGAAATCGGCCTCGGCTTCTGCTAAGTACCGAAGAGAACGAATTCCACAGCCGCACATGGCGTCGAGAACACGGAGGCTGCCGGCGGTATTACGGTAGAGGGCTGCGGAGAGCACACCGAGGTCACGGGCGGTGGCGCTCTCGCGGCGGAAGAAGGTGTCGCCGACATCAAATTGGTGGCCCCGTTCCGTTTGGTAGTGTGATTTACAGTGCGGTGGAAGGTTCCGTTTTGGGTTAAGGGAGTTGTAGGTAGAAAAGGATAGCGGTTTGAGAGAAAGAGATGACATGGCGGGAAGTGGCCGAGTGCGATTTTGTCCATGAACATGTTATAAGAATCTATCCTATTTTTATAATTTTAAGAAAATCTCTCATGCGTTGAAAAAATTGATGGGATCATAAAACTAAAATATATATTTAAAATGTACCTATTGAATATTTCATCGATAGTTGGTCAAAAAAATGAAGTGACGAACGAATAGCAGACACATGACATTTGAGCCTAGAAAATTATGAAAATGAAAAAGAGAATTTTGAGGGAAAAAGGAAAACTGATTTGACATAATCCCCCTCCCTCCCACCCACCACATACACAAAGTTTAATCGCCTTCTCTACGTCCTTAGGTCCATTTTCTCATCAATCTAACCCTCCATTTTGATGTTCCACGCTTTTTTGTTACTTTGTTACAATTTCTTGATTCTTGATACAGAGTTTTTATCTTTTTATTTTAGTGTATTATGTTAGATTCTTCTAATTCATTTAATCGGGTGTTTTGTTGGTTCTAGCATTAGGATTATTTATTAATTGTACAGACCAAATTAATTCGTATAAATTGATACAGGTGACACTCCTTGTACTAAAAAGGCTCGTTGGTCTGCTTGTTAAGCGCTTCAAGTGGCTTGCTAGGTCAAGATTTCGAATCCGTTTGGCGAACATTTGTGTTTTTATCATTCGGGAGACTTTATTTATTAAAATATTATTTTTATTAGTGAGGTTTGAACCACTAACCTCCAACAAAATTAAGAAGCAACAGAATTCACTTGAGCTAAAATGCATTTGTTAGTCACAATAAATATAATCAAATCATTCTTAAAAAAAGACATATTTAGTACTACTATTTCTAATAAGATTATCATTGATACATCTCAAAAAATAAAAACTCGTTGTAGAGAGTTATTGTAATGTTCTGAATTTTGTATTTTTTTAAATATGATGTCATTATAATAGTTATTTATTTGTTCACTTCTTTGTTTACCTATTAAAATGTGACACTGTTTACAAAAAATTCTGTGTACGCTATTATTTTTTATTTCTTTTTGTTGTTCTTAGCGTTGTTTGGTTCGACATATATCACTTGTGTCCAAACGATTAAAAGAGAAAGGAGAGGATAATGAACCGCGGGGGGTCTTTAGTGGTGTTTTTTGCTGTAGGAGGAAGAGGTTGCCGCCGGTGGATTTTTTTATAGTGTTCTTCAGGTTTGACATATTTTCTATTAATAATTTTAAATATTTTAAATTTTTAACTTTTGTAACTTATAATATTCTTTATGTAGTTCCTAAATATATGAATTTTCTTTCGAATATTTTTAGATAATCTATGTTCGAATTACACCAAAAAGTAATCAATTTAACCCTCGTACTCTAAAAAGGTTCAACAGATTAAAATTGAGAGAGTATGAAATAACTTTAATTAAGGTGTCAAAATAAAAATGAGGGAAATATTAGGGACCCCAGACACTTGACGACTTTTATTTAGTTCCCCCTTTTATTATACAAGGTCCTAAATACCCCCCCTTCCCCCCACTTGATTTTTCATCTTTTAATATCTCTTTTTATGCCGACCTGGCATAGGAAGTAGATACAAACTCAGTTCGGCATGTGGAACAGAAATTTTAACCCAAATGCGACTGTTCCAACGACTATTTCTCTCTATTTTCCTATATATTATATTCTACATCCCTTCCTCTGTTAAAGAACATTTGTTGTGCCTTTCCTTCTTTATGCCATTAACTTTCTAAATCTTCTTCCAATCTCACTTCATGGATTCGAAGCGGAAGTTATTTTGTGTGTATGTGGGGGGGGGGGAGGGGGGAGATGTCCTCTAGTATTGAAAATTTCATGGTCGAATGACAATCTCGGGCGTAGATTCTTCGATTGTAAGTACTATGGGGTAGGTTAGTTTCTGAAATTTTCGAATGGATTGTATTTTGTTTGATTTTTCTTAAGTTCTGATTTTGTTTATTTTGATTCAACACAGTCTAAATGGGAAGTCCATGTGAACGTTTCGAGTGGTATGACCCTCAATTCTCTCGGCAAGCAAATGTTGTGATATTGGGTTTGCTAAAGAAGAGCAACAATCAACAAAAATAATTGAAGTGGAAGAAAGTCTTGAAGTTAATATTGTGTTTTAGCTTGTTATGCAATGTAATAATGTATTTGAATTTTTGTTTATAATCTTGTTAACGGATGTAACGATCTGATTGGTCGTTTTGAGAATTAGCGTACCGTTCAGTGGCTTAAGGTCTCGAGCAGCTTCGTATTATGTGTTATGACTTGCATGTGTGGTCGAGTTCGGTTTTCGGATGATTCGGGATCAATTTGAAAGAAGGATTCTTGTTTTAGAAGTTTAAGCGGTAAGAGTTGACAGAAATTTAACTTTTGTGTAGACGACTCCGAAATGGCATTTTGATTATTCCAATAGTTTTGTATGGTAATTTTGGACTTAGGCGTGTGTTCGGAATTGGATTTGGAGGTCCGTAGGATAATTTGAAACATTTATGCGAAAAGTGAAAAAGTTGAAGTTTTGAAGGTTGAGAGGTTTGACTAGGAATTGACTTGGTTGATATCGGTCTCGGATTGCGATTCGTAGAGTTAGATTAGCTCGGAGGGGGAGATGTCCTCTAGTATTGAAAATTTCATGGTCGAATGACAATCTCGGGCGTAGATTCTTCGATTATAAGTACTATGGGGTAGGTTAGTTTCTGAAATTTTCGAATGGGTTGTATTTTGTTTGATTTTTCTTAAGTTCTGATTTTGTTTATTTTGATTCAACACAGTCTAAATGGGAAGTCCATGTGAACGTTTCGAGTGGTATGACCCTCAATTCTCTCGGCAAGCAAATATTGTGATATTGGGTTTGCTAAAGAAGAGCAACAATCAACAAAAACAATTGAAGTGGAAGAAAATCTTGAAGTTAATATTGTGTTTTAGCTTGTTATGCAATGTAATAATGTATTTGAATTTTTATTTATAATCTTGTTAACGGATGTAACGATCTGATTGGTCGTTTTGAGAATTAGCGTACCGTTCAGTGGCTTAAAGTCTCGAGTAGCTTCGTATTATGTGTTATGACTTGCATGTGTGGTCGAGTTCGGTTTTCGGATGATTCGGGATCAATTTGAAAGAAGGATTCTTGTTTTAGAAGTTTAAGCGGTAAGAGTTGACAGAAATTTAACTTTTGTGTAGACGACTCCGAAATGACATTTTGATTATTCCAATAGTTTTGTATGGTGATTTTGGACTTAGGCGTGCGTTCGGAATTGGATTTGGAGGTCCGTAGGATAATTTGAAACATTTATGCGAAAAGTGAAAAAGTTGAAGTTTTGAAGGTTGAGAGGTTTGACTAGGAATTGACTTGGTTGATATCGGTCTCGGATTGCGATTCGTAGAGTTAGATTAGCTCCGTTATGTCATTTGGAACTTGCATGCAAAATTTGAGGCTATTCTGGATTGATTTGATACGTTTCGGCACGAGTTTTGGAAGTTGGAAGATTTGAAAATTCACAAGTTCGATTTGAGTTGTAATTCTTAGTTTCGACATTAATTGATGTGATTTGGGGCCTCGAGTAGGTCCGTATTATATTATGGGACTTATTGGTATATTCGGACGAGGTCCCGAGTGGCTCTGTCAGGCCCCGAAATCGAGGAGCGCGACCGGCACTTAACCGAGAGAACCTGGCCGAGCAAGCATGTTAGATTTCCTTCTTCCCAAACTCATCCATGAATAAAGAGGATATGTATTCCATTATTCAAGCATTTAAAAGATTTTATTAACAACTTCCTTTTCTCCCATTAGCAGCTTCATTCTTAATTTCCAAAATGTTACGAGTTTATAGAATTAATAAAAAATATGATTTTCAAATACTAATATTTCTAGTTCAATTCCCAACATCAACCACAAACCGCAACTTGTCTACGGAGACTCTAAGTACAATAGAAGAGTAATATGCAAATACCGGTAACAAGGCCCCAGCAATACCTCAAAACACAGTACATGAGAAACAAAAGATACATGACCCCGAAATGAAGTGGGGCACACCAAATCAGCTGAAAATAGTATACTGCTATCACTGATCAATGCCGCATGCTGTAGAACCACCTGCATCCATTAAAGATGCAGCGGACCCGGCAAAAGGGACGTTAGTACTGTCGAATAACACTAGTATGTATAGCTAAAAGTCCTCTTTTAAAATAGAATTCCCATATAAGAAAAGGCAACACATAGAAACAACAAGTCACAATCAACAATATCCAAATGTCCAGTTAAAACATAATAATTTTCAAAATATAAAGATTACATTATGAAGTGATAATCAAAATAGAATGATAATATTATTTTTGGCTGGGAGATCATTAGCACCGATATACCACCATCTTTGTTAGCACGGAGTCCGATAATGCCCGATCGGCTAGGCCATCTCCCCACGAACAATATGGTTTGACATGTGATGCGAAAGAAAGTTGTTACCAAGAGTAGTACCACCATGTGCGCAACATGGCGTCCAATCTCTACCCGATCAGCTAGGCCGCCTTCCCACATATGCTGTGTGGGTTGAATTTTCCAATCCATAATTCTTACCCGTCTAATCCCAATTAAGGGAAATAATATCACAATTTCTCCAATATTTCAAATTCATCCCAAATAAAGGGAATAACCACAATCCACCCCTTCACTGACATGTGTAGTTCCAGGTGTGGGCCTTATGACTCACCCTTCCTCGGTTTTGCTAATAATGATCCCAAAATTATTTTTTGATTTGATTTGCACATAGAGGTATCATAAATACAATTGTACTCACCTCAACATCTTTCACATTGTATAAATTCTCATTAATATTTTCAGTCATTCATAACGATAATATTTCCTTGGCTCATTTGGCCATTTACAAGATCCTTTATTCCTAGCATGATGGCCGTATTTCATATTTCACACTTTCACCTCTTTAAATTTTAAAGATCATTATCAAATATCAACATATACAATATTCCGGAAATCACAACTTTAAGTTTATTAGAAATGAACAATTTAAGTATAATAGATTTCTTTCCGAGAAATTGAGTAATATAATTGGCAATTGATACGCAAGTTAAAATCATCAACAAGTAACACACTATTTATTCTTGAAATACTTTCCCTACAAAAGGACAATACACAATTTTCACTCACGAATATGTAAGAACGCAAAACACATTGAAAATACTCACAAAGCATAGTATTTGTTAAAACAACCACATATGGCATGACTTGAGTACAAAAGCTTTTAGGCAATTATATTTTCGAAGTCATTTTAAAACATTTGAGTCGAGGCTCATTTCATAATCTTTATCACATATTCTCATTTTATTGGCACCACTATCCACAACTATAACTTAAATTCTTGGCACGTTGGCCACAGTCATATCCCCAATTCACTTATTTTACTTCCAACCATCTTTATAGATTATCAACAATAAGATATTTTCAATCAAGACTTTAGGTACACATATGAGCAATTAAGAGTCTTAAGAATATTGAGATTTTCTCACACAATTTGGCATCATAACCTTCATTTGGAACACGAGTCAAAAATATAGTATTTTAATACGCAAACCATACTTTGAACAACTATCTTTCGACATAAGGCTTATTCGAAATAATCAAGTTTATAGGGAATAACCCGGAATATAGAAGTTAGGAATCTTGAGCCAATCATACTTGATCTTACGGAAACATTATGGAATTCAATTCTAAGAGAGAAAGTTTAGCCAACATACCTCGCTTTGAGCTTTCCTTAAATTACTACAACGTTCCGAAAATTCTAGCAATCCCAATCTATTTTGAGACATAACAAAATTGAACCATAATTAGGAAGATATTCATGGTCTTAGCTCATTTGAGCCTTTTATCAAATACCAGGTGTGCAAATTTAACTACAAGGTTCTTCTACAAGATTTTCTTCACTCCACAACCCAATCTTTACTTATTGAGCTCAACAATCTTCCCACAAACCTTATTAGTACAAGCATGTATAAATAATACTCTTATACCCATGAATCATACTCCTAATCAACCATCGTTTACCCAAATTCGAAATTGAAAACTAGGGTATGGAACCTTACCTCTTAGATGAAGATCTTGTGAGATTTCCTTGTTGGACTTCAAAACTTGGACAAGATCTTGATGAAAAAAACACTTCATCTACTTTATCTATCTAGAACACTCTCACTTCTCTCTAAAAATCTCAGATAATTGCCCCAAAATAAGTCCCAAAGCCTATTTATCAAAATAGGGTTGGGTTATAAAAATAGAAAAATTAACCCTACGAAAGTAGGTCTGCGGTCGCATAATGGACCACAGAATGGGTATGCGGGTCGCAAAATGCACCGCAAAATCGATGCCAAAAACTGGGCTGTACTGGTCCATTCTGCGACTAGTTTGCGGTCGCATAACCACTTCTGCGATCGCATAATGGTCGCAGAATCGTATTATGCCAGCCTTTGGCAATTTGGCCATAACTTCTTGTAGGAATATCCAAATGATGAACGGTTTTGAAGAGTTAGAAACTAGACACATAGAACTTTCTTTTGATAGGTAATACACCATATAAATCTTTATATCAAGAGAGTTATGCTCGTTTGAAGTTAGGTCTTGTGCGAACTCACTTGAAACTTTATCCTATCATAAACTTTTCAACTTGACTTAGCCTTGGGGCTCTTCTTAGACCATAAACCATTATTAATGCACCTCATACATATATTATCATGATCCATTGATATCATTCATATAATAGTCCTTGTCTACATACAAAATAATATAATTAGTGCAAATTAACTTTCTTAATAGCGCTTAAGTACTTCGAAAGTTTTCGGGGTGTTACAGGCTCGGGTGAGTTTCAGATCGTTAGGAGCATGCTGAACATGTCTGGTTTTGGTGCATCACACCTGCACACTTTTGGTCTGCAGGTGCGTGGTCGTTTCTACGAAATGGAGGGGGGTGCCCAGTTTCTTCGCTTCTGCGGAGATTTTGGCGCAGATGCGCAATCACTTCTTCGCTTCTGCGAAAGGAGAGCCCGCTTCTGTGAGGCAGACCCCTTCTGTGGTCGTTTGTATGTGTCCGCGATGTCAGAGGTGCGGTATTTTATTGCGCAGGTGCGGCCACTGGGCTAGCTAGTTGGAACAGCAAATGCAAGTCATAGCTCGCAAATGCGAGCTCGCAGGCACGCAAATTGTTCCACAGGTGCGAATCTGGGCAGAAATATTGGGGATTAGAGGTTGTCATTTTTTATTATTTTGTTTGAGTTGGAAGCCTCGATTTTGGGTGATTTTTGAGGGGTTCCTCACGTGGTTGTTTGGGGTAAGTGATCTTTACCCGGATTTAATTATATTTCATGATTCTATAATTATTTTCATCATTAACTTAGTGAATTGAATGAAAGAAAATGTAAAATTTTGTAAAATCTTTCAAAAATGTAAAATGAGGATTTGAAGAGAGATTCGATATCGGAATTTGATAATTTTATTATGGTTGAACTCGTATCAAAATGGGTGTTCAGGTTTTGTGAATTTTTGTTGGGTTCCGAGGTGCAGGCCCGAGGTTGACTTTTGGGTTGAATTTTTATTTTTAATTGAAAATCGAAGTTTTATTATTTGAAATTATTTTCTATGGGTTTTATTTATGTTATGAAATTATTTTTTGCTAGATTTGAGCCGTCCGGAGGTTGTTTCATACGAGAAGTTCATTTTAGAGTGTTAGTCTAACTTCTTTGAGGTAAGTATCTTGCCTAACTTTGTATGAGGGAACTACCCCTTAGGATTTGGGTCGTTTGTGTTAATTGTGTCATGTGAACGCCGTATACGCGTGGTGACGAGTACGTACTCGGGCTTAGTTGTGAAAATTTGATCGTTTAGGGCTCTTAGGTTCTTATGTTCATTAGATATGAAGTTGCTTTGTTATGTTAAATCTTCCATTTACTAAATTCACACTTACGCGTCTTATTTGGAATTAATTGATTTATGTTCTACCCTTATTGCCAATTAAACGCTTATGTGACTTAACTGAAGTCGTTGCCTCTTTTATTGCCATGCTAACTCTTCCTTAATTGCTTAACCTTAATTGAAGTTATTATTATCTCTTTCGTAATTGCTTAACCTTAATTGAAGTTATTACTATCTCATCCGTAATTGCTTAACCTTAATTGAAGTTATTATTATCTCTTCCGTAATTGCTTAACCTTAATTGAAGTTTCAACGGCTGCTTTAAATACATTCCAAAACACAATACCAAAATGCAATACCAAGTTTCAAAAGACATGACTGCCAATAACACAATACCAGTTTCAAAAGATACGATTGCCAACAACACAATACAAGTTTCAAAGATGCCACAACAAAAATTAAGATTGTCAACAAAAAACATATTTAAGATGGGATCTTGGAGGGAGATTTTCCCTTGACTTGTGCCCTTATTTGAATTCTAGTTGCCATTGATCTAGTAGTGATGCGATGTTGTGCACTTTGAACTTGGAGTTGTCTTTGAGTTATAGTTATCTTGCCTTTCCATTTAAGCCCTTTGGTTGGTTGGCAACCAATGTCACCAGTCACATGTGCTGAATTGATCATAGTAGCAGATGGAGTTTTAGCTGTTCTGCTTCTAGGTAGCCCTTGCTGAAACAGGAATAAACACTTACATTAGCACAAGTTGTTGTTTTGCCTAACAAAAATAGTGAACTTAAAATTTAAGACACTTACATTAAACCAGCATATCCATTTTGTGAAACAAATATGCCATGTCCCACAACCCTTGGTTTCTTGTAACCACTTCTGTCCCCTTTACCTTTACTGCTTGTACCACAATCACCTCTATTTCTCTTCGTTGGATTAACAGTTGAGGATTGTTGTGATTCAGCAAACTAGTACATAAATGATAAAACAGAACTACAATTAGTGAGCTATATGAATTACCAGAGGCATAAATAACTTAAAAGTGAATACTTTACCTCTGGTGTGGCTTTAGCCTTGGTTTTAGGACTGAGATTCTTTGGACAATCCCTCTTGTTATGATTGGCTTCCTTGCAGATTGAGCAGGTCATAGTTATGCCTCTTTTTGGTAATTTTCCAGCTCGTTTTATTTCTCTGGCTTCTTTTTTCCTGTTCTTTTTTGGTCTTTCAAGTTTTTTCACCACTTTAGGAGGCTAAACTTCTGGATTATTAATTTCTGGCCACATTTTCATGCATGACACAGGTTGAATGAAGTGTTAATATGCCTTCAGATATGTCACTTTATTGTACCAACTTGAGATTCCCTCTGATGCATCCTGCCTCAGATAGTGCATTGTTGCTATAACTTGTGCACATGGGATCCTTTTTAATTCTCATACTCTGCAACTACACTTTTAAGCTTCTAAGTGTACAATATATTTCTTGTTTACCTCTTCTAACACTTCAAACCCTTCATCTTCATTCTAATCTATAGTGACTTGCATTGATTTTTCCATATTGGTATTGAATACCATCATTGCCATTGGAGATATCCCATCCACCCATGTCTCAGCAAATGCCCTTGACTTGATCACCCTAATCATCACTTTAACTCCAATTTCTTTCAATATTGTAACAACAGTTTTGTTCTTAGGGCCTAAGATCCATGCATTAAAGCTTTCTGCCATATTATTATCTACACTATCACATTTGGAGAATGTTTGAAAGTATGTTTTGCACCATCTTTCCTTTTTGTATCTGATTAAGTCTTCAACAATCCCATTCCCTAGCTGAGCTAGACCATCAAGCTTTCTCTTAAAATTTGCCTCATAAGTAGCCTTAATTGTCCTTCTTCATCTTCATCATCAGATACAGGTTCAGGTTCTTCATCAGAATCAAAGGAATCACAATCAGAACTATCAAAGTATGGCTTATCTGCTAATAGTTTACCACTCAGACTTCTCCTCACTTTATTTATATCTTCAAAACCTTTATCCAGCTCCACTTCACTTAGATAACCACCACCTTTTCCCTTCTTACCTTTTCTGCTCCTCCTATTTTATTTCTTGAATTGCTTTACATGTTACTTCACAATCCTTAACTCCTCATGCACATCACTTCCATAATCTATAGACAGGTCAGATTCAGCACCATCACCATTATTTTCTGCAATATCATCTTCAGAGTCTTCTTCACTACCTGCAGATTGTTGTACAATAGCTAGGTCTTGTGTAGTGTACTCTACAATAACTAGGTCTTGTGCAGCTTCTTCTTCATCTGTATCTGCCTAGTCTATTGAAGAATACCCATCTTCATTCATATGTGCATCTTGTTCACCTACCCCAATATTTAAAGCAACATTAGATGGAGCAAGAAGACAATCAGATTCCATGTTGCCTCTTTCAATTCTGACAAGTGCATTATAAGGCTCACCCACTATACTTAAATTGGTATCTATACTTGTTATTTGACTACCAGACAAACCAATAGGACCCCCTTCCTCTATAATTGAGTCTTCACCTACATAAATGTCTATTGTGTCCAGATCAGACAACAATAGTGAAAGGCCATATATGTCCCGATCATTTTTTAATTCAACCAAATTATCCCTTAGATAGAACCCCAGAGGTCTTTCCTAACTTAGTAATTCCAAAACTCCTGGCATAATCTGCTAGTTCAGGAATTGACAAATGATCCTCATCAACATTGAAAACATGTTCTGTCCTACCCCCCCCATAAAAAGAGCCCCCACCTCACTCACCATCATTCCTCCATATTTTCACCTTAGGTTAAATATTTTGAAGCCATCGATTACCCTATATCCACAAACAATAACACAAGAGGATTTTACATAAAAGCCTCAACTTAAAAAAATACAACCCGACAATGTGAAGCAAAGATAAAGTTGTGTATAAGAAAAGAACCAACTTTTAACAATAAAAAGCACAAGCCGACAATTAGAAACACAAAAATAAAGTATTTATCAAAGAAGCCCTAATTTTTAAAAGTAAAAAATCACAAGACGATAGTTTGAGATACATATAAAGTATTTAACAGAAAAGGCCCTATTTTTTGAGGTTGTTACGAAAAAATCTAGCAGCCATGCATGCATGAGATGTAGAAATTCATTCTAAGTACCTTCAATTTAAAAAGCCCTAAGTCATTGTTTCTACAATTGAAACCCTGATCGATACCCTAATCTGTACAAACAATATCAAAACCAGGTAAAATGCACTAGAAAATAAAATCATTTTCAGTAAAGAACTACTTATCTAATTGGAATTTCAGACAACAATCTTCCTTGTGACAGAGATTAAAGACTATCGATGTTCGTCGGTTGAAGCAAACCCCAACATACACCAATGGAAACCAGTATTGAAGTTGATTAAACGATGAGAAATCAGCAAAACCACTACTACGATAATATCTAAGTCTTGAGAGAACCCAACACTACCAAAACCCTCTCTACCAGATAACCATTTGAGAGAGAAGTTTAAAAGAACACTCTAGAATTGTAATTTTTACCCGACTAATTTTGGAGGAAATGCGTTTTATTAAACAGTGGAGTCCAAAACACGCCAATATCTACGTGGACAGCCACTTGGATATGTTTTTCCACCGTGTACAACGCGTGTATATACTGCATGCTCACTACCTCAAAAAAGGGGGTATTAAAAGATGAAAAATCAAGTTGGGGGGGGGGGGGGGGGAATATTTAGGAACCCCGTATAGTAAAAGGGGAAACTAAATAAAAGTCGTCAAGTATAGGGGGGTCCCTAATATTTCTGCCAATAAAAATTGAAGCCAACTTTAAGGAGTATTTATCTATTTGGCCTTAACTTCTAAAAAAAAATTATTATTTCCTTGTATGGTTATGACATTATGAATGTAGTAGATATTCTTTCCAAGTTTATTATTTTTGGCGGTACAACCTAATATTTTAAACTTTGAATTAAATTACATAAGTCTTCATATATGTCAATAAGATTTTTGACAACAAAATATTGAAACAAATGGCTAATATTTGTTAACTTGAAATAACCCTCACCATTAAAAATAAATATTACTAAATCTATAAGCACAAAAACAAGACATATACATTGACTTTCTGCATAGTGAGCTATATGGGCGTGAGATTTGGCTTCGCTAAATCTCGACCCTAAATCTGTCCTTTTTCTATGACGAAAGAAAATGACAAACATTTGACGAGCCAAATGCTAAGGGTAAAAGCAAAGACCATGCTAAGGGAGTTTTGGTTAAGAACCAACATGCAAATAAATGATGAAATTAAGAAAGTTAATCCAATGCGATTTTGTTATATTTCCGTTCTTTTGATTTTGGTGATATATTGCACCATTAGCGGGATATTACACTTGGCAATGACAAGATTGATGAATTACAATATACATACTGTTCATTTATATAGGATTAGGAAGCTTACAGTGCGAAAGTCAATTTTAAATTTATTCCTATCTCTCTATGAGCCAGTATAGAGGCTGGCGAGATAATTCGTAAGTCCCTTGACATTATGTATAAATTAGTAAATTAATCCGCGCTTCGCGTGGTTGTTCGAAAAAAAGACAAATGACTTTAAGAAAATAACTTTCCTTCTGTGAATTATTAGAATTATAAATAGTTTTTCTAAATTTTTTTCTCCGAGTAAAAGGGTTTTTTCATTAATAGTTTACTCTAGTTATTTTAATTCTACGATAATATAGGGCAAAGAAAATTATTTTCTACTAATTTTAGAACTCCATTAACCGCTTCTAAAAACTTTATAATTTTTATAGTAATATTTTTTTATTATATTGCACTGTAGCAAATATATTTGGCTAAATATCTCAAACAACAATTCCATTATATATGTCTGTATAAATAAATTTACACGCTTTTGAGTAAATGCTTTTTAGAGGACATTTAGTTTTTATTTGATTTTCTTTCTTTTATTTGAAATCTAATTTTTATAGATGTAATATAAGATTTACAAAAAAATAAAATTAATCAAAGTAGAAAAATGTAACACTCCGTAAATTCAGATTAGGTGTGGTGGTGTTAAATAAGTATTAATGTGACATTTTAGACATGTGAAGTCCTATCGGAATGAGTATGAGTGGAAATAGTTATTTTGGAATCAAGACGGAGAATGAGGTGCATAAGATTCGATAAAATCGACTAAGTTTATAGAATGTATGTCTTCCAGTCTGGTTTCATGAAAAATTGTTAGTAATTTGAGAAAACATAAAACATGAAAGCTGTAGCCCTTTAAAATGCCTTTCCAATGATATATTGTGGATCCCGAAAGGATCTATGTGCAAAATATTATACGCATTTTACTGGACAATGTACAGTTTGTACGCTCAGCTGCGCGCTCAGCTGTGACGTGTGCGGAAGTGCACTTGTGGCAGTGCCACTGCCCTTACTGCACATCCAGGTGTGCAGTTGGGCCTTCAGTTGTGTGGAAGCGCACCCATAGGGCCGTTTTAAAATCCCTACCTCGTTCCCTACCCCCCAAACACGTAATTTGCTCTAGAAATGAAAGCTCTCAAGAACCCAACTTCCTCCAAGGTCCCTCCGTCATCTAAGGTAAGTTCTAATGATGATTCTAAGTTAATTTTAATTTATAAACACCTTATTAATATGGATAAACCCTTCAAATCTTTAGATATTCGATTGAGACATCATTGTTGAGAAAAGAAACCCTGTAACTCGAATTCAAGAGGATTGAACGTCAAAAAAGTAATATCTTTACCCTCTAATTAATTATAGCATTGGATTAATGATTACATACTCTAAGTTCATGAGAGATGAGTTGATGAGTTTGATAGAAAAATATGAGCAATTATAGGTTTAGGTTGTTGATTATTGATTAATGGTTAAGGGTGTTGTTTATCTTATTGGTGATCAAGAATAATATTGGTTATAACAATTTGAGATTTTAGAATTATCTAGGAGCAAGAGAATGGGTTGTTGATTATAGAAACACAATTAATAAGAAAACAGCACTACCAAGTTCAGAAGTGGAAAATTCTCTCTCCATAATTATCTCCCTCCCCCCAATATGGCCTCATCCCCACCCCGTGCACAGGACCAAATATCGCTACCAGTACTAAAACTGCCTGAACCACCTGACATTAGTTCAGCCCCTATGGAAATTGAAACAACTCTGAAAAGGAACACTTTCAAAGAAATATTATCAGAAAAAAACTTGACAAAGTCAAGTGTCTACTACCCCCAATACCACCAAGCCAGAACAATGCTGGAGAAAACTAGGATGGAAGACAATTCAGAGCCCATCATCCTAAGCCAGGAACAAAAATTGAGAATTTATCATCCCTGGAGATTCTCAATTATCCTCAAAGTCTTTGGGAAAACAATTCCACACCATGTCCTAAAAGCCAAGCTTCAACAGCTCTGGACCCCCACAGAGCAAATAATCCTCATCGATCTAGGCTGGGAATTCTTCATAGTCATGTTTGAAAAGGAAGAGAACATGATGAAAGCCTTGCACAGAGGCTCATGGTTTATCATGGGCCATTTCCTCTCAGTTAGGAATTGGGAGCCCAACTTCGTGCTGGTCGTCTCAAGAATCCAAACCACGGCTATTTGGATCCGGTTACCCTAACTGCCCACAAAATTTTATGATAAAGAATTTCTAGAAAAGGTGGGAACAAGGGTGGGAAAACTCTTAAAGATAGATACGTGCACCTCTTTCACCCTAAGCGGAAGATATGCACAAATCTGTATCTAAGTGCCAATTGAGGTTCCCTTTCAGACGGATGTGGCGATTGGAGAACATAGGCAGCCGATCGAGTATGAGGGTGAGGGTCATCTGTGCAAAAGGTATGGGAGAATAGGCCATCTCTCAGGGAAATGCACTCTCTAACCACCACAAGAGGCAGAGGGGAAGGAAAATACATCCACAGCGAGCACAATTACTTAGGAGGACAGGGACTGGAAGATGGTGGAATTCCCTAGAAAAGCACGGCGGAAGGGAGCATCAATGGAGCGTCAAAATCTCGGGCAGCCGGGGTTAATGGACAACCAACCAGAAGGTAGGAGACATGCGCCGGATTCTGGTAAGTTCTCTATTCTTTGAAACTCCGGGAAGGGCGGCACCGATGAGGGCGGCACCGGTGAGGGCGTCACTAAGGCTGAAAATCAAAACAACCTAATGAAGCAGGCCCAAAAAAACATACATGGGTCACACCAGCCCAAAACCCATCATGACTGGCAGCAAATGGCAGGCATGCCAAAGGCACACGCAAATAGGCCTAATGCAGACGGCCCACAATGGAAACACACCTCAACATGTGTCCAACTTGGGCCATGCAGCAGACACACATACACACACCATGCACACAATGCCTGTAACTCACAAATCCCCAGACCAAATACACGCACCCACTTCGAGTAATTATCCTCCACAAGTTACCATCCCAAAAATGGTATAGAATTAACCCACTAAAAGTCAATTAGTGGGACCCATTCAAGGGTCAAAATCAAGTCATAATACCTCATCTAATGGAAAATGGGTTAGAGATTTAATACCTTAGAGTGACATTAACTCTCAAAACCTTACGCCCTGTGTTTCCCCTCATCATTTCCCCTCAGATGACTTGACGAAAGTAGTCGCCTCCTAAAGATCTCAAATAATAGGTGATTTTCATGCACGAAACCCAAGTGAGAAAGGGAGTGACTTAAATAGCAGCTCCTGCTTGACAAGAATTGATAACCCCACTGCCACCCAAAACAACGAGAATGGAGAACAACCAAACCACCCACATAGACCATGCTCACATGCAGAACCAGGAAGGGGAACCAGCTCCCATCCCGGTGACCTCGTCACCTCTACCCATGGACCATATTCCAATTTCATGGCTAGAGATAGCTCTACAGGGGGCTGATTTCCCCCAAACTTTCAAAATAGGTTCACTGCCTATCATAGTGGTCATCCAAAACACCCACTACCTGGCTAAAGTTTTCACTGCAAGTCTGAACCATGCAATGCTAAACTATGGCCATCAACTATGGTTAGCAACACTGATGCAAGCTTAGATGGCCTTGAGTCAACATACCCTGTCAACAAACCAACTTAGCTCACTAATGGAGCAGATAATCCACACCCTTCCCTTTTTCTCTCTAATTTTCCTAGGGGAGGGGATTCCCAGCCTACCCTTCCAACCAACATGGACAGTGATCCCACCACCAAAAACAACCCAGGTGGCGGGGTCGAAAAATATCTACAAACATCTAAAGGCAACCAACACAGAGCTGGAGGACCCGATAGCAAAGTTTGGAGTGCCCAAAACAAAAGCTATGCTCCTGAAATAAAAGGAACAAATAGAGTTTAGAGGGCCTGGGGAAGAAATGCTTATCGTACTATACCCAAGGAGCATGGTAAGGTGCGGAGTAAAGCTAAGGCTAGCCTTAGGACAAGACTCAGGAGACTCAGCTATGAACCTAAACCCAGTACTGGAACAGACTCAGAACCCTCCAGGTCAGGAGAATTAGGAGGGCTCACCAAGGAAGAGGAAAGCCAAATGCCTGAAAAGGAAGTGAGCCACCAACCCCAAATTGTTAATGAACTTCATAATCTGGAATACTAGGGGAGCCAACAGTGGGGAGTTTAGAAGACACTGTGCTAAAATGGTCAAGCTGCACAAACCTGCCATGCTTGTTCTCTTGGAAATCAGGATGACTGAACACAAGCATCTGACGCAGGAATTAGGTTTCTCTGGCCTAATTCAAGCCCCAGTTGTGGGTCTATCGGGAGGAATTGTCATCATGTAGAATTATGATATCTTGAAGATTGATGAGGTCTCCACCACCTCTCAGGGAATCAATTTTATGATTAAGGTAAGCCCCTCCTCTACCCCTTGGTTGTTTACTACTATCTATGCTAGAAATATCTAGGCTAACAGAAGGAATCAATGGTACCAGCTCAAAGCCATTCCTGATAATTATAATGGGAGCTGGTTGGTGAGAAGAGGCTTTAATGAAGTTCTCATGGCCAGAGATAAGTAGGGGAAACTGTATCTCTGCCCCAAGAGCTAACCTATAATATGAGGTACAATAATAGAAGCCAACTAATCCTAGAAAGACTATATAGGTGTTTGGCAAATGACTCTTGGATCCAGGAATACCCCTCTAGTTCTATTTCCCACCTCCCTAGAACCCATTCTGATTACTGCCCAATGTTAGTCACTCTGTGGGCTAATCCTAGCAATAAACTCTCTAATATCCTTTCGGTTTGAGCCCATCCGATGTGACCACCCATCCTTTCCCAATGTGGTTCAACAGGCTTATGCTGGGAATTATAGTCTAGAGAGGGGGACTGCTCAATTCCAAGCACAAGTTTCCACCTGGAACAAAATTGTCTTTGGTAATATATTCCATAAGAAGAAACATATCCTGGCCAGGCTGGGTCGCATCCAAAAATTCAGAGCCTACCCATTTAGCAGCTTCCTTCAGAAGTTAGAAGGTGACCTCTTGGAGGAATACTCCTTAATTCTGAATAGTGAGGATATTTTCTGGAGGACTAAGTCTAGGATTAGCTGGCTCATGGAAGGGGATGCCAACACTAAGTTCTTCCATACCTCAACTCTTAATAGAAGAAGAAGAAATAAGATTAATGCACTTCAAGGTGATGTTGGGAATTGGATAGAGAATCGACAAGAGATTAAGGATACCATCTACCAATTCTACAACAATATCTATACCACTGATCATCACTCCTTACCTACTCCCTGGCAGAGCTCAGCATACAACACCAACATCCTCTCCAGTAGGGACCAGGCTAGATTGAATGCCCCATTAAGAATTAGTGAGATCAAGACTGCCATGTTCTCTTTCAAGACAACAAAGGCACCTGGGCTTGATGGACTCCGCCTTCTTTTTTAACAAAGTTTCTGTAATATTTTGGAAAACAAAGTCACACACTTTTGTAAACAAACTTTCTAGAGTTTTGAAATGAATCCTGCAATGAACATAATTTATCTTTGCTTGATCCCCAAGTGTGCTAATTTCACAATTCTTAAGAACTTCAGACCAATTGGGTTGTACAACACAATGTACAAGCTAATTAATAAATTCATTGTTAATAGAATCAAGTCAGTCCTCTCCTCCATCATTGGAACTAGTCAAGCCAGCATCATGTCCAATATGAGATCTACAACATCCTGTCTAATAGGAGAGCTAGTGACAATGCCATCATAGTGCAGGAATATATCAACCACTTAAGTAAAATGAAAAGGAAAAATGCTAGCATGATGCTTAAGATTAATTTAGAAAAGGTTTTTGATAGGTTGGAATGGTCTTTTTTTAGATATACCCTTGAGTCATTTGGTTTCCCTAATAATATGACTAAGCTAATTATGTCATGCATTTCTAATAGCTCTATCTCAGTTCTGGTGAATGGGTGCAAGACTAATTTTTTCCACCCTAGCAGGGGCATTAGATAGGGAGACCCTATGTCTCCGTCTCCCTACATCTTTGTCATGTGCATGGAGAGACTTTCAAGGAGCATTGAGGCCCAAGTTAGTAATGGTAGTTGGTTTCCAATCAAAATCAGTCACTCTGGACCCAAAATTTCTCATCTCTTCTTTGCTAATGACCTAACTCTATTTGCAAGAGCAAATACAAATAACTGTGACACCATCATGGATACCCTGCACCAATTCAGTTGTAAATCGGGTCAAAGGGTCAACACACTCAAGTCCAAAGTTGTCTTTTTTTCAAACTGCCAACATGATACTGTAGCTAGGTTGACTAGGTCAATAAACATAAAGGCCAGCAAATCATTTGGCAAATACCTAGGCTACCCTATCTTCCACAAAAGGCCTACCAATAGGGACTTCCAGTTCATCATAGACAACATGAAGACCAAACTGGCAGGTTGGAAAACCCACTTCATGAACATGGCTGGGAGAACCACACTAGCCAAATCCTCACTAGGATGCATCACAAGCCATGTCATGCAATATATTAAAGTATTTGCCTATGTGAGCAACCAAATTGACAGAATCCAAAGATACTTCATCTGGGGAACCACTATTGTAAAAAAGAAAATGCACCTAGTAGGTTGGGGTACCATCACCAAACCTAGAGATGAAGGGGGGCTAGGGGTGCATAGAACTGACCTAAGAAATAATGTCATTCATGCAGGCCTCGCTTGGAGAGTGTATAATAACCCAAATGCCCAGTGGGCTAGTGTCACGACTCAATTCCCGCTATAGGTTGAGATGGCACCCAACGTCGCCGTTAGGCAAGCCAATAGTGAACTATCAACCTACTTATTAATTTTATTACTTTTGAAATCATGAATTTTATTAAATAAAGAAATTAATACATTAAAAATCATGGATACATATGATATTAGTAAGATATAAAATAAAAAGGTGACAATATTTAAGTAAAATCATTAACATATACTAGAAGATCCAAAAACCCAGTGTCACAAGTGCATGAGCATCTACTAGAAAGTGCAATACAAATACAATATATGTCTAAAATACAAAATAGATAGAATAACACAAATGAATATGATGGAAACTCCGTAAGCTGTAGATCATATTATAGGATGCAACTCATTGTAAAGTTCCCTCAATAGTTGCTCCCTTGCGCCCAAATGACTTCCAGAAGTACCCTGTACAATAAGTGCAGAAGTGTAGCATGAGTACGTAAATCAACGCGTACCTAGTAAGTATCTAGCCTAACCCCAGAGAAGTAGTGACGAGGGATCGACATCGACACTTACTAATGGTCCAATGAATCATTATATTAAATTATAAATGAATATGAAACACAACAACAATAATGAGGTAAGAACTGTAACTAACAAAAATCCTCCAATATTATGACAATATAAATTTCTCAAATCTCATATACTATCTCAACAGGTAAGAAATATCAAGTGTTATCTCAAATAGATAAGGAATATAAATATAAATGCCAGGTCTCAACTATGTGGAAAATCTCATGCTTATTCGGACTCCTAGCGATATTACGCATGAGTTATGCGGAGGTCGTATGGCCCGATCCAGAATAATGTGTACACTACCGAGGGTCGACCAACACGAACCATAGATGCATCTCAAATATACTGCCAACGCGTTCAGCCCGATCCACGAGAAGAGAAGAAACTTATCGAATTGCGAGCCACGTGTTTGCAACACAAGAACAGGAATATAAAGTAAGCATAATTATTACCAATGATCAAATATCCCGCCAAACACCTCAAGGTAATGAGTTTCGTTCTAATATGATCTCTAATCAAATACATTTACAAGTTTTTGGTAATTAAACTAACAAGTTGAGTTCAAGTAATACAAATATCACATGATATAGTCCTAAGTCTACCCGGACATAAGCATGATTTTAGTGTAACGACCTGACCTGTCGTTTTGAGCTCTAGCACGTTGTTCAACTATTTCAGGCCTTGAGTAGCGCTTCACTTCATGTATTATAACTTGTACGTGTGGTCGGAATTGAATTTCAAAAAGTTCGGAGTTGTTTTAAATTTTTTTTTAATTCGGAAGCTTTAAATTGGAAGAGTTGACCAATGGTTTGACTTTTGAGCAAACGACCACGGAATCGGGATTTAAAGGTTCCAATAGGTTCGTATGATAATTTCGGACTTGGGCATATGTTTGGGTTGAGTATCCGGTAGCCTGGGAGCATTTCAGTGCTTCTTATGGAAGGTTGACATTTTGAAAGTTTAAGAATTTCTTAAGTTTGATTTGAAGTGAATTTTGATGTTATCAATGTTCGTTTGCGGTTCCGAGCCTTGGAATAGGTTCGTATTGTGATTGGTATCTTGCATGCAAAATTTGGCGTCATTCCGGGATGTTCAAGTGTAATTTGGACGCGTTCGGCGAAATTTAAAAGTTAGAAAGTTTAAAGAAAGGTTTCGATCATCGATTTATAGTTTTGATATTGTTTGGCGTGATTTGAGGCTTCAACTAAGTCTGTATCATGTTTTAGGATTTGTTGGTATGACTGGATGAGGTCCCGAGGGCCTCGGGTGCGAATCGAATCGAGTTTTGGACTTTAGGAATTACTGAAGCTTAAGGTTTCTAGTGTGATCGCACCTGCGAGGTTATGGCAGCAGGTGCGAGATCACAGAAGCGTCCCAGGGGTCGTAGAAGCGGTTGGGATTGAGGCTGGTTTAATTCGTAAGTGAGAGGAATTTATTGCACCTGCAGTCTCGCAGATACGGGCGGAGGGCCACAAAATCGGAAGTGGTCTGGGGCTGGAAGATCACAGATGCAGGTGTTATAGCGCACCTGCGGATCGGCAGGTGCGGAGTGTTTCTCGAGCTGGGGAGTCCGCAAATGCGGGTGATTTCCGCAGAAGCGGATGCGCATCTGCGATTGAATGTTTGCATAAGCATAAAGCTGGCACCTTGGGGGAAACCGCATCTGCAAGGTAGCTTCCACAGAAGCGGAGCCCCAAAAGCGCAAGAAGTTCCGCAGGTGCGGAAAATCGACTGGGCCGAATATATATGCTAGCCAAAATGATATTTGCTCATTTCATCTCATTTTTTTCCTCTTGGAGCCGACTTTGGGGCGATTTTGGAGAGCTATTTCATCCACCTATTGAGAGTAAGTGTTTCTAAATCACTTTTGATTGTATTTCATGAACACATATGGAATTTTAACATGAAAATTAATAGAAATTTAGGGATTTTGAAAGAAACCTAGAATTGATAATTTTGGATTTTGACCACGATTTTGGAAGTGGAATTAAGAATAAATGATATATTTGAGTTCGTAATGTTATAGGTAATGTTTATCTTCAAACAATTTCGGAATTCGGGCATGTAAGTCAGAGGGTTGACTTTGTTGACTTTTCAAGCGGAGTTGAGAATCATTATAAATTGTTAAATTGTACATATTGGGGTATATTTTTATTGATTTGCACATAATTTGACTAGTTTTAAATTGATGGCCGTCGGTTTGAGCTGTTAGAGAGGCGTTGGAGCCGGTTTTGAAACTTCGGAGCAAGGTAAGTCTCTTGTCTAACCTTGTCAGGGAGAAATTACCCCGTAGGTGTTATTCTTGTTATATGCTACATGTTGTGGGATCTATGAACGTATGAGGTGACGAGCGTCTGTGCACATGTTAGAATTCCTGATTATGTCTGGGTAGACTAGGATTCACGCCATGCTTTATTGTACTAGTTGAGTTATTCTTGCCTGCTTAGTTACTTGATTTCATGTTACGGCCTGAGGCTAGGATTGCATAGAGTGATAGACTTGCTATTGTAGAGATTTGATGAGCTACTTGATTAGACGCGGAATAATTGTGCTTCCCTTACGAATTTCTCTCGCGTTGTGCGTTTTCATCAAAAAGCTTCTTTAAATTTCATAACTCACATGTATATTCGTGAGTGGGGTCAAGGACCCGTTAAAGCTTCTTATTCTTATGGGATCGGGCCGTTCGCCTCGGCGGTATCATACTCTTATGGGATCGGGCCGTTCGTCTCGGCAATATCATATTCTTATGGGATCAGGCCGTTCGCCTCGACAGTATCATATTCTTATTGGATAGGGTCGTTCGCCTCGCTATTTCTATAAAATACTCTTATGGGATCAGGTCGTTCGCCTCGGCAACTTCATGGAAAACTCTTTTGGGATCGGGCCGTTCGCCTCGGCAGAATCGTGCGTAATATTTATCAAGAAGGCAGTATATCCGTGAGTTTTCCTGATTTGAATTGTGATGACCTATCTGGTGGGGACCATTTATATACATATATACTCTGGTTGAGGAGGTATTCGATAATTGAGAGCCAGTGTTTACCATTCAGAGGAGGATCGTACCACGTACTTATATTTTCTTACATAGTTTATTTACCATGCCTCATACTTGTTTACTTTCTACTGTACTTGATTTGTTGGACCACTAATTGGTGTCGATGTCGACCCCTCGTCACTACTTCTCCAGGGTTAGGCTAGATATTTACTGGGTACGCATTGATTTACGTACTCATGCTACACTTATGCATTTATTTTGTAGGTATATATTTCTTGTGGTCTTTTGGGCGCAAAGGCATAGATATTGCGAAGACTTTACGGTGAGCTGCATCCCAGGTTACGATCCGCAGCATACAGAGTCTCCATCAAAATTATTTACATTTTTCTATATAACTTGTATTTCAGACAGATGTTGTATTGTCATTGTACCTTTTAGTAGATGCTCATGCACTTGTGACACCGGATTTTGGGGGTGTTCTAGAATTTGTTATGGATTGTTTTACATTGATACACTTTCACTTATTATTTTAACGAAACTATACGTAACTATGATTTATTTTAATGCACTGACCTCTCTATCTAAATATGATTCATGATTTCAAAAATAATAAAATGAATAATTAAGTGTTGGCTTGCCTAACAGCGACGTTGGACGCCATCACGACCTATGGTGGATTTTAGGTCATGGCATTTAGCTATGTACGGACTCTCGTCACCTTGTGCGTACTAGCCCCCACAACAAGTAGCACATAACAAATACATAACCTGTGGGGTAATTTCCCACTCACAAAGTTAGACAAGAGACTTACCTCGCTTCGAAATGTGATAACCAGCTCCAGCGCCTCTCTAACACCTCAAACTGATTCCAAACGATATGAAATTACTCCAATACTCATAATTTAACAATTTATAACAATTCCCAACTCCGCTCAAAAAGTCAACAAAGTCAACCCCCCGAGCGCACGTGCCCGAATTTCGAACATTATCAAAAATAAATATTACCCATAACTTATATAGTCTATATCCATAAAATCATCCAATTTCGTCCATAAATTGACCCTCAAATCAAGGATTTATCATTTCTCAACTTTGGGGATCAAAATCCCAATTTTTACAATCCAAACACGGATAAAAATAATATCAATAGAAATAATCATGGGAAAACATCAAAATATAGGTTATATATTTACCCCCTTGTTAAGATCAGAACAACACTGCAAAAATCACCACAAACGGAGCTCTAAAACTCAAAATATGCTAAAAATACTAAAATGCTCGGCGAGCCCATTTAAAACACTGCCCAGGTGATTTTTGTTCATCGCCTTTGCGGGAGACCTTCGCGTTGGCGAAGAGCAATTTTCCGTGTTGACTGGTCAACCCAAAATTCCTTCTTCACATTCGTGAGACCTCCCTCACATTCACGAAGAACAAAAGCTCGTACCATAAACCAACAATCTTTCCCGACACGGAAATGGACATAATTCTCTTGCACGACATCGGAATTCGACAATTCTTATTGCTATGGTTCTGTAATTGAGATACGGATATAATGGTTCTATCAAATCACAAATCAAAGGTTGTTTTCTCAATATAGTACACTTTATGCCCACAGAAACGACGTCGAAACATCAAATAAGAGCGCAACACAACCCAAATCCGGTGTCACAAGTGTGTGAGCCGGAATCACACCAAACAACATCAAAACTATGAATCGCACATCAATTCAAGCCTAATGAACTAATGAACTTTTAAACCTCTAAAACTCATGCCGAACCATGCCAAATCAACCCGGAATGACGTCAAATTTTTCATGCAAGTCCCAAATGACACAACGGACCTATACCAACACCCGGAACCATAATCTGGAGCCGATATAAACAAAGTCTACTCTCGGTCAAACCTATCAACCTTCCAAACCTTCAATCTTCCAACTTGCGCCAAAAAGCATCAAATCAACCTACGGACCTCCAAATCTAAATCCGGACATACGCCTAAGTCCAAAATCACCATCTAGACCTAACGGAACTGTCAAAACTTTGATCCAAAGTCGTTTACTCAAAAGTCAAACCTTGGTGAACTCTTTCAACTTAAAGCTTCTAAATTGGGAATTATTCTTCCAAATCAACTCTGAACTTCTCGAAAATTGAAACCAACCACACGTGCAAGTCATAATACATGAAGTGAAGATACTCAAGATCTCAAACCGCTGAACGACAAGCTAGAGCTCAAAATGACCGGTCGGGTCATTACATTATCCCCCATTTAGACATACGTTCGTCCTTGAGCGTGCTAAGAACCGTCCCCGAGTTGCCCAAAATCACAGTTTAACACCTCTTACACATACCCGTGCCACCACAACCCATATGAACACACTAGCTCAAGCCATACTGAAGGTCCTTCCTGCTACCTTAGGCTAAAACCTTAGAACCAAATTCCAACATCCAGAATTCTCTACCAGGTCTGATTCTAACATACGAACACTGCCTCAATCTCAACACGCTGAACCAAAACATATCATGCACCCATGCTGAAATCACACAATGCACAGAATAATTCGTACGCCCATAATAACATCCTCCAATCATAGAAGCTGCAAATTCACTAACTCAATGCTTGTAGTATTATACCTCATAATACATATAAGTCCCATTCTAACCCTCGCAATACTGCAACGATGAAAGGGATGTGTAGAAACTCATAACATCCTACCAAATCAATAACTCATGGAGTCTCTCTGCTTGACAAGAACCATTGCCTCATTCTGAACTAATTAGTAACATTTCCCTCTAATATACATTATAAAATCCGCTTGCACTGATTTTAGGTCCAACAACCTCATCTCACATAGTACAAGCTATTCGGGCAATAAGACACATCAAACACCATATAAAATCTCATACGACGCCATCAATGCGCCAAAAAGCTACAATTCAAATATGACTAATAAGGAAAAACAAACTCTGGTAAAGAATTACCCAGCCCACATAACATTCAAATCAACTAGACAAACGTTATGAACCTATCTCAAGGGTAAGAAACAAAACACACGAAATAAGTATAAGGAACCATGCTCTACATCTAACTATTGTGGTGTGCAACCCGATCTAAACATCATACCCATAGCGGCATGCCACCCGATCCACACATGACAATGAATAAGGAAATACCCTTCGAGCCAAAATGCTCATACCCACTAAATGCCTGAATATCGACAACAAGCACGCCAAGTGCATAAATATAACCCTGGAGAGAGAGATAGCACCATGCGCTACAAAATGTCAAGCATGACTAAGGTACAATAAACAGCCTATGCCTTGAGAGCCATCTCACTCATATAACACCACAAGCTACACAGGATCACAATACATGTGTGAATAATCAAGCTGTCTCACAACCCACATGGAATAAAAGAGTAGAACCTAAACGAAGCCAGGAATAACATCCACCACGCCTGAAGACCCATCCATAAGCAACGCTATGCCGAATAAGCATATCTGATCTGGTATAGAACATACTTTCACATTATGCTACCCATTGACCTCACAGTCGATTTTGGTCATACGTCTTAGTCCAAAATCACCATCTGGACCTAACGGAACCATTAAAACTCTGATCTAAGGTCGTTTACTCAAAAGTTAAACCTTGGTCAACTCTTTTAACTTAAAGCTTTCGAATTGAGAATTATTCTTCTAAATCAACTTCGAACTTCTCAAAAATCAAAACCAACCACACGTGCAACTGATAATACATAAAATGAAGCTACTTAAGGTCTCAAAGACTCAAACAGCCAAACGACATACTAGAGCTCAAAACGACCGGTCAGATCGTTATAGCTAGAGTCCTGTTCCATAAATATTGCACTAGTAGACACCCTACTAGGAACCTAGTCTCTAGGACTTGGCTTAGCATTAGAAATGGGTGGAAAGTGTGTGGTAAGGATAATAGGTGGATTTTCAACAAGGGGGATAAAGTCAACCTTTACAATGATAGATAGATCCAGAACATGGAATTAATTAGAACCTTGGTTAATGGACCCCTCAGCAGGGAGGAGGAAACCATGAAGGTCTGCTCTTGCATCCAAAATGGCCTTTGGAACCCAAACAATCTATCTGTCAGCCTACCTGATAGTGTTATCAACAATATCAACTACACTATCTCTAATGACAACAATGCAAAAATTGATAGTATGGTATGGAACCAAACCCACAATGGGATGTTTATAAGAAAGTCTGCCTCTTCCATCATCTTGGGGGATAGATACCATCAGGAACATGATATGGGAAGTGGTTTCAGATGGATATGGTCAAACAAGGTCCCAAATAAGATCAAATACTTCATTTGGATTATGACACATGGTAGACTCCCCGCTAGCAAGCACCTTCACTACAGAGGTGTAACCTTAAGCCCCGTTTTCTTCTTCTACAATATGGAAGAGGAATCCATTAAGCATGTATTCACCGAATGTGATAATACTAAGTAATTCTGGGACAACCTTTCCCATCTGAACCATAACAACATTAATATCTCTTCTATTGCAAATGGTCAAACTAAGTGGGAATGCATCACTAACAAACTACATAACCACAACTTCAATAGTCTCCTTAAGTGGGGTCAGTTGATCCCTTTCTACCACTGGAAAATTTGGATAACTAGGAATAACAACTGTTTCAACAGCAAAAGCCCAATTTCATGCAAAAATGCATTAGCCAAAGCCATAGAATACATCCATGTGGCAAGGGGCTATAAGAGAAACCTGACTTTGTCATACAAATCAAATGGCATCCCCCTAGAAGAGACTACTACAAGCTCAACACAGTTGTTTGCAACACTATAAAATGGCCTAGTGGGAGGCCTGGGCGGGGTAATCAGGAATAGCAGGGGGATTGGGTAATGGGCTTCATGGAAAAGATAAGTTGTACTAACACACTACACTGTGAACTAACAACCTTTATGGAGGGGCTAAAGATGGCGATAACAAATAACTCTCTTCCTCTGGAGGTTAATTTAGACTCAACTTAGGCAATACATTGTGTCACGACCCAAAATCCAACTAGTTGTGATGGCACCTAACCCAACCCGTTAGGTAAGTCAATTTACAAATATCCGATTAAAATAATATTTAACTGATTCTAATGCATTCCCCAAGGACTGGTAGTACAAATCATGAGCTTCTAAGATTAGAATTTATAAAACTGTTATGAAATACAAATACGTCATCTGTCCGAAATATACATGAATAGATTTAAAATTCTCAAGCTACCATGAACAAGAGGCAGCAATGACTGGAATGCAGGTACATCTTCAGATCTAACTCTCGTCGTACGCAGCTACATCAACATCCAAAATCTGCACGCAAGGTGCAGAAGTGTAGTATGAGTACAACCGACCCCATGTACTCAATAAGTAACAAGACTAACCTTTGGGCTGAAAGTAGTGACGAGCTCAATAGGTATAGTCCAATATAAAAATAACAGTATAGAAATGTAGGCATGCTTTCAAGTTCAATAGTTAAGCTCAGTACAAGTAAAATAGCTCAATTCTGACTAATATGAGGAATATGACATCTCTATATCTGCATGCCAATGTACATACTGTATGTGATGCACTTCAGTGGAAACCCCGTATACTCAAATCTCAAAATACTCAATCACTCAGTATTGTATATGACCAATTCAGTCCAGTGAAGATCAATCCCATATATATATACACATCGACTTACAGTCGGTCACTCGATACTGTATAAGGCCAATCCAGCCCAGGGGTAAATTTATCCCCAAATGTAAATGACTCGGACAAGATCCATGTTCAGGGAAATTCATCACAATTATAAATAAATAAGGCAAGTCCATGCCCTAGGAAGTCCATCCCAAATATATATATATATACATATATATATATATATATACATATATATATATATATATACATATATATATATATATATATATATATATATATATATATATATATACACCCCGAATGTAAATCATTTGCGCTCAGGGGGGGGGGGGGGGTGCAGAGGCCGGAAGGGATCCTTCAGCCCAAGTGCTATATAAAGCCGATATGGCATGCTGCATGCGGGCAACCCCGATCCATATAATAATAAAGCCGAAATGGCCTGCTGCAGGCGGGCAACCCCGTTCCATATAATAATAATATATATAAAGCAGTTATGGCCTGCTGCAGGCGGGCATCCTCGATCCCATAAATATCCTCACAATGGATGAACATGACTGAGTATGAAATGTACATTTTAAAATAATTAAATTCAGCAATAACACGACCTTATGGGTCCTAAAGTATCGGCACATAGCCTAAACATGATCTTTAATATGAGCCTCAGCTAAATGTCTCTAACACGTGGAGGATACGTGGATAATAATATGATTCATTAATTTTATAACTTCACAGAATTTATTTAAGTCACAATTTCTATAGTGCACGCCCGTCACCTAGCATATGTGTCACCTTCATACAATTTACCTAATACGTAGTTCAGGGATTCATACCCTCAGAACCAAGTTTAGAAGTATTACTTACCTCAAACCGTGTAATTCTTTATTCCAATATGCCTCTGCCTCGCGAATTAGCCTTTGAACGCCTCAAATCTAGTCACAATTAATTCAATTCAGTCAATCCAAATTATAGAAATTAATTCTATATGAAAATACTAATTTGCACTCAAACATCGCTCATGGGGCCCATATTTCTAAACCCGACAAAAATTATAAAATATGAACGCCCATTCAACCACGAGTCCAACCATACCAAATTTACCAAATTCCGATATCAATTCGACCCTCAAATCTTCAATTTAACCTTAAGGGTTTTCACAATTTTTTCAACTAAAAACACCAATTAAATGCTAAAAATAGCAATACATTCGGGTAATTTGACCAAAATTGAGTGAAAAATACTTATCATGTTGTTTCCCTTGAAAATCTCCCGAAAACCGCCTCTCCTCGAGCTCCAAATCGTTAAAAATAATTTAAACTCTCTACCCAGACATTTCCTCTATGCGATCGCGGACCAAGTCTCGCGATCGCCAAGCACAAAATATTTCTAGCAAAATTTTACTATATGCGATCGCGGCCATTCCCCCGCGATCGCGATGAACAAATTTTCTAATAGCCCTTTCCAACTCTTCCGGACAACCTCTAGTATAATGGTCATAACTTTGTTTTACAAAACTTCAAATGACAAATATTAACTTTCTGAACACTAGGCACCAAGGGTTACAACTTTCATTTTTAAATCATCTCCAAATTCCTTATAGATTGCGAGATATAAGCTTCCAAAGTCATGTTAGTGACAACATGATTTTACTCTACGTGATCGTGAAAGGCCTTTCGCGATCGCGATTTACTGGCCAATTTTTCCCATTTTACTCATCGCAATCACGGCCAATTCCACGCAATTGAACTGCACACTGCTTTAGCCAAAAATCAGCAGCTAAAAATGGCTTAGAAATGGTCCGAAATCACCCCGAAACTCACCTGAGCCAATCGGGACCCCGTTCGAACATACCAACAAGTCTCAAAACATATTATGGACTTAGTCGAAACCTCAAATCATATCAAACAACGCTAAAGTCACGAATCATACCCCAATTCAAGCTAAATGAAACTAAAAAAAATTCAACTTCTACATTCGACGTCGAAACCTATCAAATCAAGTCTGATTGACCTCAAATTTTGCACACAAGTCACAAATGAAATAACGAACCTATGAAAATTTTCAGAACTGGATTATGACTCCGATATCAAAAAGTTAACTCCTCGGTCAAACTTCCAACTTAAACTTCCTATTTTCGCCATTTTCAAGCCTAATTTAACTACGGGCTTCCAAATAATTTTCCGGATACCCTCCTATGTCCAAAATCACTATACGAAACTATTGGAATCATCAAAACGGGTCGTTTACATATAAGTCAATATCCGGTCAACCTTTTCAACTTAAGATATCATCCTTAAGACTAAGTATATCAATTCATTCTGAAACCTCACCGGACCCGAACCAATTACCCCAGCAAGTCACATAGCAGTTGTAAAGCACGAATTGAGCAGTAAACGGGGCAACGGGGTTAAAATACTCAAAACGACCGGCCGGGTCGTTACATTCTCCCTCACTTAAACATACGTTCGCCCTCGAACGTGTCAAGAGTTGTTTCCAAGCCATCACATCACTATTCCACCTTACCAAGCACATTCCCAGGGTGATCCCACGCCACCATATTCCATATAGGCCTGGCAATACAATATAATTGAAGATCATTACTTTAACTTTAGTCCGTAAAACTTAGAACCCAAATTTCCAACATCCAGAATTTGTTTCAAGACCCGAGTCTCACATCTACACATTGTATAAGTCTGAACAAGTTGTATAAAGTCATAACCATAACCCCAGATATAATCAACTAACATACTACACAACTCGCATGCTCGCAACACCATTCCCGATCACAGTAACTACAAACCAACCTGATACTAATATTAAACCCCTTATCAGATCAACAAGTCATGGAATTCTCTCGGCCCAACCAAAACCATAATCACTTTCTAAGATGACTTTCAATATTATCCTCCCAAATAAACCGTAATAAAATCTGATAGTACCCATTCTAGGTCCAATGACCATATATTATTAAACACAACTATCCCGCAGACATGCCACACCAATATAACTCAATCCATAACTGCGCAATCCGTGTATCCAAAAATGGAAAATGTCTCAAAGAAGAGAATCGTATTGCAAGTTCAACAAGCACCATCACAACTGCAATGCTATAAGCTCATCATATATAGTAGAACCAAGACATACGAATCTAATAACGGTAATCAGCTCTCCTAGAGCTCATATTAACATCAACTGTACGGATAACTCACGTGCTATAGTATCAATATCTGGACTCGCACAGACAACTCACGTGCCAATAATATAATCCGTCTAGCATGGTCACAGGCCTCCAGTCCAAGCATATCATATAGGGACAATCAAATAAGTACACATGTATATGATAAATGAAATAAGATTCTCATGTTCCTGGACTGGTATAAATAACACACCATAGAGTAGGCATGTGCAAAGTATGCTATCATAACTCAAATCGGCAAGTTAACGCAGAAATAGTAACTACCCAATTTATTCAGGGAATTAGCCTCTTTGTAACCTCAAGTGTAGCCCAGATAGTTCTCGACAAAGGTACGAATATGAGAAACGTTATAACTTTATGCTTAACAGTCAACTCTAGGCATATCTTTACCTAAGCATTCTTCCGAGTATGAATACTTGCCCCGATGCCCGCACATGGCTCAAACCTCACATATGTACGCACTCGTAGCGCGCATCTATCATAAATAATTAACTCAATTAGTTCCTCCACTGAGTTTAAATAAAATACTCACCTCAAACAGGCCGTAACCCTGAAACAATTTGCTTCTGAGAATTCCCAGTCCCCCAAATTCATAGAACACATGAACCACCGTAATTGATCACAACTCCAGCACTCGAATGAGTATCACATCCTTCATGCACGATAATCCTACTAGGAATACTTCCATAATTCTTCCGTACCACATAGCAATAATTTGAATATCAGCAGTCTATCAACTAGGTGAGTACCGCAATACCAATGAACAATCATAAGTCAAAACACAATGTGCCTTCTGAAATGCGCACCCTTCTCAGGAATTACCGAGCAGTTATAATATTCATCTAAATATCTGAAACTGACCATGTTGTCCGAAATTCGGGACCTTCCCTTCAAGACTGTACTGCCACCTTGTACATGTAAATTTTAATCCCGCACAACACACCGCATCTATCATGCAATCATGTGAAAAGCACGAGAATCTCATTATCAACTCTGAGTCACCAGCAAATTACATACCCGGTTAGTTAGAAACATTCCATTTTCTCTCATCAAGGAGGAAATCACAATACACAGCATGTTCCTCACGCTGGTAGGAAATATCCGGTTCAAACCATGGTGGAAACCATCAAGAACATTTTGAAATCCATTTTTACATAACCAAGCTATCAGACTGAATTCTTCTAACTCGACCAAGCCACGCAGGTCACCAAACCCAAGAATATTTTCACCAGAACATCTGTAAAGTGTCATCACATCATAATTAACCCCCATAAATACCACAACCAAAATACCCACTCTGAAAATATCTTATGTGAATTTAAAATTATTCTTTTTACCTTTCTTACACTGGAATATAGAATCCATAGTCATATAGAATTACCGCAAGTCCCGGCACCATCAAATGCAAATCTCAAATTCTATCTGTACACAAGTTCGGAAAAATTCTCAATTGATATATATAAATCTCGAACCCATAAGAACCTTCTCGAGAGTCATCCACCTTGCTCAAATCTAAATTGCACCGTCCAAATGGGTCGAGGGACACATGCCACATTAGCACAACAACACCCCAATAAGTAACCCTACCTTAACACCACCAATCAATTCATACTTTGTGCGCACTACATCCTTCACAAATAATAACTCACTCATCCCATGATTTTCATATACTCATAAAGCGCAATATAACCCGTATTCAGGAATTTTATTACTCTAGTCTTCCTCGATCTCAACCTTCGTAAGTCATAACTAGCCCACAAGTATGCCTCGGACCAAAACCAATACAACACATAACCGCGCAATCAAATCGTAGATAGCAGACTCCCCCACTTGGCTAAAAGCCGTAGAATAAAACATCTGATAACTCACAATACCTATATTGTATTACTGTCATGATACTGCAGTCAGTTCAACAAAAATTCTCCTCAAGCTCACGCAACACCAATCATAAAATACCTCAATAATCTACTAAGCTCGCATTTATTCTCTTGACAGTTAAGTCAACTTTGTCACCCAGATTCAAATTCAAATCTCAACACATACACTCCGCAGGTAGAAAAAAAAACTCTCCACTCAATATTATAAGGATCACACATCCGTAAATTACCCCGCAGGTGATAACCCGCCTGCTTGGCCTCAAACTGCATCTTTCTATACCCTTTTATAGCCACAACTACTACGTAATCACTTAACGTTCCTTAGTCCAAACTCATTGACAAGACATGAGAATTTAATTTGTCCTACAATTTAACAACGTGAAAGATCCTTTAATACACTCACAACTCGAGACTATACGTCAAATAAAGACAGAAATCAAGTACCCAATAGCAAACTCTTTAGTCACAAGTAAACTTTATTCGTCACATTCAACCCATTTGAACACATCCCGCAGTCACATCATACTTATCATATATCCATTCAACTACTCCTCGAGCCACAAATTCCACTCATAGGGACACTATCGAACATATGAGTCCAGAATATACAAGTCCTCACAAGTGAAACTACCGAGTCTAAGCTGCATTCTAAACCTAGCCTCAAGTCCTCCAGACTAAACCATCACCAAAACACAGAAATCACATCTTGCATCTCATCCTTGGAATCACAAGCCGACGATGCATATCCGATACTGAGCGCTCACATGTGCACACGAATGCATAGATGAGATTCAAAGAGTTATGTTTCAAGATGAATCAATGTCGCACGATAAGAAAGAAAGATGGGAAGTTTATCCTAAAATGCCCTGTAGCCTCTCGAAGATAAGTATGGACGTCATCATACCGATCCGCAAGAATCTACTAGACACTTGCTCATGACTTGTAGAACCTATGAATCTAGAACTCTGATACCAACTTGTCACGATCCAAAATCCAACTAGCTGTGATGGCACCTAACCCAACCCGTTAGGTAAGCCAATTTATAAATATCCAATTAAAATAATATTTAACTAACTCTAATACATTTCCCAAGGACTAGTAGTACAAATCATGATCTTCTAAGATTAGAATTTACAAAACTGATGTGAAATAAAAATACGTCATCTGTCTGAAATATACATGAATAGATTTAAAATTATCAAGCTACCATGAACAAGAGGCAGCAATGACTGGAACGCAAGTACATCTTCAGATCCAGTTATCGCCGTACGCAGGTACATCAACATCCGAAATCTGCACGCAAGGTACAGAAGTATAGTATGAGTACAACCGACCCCATGTACTCAATAAGTAACAAAACTAACCTTTGGGTTGAAAGTAGTGACGAGCTTAACAGGTATAGTCCAATATAAAAATAACAGTACAGAAATATAGGCATGCTTTCAAGTTCAACAGTTAAGCTCAGTTAAGTAAACTAGCTCAATTCTAACTGATATGAGGAATATGATATCCTTATATCCACATGCCAATGTACATACTGTATGTGATGCACTTTAGTGGAAACCTCATATACTCAAATCTCAAAATACTCAATCACTCCTTACTGTATATGGCCAATCCCGCCTAGGGAAGATCCATCCCATATATATATATACACACACATAAACTGACAGTCGGTCACTTAGTACTGTATAAGGCCAATCCAACCCAGAGGTAAATTTATCCCCAAATGTAAATGACTCGGACAAGATCCATGTCCAGGGAAATTCATCACAATTATAAATAAATAAGGAAAGTCCATGCCATGGGAAGTCCATCCCGAATAAATATAAATAAGGCAAGTTCATGCCCTAGGAAGTCCATCCCGAATATAAATTATTTGTACTCACTATGGGGGTGCAGACTCCGGAGGGACTCCTTCAGCCCAAGCGGTATATAAAGCCGATATGGCCTGCTGCAGGCGGGCAGTTCCGATCCCATAAATATCTTCACAATGGATGAACATGACTGAGTATGAAATATATATTTTAAAATAATTAAATTCAATAGTAACACGACCTTATGGGTTCCGAAGTATCGGCACGTAGCCTAAACATGATCTTTAATATGAGCCTCAGCTCAATTTCTCTAACACGTGGAGGATACACGGATAATAACATGATTCATTAATTTTAAGACTCCATAGAATTTATTTAAGTCACAATTTCTATGGTGCACGCCCACACGCCCGTCACCTAGAATGTGCGTAACCTTCATACAATTCACATAACAAGTAATTCAGGGATTCGTACCCTCAGAACCAAGTTTAGAAGTGTTACTTAGCTCAAACTGTGTAATTCTTTATTCCAATATGCCTTTGCTTCGCGAATTGACCTCCGAACGCCTCGAATCTAGTCACAATTAATTCAATTCAGTCAATACAAATTATAGAAATTAATTCCATATGAAAATACTAATTTTTCAACAAAATCCAAAATTACACTCAAAAATCGCTCGTGGGGGCCACATCTCGGAACCCGAAATATATTATAAAATATGAACGTTCATTCAACCACGAGTCCAACCATACCAAATTTACCAAATTCCGACATCAATTCGACCCTAAAATCTTCAATTTAACCTTAAGGGTTTTCATTATTTTTCCAACTTAAAACACCAATTAAATGCTAAAAATAGCAATAGATTCGGGTAATTTGACTGAAATTGAGTTAAAAATACTTACCCCGTTAATTTCCTTGAAAATCTCCCAAAAAACGCCTATCCCAGAGCTCCAAATCGTTAAAAATGGAAAATGGGACGAACTTAAACTCTGTGCCCAGTCATTTCCTCTATGCGATCACGAACCAAGTCTCGCGATTGCGAAGCACAAATTTTTTCCAGCAAAATTTTACTCTATGCGATCGCGGCCATTCCCCCGCGATCGCGATGAACAAATTTTCCAACATCCCTTTCCAACTCTTTCGGATAGCCTCAAGTATAATGGTCATAACGTTCTGTACAAAACTCCAAATGACAAATTGTTTAACTTTTAGAATACTAGACATCAAGGGCTAGAACTTTTATTTTTGGATCATCTCCAAATTCCTCATAGATTGCGAGATATAAGCTACCAAAGTCATATCAGTGACAACAGGATTTTACTCTACGCGATCGTGAAAGGCCTTCCGCGATCGCGATTTACTGGCCAATTTTTCCCATTTTACTCATCGCAATCACGACCAATTCCACGCGATCGCACTGCACACTGCTTTAGCCAAAAACCAACAGCTAAAAATGGCTTAGAAATGGTCCGAAATCACCCTGAAACTCATCCGAGCCAATCGGGACCCCGTCCGAATATACCAACAAGTCTCAAAACATATTATGGACTTAGTAGAAACCTTAAATCACATCAAACAACGCTAAAGTCATGAATCATACCCCAATTTAAGCTAAATGAAACTTAAAAAAATTCAACTTCTACATTCGACGTCGAAACCTATCAAACTAAGTCTGATTGACCTCAAATTTTGCACACAAGTCACAAATAAAATAACGGACCTATGAAAATTTTCAAAATTAGATTCTGACCCCGATATCAAAAAGTCAACTCCCCGGTCAAACTTCCAACTTAAACTTTCTATTTTTGCCATGTCAAGCCTAATTTAACTACGGGCTTCCAAATAATTTTTCGGACACCCTCCTAAGTCCAAAATTACCATACAAAACTATTGGAGTCATCAAAACTCTATTCTGGGTCGTTTAAACATAAGTCAACATCCGGTCAACCTTTTCAACTTAAGATATCATCCTTGAGTCTAAGTGTATCAATTCATTCTGAAACCTCACCAGACCCGAACCAATTACCCCGGCAAGTTACATAACAATTATAAAGTACGAATTGAGCAGTAAACGGGGAAACGGGGCTAAAATACTCAAAATGATCGGTCAGGTCGTTACACATTATATCAATATAGGCAACCTGATTATGACGCTTTGATATGTGAATGCAGGCCACTCCTGGTAGAACTGGGTCAACCACCAGTAAGCCATGTCTATAGAGAAGCAAATAGAGTCGCGGATAAGCTAGCAAAGGAAGCAGTGAAGTGGACTGAAGTGGGTAGTAACTTTTTGGTAGTTTCTCCGGTGTTTGTCAATGAAACAGTATGGGCAAACACCTTAGGAACTATTTTTGAAAGGAAAACAATGGTTTGTAATATTCCCAATATAGCAATAGACTACTTTTTGTTTGTGGACGCGAACATCGCACCCCAAAATATAACTGTAACCGAAACTAATTAGTTTTTTTTATTTATATTATATCACGTTTGACCAAAAATAAAACACTATTAATAAGGGCTATAAAGCTTCCACCAAGTGTTTGGGAAAATACCTAAGTGACAAAAATATGAGCATTAGTGCTAATATTGGTTCCTCTTGATATATATTGCCATAGATTATCGTTGAAAGAGGCGACGAACATTGGATACGCTTAAAAAGGCCAGAGTCAAGGTATGTGAGGCTAACTCTCTACATTTGGGAATGTTTATGATTCTCCCTACGTCTCATTCTTTATGACCATTACAGATTGCCTCAGAAAGTAATTATGCCCCAGTTCCATGAATAGTTGTAGAACTTCTAACTCTAGATTACATAGTTTCATAATTCATTCAATATCCCATGAGCCTTAGTTACGATAGATCAGCTTATTATGAATACACATCTCAGTCTAGTTCTATTCAGTATTTTAGTATCACGTAACTCAGTATGATTCAGTAGTTTAGTATCATGTATTGCAGTATGATTCTCAGTTCCTGATGTTAAATCCCTGAATGTTGAACATTTGTATTTGGGCCTGAGGCGTAGTTTATTTATTCAGATTAAACACGTAGTTCATCATTCAGAAAATAGGGTATTTATATCCTTCATTGTTCAGTTATCAGTTCATCTTCAATTACAGTTCTTTCTTTCAGTTGTTTTACATACCAGTGCAATTCAAAAGTACTGATGTCCCTTTCTCCTGGGGCCTGCATCTTACGATGCAAGTAACGATTTACAGGTTGACAATTCAGAGCGCTAGGATTCTTGTACTAGCTATTTGTAGAGCCCCAGTTCCTTCGGGGTATTATCATTACTTTACAGTCATTCAGTATTTAGAGACAGTAAGTGTTTTCAATACTTCATTAGAGGCTTCGTAGACTAGAGTAACAGTTAGACAGAGTCGCAGGCTTTTCATGTTAAGCAATGTTGGCTACAAATATGTTTCAGACTTATATTAGTGTTTTCGCATTTGATTTATACTAGTATTAGGGTACGCGCTTTGCGCGTATTTCCCATGTCAATAAATATTTTTTTTAAAAATTACATAAATTAATATTATTAAATAATATAATTAAATTCTAAAATAAAAATAAATTAGATAACTTTTTAAAAATATAAATGTTGATCCAACTTAGCAGGCAAAATATAGGATGGAATCTTATAGATGGAAGTCTTCAAGGAATAATAAGAATAACTTATAAAAATTATTGTTAATTTTTTTCCTAATATAGAAACAAACAAGTAAAAAAATACTTTTATTACGATAAATTTTCAAATAATACAAATTGATAAGTGGCATTATAAAATTAAAAGATGACTAATATTTAATTAATAATTTATAACAAATAACATAATATATAATAATATAGGGAGCTGTCATTTGTTGGAATATTTATGGGGAAAAAAGAAAATTAATTAATGACAGCTCATTTAGAATATATTCTTATCTTTTATTATTTCATCCTTATTGCTTCAAGTCTGCAAATATTAATAGAAAAATAATTATTGAGTGTATGATATTCTGCCATTATTGAGTAAATTTTACTCATTTAGAATACATTTTTCTTTATGATTCTTCAAATTGAAATAATTACTGAGCGTAATTTTTAAATATTATACAAAAATTCAATAAATAAAATTTAAGTGGTTTTGAAGTTCTAAATATTAAGATTAACATGCAATGTGTTATAGTTATGTTGCATAGTCCAAATAAGGAAAAAATTATTTAAGGTAAAATCTTTATTGATTTAAACTTTTAATTATTAGATTTTTCTACATAATTCAATTAAAAAATTTAATAATCAAAATTTTAACTGATTTAAAATTCTACATATTTTAATATTGCAGTAATTGTTTCCAATGATTATGTTTATGTTGTTTCCAGACTATAGAGAGCCATATATTTATGTTTTTTTTTTACCTTTTCATATATTTCGACTGCATTATTTCAAAATTTGGCTTTTAAGTTTTTCGTGGTATTCATAATTTTATATGGTCAGAAATGGGTTAAAGATTATAAGTTGTCAAAATATAGATTACACTTTAATGACATAAGTATATTTTTCTAGAAAATAATTATATAGACTATACCTTAATTTGGGAGAAAAATATGCATGGAACCATAAAATGTTTAATGAAATCTGATACTATGTACGTTTCTAATTGGTTTCTATAAATAATTTGTTCAATTTGATTTATTTTGATGTCCTAAATATTAGGATTTCCTATGTAGTAGTTTAAATAAGGAAAATTTTAATAATCAAATTTTAGTTGACTTAAAAATGCTAAATATTAGGGGAATAATTAAATGACTATATTATCAAGTGTAACCTCTATTTCTAAACGATAAAAAAGACGAACGACATTTCGCTAAGGGCATTCGTGCTTTCGAACTTTCTAAAAATATAAATGTTGATCCAACTTAGCAGGCAAAATATAGGATGAAATCTTATAGATGGAAGTCTTCAAAGAATAATAAGAATAACTTATAAAATAATTTTTTTTCCTAAAATAGAAACAAACAAGTAAAAAAATACTTTTATTACGATAAATTTTCAAATAATACAAATTGATAAGTGGCATTATAAAATTAAAAGATGACTAATATTTAATTAATAATTTATAACAAATAACATAATATATAATAATATAGGGAGCTGTCATTTGTTGGAATATTTATGGAAAAAAGAAAATTAATTAATGACAGCTCATTTAGAATATATTCTTATCTTTTATTATTTCATCCTTATTGCTTCAAGTCTGCAAATATTAATAGAAAAATAATTATTGAGTGTATGATATTCTGCCATTATTGAGTAAATTTTACTCATTTAGAATACATTTTTCTTTATGATTCTTCAAATTGAAATAATTACTGAGCGTAATTTTTAAATATTATACAAAAATTCAATAAATAAAATTTAAGTGGTTTTGAAGTTCTAAATATTAAGATTAACATGGAATGTGTTATAGTTATGTTGCATAGTCCAAATAAGGAAAAAATTATTTAAGGTAAAATCTTTATTGATTTAAACTTTTAATTATTAGATTTTTCTACATAATTCAAATAAAAAAAATTTAATAATCAAAATTTTAACTGATTTAAAATTCTACATATTTTAATATTGCAGTAATTGTTTCCAATGATTATGTTTATGTTGTTTCCAGACTATAGAGAGCTATATATTTATGTTTTTTATTACTTTTTCATATATTTCGACTGCATTATTTCAAAATTTGGCTTTTAAGTTTTTCGTGGTATTCATAATTTTATATGGTCAGAAATGGGTTAAAGATTATAAGTAGTCAAAATATAGATTACACTTTAATGACATAAGTATATTTTTCTAGAAAATAATTATATAGACTATACCTTAATTTGGGAGAAAAATATGCATGGAACCATAAAATGTTTAATGAAATCTGATACTATGTACGTTTCTAATTGGTTTCTATAAATAATTTGTTCAATTTGATTTATTTTGATGTCCTAAATATTAGGATTTCCTATGTAGTAGTTTTAAATAAGGAAAATTTTAATAATCAAATTTTAGTTGACTTAAAAATGCTAAATATTAGGGGAATAATTAAATGACTATATTATCCAGTGTAACCTCTATTTCTAAACGATAAAAAAGGCGAACGGCATTTCGCTAAGGGTATTCGTGCTTTTAATAAAATATAGATTATTCAGACTTTTAGTATATTAGCATGTGCTAGTTTATCTTCCGTATTCAGTATGTTATAATATCACATGTTGATTCAGCCAGCCAGTTAATTCGTTCGGTCACATGCAGTCAGGCACCGAGTGTCGTATTACGCCCATGCCATGGTTCGGGTGCGACAAAAAACGAATTAAATAAGAACAAACAATGCCAAATTTTCGTGTTCAAAGACAGAATTGAACTAAAAACATTCATGTTGTTCTATTGATTTTTTTTCTTTTATTTACCCGACAAGGTTTTACTATAAGCTACGCACTACTCAATTATTTTCTGTAGAGACAAAAACTTCACTCCTAATTAAAAATCAAGCAAGAAAAGAGATGGGAAAGGAAAAAGAAAAAGGAGGAAAATAAGAAACTATTTAATATTCTTTTCTATTTCTTATGGAAATAGACTTGTGTGCGAAGCTTGTTTTTTATTTTCTCACAAGCAAATTCAGCTCAACCAAAACTCCCCTCAAGTTTCGATTACTCTGATGAATATTTTATTTAGTTAATCAATCTTTTATACGTGTGGCAACTACTATAAAAGAAAATAAGTTTTGAGCATTGGACTAGGTATATGTAAGAGTAGAATGAAGAAAAATGTAAAATTGAATTAAATATTATAAATTATTATAATAAGGCTGAATACATATACAGTTCCTTAAACTTGTCCACTATTTTTACTTAACTACGTCAAGTGAGACATGTGCCTATTAGCTACTCCAATCACACACAGTATGTGTCTATCAAATACAAACAATTGACGTGGCAAAAAATGTGTTTACCACTTCTCTTAAGCGCGTGAGAAGGTCAAATTTCTAATTTTTCTTTTTCTTTTTTAAAGTAAAAAATCCATTTTTATTAAAACCACCATCAACACCCTCTTACAGTGCTCCGCCACCATCGCCCCCAACAAAATCCTGCCATCATTTTTTTAATCTTCTGTCATCTTCGATTATATAGTGCTTCTAAATTAAGATTGCCAGCATTTGTAAACAAATTTACGGAAAAAATAAGATAAAAATGCTAATAAAAACAAACCAAATCACAATTTTGAAATTTAAATCAATCGAAATTAAGAAAGATTCATCAAGTCTTTCCAAAAAAATGTCTTTCATTGAAGGAAGATAATAAGATTTGTTCTTATGAAATTAAAGATAAAAAAACCTCTAAAGTGTGTTTTCTTGTGAGTTACATTTCTCCTTCATCTTCAGACTTAGAGCCATAACTATGACTGCTACTTCTAATGTAGGTTAGTTTCGAAATAGAAAAAATCACATACCACCACTCCTCTGCCATGCGGCCCACGCTGCTATCATTATTGTGGAGGTGAGTTTTGAAATAGAACCAAAAAAAAAAGGGAAAATGGAGGGGAAGAAGATGGGAGGGGGATTCTCTAACAGAGAATAAGAAAGGGAATAGGAAGAAGATGACGGTGAAGAAAGGGGTGGGGGTGGGTAGGGTGGCGGAGGTAAGATGAACCTAAATGGGGGAAGAGGCTTGCCGACGACGTTGGGGAGGGGCTTTCGTTTTTTAACCAAAAATTTTCTAGTTTTTTTGGTAGGAAATGTTTTTCTTATTAACTTAACACATAATACATTTGTCTTTTTTTCATTTGTTAATTTCTGCCATGTCAACGTGTGTAATACACGCACTATATAATTTTTGCTGACCAGTTTTTGGTGTTTGATAGACACATATTATGTGTAACCGGAGTAGCTAATAAATACAAGCCTTACTTGAAGTAGCTTAGAGAAAATATTGGACAAATTTAAGGAGCCTTATATGTATTCGGCCTTATAATAAATTAAATTTATCAATTATGGTGGTTTACAGCTCCCATAAACAAGTTAGAAGTGGTACCTAGACTACAATTACGACTGTTACGAACCGCCATAACTCCAAAACAAATCGTCGTTATATGTCATTTACATTTATGACAGTTTATGAAAATCGCATTTGGACGAAATTATGACGGTTTCTAAAACCGGCGTTAAATCACCCAAATACATATTATGGCAGTTTGAAACCGTCCTTATATGTAAAGAAAACTGCTGCAAGTACCTTCTTTTTTATGTGCAGCTACATGTCATGTGTATGGGTGAAAAATAGACTCGCCACATATGACCATTAAATGGCGACATGTGTCAGCAAAGTAAAGAGTGATACGTGTAAAGATGATACGTGAATCAACTCCGGAATTGAACAAATTCGTATCGTGCCTATTAGTCTCGGAACTAAGGCTGACAAGTAGGCCGGTCCAGGCCCGGGACCGCGGGCCAAACGGCTAAACGGGCCAGGACCGTTTGGTCCGGTTTTAGCGGGCCTGGTCCGGTCTTGTGGGCCGGTCCTATGATTGGGCCCGTCAGGCCCGGGACCGGTCCGGTTGCCTGGTCCGGTCTTGTGGGCCGGTCCTATGATTGGGCCCGTCAGGCCCGGGACCGGACCGGACCGGTCCCCTTAGCGGGCCCAACGGCTATTTTTTTTTAATTTTTTTTAATTTTTTTTTTTACAAAAAAAATAGCCGTTGGGCTGTCAAATAACGCATTGATTTGAATATCTCTTTACAATATTTTTATCTTTTTATATATCTTAAGCTATATATATATATAGTATAATATAGTATAGTATAGTATATATATATAATATACTATATATACAACTTAAGATATATAAGCTATATTCGATATACATATATATATCTATAAGCCTATATTTATACTATACTATAGTTTATACTATATATACATCTCATAAGATATATAAGCTATATTCGATATACATATATATATATATAAGCCTATATATATACTATCGAATATGGCTTATATACTATAGTATAGTATATATATACTATATATACAACTTAAGATATATAAACTATATTCGATATACTATATATACATCTTAAGATATACTATATATACTATATATACATCTTAAGATATACTATATATACTATACTATATATACATATACTATATATATATATATATATATATATATATATATATAGTAGATATACATGTATATATAGTATACATCTTACTATATATATTATATATATCTTAAGATGTATACTATCGAATATGACTTATATACTATGTATATATAGTATAGTGTGTGTATATATAAACTTACTATTCTTTTTGGGGTAACTTCTGAGTTTATTAAACTCTGACAAAACATCCTTTTTATAGTCAAAAGTAGAATCTAATTTATCAGCAAAATCATTTGATAAATCAATGGGTTTGATATTCAAACCGGATAACTTTTTATCAAGAAGTTCTTCTAAGTCTCCAAAAGATTTAAATTTAAAATCCTGAATATCAGGAGGTCTTTGAATATGAGTAACAACAATCTGAGGTTCTGATTTGCTTCCTGAAGAAGAGGCAATATCAGTCAAAGTCTTTTTCGTATTCATCTCCTTAATCAAGACTGTTAAATCATCAAGTTTTTTATTAAGAAAACTAACGTTTTCACCCAAAACTTTAACATATAAACTCAAATAATTATTTTGAGAAATTAATTTATTAATTTCTGCGATGCTGACTGCAGCAACATCTTCATCAATAAATTTTTGAAATGCAGTAAAAGTAATACCTGTATTATTAGGTAAAACAAAAGATGATTGAGGAGGGTAAATGGCTTTAGTAATATTGCCACTCCCGTCTTTATAAGATCTTTCCAAAACTTTTATAAAAAGTGATAAATATGTGGTTATAAACCAAGGAACAAAATACATAATTTGATTATGTAAAGCACAAGTTTCATAAAACTCTTGGGAAATATTATTTAAATCCTCTTTACTATAAGTATCAAAAAACCAAGTTTTAAACTGGTTCCATTTATTAGTAAAAAATTCTTTTTGAATATAACCTCTAGCTTGTGACCCTGGACTAAAATCAATTTGGTGTGGAATCATTAAGTATCATTGGGGTCAAAATCCATCTCGGATGCAGAAGGAATATCCTTATCAGAAATATTATCATTATCCTGAACAATATTTGTTTTGGGGTTAATCTTAACCCTTTCAACAGGTTTATCACCTACTTTGGTAGAAATTGTGTGTAGAGATGCAGCACGATTTCTAGCTGGTCCATAGACTGGTTCAACAGGAGAAATGTGTTGAATATCAGGCAACAGTCTACGACTAGTAAAGGAATGTCTGTTATAACTAGAACTAATAGTAGGCAACAGTCTATTATTAGAAAATGACTGTCTACTATAAGTGGAACTATTATCGTCAAACTGAATGCAAATCCTACCATCCGGATTTTGAGTAATATGAGAATACTCAGTATTACTAACAGTATCAGTTATCTGACTGGGGGATATAACCGAATCCAAAGTCCATGTGGTTGGAAAATTAATTTCTTCCCACTTAATAGGTCTTCTCGTGGTGACCTTAGACTTTGCAAAATTCGTTTCCACTAGAATAGTCTGATCAGATGTATCATATAATTTACATCTGGGGTTTAACGTAGATAGTAATTTAAAATATATTCTATATGATAAACATATCAGTTCAGAACCAGGCGCATAATTATAACCATGCGTTTTCACATTTAATGTTAATGCATCAAGTATATTAACATCAGATAAAGATAATTGCAAATTGGGTTGAGTATTAAAATATACTGGGCCATAGGCGACAGTAGATTCAATAGAACCCATCAGAGACTGTCTAAAATTCAAATTTCTGGCATCTCTGAGAGCAGCCAAAAATGTCTCTGGTAACCCTTTAAGGGTTAAAGGCTTAAAAGCAATTTGAACCATACCAATATGCAAATAATTATACTGGTGTTTATAAACATCTACATCATGCTTGTTTAACAAACGAATAGTCTGTTCAGACGAATTTAAAGCTAAAGATTGCTCAGTTGTTTTAACAAGTTGTTTAGAAGAGAGTTTATCAAACCATCCATAATCATAGATTGTTCTAATAGGGACTTTAGGAATAGTCCATTTGTTTAACAAATCAAGGTTTTGAGGTATATCTACCTCTTCCAATCTAGTATTTTTCATACTAGTTTCTCCTAAATTCATATTTCAGAAACATATCTATGTCGAATATTTCATATCTATCTTATATATACCATGAAAGTACCTAGGCTCTGATACCATTTTAACAGGATCAAGTGGCGAGCGGTAATCCGCCATGCCTTCTCAATTAAACTAAAACAGAAATCACCGTTTGACCGGGAACTGGACTTGTTTCACACCTCACATCTGGCTTTTATATGCCTGGAAGGTTTTCACCAGTTAAAGATTTCTATTTTAACATATTTGAGAATTCTTAATCTAGCTAATTCAGTACCCTTATATTTAAAGACTGGCGGTAATCCGCACAATCATTAAGGTTAAGAATTGAAATATACTTGAATTTTATATATAGTTTAATGACTGTATGGAAGGTTAAAAACCTTTACTCAAGCAAAGGGTCTGTCATAATATAATACATACTTTTATTGAGCCCATGTGTCTAGCAGTTCTAACCGTGAAAGAAGATGCCCTTTTAACTCCTTTATCGGGCTGAGGTTCACGGCTGGCTAGACGAAGCCACTAAGGCAAAGCCAATAAGAGCAGTGTTATATCAGACTGTACCAACCATCTTGACACCAAGTCAAAACTCTATATATAAAACTCATTTATATTTTAATAGATATCGTCGCTTTCATGGTGTATATAGGAGAGAAGTTAGATACTCAACATAGATATGAAGTCTCTTAGCCGGACATCGTCACGGCCAGAGAGGAGAGACTAGAATAAAAACTAAACTAAGAAAGACAGAAGTATGTACCTTGTGGCCAAGAAGCAAGGCCCTGAAGATGAAGAACTGAAAACTTTTATTTACTTGTTCTTCTATTACAATCTACAAACTTCAAACTAACTCTTTACTTACACTTAAAGAGAGTTCTAGAGAGTTCTAGAGAGAGGGAGTCTTAACGTCTGCCTCTTAAAAATGAACGAATGACTTCTATAAATAGAAAAAGAAAAGGAATCTATGAACAGTAAAAGTGGGTCCCCGTGGGTCCCTGTAACAGTGTTTCTACTGTTGAAACAGTGTATTTACTGTTGATGAACAGTGTATCTACTGTTCGAGTGGGTCCGGCGGCTTCACTATGCTGTAGGTCCGGCGGCTTCACTGTTTGAGTGGGGTCCAGCTGTTTCACTGTGCTGGTTTCTTTTCCGCTTTTTTCAATTTGCGGATGAGTTCTTCTGCATCATGTAAGTCTTCTTCAGTTAATATCCTTTCTGCTTCAATGGGCTGAGAATCTTCAGCAATATCATCGTTGCTTGTTTCACTTTGCATTGACGTATCTGACTTTTCATATTGATTAATGGAAGACAGTAAATTTCTTTTAACCTCTTCCAAGTAACTGTTAATCATCTCTGTTTTATCTCCTTCTTGAAAGGAGATCCTTCTGGCAATATGCCTCACTGAACTGTCATCAATTACCTCTTTCTGAGGTTTACTGGAATATTCTTGGATCTTCATCTCGATTGAATCCAAGAGCTCTTGACCATATAAGGTCTTTGTTTTGGGATCCTTCTTCATTAACTTGTCCCAAAAATTGTTGTAAAAAGTCCTATATAAGCAGGGGACTTGTTCTTCAGTGAATCCGACTTCCGGATTCCATTTGTGTATCCAAGGGATAGAAAATTCCAGAAAGAAATATATTTGGTTAATTTTTTCTGGGTAGCAGATATGATCTGCGTGATATAAATCGTTAATAAAAGGAGAAATTTTTATCCATTCTTTGTATAACATGAGAAATGGATCTGGTAAAATCTTTATTGTTGGACCGTGGTATGACCACCAGTTTAGAAACCAATTAGGAACAGTTGTTGCAAATATCTTTGCACATACTTTTATAAACCAAGTATGTTTGTGTCTATCATTATTGTAGTATAATACTTTATCAAAAGCTTGGATATAATCCCAATAAGTAAAATTCATTTTATTTTTGTTAAGGCTTATCTGCCTTTCCTTCATTGTGGATATACCCCAGTCTTCAACAGATATAATCTGTTTAATTATAATCTTCGAGAAGTTATAAACGTTCTCGTCTGTGCTATACCCAGAAAAGTGCTGAAAATCTGCACTTCCAGTACTGGTCAGTATCGTTTCATAGTAGGAACGGGTTTTGTATGACTCACCCGGATAATATAACCCATTTATCAAATACCTTTGGAATATCTTCCATGGTTCTTCTTTTCTCTGAATGTCAGAGTTTTCTAAGAGAAATATCATTTCTCTTTTTGGCACTTTCTCGTATGACTTGATATCATCATTGTCATCTTTAGTAATGGAAGCAAAAGTATTACTTTGCTTAACAGAAGTATCTTTCTGTTTTTGAGCAGTCAAATATGCCTGCAAATGTGCGTATAACGGACTATCTTCTGGAATATCTTCCAGATGGACGGATGGTCCAATCGATGATTCTTCTCTGAGAGATATCCTCTCATTGACTAAACTCCTTCTTCCCATTTGTATAACTGGGGAGTTTGATGAGGATCCGTATGACGATCCCGAAGGTGATGACCTTCCTTTGGACTGTGGGGATGATCTTCCCCAACCTCTACCTCTTCCCCTACCCCAGGGGGTTCCATCCTGTAAATATTCACGAGATAAGAAATCTGGCAGAGAATTATCAATTCCCTTTTTATATTGTATTTCAAAATCAAAAGGGGCTAATTGAGCTTGCCATCTTGCAAATATCATTTTTGAGGCATCATGTTTAAAATCTTTATTAAACATATATTTAACAGATTGTGCGTCAGTTTTTATCAAAAACTTTTGATTGTATAAGTCGTCCTGAAATTTTAAAACACATTTTACTATGGTTAACATTTCATGTGCCACAGTAGCGTATTTTCTCTGGGCTTCAGACCATTTACCAGAGTAAAATCTAATCAGATATTCATGTTTATCATTGGGATTTATCTGTTTTAATATCCCTCCATAACCAATATTAGACGCATCAGTCTCTATAATTTTTTGCCATGTAGGATTAGCAAGGGTTAAGCAAGGTAAAGATTTAACACGTTGTTTAATATTTTTTACCAAAGTAGTGTGACTATCAGTCCAAGGGTTTTTATAATTCTTTTTTAACCTATCATATAAGGGGGCTAAATCACGTGACAGATCTTTATAAAAAGGTGAAATATAATTTAAACTTCCCAAAAATCTTTGTAACTGAGTTCTATCAGTAATAACATCGGGAAATTTTGAGGCAAAATCAATCGATCGTTGAATAGGAGTAATCTTTCCCTGACAAATATAATGTCCTAGGAATCGAATGTTAGTTTGAAATAAGCTCATTTTTTGTTTTGAGATTACCAAACCATTTTGTATAACAATTCTTTTGAAAATATCTAAATGCTTAATATGCATTTCAAGTGTTTTGGAAAATACCAAAATGTCATCGATATATACAATGACGAAGTCTAGATAAGGGTTGAAAATATCATTCATAATTTTTTGGAATTCTGAAGGGGCATTTTTTAAACCAAAAGGCATAACATTCCATTCATATTGCCCAAATGGAACATTAAAAGCAGTTCTATAAGTATGCTCTTTAAATATTTGAATCTGCCAATAACCAGATTTTAAATCAAAATTTGAAAATATATTGGCGTCATATAATCTAGACAATAAATCTCTTTTATTAGGAATAGGATACCTAACCCATTTCAAATATTTATTCAAGGGCTTATAATTAATGACTAATCTAGGAACACCACGTTCCTTTTCAGCTGCGTTATTAACATAAAAAGCTGTACAAGACCAAGGAGATTTTGAGGGTTTTATCAAACCCTTTGATAGCAGACTATCAATCTCTTTTTTGCAAAATTCTACCAATTCTGCATTCATCTGACAAGGTCGAGATTTAGTAGGAATATCATCCTCAGTGAAATTATCTTCATATGGAAGAGTAACAATATGCTTTTTTCGATTCCAAAAAGCACTAGGATGCTCGGCACAAATATCAATAGCAATCTGCTCGGAAATCAATTTGATTTTTTCCTGTACTTTAGTAGAATTCAGAGTATCAAATATATTCATACTAAACATTTCTAATTGTAAAGAATCAACATGTTTTTGCTTCATATCAATTAAAGCATTAATATCTCTAGTTACTGGATCTGTAACAAAAGTATAACTTATCTCTTTATCCTTATAAGTAGCAGTAAAACCTTTCGAGTCTATGCTAGTAAAAGGATAAACGGCGTTAATAAACGGTGTTCCAAGTATAATTGGAGGGTATAACTGGTTTTTTACCAAGAAAAAGAAGTGAGGAATACAGACTTTATTCTGACAAATACCCGTATTAGGAAGTTTATACTTTATATCTAAAGCATGTCCGGATGCAGATCTAACCATATGAGTAGTTTTTTGAAAATATTTCGTAGGTACTAAACCTTCTTGAATGCAGCTAACATCTGCTCCACTATCAATCATGGCAATGTTTGTAATTGAGAAACTATTATCAATGAGAATAGTACATTTGATGTACCATTTATGAGCAGTAATAATTTGCATCATTCCTAAAAATATATCATGTTTAGGATTAAGACTAATAGGTTTTTCTTCAATATCATTTTCAAAAATACCTTTATTTTTATCATTAGATTTCTCAGCTGGAGAATTGATTTTCTCAATCTGAGTAATCCTATGATCACAAATCATTTGATTTTGTTTAAGAGATTTGATCTCTCGTTTTAAGTTTTCAACTTCAATTTTTAAATCATCGAAAGAAGAATCTCTTGCTGGAGTTGCATTTTTGTTTAACAATGGTTATTAATGCCAAAGCTACTGGAGATGGAATTGATAACTTAGGCATGGCCCTAGTGGCAAATAGAGAAGATGTCGTTTATACCCTTATTCTTACTATATTAGAACACTTCAATGGTAGATTTACCAACCAAAATGAGACTGTTCGTACTCTCCTTAATAGCCTTAGATGTAAGACTTTAAGTGAGTTTAGGTGGTATAAAGACACCTTTATGAGTAGAGTGATGGAACTACCTGAAAATAAGCTTGAATATTGGAAAGCTAAGTTCATAGATGGCCTTCCCTCTTTGTTTGCCGAAAGAGTTAGAAAGGTTTTAAGAGGTAGTTATGGTGAAATTCCATACATTGATTATACCTACGGTAAATTGATAGGAATTTGCACACAGGAAGGGTTAAACCTGTGCAATGAATTAAGATTGTCCAGACAGCTTAAGATGGATAAGCTTAAGGAAAGAAACCAGTTAGGGGACTTTTGCACCCAGTTCGGTTTACCCGAAACTTCTACTCATAAGAAGAAGAAACATAAGTATCATAGATACCCCAACCAAGATAGTCCTTATAGGAGAAAGAAATCTAGATATAGATCCAAAGAAGAACGAGAAGCTAAGAAAGCCCATCGTAAAGCTACTAGATTTACCAAAAATAGGTCTAAGAGAGATCTAGCCGACATTAAGTGTTATAAGTGTGGTAAATTTGGCCATATAGCTCCGAATTGTAAGCTTCAAAAGCTGAAAACCTTAGGACTAGATGATGACCTACGTGATAAGGTTTATAGTCTGTTATACACTTCTGGATCGGAATCTGATTATTATTCTGAATCAGAATCCGAAGCTGAAATTGATTTGCTTGATTTATCTGATAGTGATAAAAATATTGATAATACTTGTACAACTTGCAAATGTGATACACGTACTTGTGATGATGAATTTTATAAATTACAATCACAGTTTCAAGATCTAAACATGAAAACTATTACTTCTGATAATGTAATAGAACTTTTAAAAGAAGTTACTGATGAAAAATTTCGTGAAAAAATTATTAATTTGGCTGCTAGTTCAAGTTCTGGTTTTGCAAAACCTTTTGAAAAAGAATTTGAATATTCCCCGCCTTATATTATAGTATAGTATAGTATATATATAAGCTTATATATATATATATATATATATATATATATATATATATATATATATATATATATATATATATATATATAGAATATAGCTTATATATCTTAAGTTGTATATATAGTATATACTATACTATACTATACTATAATATATATACATGTTACTATATACATATATATATAAGCCTATATATGTACTATCGAATACGGTTTATATAGTATAGTATAGTATATATACTACTATATATACAACTTAAGATATATAAACTATATTCGATATACTATATATATATATATCTTAAGATGTACTATATATACTATACTATATATACATCTTAAGATATATGTACATCTTAAGATATACTATATATACTATACTTTACTATATATACATTTTAAGATATACTATATATACATAGTATACTAGATATACTAGATATATATATAGTAGATATACATGTATATATAGTATATCTTAAGATGTATATATAGTATATAAATCAAATATAACTTATATATAGTAAGATGTATATATATATATATATATATTATAGTATAGTATAGTATATATATATATAAGCTTATATATATATATATATATGTATATCGAATATATAGTATAGTATAGTTAGTGTATATATATATATAAGCTTATATTTATACTATACTATAGTCTATACTATATATACATCTCATAAGATATATAAGCTATATTCGATATACATATATATATAAGCCTATATATATACTATCGAATACGGCTTATATACTATAGTATAGTATATATATACTATATATACAACTTAAGATATATAAACTATATTCGATATACTATATATACATCTTAAGATATACTATATAAACTATACTATATATACATCTTAAGATATACTATATATATTATACTTTACTATATATACATCTTAAGATATACTATATATACTATACTTTATTATATATATATCTTAAGATATACTATATATACATAGTATACTAGATATACTAGATATATATATAGTAGATATACATGTATACAGTGGCGGACCCAAGTGGTGGCTAGCGGGTTCAACTGAACCCGCTTAACAAAAAAATAATACTGTGTATATGTATGAATTATGATTAAAGCTGTTTATATTTTGCATAAATATTTTATTTGAACCCACTTGACAATTATTATTTTACGACTAAATTTATATACCTCTAAAATTGAACCCGCTTGCACAAAATCCTGGGTCCGCCACTGCATGTATATATACTATATCTTAAGATGTATATATAGTATATAAATCGAATATAGCTTATATATAGTAAGATGTATATATATTATAGTATAATATAATATATATATCAGCTTATATATATATGTATATCGAATATATCGAATATAGCTTATATATCTTAAGTTGTATATATAGTATATACTATACTATACTATAATATATATACATCTTACTATATACATTATATATATCTTAAGATGTATACTATCGAATATGACTTATATACTATGTATATATAGTATAGTGTGTGTATTTATATATATATCTTAAGATGTATATATAGTATATCTTAAGATATATACTATCGAATTATATATATATATATCGAATATACTATGTATATATAGTATAGTGTGTATATAACTATATATATATATATATCTTAAAATGTATATATACACTATAATATACTATAATATATATACATAGTTTATAAGTCATATTCGATAGTATACATCTTAAGATATACTATATATACATCTTACTATATATATATATATATATATATATATATATATATATATATATATATATATAGCTTATATATCTTAAGTTGTATATATATCTTAAGATCTACTATACTATACTATATATATATATAGTATATCTTAAGATGTATATATAGTATATCTTAAGATGTATATATAGTATATTTTAAGATGTATACTATGTATATAATATAGTATATAAATCGAATATAGCTTATATATCTTTATTAATATTTTTTCTCTCTAACTTCTATTAAAAAAAAAAAAATTTAAAATACAAAGTTTCTGTTGGGCCCGTTTAGGCCCGGGACCGGCCCACTTAATTCGGGATCATTAGTTCGTGGTACCGGTCTCGAACCGGTTCCAGCAATAAGCCCGCGAAGCCCGAGACCGTTTAGGACCGGACCGCATAGGACCGGCCCACTTAGGACCGACCCACTTAGGACCGGGCCCGCGAAATCTACTTAGGACCGGGCCCGGCCCACTTGCCACCCATACTTGGAACTAAACATAAGAGAATAGCTCTGAATCTGTTAGAAATGATCATTAATAGGCGCAAATAAAGGAAAAATCAATCAATCCCGTTTTATACGGGATTTGTCATCATACTCCATACAAATCAATGACGTAACACATAATGACAGTAACAGGTAGGAGTTGGACAAGGCGAATGATTACGAATGAGATTACTATTTAAACCCCCTATTTCGTATCTTATATCCCTATCGAAAAACTATTCAATTATTCCCTCAATCACATTGTTCAATTTTTGTTCTTTATTTCTGGTAAATAATATGCTCATACGAAAGAAGGGCTACAATTATCAATAAGATTTCTATTTCTTTTTATCTCTTAATTTGTTCTTTTTCAATATTTATTCCTTTTTCATAAGGTTTATATTTGAAAAAAAAAATGAATCGGTTGTTAATAACTAGAAATCTTTGTTTAATTACTTTGACCATAAAAAATATTCTTAGGTTAACATCATGGATGGAAGCGGGACATGACGAAGTCTTCGAATATGTGGAGTCATGAAGGAACGCCTTAAGAAATCTTTGTTCTTTTAGATGAAAGACCTTGGCGATTAGACGGCTTTGTTACGGAACATCTTGTCGAATATGATGTTCCACGATGTAGCTGAAATTGGTGTTGAAATTTATGGCAACATATAAATTGAGTTGGTGTAGTCATTTGGAAAGTTCACTATATAGCTGAAGGAATCTCTTGCTAAGGATAACTTAGTAGATGTAAAGATCAAAAACTCTATAGTGGATGTGGATAGTCCTTCTGCTCTTGTGAGTCAAATCGTGAATTGAACATAATTTTCGGGGAAGTTGCTGCAATTACGGGCTTTACAAAATGCAAGCAAGCATGCATACTTGTTTGGTGAAAGGGTGCTTTACTTCAATCCTATGCACCCAAAAAGAATGAGAATTTGAAGAGGATTGCACAAAAATTATACGAAATAGCTTTAACGGAGAGAAGATTGGAATTTATTAACCAAAAGAATTCTGCCTCCCACATGCACGGCTTAGTTCAAAGCACTCTTTTCAGCATCATTATGAAAGAAAAGGTTGCAACAGTCGAGTAAGAAGAAAACTCGGAATAACTAAAGGTTGAATTTGCAAAAATTTTCTTGGCTTATTTTGATATTTTTTGGTAGAAAATGTGATCGTCGATGGAGATAAAATTCGGGGTGACTGAATCATTGTTAACAGCATGTGTCAATTTACACATTCTGTGTATAGCCCTAGTAACTGAAACATGCAAGAGAATGAACCAACAATGGAGGAAGATTCTAGAGAGAAGAAAGAGAGAAGATTTTCATTTTTGTATGTCTAATACATGCGTACACTGTTCTTATATAGAGCAGTGTCAACCGCCTCTAACTAACTAATTCTTCTAACCCCTCTAACTTTCTTTATTTACAAGATGACCCCCCACAGTGAACTCTCTATCACGACACTCCCCCTCAAGCTGGAGGGTGGATTACATCGAGCACTCCTTGCTTGCCTAAGAGTAACTTGTGTTGGGCTGCTCCAAGTCCTTTTGTCATTAGGTTTTCCATTTGTTGCTTTGTGGGAATGTAGTTGGTTGTGATTACTCCTTTCTTGATTCTTTCCCTTACAAAACGACAGTCGATTTCTATGTACTTTGTTCTTTCGTGAAAAATTGGACTTCCTGCAATTTGTAATGATGCCTTGCTGTACAATGCAGATGTATAAGTTCCTTTACTTTGTTTCCCAGTTCTTCCAACATACCCTTTATCCACATGAGCTCTGCTATAACTGCTGTCATGCTTCTGTATTCTGCTTCTGCAGAGCTTCTACTAACAATTTGTTGCTTCTTAGATTTCCAAGATAGCAGAAAATTACCCAATTTCACCATATATCCTGTTACTGACTTCCTGGTATTTGGGCAGGCTACCCAATCCGAGTCACAATATATTATGAGCTCATTAGCAGTTCCACCTTTCAATAGAATCCCCAATCTTAAACTCTCTTTAATATATTTGACAACCCTTAAAGCTGCTTCCATATGTGATTCTTTAGGATGTTGCATGAACTGGTTCAACACTTGGACTGCAAAGCATATGTCTGGCCTTGTAATTATTAAGTACAACAGCTTGCCAATTAATTTTTGATAGCTACTTGCTTCCTGCAATTCTGCATCATCAATATTGCCAACATGTTTATCATACTCAACTGTGGTAAGCTTGTGGTTTTGTTCCATTGGTGTGGATACTGGCTTACAAGAACTTAGCCCAACTTCTGAGATTAGTTGCAAGTCATATTTTCTCTGATTGAGTAAAATACCCTTGTTGGATCTCATCACTTCAATTCCCATAAAATATCTAAGCTCCCCTAGTTCTTTCATCTTAAAGTTGCTGTGTAGAGTCTCATTTGCCTCCTGGATCAAACTACTACTACTTCCTGATATTAGAAGATCATCCACATATACCAATATAATGACAATATTTTCCTTATGCCTTTTGGTGAATAATGAATGATCATAAGAGCTTTGAGTGAAACCAACTTGCAATAGTGCATGTGTTAGCTTGATATTTCACTGCCTTGAGGCTTACTTTAGGCCATAGAGGGATTTAAGCAGTCGACATACCTTGAACTCCCCATGACTGTGAAATCCCTGAGGTAGCTATATGTGGACTTCCTCATATAAGTCCTCTTGCAGGAATGCATTATTAATATCCATTTGAAATAAAGGACAACCTTTAGATGCTGCAAAAGCAATGACAGTTCTAACAGTCACCATCTTAGCAACACGAGAAAAGGTTTGATAGTCCAAACCTTCCTGTTGTGTGTAGTCTTTAGCTACCAATCTAGATTTAAATCTATCAACCTCACCATTGGCCTTCTACTTGATTTTATACACTCAGTTGGAACAAATAGCTTGTTTATCAGGTGGAAGATCTACAGTCTCCCATGTATGATTGTCCTCCAAGGCTTGGATCTCCTGTTCCATAGCAAGCACCTAGTCTTGGTCTGCTGCTGCTTCTTTGTATAATGTAGGTTATACTAAGGCAGAAAAGGCTTGGAGATATGTCTGATATGCAGTTGAAAGTTGACTGTATGACAAATGGTTTGACATAGGATAGATGTGTTTCCCTAGTGGTTTAGTGGTGACATAATCCTTGAGCCAGATTGGCTGCTTGATTTGTCTGTGAGGTATAGTGGTTTCAATGGTTGCAACATGTGAAGATATATCAGAAGTTGAAGGTGGGGTGACCAACATGTCATTTTGAGTAGGTGATGCCTCCACCTGGGAAGGAATGAACTGCTAGTTTTCATTAACAGGAGTAGCTTCAGGATTATGAAGGTCTGATGTTGATGCATGATCTGTCAAGGCATCAGGTTCTGTTAAGGCAGGTGTAGAATTGTCATCCTCATCTTGTGGGGTAGATGATAGTGTATTTTGTGGAGCAGTTAGAGGAGGTAAATTGGGATCAAATGTATTCTCCGCAGACTGAGAAAACAATATTTCTTTATCATGGCTACTATAAGTCTGTTTAAAGGGGAAAACATATTCCTGAAATTTGACATTCATTTGGACCAAATAGCTTGTTTATGGCCTTGTACTTGATTTTGTACACCCATTTGGACCAAATAGCTTGTTTATCAGGTGGAAGATCTACAATCTCCCATGTATGATTGTCCTCCAAGGCTTGGATCTCCTGTTCCATAGCAAGCACCTAGTCTTGGTCTGCTGCTGCTTCTTTGTATGATGTAGGTTATACTAAGGCAGAAAAGGCTTGGAGATATGTCTGATATGCAGTTGAAAGTTGACTATATGACAAATGGTTTGACATAGGATATATGTGTTTCCCTAGTGGTTTAGTGGTGACATAATCCTTGAGCCAGATTGGCTGCTTGATTTGTCTATGAGGTATAGTGGTTTCAATGGTTGCAACATGTAAAGATATGTCAGAAGTTGAAGGTGGGGTGACCAACATGTCATTTTGAGTAGGTGATGCCTCCACCTGGGAAGGAATGAACTGCTGGTTTTCATTAACAAGAGTAGCTTCAGGATTATGAAGGTCTGATGTTGATGCATGATCTGTCAAGGCATCAAGTTCTGTTAAGGCAGGTGTAGAATTGTCATCCTCATCTTGTGGGATAGATGATAGTGTATTTTATGGAGCAGTTAGAGGAGGTAAATTGGGATCAAATGTATTCTCCGCAGACTGAGAAAACAATGTTTCTTTATCATGGCTACTATAAGTCTGTTTAAAGGGGAAAACATATTTCTGAAATTTGACATCCCTGCTAACTAAGACTGTATGAGTATCAGGATCACATAACCTATATCCTTTTTGTGTCTCAGAATATCCAATGAATATTGCTTTCCTAGCTCTGGGGGCAAACTTGTCTCTTTTAGGAAGATTACAAGCAAAGCTTTGACATCCAAACACTCTTAAATGGCCCAAGTTAGCTGGCTTCCCATAGAGCATTGCATAGGGTGTCTTGCCTTGTAACACTGATGTTGGTAGTCTATTAATTAAGTATGCAACAGTCCTAACACACTCACCCCAGAACTTCAGAGGTATCCCACTTTGAAACTTTAGAGCTCTAGCAACATCTAGAATATGCCTATGTTTTCTCTCAACTATACCATTTTGTTAAGGAGTATATGGGCAAATACTTTGGTGTATAATGCCATTCTCAGCTAGTAATTCATTACATTTGGCATTAAAGAATTCTGTGCCATTATCTGATCTCAGGGTCTTGATTCCAGTATCAAACAGTGTATTTGTTATTGCAATGAAATTCTTCAATACAACACACACTTCACACTTAGATTGTATTAAGCATACCCATGTGTATCGAGTAAAATCATCAACAACAGTCACAAAGTAATATTTAGGGTCCCCACATATCTAAATGAACCAGTTGAAAAGCTACTTTAGACTTGCTTACACTGTTAGGAAACTACAATATACTTTGTTTAGCTAGAGGACAGATGCTAAAATTTCTTGATTTCCCTGCACATATCTTGTCTTGTAGAGATGAGATATGTCGTATAGAGTTCCAGGATGCATGTCCTAGTCTGTAGTGCCATAACTGTGTTTGCTCTTCTTTCATTACTGCACCTACTGTTATACTTGTTGCTTGTGCATATTCCCTTAGTATGTAAAGACCATCAGACTCTCTACCAACCCCCAATACCTTGCCATTATAAAGTCCCTGCAACACACAAAAATCAAGGAAGAACTTCACTATGCAAGTGAGGTCTCTAGTGAGTTTTGATACTGACAACAAATTAAACTTGAAATCTGGCACATGTAGTACATCCTTTATACATTTGTCTCCTAAAATAGTAGCATTTCCAGTATACAATATCTCTGCTTTATTTCCAGTTGGCAATTGAACTCCTTGACCTCCAACTTGCTTTGTATCACTCATTATATTCTTATCACGAGCAATATGATGGGTTTCCCCTGAGTCTACTATCCAACTAGTTAAAGAAATATTGGATAGTAAAGTCATAATACCTTCCATGTTAGTGGAGCATTCTTCACCTCCTTGTTTGTTTAGAAGTCCTATAAGTTGCTAAAATTGTTCTTCAGTGAGGAAATGGCCTTGTGGCTGAGTGCTTGTACGTCCTGTTTCTTCAGTTCTTCCAGCATTAGCAAAAGTTCTGTTTCCTCCTCGCTGAGGTTTCTTTTTTCTTTTAAAATCAGCTAGATAGCCAATAATTTTGTAACAGTTTTCCTTTAAATGTCTCTTGTAACCACAATGTTCACAAATTAGTCCAAATTTCTTAGGTTTAAAACTCTGTCCTTTTCCTGCAAGCACAGTCAATGGATCTCTATTTGTGTCAACCACACCTAATGTTCTTTGACTCTTCTCCTGTATCTGTAACGACTCGGCCGGTCGTTACGAATAATTTAATCCCGATCCCCTAAATTTTTGTTTCCTCAATGCTATATCGTGGAGTATTAACTTGCCAGGATGTTTGGTTTTTGAATTCAGAGTGAAATGAGACACCTAGTTCCTAAGTTAAAGACTTAAGTTGAAAAGGTTGACCGAATATTGACTTATGTGTAAATGACTCCGAAATAGAATTTTGATAATTGCAATAGCTCTGTATGATAATTTTGGACTTAGGAGCGTGTCCGAAAAATTATTTGGAAGTCCGTAGTTAAATTAGGATTGAAATGGCTAAAATAGAAATTTAAGTGTTGAAGTTTGACCGGGGAGTTGACTTTTTGATATCGGGGTCAGAATATGATTCTGGAAATTTGAATAGGTCCATTATATTATTTATGACTTGTATGCAAAATTTGAGGTCAATCGGACTTGATTTGATAGGTTTCGGCATCGAATGTAGAAGTTAGAATTTCCTAGTTTCATTAAGATTGAATTGGGATATAATTCATGTTTGTAGCGTTGTTTGATGTGATCTGAGGCTTCGACTAAGTTTGTATAATATTTTAGGATTTGTTGGTGCATTTGGTTGAGGTCCAGAGAGACTCGGGTAAGTTTTGAATGGTTAACACATCAAATTTGGACTTAGAACAATTGAAACTTGATGCTGCTTACTGATGCAATCGCACATGCGGAAATTGCACTCCCAAGTGCGAGCACGCAGAAGAGAGCTTGGCATCGCAGATGCGAGAGGACCGCATAAGAGGACTATGCCTCGCAGAAGCGCGACTGCAGAAGCGGCACACGCATCGCAGAAGAGAAAATGGTGAGGAAGCCGGGCAGCGCAGGTGTAGAATTTTATTCGCAGATGCGGAGTCGCATCTGCGCTTGGCTCACCGCAGAAGCAAAGGCAGTCTTATGGGCAACCACATAATCGGAGTTTTGGGACGCACCTGCGAGACCGCAGATGCGGCTAAATGAGTCGTAGGTGCGAAAAAGCCCAGGAAAGAATATATTTGAAGGGTGCGAGAGTTTCTCTAATTTTGGACATTTTCAACACGGTTTTGGGCGATTTTTCAGAGAGAATTCATGGAAACACTTGAGGTAAGTCACTTGTGATCATTATTAGTCAATAATATTGGATTATTATTGACTATTTCAACTAGATTACATGTTCTTTAGGTGAAATTAGAGGATTTGGGCCTAGGGATTTCAAAATAAAAATTTAAAATTTGGAGGTCGGGTTGATGTTGGAATTTAGTAATTTTGGTATGATTGGACTCGTGGTTGAATGGGCGTTCATATTTTATAACTTTTGTAGGGTTCCAAGACGTGGGCCCTACGGGCGATTGTTGAGTGAAATTTCAAATTTTGTTGGAAACTTTGTATTTTCATATGGAATAAATTCCAATAATTTGTATTGATTGAATCGAATTAATTGTGACTAGATACTGGGCTTTCGGAGGCTAATTCGCGAGGCAAGGGCATATCAGAGTAAATAATTACCCGGTTCGAGATAAGTGACTTGTCTAACCTTGTGTCAGAAAAATTTCCCTTAGGATTTGGTATTGATATGAAAATTGTGAGGTGTTGAAAGTCCTGTACGTGAGGTGACGAGTGTGTACACGGGCTAAAGGTGAAAGATTATGTACTTAAATTGTATACTTCACTGTTTCATATTAATTTAATTCTTTTATCCTGTTATATTCATCATCATCGATCTATTTTTTTATATTTTAAATTTGCCTTACCTTTTTCCTGCAAATTGCTTTACCTGTTTAGATGAAACTTTGTTTTCTTTTATTCTGTGCTCATTATTTAAAAATTGAATTTCTTAATTGAATTATTATTAATATGACGTATTTGACATTAAAAATTTGCTATTGAGGCAAGGTGTTAAATTTGTGAAATATTATTTTTGTTTAGTTATTCACTTCCGAATATGTTGTAAGATTTTGTATTCATTGTGATTGAGTCGTGAGCTCCTTATTGTGGAAATAATATTGTTGTTGATTTATTTTGGCAAGTTGAAATATTTGGGTACTTAGGTGCAAATTGTGATATATTATGAAATTTATACGCATGTGGTAGTATAAAGTCTGGGTGTTGAAACGCATGCGGTGAGATAAGGGTAGCTTGATACGCGTGGCTAGTAGGGGAACTACTAGAAGTCATGCGGTGTGATAAGGGTGACAAAAACACAGGATGCCATTTCGAGAAAAATATTTTCTTTAAAATTAATATGAAAGCTCCTGCGGTGATATAAGGAAAATGAGATATTGTGAATTTATTTATGATTTGGGAATACAAGGCGGTACCTCGTGAGTGCCCTTGTTGATATTTCTCTATGGCTGCACTTGCTTTTGGTTACTTGTGTTTTTCTTTATATTTATAAATTCCTGTTTTCCTTCTGTGAGGTATTATTTGCCTTTATTCTATATAGTTGAATTATGACATATTACTTACTTGAATTATTTCCATTGTCATTATTATTATTATTATTATTATTATTATTATTATTATTATTATTATTATTATTATTATTATTATTATTATTATTATTATTATTATTATAATTATATTGATTAAACTTTCACCTTGTCTTTTATTACTTCCAGTAGCGCCTGACTTGACCTCGTCACTACTCTGCCGAGGTTAGGCTTGGCACTTACTGGGTATCGTTGTTGTGTACTCATACTACGCTTCTGCACATCTTTTTGTGCAGATCCAGGTACTTCCTACTAGACCATGTATTAGTGAGCTAGTCAGTACGCGGAGACTTCAAGGTACATCTGCCAGCGTTCGCAGACCTCGGAGTCCCAATCTATCTTTATTATATTGTTTTCCTTATCTTCATTAGACTCTGATATAGAGACACTTAGTATTTCTCTTAGAAGCTTGTGACTTATTTCTACCGGACTTTGAGAGTTGTAACTATTTGAATCGCGGTTTGATTTATATTATATGTTGAGATTTGAGTTTCGGTTTTGTATTTAGCATAATTAATAGGCTTACCTAGTCTTAGAGACTAGGTGCCATCACGACATCCTACGGAGAGAAATTGGGGTCGTGACATAGTTGGTATCAGAGCTCTAGGTTCATAGGTGTTATGAGTCACAAGAAGGTTTAGTAGAGTCTCGCAGATCGGTATAGAGACATCTGTACTTATCTTCGGGAGGCTGTGGAACTGCTAGAAAATGTTCACTTCTTTGATTCCTTATCATGCGCATTTGTTGACTTCGAAATTCTAAACCCTTGTCTTTCTATTCTCTCAAAGATGGTGAGGATACGCACAACTGGATCCGATGATTAGATACCCACGCCCTCTGTTGGAGCTGCAAAAGTCCGGGGTCGGGGCAAAGGCCGAGCCAGAGGCCGAAGAAGACCACGTGGTGTAGCTAGAGCACCACACGAGCTGCTGGAGAGGAGCCACCAGTAGCTCCAGTTGGAGAGCAGGCACCTGAGATTCCTGTTACTACCCTTGCACTTCAGGATACTCTTGCCCGGCTTTTGAGCATGTTTGTCACTCTAGCTCAGGTAGGGTTGGATTCTACTTGCTCTTGCCACATATCGGGCCGGGGGAGGAGGACAGACTACCGCCTCCCGTACCCTAGAGCCACAGGCCCGGGTTGACCATGCTCTAGAGGTTATTCTAGTGCAGCCAGTTGTCCCAGTTCGGCCCGAGGTTAGGGCAGTAGTTTCAGATGAGGAGAAGCTCAGGCTCAAGAGGTACAATAAGTACCACCCTCCTACCTTCACTGGCTTGGCGTTAGAGGGTGCCCAGAGTTTTCTTGAGGAGGCCACCGTATCCTCTGTACTATGGGCATTGCGGAGACTAGTGGGGTTCACGACATTCTAGCTTAGAGAAGCGGCCTACTAGTGGTGGCGAGCATACGAGTTGGATTGTCCAGCTGAGGCAGCTTCACTCACTTAGACTCAGTTTTCAGATATGTTCTTGAGAGAATATATTCCTCAGAGTCTTAGAGATACATGGCACGTAGAGTTTGAGCAGTTGTGTTAGGGTTCTATGACCATGTCAGAGTATGCAGTCTGATTCAGTGATTTGGCTAGGTATGCACCAACCCTGGTTGCTAGTATCAGATTCAGTATGGCCCAAGAGCTGGAGATGGACATTGCATACCAGCAGATGGTGTCAATTGCTAGGAGATTGGAGGGTATGCGGATCCGGGAGAAAGAAGAAAGGGAAGCTAGGAGACCTCGAGATTCTTGCACATATCACAATTCTCGTGCCCCACCTGCAGCCCGTCATGGTAGAGGCTCTGTGGGCCTTCCTATTCATTCAACACTTCCAGCTGCCAGCGGTACTCCGACTACTCCCAGACCTCAGGTTCCATATTATGCACCGCCAGTGTCTACTGTACCTCCTGTACGGGGTACTTTTAGTGATCAGTCCAGTCGATCAGGACCGAGCCAGTCCTAGCAGCCACATCCTCCAAGGGCTTATTTTGAGTATGGTGACACTCGTAATATAATGAGGGATTTCCCTAGACTTAGGAGGGATGCACCTTCATAGATTTCTCAGGCCCCACCTATTCCACAGGGCCCTCAGGCTTCTCAGGCCATGATTACTGCACTAGTTGCTATACTACCTGCACCGCCAGCTAGAGGTGGAGGTCGGATAGGTAGATGTCTACCTAGAGGGGGAGGCTATGCCAAATATTATTTCCTTCCTGCTAGGACGGAGGCAGTTTCATCTGCTTCTGTTATCATAGGTATTGTTCCGGTCTGTCATAGAGATGTATCAGTCTTATTTGATCTAGGCTCCACTTATTCTTATGTGTCATATTATTTTGCCCCGTATTTGGGCGTATCCCGTGATTCTTTAAGTTCTTCTATTTATGTATCTACACCCGTTGGTGATATTATTGTTGACCGCGTGTATGGTCGTGTTTGATTGTTATCAATGGTTTTGAGACCAGAGCTGATTTATTATTGCTTAGTATGGTGAATTTCGATATTATTTTAGGCGTGGACTGGTTGTCTCCCTATCACGCTATCCTTGATTGTTACGCCAAGACGATGACGTTGGCTATGCCAAGTTTATTGCGACTAGAGTGGAGAGGTACCTTAGATTATGTTCCTAGCAGGGTTGTTTCATTTCTTTAGGCTCAACGAATGGTTGAGAAGAGGTATAATGCGTATCTAGCCTATGTGAGAGATGTTAGTGTTCCTACCGTGGAGTCAGTTCCTGTAGTAAGAGATTTTCCAAATGTATTTCCAGCGGATCTTCCGGGTATACCGCCCGACAGAGATATTGACTTTGGCATTAATTTGTTACCGGGCACCCAACTCATTTCTATTCCACTATATCGTATGGCCCAGCAAAATTGAAAGAATTAAAAGAGCAGTTATAGGAACTGCTTGACAAGGGTTTTGTTCGGCCCAGTGTATCACATTGGGGTGCTCCTATCTTATTTGTGAAGAAGAATAATAGTTCTATGCGGATGTGTATTGATTACCGCCAGTTGAACAAGGTTACAATGAAGAACAGGTATCCATTGCCACGTATTAATGACCTATTTGATTAGCTTCAGGGTGCCAGGGTGTTCTCTAAGATTGACTTGTGTTCAGGCTATCATCAGTTGAAGATTCCGGAGCCAGATATCCCGAAGACTGCTTTCAGGACTCGGTATGGTCACTATGAATTTCTTGTAATATCTTTTGGGCTGACCAATGCCCCAGCAACATTTATGCATTTGATGAACAGTGTATTTCAGCCCTATCTTGACTCATTCATCATTGTGTTTATTGATGACATTCTGGTATATTCCTGGAGTCGGGAGGATTATGAGCAGCACCTGAGGACTGTGCTTCAGACTTTGAGAGAAAAGAAGTTATATGCGAAATTTTCAAAGTGTGAATTCTGGCTTGATTCAGTGGAATTTTTGGGTCATATAGTTTCGTGCGAGGGGATCAAGGTAGATCCGAAGAAGATTGAGACAGTGCAGAGTTGGTCCAGACCGTCCCCAGCTACGGAGATCCGGAGTTTCCTTGGTTTGGTAGGGTATTATCGCCGATTTGTAGAGAGTTTCTCTTCTATTGCTACACCTATGACCAAAATGACCTAGAAAGGTGCTCCGTTCAGGTGGACCGAGGAATGTGAGGAGATCTTTCAAAAGTTCAAGACAGCTTTGACTACACCCCAGTATTGGTGTTGCCTACAGGTTCAAGGTCTTATACTGTGTATTGTGATGCGTCACGTATTGGTCTCGGCGTAGTGTTGATGCAAGACGGTAGGGTGATTGCCTATGCGTCCAGACAGTTAAAGGTACATGAGAAAAATTATCCGGTCTACGACCTCGAGTTAGCAGCTATTATTCATGCCTTGAAGATCTGGCGGTATTATTTGTACGGTGTCCATTGTGAGGTTTAGACCGATCGCCGGAGTCTACAACATCTGTTTAAATAGAAGGATCTTAATTTGCAAAAACGGAGATGGTTGGAGTTGCTTAAGGATTATGACATCACCATTCTTTATCATCCCTGAAAGGCCAATGTGGTGGCCGATGCCTTGAGTCGCAAAGCGGAGAGTTTGAGCAGTTTAGCATATCTATGTGTCCAGTAGATGCACCGTGAAGAAAGATAGCATCATATTTCCTATTGAAGAAAAATAAAAATACAAGTAGCATAATTGTGAGGATATTCTACCTTAGTGCCGCCTTCTGGTTCAACCTGAGTCGATTGGGCTTTATTCATGGCATCAAAATATAAGATACTAGTATATTTTTGGCGCAATTATTGCTAAATCCATTGTTAATTAGCAAGTTTACCGAACAATGGAATATATATTTTCAAGTACCATAGTTCAGTTCATTTGATACTCCAGTTTAATACATCAGACAAATTTGATTTTCTATACGAACAAAATGTTAGGGTTTAAAAATCATTCCTCATTAAAAAAAAATAAAAGAACTTGATATGCATGATGACTAGTTTTGAATATTATCTGTGCAAAGGGATTTGAGGTAGCTGAACATTGTGTCGTACATCTGTCTTATGTTTAAGCTATATTTTTTACGCTTTTAGCACATGGTCTCTATTGAAATAGATTTATTTTGGACATTTTCTTCTTTCCGAGTCTTTCTTTAGTTCTTATGCATTTATTTCCTTTGTTATTCTTAAGTCATTAAGATCCACTTGCCATTTGGATATTGTGTCTTCAAAAAGTTCGTGCTCAATTTGGTAAGTAATAGACATTAAATGGTAAGAACTCAAAGATTTATAGATCATTGATCGATCACATAGAAATTTCACACATGCTAGGGTATCATAGGGTCTTGGAGAGAGAAACTCTATGATACCCTAGCCCGCGTGAAATAGTCATAGAGTTGTATTGTATTGTGTCCAAAGCCAGCTATATTTCAGCTGAGACATTGGTTTCAATATTTCAGCTGAGACATTGGTTTCTGCAGCAAAATGGTCTTCCCTTCTTTTTACTTTCAATGTGAATGTAAAGCTACCAATGGAGGACCGAGAAACTGCTTAACCTTGCACATTTGTAACAGTGACTTTGGAATATACATAAATAAAAAGAATTCTTTTAAGGAGAAAAGTAAAGTAGGCAATGGAGAAATCTTGTTTAGATTTCAAGATAAGCAAAAATGTAATTAAGGATATAAAAAAATAAGCAAAAATGTAATTAAGTGAATTTTATCAATTTTGGTCATGCTTTTTGTGAAGAAGCACCTTGGTTCAATGGTTTAAATGCACACAAATGAATAGGTTACGAGGTTTTTCACCTACCATTTCGCTTTAACAGTAGAAGAAAACACACATATTAGGAATAGAAAAAAGAAAAAGAGTGAAAAACAGTAAAGGAAAACACTAGTGTTCCCTTGGTGTCATACAAAATAGAGTCCTGTACGAAATATTGGATATATAAAGAAAGATTTTTATTAGAGAATTAGGTTAGATGAATTCATGATTAATATTATCTAAAGGAATTGACTTATTACGTTGGTTGATAATCCACCTCCTCCCCCCCCCCCTCCCCCCAAAAAAAAACTCCCACAAACATATTTATCATCCAATCAAACTAGCTTTTCCCCAAGGGACTCATCATTACATTCTTTGCATCCTTCCGACTTTCTTGCTCCACCTTTGAAACCATTGTATGGGTGTTAGTGTGAGCCTTTACCTTCTGTGGCTCAGTTACATTAAAATGATAGGTATTCCTCTTGAGTGTCGTGTTACTTTGTAGATAGATGAAGATTTTGACATCAGATACAAAATTTTGGTTTTCGTAATTTTGATAAACAAATCCGATATTTCCATTTGTAGCATGACTAATCTTGCCTCTTCTCATGCTTTGATGAACATACAAGCTCAAATCTTGATGCTAGAGAAGCACAAGTGGAGACCATGTTTTCTACAACAATGGAAGTTTATTGGGCTCACGAAGGTACCAATGGATATGGAGAATTGGGCCACAAATTTAAAATGCTTACACTAATTAACCTTAGTCCACTTGAGGCCCAAGAATCTCAAAAAATTGAAGAAGTCCAAGAATCCATTTAAAGGCTCAATATGCTGAAAATAAACATCCATGATTAATTTTTCTAAGCTCCTGCTTCAAAAACGTGATTTACTTTTTATTTCTTTGTCCTTCCTTGATTCAACGTTTCTTGCAATCTTATGAGGATTGAGGAACGAGTGGGTACGCTTTCGCTAGTTTTGTAAAAAACTTTAGCGGGGTGCTTTTTTTTTCTCTCTTCTTTGTGCTTGTGAGGTGCAAAACCTTGAAAGTACATCAATTTGGTATCAGAGCACAAGTTCTAGGTCCGAATTCTTGAATTGCTATCTTGTTCATCATTTCGCCAGACAAGAACAAGCTCGGGATTTTCTTCAATTGATGAACAACTTCAGATTGAAAGATTAAGAACTACAACCCTTGAACGAGATAACGAAGAACTTAAAGTGCAGCTCGATGGCTTTAAAGTGCAACTAGATGACTTAAAGAAATCAATGCAAAATCTGACTGAATTGGTTGAAGGTTTGGCGACTCAAAATCAGTGCCCAAATCCGCCACAATGCCTACAACTGCCGCCACCACCAAGACACAATATACTAGTGCTACCTCGACATCTTCCACTTCGAGATCTACTAATTCAACCGCGTAGAGCAGGACATATTGAGCAAGTGGAAGAAGCTACAGCTGACCAAGGCATGAGGGTACCAAGGCACCATGCTTACTATGATAGAAAACCAGATTCAAAATACTCAAATAATCAAGGTAGTAAAGAGTATGACTCTAATGAAGTCCAGTATCAACATGATAGAAGGAGACCTCAGAGAAGGCCACACAATAATAATCGAGAGAGGTATCAGCGTGATGATATTAAGCTTGAAATTTCGGAGTATGATGGCAAATCTCAAGGCAATGAATTCATTGATTGGCTTATAGCTATTGAGCATGTTTTTTATTATAAAGAATATTCTGATGAGAAGAAGGTCAAGCTTGTTGCTATAAAGCTTAGAGGTTATGCATCGCTATGGTGGGTAAACCTCAAAAGAGAGCGAGAGCTTGAAGGAAAAACACGAATTCGCACTTGGGAGGGAATGAAACGAGAATTGCACAAACAGTTCTTGCAAGAGGCATATGAAGAAGATTCTTACTTGAAGTTTCATTCTTTTAGATAAGGGACTTTATCCATGGATAAGTACACAAGAGAATTTGTATTTCTTAGGCTCAAGAGTGACATGAAAGAAAAACCAACCTGCCTAATTGCTGGATATTTGTCTGGATTAAATAAACCTATTGCGAATGTGATACGATTGCAGCCCCATTGGACCTTTGGATATGTCAAACTAGCCAAGGTCGTAGAGACACAACATAGGGAAGTCAAAGCCAAGTTTTCATCAACTACCATAAAAAGCCAAACGCTTACAACCATGGGAGTGCTAGTTTGAGCACTACAATATTTCTACAACAAAACCAAGTGTTCAGAAAGTTGAAGGGAAGCCCATGACTTCAACAACTATATTTAAAAAGAGATGCCATAAATCTGGAGGATTTGGGCATATGCAAGCTGATTGTCCAAACAAAAAGGCATTCACCATCCTTGAAGGCACAACTGATAGAAGAAGATTATCATGAAGAGCAGCATGATAACAACTTGGAAGAAGTAGCTGAATATGGAGATGATGGAGAATACCTTATGATCCAACAAGTTCTTCGTTCAGATTCTAGCAAGGAAGAACCATAGTTGGGACACAATATTTTCCATACACGTTGTATATCTAACAAAAATATTTGTATGCTCATCATTGATTCGGAAAGTTGTATAAATGTAGTTTCTGAAGAAATGGTTATCAAATTGGGGTTTGAGACAGAGCCATTGCAGAAGCCATACCGCATGAGGTGGCTGGATGAAGGAAGGAATGTACAGATTAATAAATGATGCCTTAGTCCTTTCTCTATTGGAAAGAATTACCAAGATAGGGTATGGTGTGATGTAATGCCTATGGATGCTTGCTACTTGCTGCTTGGGAGACCATGGGAATATGACAGAAAGGCAATTCATGATGGCTTCAAGAACACTTACTCTTTCGTCAAGAATGGAAAGAAGATCAAATTGCTCCCAATGAACTCGGAATATTTAAAGAAGTCAAATTCTAAAATGAAGGAGACATACATCACAAGAGCTAAGATAGAAGAACACTTGAAGGAAAGAGAGGAAGTACTTGTTGTAGTACCTAATGAAGTGGAATATATCACCAAGAAAGAGTCATTGGAAGTCATTGACCCACGACTTCAAGCAATATTAGATGAGTTTCATGATGTTGTTTCTGACTAAGTTGCTTAGACATGGCAGTTTAGGTACCGCACCCGTGTCGACATGATACTAGTATGAGTGTGGGTATGGGATCCATACCGGATCTGGTCAAACAATTTTGGGTACTTTGACCATGACAGACGGAAAAATTTGAGACGAAATACAATTTAATTCTCGAAATTATAATCAAAACTAGGGTAAATTTAAAGAAAATAACAAACCTTATCTAGAAAATCTATCATTTACTTATATACAACTTGAGAATAAAAAACAAATCCCCTATTTTTATTTTTTTGAGTTATTTTTAGTCGGAGGGAGCATCCATATCCGTACTAGGATCCGTATCCCCGAAACTTAGAATTTACATCCCATAGGATCCGACCTCTAGATCCGCACCTGTGTCTGACTCCCGCACCCGTGTCCGAGCAACTTAGGTTTCTGATACTACGCCTTCTTCCTTACCACCAATGAGGTTAATTCAACATCAAATTGATCTACTTCCGGGCCCACCACTTCCTAATAAAGGAGCATATCGAATGAATCCAATACAGCAAGAGGAACTACTAGATCGTGGACTAATAAGGGAAAGTTTAAGTCCTTGTGTTGTACCTGCCTTGCTCGTTCATGTGAAAGATGGACGTTGGCGCATATGTGTTAATTGTCGTGCTATTAATAAGATCACCATCAAGTATAGATTTCCTATTCCTTGGCTTGATGACACTTTTGATCAATACATGGGGCCAAGATATTTTTTAAAATTGATTTGAAGAGTGTCTACCACCAAATTCAAATGAAGGAGGGTGATGAATGGAATACCACATTCAAGAATAGCCAGGGGTTGTATGCATGGATCGATATGCCATTTGGGCTATTTATCGCTCCTAGCACGCTTATGAGGCTCATGACCCAAATCTTTTAGCTATACATGGGAAAATTTATTGTTGTTTATTTGATGATATACTTATTTATAGCAAGGATGATCAACAACATTTGAAGCACTTGAAGATTTTTGAAGTTTTAAGAGAGCAAACTCTTTATGCCAACTTGAAGAAGTGCAAGTTTGTTTCTAAGCAAGTCTGTTTTCTCGGTTATATTGTCTCTAGTAAGGGAATTCATGCCGGCTCGGGAAAGATTGAAGCTATTTCTAGATGGCCTATTCCGTAAAGCTTAACAGAGGATTCACAACTTTCATGATTTGGTTTCTTTCTATCGACGTTTTATAAAGAATTTTAGCTCTCTTGTTGCTCCTATTACCGAGTGTTTGAAGAGAAACTTATTTAAATGGACGGATGCTGCCCAAAAGAGTTTTGAATTGATTAAGACAAAGATGGCTCAATCACCTATGTTTGCTTTGCCCAACTTTGATGTAATCTTTGAAGTTAAATGTGATGCTTCCGGAGTTGGGATTGGAGCTGTTCTTAGTCAAGAAGGTAGACCTATTTGCTTATTTTAGTGAGAAGCTTAATGATGCATGGTTAAAGTATTCTACTTATGACAAGGAGTTCTACGCCATCATCTGAGCTATTTCTCATTGGAGTCACTATCTTTTAACTCGAGAATTTGTGCTTTATTCTGATAATGAGGCCTTGAAGTATGTGAATAGCCAACAGAAACTCAACATTAGGCATGCCAAGTGGGTAGAAATTTTGCAAGCCTTTCACTTTGTCATTAGAAGGTCAATCAAGTAGCTGATGCATTAAGTCACAAGCCTTATTTTGTTTCTGCCATGCAAATCACTATTGTGGGTTTTGAGCACATAAAGGAATTATATGCAACATATCCAGACTTTGGAGCTATTTGGGGTCAATGCTGGGAGGGTCCTAGCGTATGTTTGTGCTTAGGGATGACTATCTTTATTATGGTAAGCAACTTTGTATTCCACAAGGAACTTTGCCTGAATTTATAGTCGGTGAGTCCTATGAGCGAGGGTTAGCTGGCCACTTTGGGCAAACAAAGACTCTACGCTTAGTTCAAGAAAACTTTTATTGGCCTAAGATGGTTCGGGATGTCAATAAGCTTGTTATAAGATGTGAAACTTGTATAAAGGCAAAAATGCATAAAAACAATTAGGGCCTTTACACTCCTTTGTCAATTCTTACACAACCTTGGGAAGACATTAACATGGACTTTGTGTTGGGCCTTCCAAGGACTCAAAGAGGTAAGGATTCCATCTTCGTGGTCGTTGATCAATTTTCGAAGATGACTCATTTTATTCCTAGCGATAAGATTTCAGATGCAACAAATATTGCTTATCTCTTCTCTGATCATATTGTGAAATTACATGGAATTCCCAAAACTATTGTTTGGGATTCGAGGTTCCTAGGTCATTTTTGGAGGACTTTATAGGCTAAACTTGGTACTAAGCTAACATCTAGCACTTCTCATCTTCCCCAAACTGATGGGCAAACCGAAGTTGTCAACCGGAGTTTAGGTACTTTGCTTCGCGGGTTAATAAAGAAAAATCTCAAAGAGTGGGAACCATTACTTCCTACTGCTGAGTTTGCCTTCAACAAGTCAACCAATTGTACTACGGGAAAGAGTCCATTCGATGTTGTCTATGGTAAGAATCCTCTTGGACCACTTGATCTTTCCCGTCTTCTAGTCACTCTTCTTTTAGTGGAGATGCTACTCATTGAGTGTAGCAACTCAAGAAATTACACGAGAAAGTTTGGGCACGTATCGAGAAGCAAAATGCTAAATACAAAGAAAAGGCTGATATACGTAGGAAACATGTGGTGTTTAAGGAAGGCGACTTGGTTTGGGTTCATTTGAGTAAGGAGAGATTTCTAAACTGGAAGTTTTCGAAATTACATAAGCGAGCTGATGGACCTTTTAAGATACTGTAAAAGATTGGTGATAATGCTTATCGTTTGGAGCTTCCCAATGACATTGAAATATCACCTATCTTCAATGTAGCAAATCTTGCTCCCTACTATTCCGATGACTCGAGGGCGAGCCCTTTTCAACCTAGGGGAGAATGATGAACCTACAAGCTCAAATCTTGATGCTAGAGAAACACAAGTGGAGGCCATATTTTCTACAACAATGGAGGCTTATTGGGCTCATAAAGGTACCAATGGATTTGGAGAATTGGGCCACGAATTTAAAATGCTTACACTAATTAACCTTGGTCCAATTGAGGCCCAAGAATCTCAAGAAATTGAAAAAGTCCAAGAATCCATTCAAGATTAGGATTTCTTTTCCTTCAAGATTAGGATTTCTTAATTCTTGTTTTAGTAGGATTATATTTATAGTTCTAGTCAAACTAGTATTATTAGTTGATAGCCCATTCCTACTAGAATTCGTTTTCCTATTTTAGTTAGGATAAGTGTTCTTAGTCATATTCTTATTCTAGTTTCATTAGGATTAGTTTTTCTTAACCTTTAAGTTTTACTCATTGTAAGGCTTATTTAAAGGGCTCAATATGATGAAAATAATCATTGGTGATTTACTTTTATTTCATTGTTCTTCCTTTATTCAATGCTTCTTGCAATCTTGCGGGATTGAGGAACGAGTGGGTAAAGTTCTTTTTATCTTACCTTCTTCTCACGTGAGTTTGAAGAACGCTTTCGCTAGTTTTGTTAAAAACTTTTGCGGGGTGCTTTTATTTTTCTCTCTTCTTTATGTTTGAGAGGTGCAAAACCTTGAAAGTACATCATGCTTGGAAGTGGATCTTTCACTTCAGGGGCTGTTGACCAGTAATGACTATGTTGCTATGAGATGTCCACAAGAAGAGATGACATTCATTTAATTTCTTTCGCGTTGCTTTGCAATTGAATTTCTGTGTGGGATGTAGTAGCTAACTAGTAAAAATCCCCTCAGATGTTTTTATCTATTTGAAGTGTAATGCACATTGTTTAGTAGAGTAAGCTGATGGGATTGTTATGTAGCCTTAGTATGCAAGATTTCAGTACAGGTATTATTTTGCAGACAAATTTCAGTTGCATCAATAGAAAGAGCTATATGGTAAGCAAGTAATATGCTAGATGAGCAGGTAAGAAGAATTCAACATTTTATTCATTCACTTATAAAAGAAAAGTTGTGTATATTCTTGGAGATACTAACAAGAGCATTTCCTGCTCAGTATATTCTAGCCAATGTGAGAGAAAGGAAGGTCTGTTGACCTAGAGCAAGTGAAGTGTATTAAAGACGAGGATGACAGAGTATTGATGGAAGAGGCACATATTAGGCGTAGCATACTTCCATAAACTCCTAAATGAAGAGGGAGACAGAGACTTTGTGTTGCGTGATTTGGAGCACTCCGAGAGTTGTCGAGATTTTGGTTATTGTAGGTGTGTTAAAATTGATGAGGTCAAGAGGGCTATGCGTAAGAGCAGGGGGATAGCGACTGGGCCATACGAAATTCTAATTGAATTTTGGAAGAGCGTGAGCAGGGCAAGCTTGGAATGGTTCACTAGGTTGTTTAACATCATTTTAGGACGAAAAAGATGCTCGAAGAATGGAAATGGAGTATGATGATTCCGTCATACAAGAACAAGGGTGATATCCAAAATTGCAATAATTATAGGGGTATCAAGCTGCTGAGCCATACTTTGAAAGTTTGGAAGAGGGTGGTGGAAGCAAGGGTGAGGAAGAGTCTCTATTTTTGAAAACCAGTTCAGATTCATGTCGAATTGTTCGATTACGGAAGTCATTCATCTTGTAAGGAGGTTGGTAGAGCAGTATAGGGAGATGAAGAAGGACTTGCATATGGTGTTCATTGATCTAGAGAAAGTATACGACAAAGTCCCAATGGAGGTTCTTATGGAGATATTTTGAGGCTACATGTGTTCCTGTAGCTTACACTAGGATGACTAATGACATATATGATGGAGCTAAAACTCGGTTAAGGATAATGGGAGGGGAGGGGGACTCCAACCACTTTCCATTTGTGATGGCGTTGCACCAGGGGTCAACTCTTAGCCCATTTTTATTTGCCTTGGTGTTGGATACACTGACGCGTCACATTCAAGGGGAGGTGTCATGGTATGTTATTGGCGGAAGATATTGTACTAATTGACTAGACTCGAATCGGCGTTAATGCGACACTGGAGGTTTGGAGATACACCCTAAAGGTTTTAAGTTGAGTAGGACCAAGGCAGAATACGTGGAGTATAAGTTCAGTGATGTGATCAATGAAACGGACGTGGCCGTGAGACTTGATACACAACTCATCCCCGAGAGAGATAGCTTCATGTATCTGGGTCTTTAATCCAAGAAAATAGGGAGATTGACGAGGGTGTTACACATCTTATTAGAGTGGGGTGGGTGAAATGGAGGCTCGTCGGTGTCTTATGTGATTAGAATATGCCACTTAAACTTAAATGTAAGCTATACAGAGTGGTAGTTAGACCGACTATGTTGTATGGGGCAGAGTATTGGCCAGTCAAGAACTCCCATGTCCAAAAAATGAAAGTAGCAAAACTGAGGATGTTGAGATGGATGTGTAAGCATACCATGATGATAGTATTAGGAGTGAGAATATTCGGGCTAAGGTAGAAGTGTCCCCCATTGAAGACAAAATAAAGGAAGCGAGACTTAGATGGTTTGGGCATGTGAAGAGGAGAAACACAGATGCCAAGGAGGTGTGAGAGGTTGGCCTTGATGGATCTGAGAAGAGGTAGAGGTTGGCCAAAGAAGTATTGGAGAGATGTGATTAGACAAGATATGCTTCAGCTGACCGAGGATATGATCCTTGATAAAGGTGTGGAGGTCGAAGATTAAGATTGATTGTTAGTAGGTAGTTGAGTGTGTTTCCTAACAATTTCAATGTTATTAGTGGCAGACTTGTATTCTAACATTGTAGATTTCTATCACTACATGTTATTCCTTTCGCCTCGTTTTTTTTTTATCTTGTTCTCGTTACTGCTTGTTGCTACTACTCTATTTTTATCTTTCCTCGTGTTGAGGGTGTACTTGAAGAAACAACCTCTCTACGTTTACTGTAGGGGTAAGATCTGCGTACTCACTATCTTCCCCAAACCCCATTTGTGAATTATATATATATATATATATATATATATATATATATATATATATATATATTGTTGTTGTTATAGGTTTTATGTCAATAACTTAAAGTTACTCTCTGGCAAATCTTATTAATACACATTTATCTGTAGTCGTCCTCTTAAATTTCTTTTCTTTTCCTAAGACTCCTTTTGCATTACCTTGTAAGCGTAAGTCTATTACGTATTTAATTTGAGCGTAAAACATCAAAAAACAAAGTATTAATAGAAAGTTTAGGTTTTAGATTTGGTATCCATTTTGGATGCCTCTAAGTTGCTCACGGATCCGAGTGTCAGATTCGGCAAAATCTAAATTATAAGATTCGGGAGTGCGTATCCATACTTGGATACTGGTGGGGGATTCGGCTAAAAAAATTCAAAATTGTAAAAAATAGAGCTTTATAGATATTATAAATTTTGAGAGATACTCCCCATCTATAATCGCTGCTACTATCTACCAGAAATCCGAACTCATAATACGGCCCCTTGAATTCTTGGTTTTTCTGAAACACAAAACAGCAAATAACTAAGAATAAGAGGCTATTTCTCAAAAAGATCCATTCTTCTCCTACTTTTCTTTCCAGAAGACCCACATGGTGGCTAGCTGGGCAACGTCGTCCAGTTCTTGGAATAAGATCTCTTGTACTTCATGGCTTTGAGAGAGGTTTAGCTATGCCCTGCATCTTTACTTCCTTCTTCTTGCGCTCCAGCCTCCAGCTATTCATCCATCCTTCACTGAACCCGACATCACCCATGGCACCCCTAACCAAGAATAAACCACCAATTGCATGAAGCTACCTGGCAATATGACTAGAGGTGATCCATGTCCTCTCTTTTGAACATCTACACATGAAGTATCAACTAACATATGTAATCCTCCTTTTTTATGTTCTTTGCTGTCAGAATCGTACCCCTTACTGCCAACCAAGCGAAGAAACAGATGTTCCTAATTCCTAGATCCTCTAGGAATCCAACTAACATATGCTGGAAACTGACTCCTCTCTTACCAACATCATAGGGTAGTATGACTTTACTGAAAAAGCACCATCACTAGCCTCCCACCTCCACGATCTTGGTCAGTGAGCATATATTCTGTTTGTAGAGCATTTCCATGAACTTTCGGAATTCGTCCACCTCCCAATCTTGTTAATTAATTCTTTCTTTTCTCTTGGACAAAGGGAATTAAAATACCAATGTATACGCTGAACCACTGTTTTGGCATTATATATTTTGTATAAATAATAGTCTGAATAAGAGTATGATACTAGACGGCTAGAGAAGAGAGAGGCAGAAAATTTTGTCAAGACTAAGTTCAGCCATACTTAATTCCCTTTTCAATGTACTACTGAGGTTATTTAAGTTTTAATTAATGTGTCAGACTGTATAAATTTCTTGAGAAGACGAAGTAAATTGTATGGTTGTAACCAACCCTAAAAGAAGAACAGTATGGTGGTAACCTACTGAGGTGTTACGTGATAGAAGGATGACTACCAAAGTGAAAGAGATTTTCTATAGAATAGTTATAAGACCGGCAATGTTATATGATAGTGAATGTTGGGCTACTAAATTCCAACATATCCATAAGATGGATGTGCGGTCATACACGATTAGATAAGATTAAAAATGACCACACTGGCCAATTAATAGCACGCAATGAGGGTAAATTGAGAAAAGGTCGTTTGAGATGGTTTGGTTATGTCCTGCGTCACCCTACAGATGCACCGGTCCGTAATTGTGAAAATATGGTGAGTGAAGGTGTTATGAAAGTTATCTCGAAAGACCTACAAATTCGTGGAATCAATGTAGATTTAACTAAATATATGGCACAATGGAAGAAAAAGATCCATATAGGTGATACTTACTAGTTAGGAATTTGCTTTAAATTTGTTATAGAACTTTATATATATATATATATATATATATATATATATATATATATATATATATTGTTGAGGTTTTGTTTTTAAGATGAAATAGTCTTAAAATGAGGGTGAATGGGAAATGGAGGGAAGATGAAATTTTTGAGTAAAATTTTAAGTTTCCCCCTCTTGACAATGAGACATTGTCCCATATTGGAAGATGAAAAGATTTTTGGTGGGTATATATATAATTGCTCTTCTTGTAGCTCTTAAAGAGTTAAGAAGAAAGCAGGCCTCGCGCCGTCATCGTCGCCGCTCGCTCGGCTTCGGCTATGGCTATGGCTACGGCTTCGGATTCGGATTCGGATTTGGTCAAATGATTGATTGATTAATTCATTAGCTCCACCATGGAGGGTGAACGATTGTTCTTCTTCAACACTGGCTGCTATATATATGTGCAGCAGTTGTTGAAGAAAGACACACAACACACAATATACAAGACACAAAACTGAAATCGCTCAACAGATTTGGCTATACATTACACTCCTTTCTCTCAACATTTCCATACGATTTTTTGAGTTTCTACTCCTTCGTTCTGCATTGTTTTAACTTCAAACAAAGCAACTGTAAGTGTGATTTGTTACCGAACTTTATGTTTGCTGAAACACTGGGGTAGAGCAGTTATATATATCGAGCTTTATAAGGCGGTACAACTATTTTACTTACTATATTGAGAGAGTTGAGTCAATATCAGCAGGTGAGCATATCTTCAGATTATCTTTGACTCCCAGTTACTTTCAGTTATTATATTATCAGTTCAGTTTCAACTTTCAGTATATTGCCTTACATACTCGATACATTATTTCGTACTGGCATCCCTTTTTTGGGGGCGCTGCATTTCATGCGTGCAGGTTCAAATAGATAGATGGGTAGACCTCATCATTAGGTGTTGCCCGAGTTCATCTTGATCGGTAAGCTCCATGCCCTTCGGAGTTGCCGGGTCTAGAGCTTTATGTACATCTTGTGTATATATGTATATATGATATTAGTAGGTCGGGGCCCTGTTCCGATCACAGTATATCCATCAGTAGAGGCTTGTAGACCTATCCTGTCAGTTAGTGCAGTATGTTGGGCTTGTAGGCCTTTTATGTATATTTTGTTGGTTTGCCAGCTGTAGTAGTTATGACGGCCTTGTCGGCCCAGTATTATATTGATGTTTAGTCAGCGTTCGCAATTATCTTGCAATGTGGCCCATGGCCAAAGTATGATATTATATGCTCAAAGTCCCTTAGTCGCAAGTTGGTACGCAAGGATAGGTGAGGCATCAGGTGCCGGTCTCGCCCCCCAGGTTCGGGGCGTGACAAGTATTATCACTCATGATTATGCCGAGGTCCTACGACTCGATCCATAATAATGTATACACTACCGAGGGTCGAGCAGTACGAACCACGGATGCATCTATCTACTGTCGAGGCGTTCGGCCTGTTCCACAAGAAGAGAGGATACTTTATAAGCATTTGACTTAAATGTTATTAAAGGCTAATAGACAATGTAATACAAATTCCATTAACGGTCTTTCACAATTCCTCTAACAAGTTCTATTATCATTTAGGCACTTTAATTAACAAGTAGGGTGCAAACATTTTAAATAATTTATGATTTGGGTATCCTAAAAACAACCGGACATAAGCATAATTAGTATCTACGCACGGACTCTCGCCACCTCGTATGAACGTAGCCCCCACAATTAGAAGCAAACATTAATTTAAATCACATATGGGGTAAATTTCCTCTTATAAGGTTAGATAAGAGACTTACCTCGTCTCAAAGCTCACTTTCTGGCCTCAATTCAATCTAAAGCCTCAACTCGGTGCCGAACAATTCGAAACTAGTCAAATATTGTTTAAATCAATCAATATATGTTCAAAAGTTCATATTTTAACTATTAGAGTGATTACCCAACCCCAATTGAAGTATTCCTAAAATTCATCCCTATGCCCACGTGCCCAGATTCCAGAAATTTTCGAAGAAAGTTGTTACCCATAATCTCACGAACTTAAATATATAGATTTTCACTTAATTCCATAAGCATTTTCGTGGTTAAACTCCATTTTTATCAAAATCTAGTTTTTTTTAATCTAAACCCATAAATTTCACAAATTTAAATGTTAAAATCTACCCATAATCTGTGTATTTAACTTACATTAGATAGAATTTACTTACCTCCAAGTTGCTAGGCGAATACCTCTCTCAAGAAGCTCCAAAATCGCCCAAAATTGAGAGAAATGGGTTAGAAATGGCTCAAGTCCCGTAATAAATGAAGCTCACTGCTTCTAGGACTTTCGCTTCTGCGGAAAGGGCATCGCAGATGCGGTCCTCCCCTCAGCTGGCTTCCTCGCTTCTGCGACCAGTGGATCACTTCTGCGAGACCGCTTCTGCGGTGAGCACGTCGCACCTGCGCCTTCCCCCGCTTCTCAAATCGTCAGCTTCGCACCTGTGCCTCCGCAAGTGCAGTCCTCCCCTTGCTTCTGCGATTCCTGGGTAGTCTTTGCTGGGCTACTTCTGCGGTTGTTGGCTCGCTTCTGCAAGCTCGCTTGTGGCTAGCCTTCCGCAGGTGCGATTGCACCAGAAGTTGGATGCTTCATCCATTTCCTCTAAGTCTAAAAACTTGGTCCACGCCTCGTTTGATTGACATCCGAGACCGCCGGGGCCCCCGCCCAAACGTACCAACAAATTTGAAATCATAAAACGGACTCGCTCGTACCCTCAGAACGCATAAAACAATATCAAAACTAAGAATCATACCCCAAACCAAATTGAATCAAGTTATGAACTTCAAGTTCTTCTAACTTACTCCGAACGCGCCGAAACATACTTAAACTACTCAAAATGACACCAAATTTTGCGTGCAAGTTTTAAATCACCATACAGAATTATTCCCAAGATCAAAATTCCAAACGGACCTCGATAACACCAAAACCTAGTCTAAACCAAATTTAAAGAACTTTAAAACCTTCAAGGTGCCAACTAACAATATTAAGCGCCAAAACGCTCACGGTTCATCCAAAACCCGATCCGAACATACGCTCAAGTCCAAAATTATCATACGAACCTATTGGGACCATTAAATCCTGGTTTCGAGATCGTTTACTCAAAACATTGACCAAGGTCAAACTTAGCCCTTTTAGCTAACCTTAAGGAACTGAGTGTTCCGATTTTAACCCGAACCCTTCCAAATCTCAAACTAACCATCCTTGCAAGTTATAAAATAGTAAAACCACATACGGGAAGTCTTATTTAAGGGAACGGGGACCTAGAAAGCAAAATGACCGGTCGGGTCGTTACATTCTCCACCACTTAAACAAACGTTCGTCCTCGAATGGGTCTAGAATCATACCTGGATTGCTGAACAATTGTGGATATCTGCTCTGTATGTCCTCGTCGGTCTCCCAAGTCACCTCCTCAACTGGTTGACCCCTACACTGAACCTTTACTGTAGAAATCTTCTTGGCGAACCTGTCTGTCAACAATGGCAATTGGCTCCTCCTTATAACCCAGACTCTTATCTAACTGAACCATGTTGTAGTCCAACACATGCGACCAGTCGGCATGATACCTTCGGAGCATAGACACGTGGAAAACTGGATGAACTACCGATAGATTGGGAGGCAAAGCAAGATCATAAGCAACCTCCCCAACTCGTCTCAACACCTCGAATGGACCTATAAACCTTGGGCTCAACTTGCCCTTCTTTCCAAACCTCATGATCCCCTTTATCGGCGAGACGTTCAAGAGAACTTTCTCTCTCACCATAAAAGATAAATCACATGCCTTCTGATCTGCGTAACTTTTCTGTTTGGACTGTGTTGTGTGAAGTCGCTCCTGAATCAACTTTACCTTTTCCAAGGCATCCTTCAGCAAATCAGTTCCATAAAACTTAGCCTCGACGGGATCAAACCATCCGATGGGAGAACGACATCGCCGGCCATATAAAGCCTCAAATGGAGCCATCTCGATGTTGGACTGATAACTATTGTTGTAAGAAAACTCGGCCAAAGGCAAGAATCGATCCCACTACCCTACGAAGTCAATCACACATGCTCTAAGCATATCCTCCAAGATCTGAACTACCCGCTCTGATTGCCCATTGGTCTACTGATGAAAGGATATGCTGAGCTCTACACGGGTCCCCAACTCACTCTGTACTGCTCTCCAGAAATATGAAGTAAACTGAGGGCCTCTATCGGATATAATGGAAACAGGTACACCATGCAACCAAACAATCTCATGAATATAAATCTGGGCCAACCTCTATGAAGAGTACATGGTCACAACCGGAATGAAGTGTGCCGACTTGGTCAACCTGTCGACAATGACCTAAACTGCATCAAACTTCTGCAAGGTCCGTGGTAACCCAACTACGAAGTCTATAGTAATGCGCTCCCATTTCCATTCAGGTATAGTCATCTGCTGAAGTAGGCCACCTGGCCTATGATGCTCATACTTGACCTGCTAGAAATTTAGGCACCTCGCCACATAATCAACTATGTCCTTCTTCATTCGCCGCCACCAATAATGCTGCCTCAGGTCGCGATACATCTTCGTAGCACTTGGATGAATAGATTATCAAGAACGGTGTGCCTTCTCTAGGATCTTCTCCCTCAAACCATAAACATTAGGAACACATAGGCGACCCTGGAGTCGCAGAACACCATCCTCACCGATAGTAACCTCCTTGGCACCACCCTATAATATCGTCTCTCAGAGAACCAACAAGTGTGAATCATCAAACTGGCAAGCCTTGATTTGCTTGAATAGTGAAGATTGAGCAACGGCGCATGCAAGAACTCGGCTGGGCTCTGAAATATCCAACCTCACAAGTCTGTTAGCCAAGGACTGAATGTTCGAAGCTAATGTCCTCTCCTCTGCTGAAATGAAGGCCAAACTACCCATACTCTTCGCCTTTCTGCTCAAGGCATCCGCAACTACATTCGCCTTGCCTGAATGATAAAGGATGGTGATATCATAGTCTTTTTGTAACTTAAGCCACCTGCGCTGCCTCAAATTGAGATCTCTCTCCTTGAACAAGTGATGCAAGCTGCGATGATCGGTGTAAACCTCACAGGACACCCCATAAAGATAATACCTCTAGATCTTAAGAGCATGAACAATCGAGGCCAACTCCAAATCATGTACATGGTAATTCTTCTTATGGGGCTTCAACTGACGTGAAGCATATGCAATAACTCGCCCCTCCTGCATCAATACACAACACAAACTAACGCGTGAAGCGTCATAATACATAGTATACATCCCTGAACCGAAAGGCAACACTAACACTGGTGCTGAAATCAATACGGTCTTGAGCTTTTGAAAGCTCGCCTCGCAATCATCGGACCATCAGAACGGAGCACCCTTCTGGGTCAATCTAGTCAAAGGTACTGCAATAGATGAGAAGCCCTCCACAAACCGGCGATAATAACCTGCTAACCCCAAGAAGCTCCTGTTCTCAGTTGTTGTGGTAGGACGAGGCCAACTCTGAACTGCCTCAATCTTCTTGGGATCAATCTTAATACATCCGCCTGATACAACATGTCCCAAGAATGCTACAGAATCTACCCAAAACTCACACTTGGAGAACTTAGCATATAGCTTCTATTCCCGCAAGGTCAGAAGTACCACTCTTAAATGATGCTCATGCTCCTACATGCTACGCGAGTAGATCAAAATGTCATCAATGAAGACAATGACAAACGAATCAATATATGGCCTGAACATCATGTTCATCAAATCCATAAACTCCGCTGGGGCGTTAGTCAAACCGAAGGACATAACTAAAAACTCATAATGGCCATATCTAGTCCGAAAAGTAGCCTTCAGAACATCCAAATCCCGAATCTTCAACTGATGGTACCCCGATCTCAAGTCAATTTTAGAGAACACCCTGGCACCCTACAACTGGTCAAACAAGTCATCAATACGCGGTAACGAGTACTTGTTCTTGATGGTAACTTTGTTCAACTTGCGGTAATCAATGCACATCCGCATAGTCCCATCTTTATTCTTCACAAATAACATTGGTGCACCCCAAGGCGATACACTCGGTCTAACGAATCCTTTTGCTAGCAACTCCTGAAGCTGCTTCTTCAACTCTTTCGGAGCCATGCGGTATGGTGGGATAGATATAGGCTGGGTACCTGGAACCAAATCAATACAGAAATCGATATCACGATCTGGTGGCATGCTTGGAAGATCAGAAAGAAACACATCGGAGAACTCCCGAACCACGGGCCCTGGATCAATCGCTGGAATCTCTATGGTAGTAGCCCGAACATAGGCTAGATAAGCCAAACAACCCTTATCGACCATGTGTTGAGCCTTCAGAAAAGAAATAACCTGACTAGATGCACTGATAGATGAACCCTTTCCACTTAAATCGAGGCAACTCTGGCATTGCCAAGGTAATAGTTTTGGCATGGCAATCAAGGATGGAGTGATATGGAGAGATCCGCTATAGTCTCATAACAACATAATGTAACAATGCAGGACTGGTAGATCCGATACACAATAACAGAATAGCTCACAGGAGTGGACACATAAAACAAGAGTACCCAAGGACTCACGAGGAACACCCATGAAATGAGCAAATAGAGATGAAACATATAAATATGTGGATCCTGGGTCAAATAGTACTAAAACATCCCTACTGCAGACAGAAATAATACTTGTGATCATGGAATATGAGGCCACTACATCTGGTTTGGCCGAAAAAGCATAGAACCTAGCTGGAGCACCACCTGACTGGCCTCCACCTTTAGGACGGCCCCTACCCACCTGCCCTCCGCCTCTGGGCGCTCGGACGGCTGGTAGGTGCAGTTGGTGTTTTAATCATAGGCTGTTGACCCTGCTACACTGCCTTGCCCCAAAGACTGGGGTAGAACCTCCGCACATGACTGAGATCCCCGCACCCGAAATAATTTCTCGGCACGGTGGATTGCTGGCCTGAAGTCTGACCCTGATGGCCTGAATACCCACTGGAGGAACCTTGAATAACTGGTGGGTGGTAGGAACTCTCTAGCATGGCACTGAAATAGGGTCGCACTGGAGCACCCCGAAGAGGCAGCAAAGCTGTATATGTGGGCCTGCTAGACTGACCCCTCACGAACTGACCCCTGTCCCCATCCGGGGCACCACTGAACTCTCTAGAATATCGAAACCGCTTATCCCTCGTCGCCTGCTCTCAGCTCCACTGACGGACACCCTCGATCCTCTGAGCTATCTCCACAACTAGCCCATAAGAAGTCCCCATCTCCACCTCTCGAGCCATGGTGGCCTGAATACCTGAGTGCAAACCAGAAACAAACCTCCGCACTCTCTCTGCGTCGGTAAGAAGTATCATAAGTGCATGGCGAGACAACTTAGAGAATCTGGCCTCATAGTCAGTCACTAATATCTGGCCCTGCTGAAGCTGCTCGAACTCAAACCGCAACTCTTCCCTTTGAGAGGGTGGGATATATCTGTCCAAGAAAAGGTGTATGAACTGATCCCAAGTCATGGGAGGAGAACCTACTGGTCTGCCAAGAAGATATGACTGCCACCATCTACGGGCCCTACCCTCCAGCTGAAAGGTGGTAAAGTCCACCCCGTGGGACTCTAATATTCTCATGTTATGCATTCTATCCCTACACCGATCAGTAAAGTCCTGGGGTTCCTCATGTCACTCATCTCTGAAGGCAGGAAATGGAAGCTTGGTCCATTTGTCCAATAGCTTCTGTGAATCGCCGGCCGCAGCTGGTCCGAGTTCAGGTATAGCTATTACAACTGGCTAAGCTCTGCCCACGGGTAGTATGCTCGGGGTCTGATACACATCAGTTGCATGCCCTAGAGCCTAAGCAGTAGGGGTTTGTGCTCCCCCTCCCGCCTGAGATGTGGCTGGGTCTGCTGGAAATAGACTAGCCTGAGTCATAGAATCCATGAACCGCAGCATATGGCCTATGACCTCTTGGAATCCCGGTGCAGACGTAAAATCTACCAGGGCTGGCTCTGCTGCAGGCAACTCGCCCTGCTATTCAATAATAGGATACTCTAGTGGATCCACTGGTGGAATAGCTAGAGCAACTCTGGGATGTCCTCATCCCCTACCACGAGCTGGAGCCCTCCCTCTGCCTCTAGCAACATAGGGAGTAACTCTTCCATGGTATGGAACATCCGTTATGCGCGTTCTCACCATCAACTGCACGATAGGAGATGAAGAAAAAGTAGCTTCCTAACACTCTATAGGCTCTAGAAGATAAGTACGGTCGTCTCCATACTGATCCGCAAGACTCTATTAGTCCCGCTCAAAACTTGTGAGACTTACGTGAACCTAGTGCTCTGATGCCATGTTGTCACGATCCAATTCTCTTATAGGTCGTGATGGTGCCCAACGCCGCCACTAGGCAAGCCAACGGTGAACTAACCATATGATTTCTTCTTTTTAATAAATTTACAAGTATTTAAATTCCATTAGTTAAGAGATTAAGAAATAACATATTTGAATAAATAAAACGAAAGCAGCTGAGTGCAATCATAACAATAGTAATAATCCAAAACCATAAAATTTGCTAGTGTGTATGCCAAGACCTGGTGTCACAAGTGTATGAGCACTAATAGATTATACAAACTCTAGCTACTGGCTGAAATAAAAATAGACAGAAAATGAAAGAAAAAGAGTAACTCTAGGTGCTGCGAAACGGCTCATGAAGAAGCTCACCACTAGGCCTCCGGGTAACGGGGATGCGCGCCGGTATGTCCACCAGATGCACCTGTCTCAGATCCTGCACGGTTAGTGCAGAAATATAGTGCGAGTACATAAACAACATGTACCCAGTAAGTAACAAGTCTAACCTCGAAGAAGTAGTGACGAGGGGTCGACATTGATACTTACTATGGGCTAACAATAGCAGTACAAGAGTTCCAAATAAGCATGGGTTATATAGATGTTAATAATAATAACTCATTAACAAGCAGGAAAGAAATAATTCTTTTACACATGGAAATTGCCAAATTAATTCAGTCATATATGATTTCAACTTCTCAAGCCATGAAATGATGTCAATGTATAATTAAACTCCGAGTATTATCATGCACGATTATGTCGAGGTCATACGGCCCGATCAAGAATAATGTATACACCGTCGAGGGTCGAGCGGTACGAACCATAGATGCATCTATCTACTGCCAAGGCGTTCGACCCGCTCCATAAGAAGAGAGGATACTTTATAAGTATTTGGCTTAAACATTATTAAAGGCTAATACACAATGTAATACAAATTTCATCAACAGTCTTTCACAATTCCTCTAACAAGTGCTAATATAATTTGGGCACTTTAATTAACAAGTAGGGTGCAAACATTTTAAATAATTCATGATTTGGGTCCTAAACACTACCCGGACATAAGCATAATTAGTAGCTACGCACGGACTCTCGTCACCTCGTATGTACGTAGCCCTCACAATTAGAAGCAAACATTAATTTAAATCACATATGGGGTAAATTCCCTATTACAAGGTTAGACAAGAGACTTACCTCATCTCAAAGCTCACTTTCCGGCTTCAAATTCAATCTAAAGCCTCAACTCGGTGTCGATCAATCCGAAACTAGTCAAATGTTGTATAAATCAATCAATATATGTTCAAAAGTTCATATTTTAACTATTAGAGTGATTACCCAACCCCAATTGAAGGAATCCTAGAATTCATCCCAAGGCCCACGTGGCCGGATTCCGAAAATGTTCGAAAAAAGTTGTTACCCATAACCTCACGAACTCAAATATATAAATTTTTACTCAATTCCATAACGATTTTCGTGGTTAAACCCCATTTGTATCAAAACCTATGTTTTTTTTTTAATCTAAACCTATAATTTTCACAAATTTACATATTAAAATCTACCCATAATATGTGTATTTAACTTACATTAGATAGAATTTACTTACCTCTAAGTTTCTAGGTGAATATCCCTCTCAAGAAGCTCCAAAATCGCCCAAAAGTGAGAGAAATGGGTTAGAAATGGCTTAAGTCCCGTAATAAATGAAGCTCACTGCTTCCAGGACTTCCGCTTCTGCAGCTCTTTCGCTGCATTTGCGGCTCCACATCTGCGGAAAGGGCCTCGCAGATACGGTCCTCCCCTCAGCTGGATTCCTCGCTTCTGTGACCAGCGACTCGGTTCTGCAAGACCGCATCTGCGGTGAGAACGTCACACCTGTGCCTTCCCCCGCTTTTGCGATAGTCTTCTTCGTACCTGCGCCTCTACAGGTGCGGTCCTCCCCCCGCTTCTGCAATTCCTGGGCAGCCTTTGCTGGGCCGCATCTGCGGCTGGCCTTCCACATATGTGATTGCACCAGAAGCTGGATGCTTCAGCCATTTCCTCTAAGTCCAAAAACTTGGTCCATGCCTCGTCCGATTAACACCCGAGGCCCTCGGGGCCCAACCCAAATATACCAACAAGTTTGAAATCATAAAACGGACTCGTTCGCACCCTCAGAACGCATAAAAGAACATCAAAACTAAGAATCACACCCACACCAAATTGAATCAACTTATGAACTTCAAGTTCTTCTAACTTACTCCGAATGCGCCGAAACGTACTTAAACTATTCAGAATGACACCAACTTTTGCGTGCAAGTCTTAATCACCATACAGAACTATTCCCAGGCTTGGAATCCCAAACGGACCTCGATAACACCAAAACCTACTCTAAACCAAATTTAAAGAATTTTAAAACCTTCAAGGTGCCAACTAACAATATTAATCGTCGAAACGCTCCCGGGTCATCCGAAACCCGATCCGACTGAACATACGCTCAAGTCCAAAATCATCATACGAACATATTGGGACCGTCAACTTCCGGTTCCGAAGTCGTTTACTCAAAACGTTGACCAAAGTCAAACTTAGCCCTTTTAGTCAACCTTAAGGAACCGAGTGTTCTGATTTTAACCTGAACCCTTCCAAATCCCGAACTAACCATCCCTACAAGTCATAAAACAGTAAAAGCACACACTGGGAGTCTTATTTAGGGGGACGGGGACCTAGAAAGCAAAATGACAAATCTAGTCGTTACACTGGTCACCCCCAACTTATTACTTTTCAACTTAGTTTGACCAACACTTTTACAAGTTTATCCTTAATAATATTTTCTAATTCACAAAATACTTTTTACAAAATAAATTTCTTGAATTTCTCTTCATTCCATATTCGTTGTTAATTCTTTTCTTTACAAAGAATTTTTTTAATTTGTAATCTTTTGAAAAAAATTCAAGGGTATTTTAGTTATTTTAGCAAAAGAATAGTTTATTAACACTTTTTAATCAAATATATCAACTGATTATTATCAGTTTCAGCACTTCTATCCAAACATGTAAATGTTTATTTTAAAAATCAGTTTCAGCATTTAAATTTTCCCCTCAGATTATGAACTATTTACAATCAGCTAATCCAAACGAGCTCCTAATCTTACCAGAGGCAGATCCAGAATTTAAATCTTATGGGTTCAATTTTAATATTTTTAACATTGAACCTATTATATTTTTAAAGTTATGGGTTCACATCTACTATTTTTACAATTTTAATAAACTTTTACATACAATATTTACTCCGCGTCGAAAGTTATGGGTTCAGTTAAACCCGTAAGTAGTACACTACATCCGCCTCTGAATCTTACCATACCATTTCATACTAGGAGGTATGTATGTATGTATACATGACAATGAAGGCTTAGCATCACACATACTTCATTCATATGCATCTTTTAAATTTTTTGGATTGGACGCATTATGAGCAGAGGAGGAGCTACAGATTTAAAGTTGGAATTCTAATCCTTTTAAGCTAGTGAATTTTAAATTAAGAATTTGCACATATTTAATGAATTTTTTTTTAAACATAATTTTGACCAAAATTATTGGGTCCATCCTTTTGATAAGTTAAACTGAGTCCTACCAGTAACTATGAAGCGAGGAAACAAAACAGGAAACTATTGTCTTCGGCAAACACATAGAAATCATAGCTAAGAGATTCTTTCAACGCTTCTGTCGCTTTTGGAAATAACTTTGTGCGTGAAAGAAAACAAAATAACGATAAATAGGTATCATTCGCCTGTCATGTGTTGCAATCCGAGTAAAAAATTATCGGAAGTAGGCAAGCAGAGTGGTTACGGTCATAGTAGCAGAGACATTGCGCAACAAGAACTCGATAAGCAGAGAAACCCTTTGTACGGCAACGAAGTATAGAATTATGCTTCTAAGGTTGAACACCCCCCACCCACCCCCACAAAAAAAAATAGCTTCTGCTTTCGAGGGAATCCCTCCTTACTCAACAAGATATTGTTGTTAGGGATATAGTAGATATGCTCTAAATCCAATCTCATACTTGATGATTTGATGTCACGATCCCAAATTCCCTCCGAAGGATATCGTGATGGCACCTAGTCTCTAAGACTAGGTAAGCCTATAAATACGGAATAACCATAGAAATATGAAATAAATAAGTCTGCAATTCAAATAATTACAACTCCCAAAATCCGGTAAAAATAAGTCACAAGCTTCTAAGAATTTATCCTCAATGTTTCTATATAGGTGAGAGTCTAAAGAAAATAAGGAAGTAACATAACAAAGGTAGAAGGGGACTCCGAAGGTTGCGGACGCTGGCAGATATACCTCGAAGTCTCCATACACAGGTAGCTCACTGATATCTGGACTGGTAGGATGTACCTGGATCTACACAAAAAGATGTGCAGAAGCGTAGTATGAGTACACCACATCGGTACCCAGTAAGTGCCAAGCCTAACCCGGTAGAGTAGTAACGAGGTCAGGTCAGGTCCTACTGGAATAATATAAGACATGGTGAAATGTATAACAATATAATAAAATAAAATGACAATAGAAATGAATCAAGTAAATAGTATGTCATCATTTAACTACACAGAATAAGGGCAAATAATACCTCGCGGAAACAAAAAAGAATTTTTAACTTTAAGAAAATCACAACAATAATCAAAGGCAAATGCGGCCATAAATAATTATCAATAAGGGCACTCCCGAGGTACCGCCTCGTAGTCCCAAATCATAAATAAATTGATAATATCTCATTTTCTTATATCACCGCAGGAGCCTTCACATTTAATTTTAAAGAAAATATTTTTCCCGAAATAGCATTCCGCGTTTTAGCCACACTTATCACACCGCATGACTTCTAGTAGTTCCCCTACTAGCCACGCGTATCAAGCCACCCTTATCTCACCGCATGCGTTTCAACACCCATACCTTATACCACCTCATGTGTATCAATATCACAATATATCACAATTTGCACCTCAAGTGCCCAAATATTTCAATTTGCCAAAATAAATAACATCAACAATATTTTCCACAACAGGAAGCTCACGGCTCAATCACAATGAGTACAAAATCTCACAAAATATTCGGGAATAAATAACTCAGCAAAAATAATATTTAAAAAAATTTAATACGTTGCCTCAATTCCAAATTTAAAATATCAAATAATTCATATTAATAATATTTAATTTAAAGAAATTTCACTTTCAAATAATGCATAGAATAAAAGAAACCGAGTTTCAACTAAACAGGTAAAACAATTAGCAGGTAAAGATCAAGCAAATTTAAAGTATAAAAATCAGATCAAGGATGAAGAATATAACAAAATAAAATAATTTAATTAATATGCAACAGTGATCTACACAATTTAAAAATATAATCTTCCACATTTAGCCCGTGTACACACTCGTCACCTCGTGTACATGACTTTCAACACATTACAATTATCACATCAATACCAATCCTAGGGGAATTTTCGCCACACAAGGTTAGACAAGTCACTTACCTCGACTTGCTCTAATTTAATCTACTAGTAGCCCTTTTTCTCGATTATCCAACTCTGAATGGCTCGAATCTAGCCAAAATAATTCGATACAGTCAACAAAAATTATAGGAATCAATTTCATAAGAAAATACTATATTTTTCAATAAAATCCGAAATTAACTCAAAAATCGCATGTGGGGCCTATGTCTCGGAATCCAGCGAAAGTTACGAAATATGAACGCCTATTCAACCACGAGTCTAAACATACCAAAATTACTAAATTTCGATAACAATCCGACCCTCAAATTCTCAAATTTATCCAAGAGAGTTTTTAAACTTTTCCAACTTAATTCACCAATTAAATGATAAAAACAGTGATGGATTCAAGTAATCTAACCAAAAATTGAGTTAAGAACACTTACCCTGATATTTTCTATGAAAATCTCCCAAAAATCGCCTCAATCCGAGCTTCAAATCGATAAAAATGTGTTCAGATCTTAAACTCCCTGCCCAGTCATTTGCTCTACGTGATCACAGACAAACACACGCGATCGCAAAGCATAACTTTCTACTGCCCAGAAAAGACCCTACGCGATCGCGGTGTCCTTCACGCGATCGCAATGCACAGGATCCTCAGCCATACGCCATCGCGGACAACCACACGCGATCGCATAGAGCAAACGCGTGGCCCAACCTTCTGCCTCATTCCTCTTCGCGAACGCAGTCTTAGCCACACGTTCGCATAGCACAGATTGCCAAACCTACGCGATCACGGACTCGCCCACGCTATCGCATAGCACAAATTTTCCAACTGCCCAATTAAGTCTATGCGATCACGGACTTTATCACGCGATCGCATAGAAGGAAACCAAATACCAGACTTCAGCAACTCCAAGTCTAAAATTTGATCCATTAGCCGTCCCCTCGGGACCTCAACCAAATACACCAACAAGTCCTAAAATATCATACGAACTTAGTCGAAACCTCAAATCACATCAAACAATGCTAAAATCACAAATCATACCCCAATTCAAGCTTAATGAAACTTAAGAATTTTCAATTTCTACATTCGATGCCGAAATCAATCAAATCAAGTCCGATTGACCTTAAATTTTGCACACAAGTCATAAATGACATAATGGAGCTATGAAAATTTTCGGAACTGGATTCTGACCCCGATATCAAAAAGTTAAATCCCCGGTCAAACTTCCAAACTTAAATTCCTATTTTAGCCATTTCAAGCCTAATTTAACTACAGACTTCCAAATAAAATTCTGATCACGCTCCTAAGTCTAAAATTACCATACAGAACTGTTGGAATCATCAAAATTCTATTCTGTGGTCATTTTCACATATATCAACATCCAGCCAACCTTTTCAACTTAAGTTTTAAACTTTGGAACTAAATATTCCAATTCATTCTAAAAATCTCATCGGACCCGAATCAATTACCCTGGCAAGTCATATAACAGTTATAAAGCATAGAATGAGCAAGAAATGGGGAAACAGGGCTACAACTTTTAAAACGACTAGCCGAGTCGTTACATTTAAACATATTTTTATGAACGTTATTTGACATAAAAATATATGGCATTTGATATTATTTTATCATAGTTATTATTAATTATTTGATTAACTTGATAAGGTCCTTGATTAAATTTTGAGACTTGTCATCGTGATAGATATCATGATAATGAGAGCGAAGATTCTTATAATTTAATATTAATTTGTTATTGATCGTAGAATTATTAATTTGGACATTAGCAATCCGGTTAGATCAATATTTATGTGATCGTCTTTATTGGATAAAGATTAGTTGCTCTCATTAACTAAATCACATAGATAGATAATGCATATCGAGATACGATCATTGAACCAACTCATTGGATAATTCCTAATGGTTAGAATTACCATAAACTGTCAATAGGATATTTTCTTGAAGAATGTAATTTAAGAGTTTCCTTTAACTTGAAATCATCATAGTAATTGATAAGTTATTTATTGTGCTTTGATACTAGACACCTATGACCTTAGGACGATAGTTGAAAGGATATTGGGTATGATTAAATACTTGTAGAATTAGTGATTGTTCAACATGAAATCTATCAACTCTTGGTAATGAGTTTAAGCTCCATGTTATCATGAATTATAAACGATCAGACTAAGACCTTGGCCAGGGAGATTGAATGAAAGAAGAAAAGAGTTTCTTAGGTCATTCAATGGACGATTATATTTGACATGAACACAAAGTTGGTCACCTATTAGGATTTGACAGTTGAAACATATCCTAGGGTGACTTAGAGCTATAAGGACAGAAGGAAATATTATTTTATTCTTCTACTGGTTCATGAGAGTAAATTGTATACTTCACTCTATCCGGTCGTTAAGGAATGTCGCTAGATGCCACCCTTGATTAGTATATTGATATGATTAATTTACTACCGGCTTAGTATTGAACCTATGGGTTCGCACACTAACGAGTATCTTGATCTTTGCTAAAGGATTAATTACTTTATTATTTGATAATTAAGTTAAAGAATTTAATTAGTAAAATAAATTTAGTTATTAATACAAATAAAATATTATTATAATCTTTGCTAACACAGAGGATATAATTAATATTGTGAACAAATTAAAGTTTTCTGTTGGAAATAGAAAATTAAAATATATCTCCCGGTTGAAATATATATATATATATATATATATATATATATATATATATATATATATATATATATAAAGATATATAAAATATTAAGAAAGGACTTATAAGTTAAAACCAACTTTGAGTTGGATTAACGAGAAAGTCCATAAAGGACGTGTAGGCTATCAAAATCCCATGAGCAATGGGATTAGTATTTTCCTATATAAAATTGTGAAAGTCCAATTTAAAACTTGGTCTTTCGGTTCCTTTTCTTTAACCTAACGGGAACTAAGGGTGGCAAGTGGGCAGGGTCCGGTCCTAAGTGGGCTTTGTGGGCTCGGTCCTAAGTGGGCCGGTCCTATGCGGTCCGGTTCTAAACGGTCCCGGGCTTCGCGGGCTTATTGCTAGAACCGGCTCAGGACCGAGACCACGAACTAACGGTCTCGGGCCCAAACGGGCCTAAACGGGCCCAACAGAAACTTTGTATTTTTAATTTTTTTTTATAGAAGTTAGAGAAAAAAAATAGTAATAAAGATATATAAACTATATTTGATTTATATACTATATATACATCTTATATATATATATATATATATATATATATATATATATATATATATATATATATATATATATATATATATATATATATATATACTATATTATACTATATGTATAGCTTAAGATATATAAAAAGACAAAAATATTATAAAGAGATATTCAAATCAATGCGTTATATTTTTATTATAGTATTAAAAATTATGGCAATATCTTTCTTAGTCTTCTCCCCCTATGGAATGAGCACAACAAGGTGCTAATACCACCATTGAGAAGAAAAAGAAACTAATCAAGATGTGTCAAAATACAAGTTACATATTAATTTACATGGTATCTCTTACAAATTTCATAAATCCTTCAAGGTCCAGAGGAAATTCCGTTGGTGGTGGCGGAAATGAAGCTTGGTCATCACCGCTTCCAGGCGAAGCATCATGCTCCGCAAGTTCAGCTAGCATTTCTTCGTAAGCTTCGTCTACCTCTGATTGTGATTCAGCAAGTCCAAAATTTCTTCTTTCCGAACGGATCCAATCTCTGGAAAGTACTCATTTTTCCAAGCTCTCCCTCATAGACGCTCTATAATCACCGAGTTGAAGTCTTGCTTGACTGAAAGCGCTCTCTGATGCCACTGTTGAAGCTTGAATAGTTAAAATATCTCGGGCCATCCTTGAAAGAATCGAAAAGTGTTGTTCTTTGTCCTTCCACTATTCCAAAATATTAAAGGAGCCGTCGGGATTCACTTCCCCAATTCCCTGTGACAAATAAACTTCAAGCTCATTTAGTTGTAAAAAATCACTAGTACTAGAACCTTGAGAACCCCTGAACCCTGCCCAAGCACTAAGTGCTCTTACTCCCGCAGTTCTTTTAGATAATTGAGAATTAGAAGAAGAAGGAGTTGGAACATTTGGTCTAGCATGATCTAATGCAACTTGATAAGCATTATAAATAGTTTGAACATTTATTTTAATTGAGGCTATTGCGTTCGGAAGTTTAGACAATTCCTCATCTTCAAGTGCTAAACCATTATAAACAGTTTCATACCAAAATTGAGGACCTCCTAATTTCATAGTAGGATTTAACAATGCAGCAATAGCATAAATAGGGGGAATAGAGAAAAAATATTTTTTAAACTTTTTTCTCATGGAATCAATACCAAGTTGATAAACTTCCCCACCCTCTAAAAAATGATCAAACAAATTTGCAAGTTCTGCAATATAAACTAAACAGTTAGAAATAGTAGAATAATATTGCCCAGAAAATTCATTTGTAGCAATATAAAATTTTTCTAAAAATTCTACAAGCATTTTAACATTAGCCCAATCCGCATTTGTAAGGTGCTCATCATCATCACTTACATGAGCATTAAACGTTGAGTTTATGGGGTTTCTATATTCATATGCAACAACTAAACTTTCATACATATAATTCCATCTAGTTGGACAAGGTTTAGGAACCTTTCTTTCTCTTAGGCCAAATTCATCGCATCTTTTAAAATATTCTCTAAGTCTACTTCTACGGTTTGAGTAAAAAACCCAATTAAGAGTCATTTTAAACTTTTCAATTTCAACATTTAAAATCCGCATACCATCACCCACAATTAAATGGTAAATATGACAAATACATCTAACATGAAAAATGTTACTAAATACAGGACTTAGTATAGTGGTAAGCAAGGCTACAACATTTGTGTTACTAGTAGCATTATCCATTGAAACTGACATTATTTTATTACTAATGCAAAAATATCTACAAATATCCGCAATCGTGCTAGAAATAAACTGCCCTGTGTGACGTGAATTAATTATTCTATAAGCAATAATGCGCTTTTGCATTATCCAATGCTCATCAATCCAATGACTGGTAACAGTAAGGTAATCACAGTCATTACCACTTCTACCAATATCAGTTGTAATAGCAAGACGACAATTTATATGAGTAAATAAATAGCACAAATATTATTCATATTCATGTTTATATTTATAAATATCACTCTTTACGGTTGTGCTAGGAAAACCTTTATAAGTAGGATTATAAATTTTTCTAATATAATGTACAAAGTGGGGGTTAGAAGGAAAACTATAGGGTAAGCACATAACAGTGACCATTTTTACCAATTCTTCCCGATCTTTTTTTGGATCATAATATAAAATACCACCGGTAACAGTGTTAATTCCCGGTTGAAATTGATTTGACCCGGTACTAAGGTCAACATGACTAGGTGCACTTGTCCCCTCAGCCAAAGCTTACATACGAAAATATCTAGCTTTATCTTGAGGGTGTAGCAATATGTGTCTAGTCAAACTTCCCGTTCCCGTCCCCCCGACTTCCAACATATTGAAAAACTAACTCTTTGCCACAAGTTTTACACTTAGCCCTATTTTTTTCTCTTAGTTGAGTAAAATATTGCCAAACAAGAGATGTTTCTGCCCGTTTAGAAGGTTGTCTAGAAAAAGTAGGGGCACTAATAGGAGGGTCAGACGGGGGATCATCTAGATTATTATTAGTTGGGTTAACTTCAGGAGCAGGACTAGTGGGTGTATCATCATCCGGTTGCGTTTCATCAAAATCTATTTCTTCATCATCATTTTCATCAATAGTTGGATTACCATAAAGAGCATTCATATATTCATGGTTTAATTGTTCACTGGGTGCAATATTATGGCAAAATTGACTCTCGGTAAATTGTAATAAACTATTATCGCTATCAAGAATAGGAGGTGTAGGACGGGTAACATGTTTGGGTCGGAGAGCCGGGGGAAGTGGAGGAGGAACATATTGGCCACTAGATTCACCACTCTTCGATTTTCCCTTATTTTTACTAAACATATTTTTTAAGGAATGAGCCATCTTAATTAATCAAGCAAAGTAAATAAAACAAACAAAATTATAATATTAAAACTTAAGAGTTGGAACGAGTTTACCGAATTGACGAATAACTTGTTGGAAATTGATTATCATTGAAGACTTCAATTCACCAACTTCACAATTGTTTCACAAATTGTAACAATAAAGTAAGCAATAGTAGCAATTATAGAAGTAAATTAGAGAGAGATTGTGATAGATTGATGATTTTGTAAGATAAAATAAAATAATGATGGGGTATTTATAGTTGAAAATAGGAAAAAAGTGTAATTATAAAAAGTTTGGGATTAAAACAAAGTTGGGTGGTTAAATGGCTATTTCATAAATAGTCAACGGCTATTTTTGACAGCCCAACGACTATTTTTGACAGCCCAACGACTATTTTTTTTTAAAACTTTTTAAAAAAATAGCCGTTGGGCCCGCTAGGCCCGCTAAGGGACCGGGCCGGTCCCGGGCCTTGGCAGGCCAAACGGTCCCGGTCCTGACGAGCCCAAATCATAGGATCGGCCCACGAGACAGGACCAGGCCCGCTAAAATCGGACCAAACGGTCCTGGCCCGTTTAGCCGTTTGGCCCGCGGTCCCGGGACGGTCCCGGGCTTGGACCGGCCCACTTGCCAGCCTTAACGGGAACAATTGGTGTTTAAGCATATATATATACATAGCTAAATCAACGTCACCAACATAGCTTCTTGGAGAAGTCGTAAAACCAACAGAGATATCGAAAGAGTCAAGTAATACTCTTGACAAGAAAATTAGCTTCTTTGTCTTTCACATTTGGGCTAAGGTTTTTGAGAAAAACTTTAGTACAATATTTTCATACAATTTGTTTGCTGGTTTTATTGATCAAAGAGTTGATAGCAAGGATCGATCTCGGTGTGGATACGCATAGAGTTTACACACTATTGAAGAAATATGAAACGAGACTCTTTTCACTAGGTACGTCTTAGATCCTATCTTTGACATGTAAATAAATTTTAAACACGAAAAGATCTTCCTATGATTGTTTTTGTCTTTCGCTGCGTATTACGAACACCTATGTAATCCTACAGTGGTATCAGAGTCATGGTTTCTCGTATCCAAAATTTATTTTCGAGATATTTTAAGATTATATGTGAAGAGTACAAACCATAATACTTGTGTCTTGTGCAATAGTCAAATTGTTTGAGTGCATATTAATTGATATTATTTTATTGTGAATAAAATATATATATTCATATAAGTTAAACTATTGAGATAGTTCATAACTTGAAATTAAAATTTTGTATTGGATACGATACGACGGTAATCTATAATAGGTTATTGGATTCTACTGTTATTTTAATTATTATTAGTTCATGAGTTATTAATTAATAATAATATTTTGGCATGAATTATTTTTATGTGATATATAAGATAAATATATTAGAAGAATGTTGAATTTCGTTTTTATATCACGTGCTTGCTCATAAAATAATTTTGAATTATTTATTACATGTGATATAAATTAATTTAGGACGAAGCATGTAGACAACTTGAACTAAATTTATATGCTATAAAAGATTTTATCATCATATTATTAAAATTTGTTTCAATAATAATTCTCTCCTACTAAAATTTGAGTTCTTAAATAATAAAATATAAGATATTTTATTGTAAAGTTATCCATCAAAATAAATAATTTTATTTATTTCTTGTTTATAAGGAGCGTCCTGACAACCAGGAGACTTATAGTTCGAGAATATATTAAATTTTTTATTGCATTAGATGTATGGATTGAAAGAATTATTTAATTTTACATTAGACTCCTCGACTACCCGGGGAGTATAAAATTTAATAAGTTCTTTGCTATCATGATGGTTGAACGCAGTTATATCAATAGGATCGAGTACCTACCTTTAAAATATATGTGAGAAACGACTTGACTTCCAAGGGGCTTATAGATATTGTTAAAGGATTCCTTTACTCCTCTAACAGAAATAAAGATTTCTTAAACTACAATGAGCGTAAATAGTTTAAAATAATTAGTGGAAATATCATTTAGATAAAATTTCATGTCTTTATGATATATGTAAATATGTTCTTATATTATTTCCTTTTCTTTTCCTTATTTTAGATTTCTCAATATGTCTGTTATATCACTACGTAAAGTACTTGAGACCAACAAGTTGATAAGACCAAACTTTGATAGCTGGTATAAAATTTTGAGAATTGTTCTCATGCATGAAAAGCTCATTGATGTGATCGATAATCCTGCAAAGATAATCCCACTAGAGAATGATGTTCAAGGCACCAAGGTTTATCATAAACACTTGGAAGAATGCCTTGCTATTAAATGCATCATTCTTGCTTCTATGAGTTCTGAACTCCAGAGGAAACATTAGAATATGGATTCAACTGCAATCATTGAATATCTTAAGAAGATGGTTGATACACAATTGGACATTGAAAACTCTCCAGTTGGATCCCATGTCAATCATGTGATTGTTCTTATCGAAGAACATGAGAAGTTAGGGTACAAGCTTGGTAAAGAACTTTCTAAAGATTTGATCTTGCAGTCAGTATATGATGCTGAATGTTTTCACTTTAAGAAAAAAGGGCATTGGAAGAGAAACTGCAAGGAGTATCTTGCAACTCTAAAGGAAAAGATACAAGGTGAGATGTTAATAAAAAATATTTTCAAGGTTTCTTTAGCTACTACTAATTCTTCATTGTTGGTATTAGATACTGGCAGTGATCATAACATCTGTAATATGTTGCAACAAGATAAGTAGGAGATTGAAGAAAGGAGAAGTTAATCTACAAGTTGAAAATGGTGCGAAAGTTGCAGCCATAGCTGTAGGATCATTTCTTTAATAATGCCTTCGGGCAAAGTACTTATGCCAGATGATTGTTATTATGTTTCTAAATTTGTTTCGAATATAATTTCAACTTTGATGTTGGACAAGCGTGGGTTTTGCATTAACATAGGCAATGGTATTTGCTCTATTTATTATGGTGATAATTTATATGTGAGTGGCTATCTCCAACATAATATTTTTGTCTTACCTAATATGAATGCTAATTCGATTATACATGTTTCTAGTCTTAAGGAAAAAGAGATGATCAAATAAATCATACATACCTTTGGCATTATAGGCTTGGTCATATTAGAGAAAAAAGAATTAACAAGTTGTACAAGGAAGAGTGCCTTGATAAGTATGATTTTGAATCATATCCAACTTGTGAATCTTGTTTCAAAGAAAAAATGACTAAATCTCCATTTACTGGAAGTGAGAAAGATTTTTTGAATTATTGGGACTAATTCATACAGATGTTTGTGGGCCCATGAAAATTCAAGCTACATGTGGATATTCTTACTTCATCACCTTCACTAATAATATGTCAAGATATGGATTTGTGTATCTTATGAAATAAAAATGTGAATCTTTTGAAATGTTCAAAAGGTTCCGTAGTGAAGTTGAGAACACAAACTGGTGAAAGTAACAAAGTACTAAGGTTTGATAGAGGTGGAGAATATCTTAGTGAAGATTTTACTAGGTATCTCAAAGAGAATGAGATTCTCTCCCAGTGGACACCTCCAGGAACACCACAACACAATGGTGTGTCTGAAAGGAGAAACCGAACCTTATAAGATATGGTGAGATCTATGATGGGGTTCACTGATCTTTCAATAAATTTATGGGAAAATACTTTGGAAGCAGCAACATACTTACTTAATAAAGTTCCCACTAAGTTAGTCTCTACAACACCATATGAGATGTGGAAAGGATGTAAGCATAATCTTAAATATATTAAAGTTTGGGGTTGTCTAGCTTAGGTTAAGAGACTGCAGTCTGATACACTTGACTCAAGATCTGATAAGTGTAGGTCCATTGGATATCCCAAAGAAACAATGGGATATTATTTCAATCACCCTTCTGACCATAAAGTGTTTGTGGCTAGAGGAGCAACCTTTTTGGAAACAGAATTTCTTTTGGAAGGAAATTATAGTGGAGAAATAGAACTTGATGAAGTTCAAGAAACTAATGAATCAACACAAAATCAAGATCATCAGACACACGTTGAAGAACCTTTATTGGATGTTTTGAAAGTTGACAAGGAAGTTTCCATCTTCAACAGTTTAAGTTCAAGAACTAAATGTAGTTCAAGAACATGTTAATGAACCAGTTCTAACCCAAATTGAACAACAACTAAATCCAGTACAAGATGCGCAAGTTGTACAAGTACCTCTTAGAAGGTCTACACGAGAACGTCATGTACCAACTGGATTAAATCTAATGGTACAAGATGATGTATCAAATGAGGTTGATCATAATGATAATGACCCCAAGACCTATGGAGAGGCTATAGAAAGTTCAGACTATAAGAGATCGCAAAAGGCCATGGAATCCGAAATGGAATCCATAAAGAAAAATAAAGTGTGGACTTTAGTTGAACCTTCAAAGGATATAAAATCTATAGGTTGTAAATGAGTTTTTAAGAAAAATATTGGAGCAGATGGAAAGGTGGAGACCTAAAAGTCTGACTTGTTGCTAAGGGATATCGTCAGAAAGAAGGAGTCGACTATGACAAGACTTTCTCTCCCGTGGCAATGCTCAAAGCAATTCGGATTTTTCTTGTCATAGCAGCATACTATGATTATGAAATATACCAAATGGATGTGAAAATAACTTTCCTTAATGGTGAGCTAGAAGAGGATCTATACATGACACAACCTGAAGGTTTCACATCTCCGTCTGATCATAATAAAATTTGCAAACTATAGAGATCCATTTATGGACTAAAGCAATCTTCTTGAAGTTGGAATATTCGTTTTAACAAGACAATTGAAAAGTTCAATTTTGTAGTGAGAGCACAATTATATTCTTAATATTGTATGTTGATAATATATTGCTCGTAGGGAATGATGTACCAGCATTGCAAAGTATCAAGATTTGGCTATCTGAACAGTTCTCCATGAAAGACTTGGGAGAAGAAGCTTATATATTAGGAATAAAAATCTATAGAGATAGATCAAGGAAGATGCTTGGGCTTTCCCAATCTTTGTACATTGATACTATTTTGAAAAGGTATAACATGGATAATTTCAAAAGGGGCTATCTACTAATGGGCACTAGAATTACTCTCAGTAGGGAGGATTGTCCTAAAATACTTGTGAGAGAGAGAACGCATGAGTAGGATCCCATACGCTAGTGCAGTGGGAGCTATCATGTATATTATGACATGTACATGTCCTGATGTGGCTTATGCCTTGGAGTGACTAGCCGATATCAGAAAAATCCTGGTGAGGAACATTGGAAGGTGGTGAAGACCATTCTTAAGTACTTAAGAATTAAGGACTAAAGACCAATTCCTCATTTATGGAGATTCTGAGTTGAAACTTAAAGGTTATACTGATGCAAGTTTCACTTCAGATAGAGATGATAGCAAATCTATTTCTGGTTATGTATTCACCTTAAATGGTGGTGCAGTGAGTTGAAAAAGTTCTAAACAAGCTACAGTAGCTGATTCAGTGATTGAAGCAGAATATATAGCAGCTAGTGAAGCTACTATGGAAGTTGTATGGGTGAAAAAGTTCTTAACTGAACTTGGTGAGGTTCCTTCAATAGAATGTGCGGTTCCATTATTGTGTGACAGTACTAGAGCCATTGTTCAAACAAAAGAACCAAGATCACACCAAGCCCCGAACACGTTCTGCGAAGGTATCACTTGATAAGAGAGATCATTGAACGTGGAGACGTTGAGATTCAAAAGGTTGATGGAAAGGAAAATGCTACTGACCCATTCACTAAAGCTCTTGGCGCAAAGGAGTTTGACAAGCATAAGTGAAAATTGGGAATGAAGTACAAAAGCGATTGGCTCTAGTGCAAGTGGGAGATTGTTAGGGATATAGTATATATGCCCTAGATCTAATCTCATATTTGATGATTTGAATATATTTTTGTGAACGTTATTTGATATAAAAATATATGGTATTTGATATTATTTTATCATAGTTATTATTAATTGTTTGATTAACTTGATAAGGTCCTTGATTAAATTTTGAGGCTTGTCATCGTGATGGAGATCATGATAATGAGAGCGAAGTTTCTTATAATTTAATCTTAATTTGTTATTGATCGTAGGATTATTAATTTGGACATTAGTAATCCGGTTAGATCAATATTTATGTGATACGTCTTTATTGGATAAAGATTAGTTGATCTCATTAACTTAATCACATAGATAGATGGTGCATATAGAGATATGATCATTGAACCGATTCATTAGATAATTTCTGATGGTTAGAATTACCACAAACTGTCAATAGGATATTCTCTTGAAGAATGTGATTTAAGAGTTTCCTTTGACCTGTAATCATCATAGTAATTAACAGGTTATTTATTGTGCTTTGATACTAGACACATATGGCCCTAGGGCGATAGTTGAAAGAATATTGGGTATGATTAAATGCTTGTAGAATAGTGATTGTTCAAGATGAAATCTGTCAACTCTTGGTAATGAGTTTAAGCTCCATGTTGTCATGAATTATAAACGACCAGACTAAGACCTTGGCCAGGGCGATTGAATGAAAGAAGAAAAGAGTTTCTTAGGTCATTCAATGGACGATTATATTCGACATAAATATATAGTTGGTCACCTATTAGGATTTGACAGTTGAACCATATCCTAGGGTGACTTAGAGCTATAAGGACAGAAGAAAATATTATTTTATTCTTCTACTAGTTCTTGAGAGTAAATTGTATACTTCACTTTATCCGGTCGTTAAGGAGGGTCGCTAGACGCCACCCTTGATTAGTATATTGATATGATTAATTTACTACCGGCTTAGTATTGAACCTATGGGTTCGCACACTAACGAGTGTCTTGATCTTTGCTAAAGGATTAATTACTTTATTATTTGATAATTAAGTTAAAGAATTTAATTAGTCAAATAAATTTAGTTATTAGTCCAAATGAAATATTATTATATTCTTTGCTAGCACAGAGGATATAATTAATATTGTGAACAAATTAAAGTTTTCTATTGGGAATAGAAAATCAAAATATATCTCATGGTTGATATATATATATTAAAACATATCTCTTGGTTGAACTATATATATAATTAATATTTATATATAAAGATATATAAAATGTTAAGAAAGGACTTATAAGTTAAAACCAACTTTGAGTTGGATTAACAAGAAAGTCCATAAAGGACGTGTAGGCTATCAGAATCCCATGAGCAATGGGATTAGTATTTTCCTATATAAAATTGTGAAAGTCCAACTTAGAACTTGGTCTTTCGGTTCCTTTTCTTTAACCTAACGGGAACAGTTGGTGTTTAAGCATATATATATACATAGCTAAATCAACGTGACCCACACAGCTTTTTGGAGAAGTCGCAAAACCAACAGAGATATTGAAAGAGTCAAGTAATACTCTTGACAAGAAAATTAGCTTCTTTGTCTTACACGTTTGGGCAAAAACTTTAGTACAATATTTACATACAATTTGTTTGCGGGTTTCATTGAGCAAAGAGTTGATAGCAAGGATCGATCTCGGTGTGAATACACATAGAGTTTTCGCACTATCAAAGAAATTTGAAACGAGACTCTTTCCACCAGGTACGTCTTAGATCCGATCTTTGACACGTAAATAAATTTTAAACACGAAAAGATCTTCTTATGATTGTTATTGCCTTCCGCTGCGTGTTACGAACACCTATATGCAATCTTTTAGATATTCCACTGTATGGTACATGTATAGGTGAAAGTGTATGCCCCTTATCATCCAAAAATATCAGAAAACATTACTAAATTTAGCCTATTATAAACTTAATCATACAAAAGTTTTTAAAATATATAGCATACAATATTAACTTAGGCATCATATACTCGTATCAAAAAAATATTTTGAACAAATTGTTCATCTACAGATTGATAGACAGGTTTCTATTCATTCCAAGAACAAATTTATCAATTAACTGTGGTCACATTAAACCCAAGGTTATATCCCACTATGTTAAGGTATTTGTTTAAAAAGACTTCTCCTTTAGCCTCACTACCCTCGTTTGAATCGTATAGCACTCCAATCAAAAACACATCAAGTAACTCCTTACTTAGGCATCAAAAAACTCGTATGAAGACAAATATCTTGCACTTACACATAATGTTTATCTGTAGATTGATAGAAGAATAGGGGTCTCTATTCATTCGATGAAGAATCAGATTTTTATTGCAAGTGAAGTTTGATGGTGTTCTGGGCAGAAAAGTCCCACCAACTCACTATGGCAAATTTACCCATTGGTTAAGTGAGTGACCATTCTATAAATATTAGCAAACCTGCCCGGAACCCCTACACCAAATATCAATATGGCCAATATGACTGCACTTTTAAAAGTGTGCAAGAAAATGCCATACGAGTAACAAAACATTTCCTAACTGAAAAATGACTTTACACATCATTCTAATTCATGTGACATCATTGTTCAGGGTAGCTTTTCTTCAGACAGTGACACAAAGGGGGAAAGTCCTTGTTATCATCTAGACAGTATTGCTGTATCATAACCCTGTAATGGTCAATGAGGAAAAATATCAAAGATTGCTCAAGTTTTAAGATACCAGAATCGAGGAAAGGGTAAAGAGTATACATTTCTTCATCGAGTGGTGATGCATTTAATGTTCCTTGAGTTGTGAAAGTGGCAACTCCGAGATCAGGCTCCTTAGATATAACATCCTCACTGAGCTGCTTCATCGGTTCAAATAATTGCAATCTTGATGCAACCATTGGTTGTGTGGGAGTTTCATCGTCAGTGAGCTGCTTCATTGGTGTAAAGTCCCATATTCATTCTCTTTGCATGGTGAGGGTTTCCATGACCGTTGGGACTCTGCAACAGGTTGAACAAATTGTTGACTTTCTACCGTCTTTTTACAGCTTGGAAGACATGGGAAGTCTTCCTGTGAAAGATCAAAGTTACTATGTCCCCGATCATTGCCAGCCTCAGAGAAAATGTCTAATCGCCCAGTATCCAGATCAGATTTAAGTAATGTACCTTTAGACTTGGCTCCACCTTTTGTTCTCATCTGTGGTACATAAATATATATGTCTGGGGATTTCGCCTGCAATATTTTGTTGAAATTGGCAAAAGTACCACATCGGTGGATGACAATTTTGAATGGGAATTTCACCCTATAAAAGGAGGCCTAATGTTTAGGATTTAAACACACCTCTCATTTGCCTTTTATCTTCTTAAGGCATTTGTATCTTCTCTCTTTAGTATTATTTCACTTGTAATTTTGGAGTGGAATAAAATATTGTTTGTGTCCGAGGAAGTAGGCAAAATTGGCCGAACCTCGTAAATTCTAGTGTTCTTTTATTGTTGTCTTATTGTCTTGTTTATTATTTAGTGGTTGTCATAATTTTTGGTATAGTAGTTGTGACTCATTCACACTATATACATTTGGCTTCCGCAACAATTGGTATCAGAGCCAAGGTACTGTCTAAGTATGCTCTGTGGTTGCAGCATAGTCTGATCTTCCACATCAGAAAAGATCTATCTTGGTAACTGAGTCAAGGTTCTGTCTGAGTATGCTCTGTGGTTGCAGCTTAGTCTGATCTTCCACACCAGAAAGGAAATAATCTTGATTTGTGTCGTCAGCTACTAAATAATATTTGTGTCAAAATGGGAGACAGTAAACAAGAAGAATCTACATCAAGTGTCAATAATACGTCATCGTTGGCATCTTCGCTTATGACAAGAATTGTGTCAAATGCAAAATTTGCGGTAGAAATTTTTGACGGGTCAGGACATTTTGGGATGTGGCAAGGCGAGGTTCTAGATGTTCTTTTTCAACAAGGGCTAGATCTTGCCATTGAAGAAAAGAAGCCAGATGTTATTGGAGAAGAAGATTGGAAAATTATCAATCGTGTTGCTTGCGGTACCATTCGATCCTACCTTGCTAGAGAGCAGAAATATCCATACACAAAGGAAACTTCTGCAAGTAAATTATGGAAAGCACTGGAGGATAAATTTTTGAAGAAAAACAGTCAAAATAAATTGTACATGAAGAAGAGACTGTTTCGCTTCACCTATGTTCCTGGTACCACAATGAATGAACATATCACCAGTTTCAATAAGTTGGTCACAGATTTGCAAAATATGGATGCAACTTTTGATGATGGTGACTTGGCCTTGATGTTGTTGGGGTCACTTCCTAATGAGTACGAGCACCTTGAAACTACTCTACTCCATGAAAATGACGAAATTTCTCTCAGAGAAGTTTGTTCGGCTTTGTACAGCTATGAACAAAGAAAGGGAGAAAAACAGAAGGGCGGAGAAGGAGAAGCACTAATTGTGAGGGGTCGTCCTCAAAATCAAACGAGGACTAAGAAGGGAAGATCCAAGTCGAGATCTAGACCCAGCAAAGATGAATGTGCCTTTTGTCGAGAAAAGGGGCACTGGAAGAAAGACTGTCCGAAGTTGAAGAATAAGGCCAGACATAACAATGGAAAGGCCATTATGGATTCAAATGTAGCTGATTGTGATAATTCAGACTTCTCATTAGTTACAACAGAGTTATCAACATCATCAGACATATGGTTGATGGACTCGGCTTGTAGCTATCATATGTGTCCCAACAAGGACTGGTTCATGAATTTTCAAGAAGGAGAATATGGAGTCATCCACACAGCGGATAACAGCCCTCTTACCTCATATGGCATTGGTTCAATAAGATTAAGGAGCCATGATGGAATGATCAGAACATTAACAGATGTTCGATATGTACCGGGTTTGAAGAAGAATCTCATATCTGTGGGAGCCCTAGAATCAAAAGGGTTCAAAATCATTGCAGAAAATGGAGTGATGAGAATATGCTCCGGTGCACTAGTGGTAATGAAGGCCAATCGGAAGAACAATAACATGTACTGCTATCGTGGTAGCACAGTTATTGGGACAGCAACAGTGACATCCAGTGATGACAAAGAGGCAGAAGCAACCAGGCTATGGCACATGCGCTTGGGACATGCTGGAGGAAAATCTTTGAAAGCTCTATCTAATTAAGGATTGTTAAAAGGCGTAAAGACTTGCAACTTGGAGTTTTGCGAGCATTGTGTCAAAGGGAAACAGACAAGGGTTAAATTTGGTACAGCGATCCATAATACTAAAGGCATTTTGGATTATGTACACTCTGATGTTTGGGGTGCTTCCAAAACACCTTCATTGGGTGGGAAGCACTATTTTGTAACCTTTGTTGATGATTTTTCCCGAAGAGTGTGGGTGTATACAATGAAGAGGAAAGATGAAGTGTTGGGAATTTTTCTCAAATGGAAAACGATGGTGGAGAATCAAACAGGCAGGAGGATCAAGTGTATTCGCACAGACAATGGAGGTGAATACAAAAATGAATCATTTCAATAAGGTCTGTGAAAATGATGGCATCGTCCGACACTTCACTGTCAGACATACACCACAACAGAATGGAGTGGCAGAACGTATGAACCGGACTTTACTGGAGAAGGTACGGTGTATGTTGTCCAATGCTGGCTTGGGCAAAGAATTTTGGGCTGAGGCAATTACATATGCATGCCACCTCATTAATCGTCTACCATCTGCTGCTATTGATGGCAAGACACCATTTGAAAAATGGTATGGAAAACCTGCTGTAGATTATGACTCTTTGCACGTGTTTGGCTCAATTGCATACTATCATGTGAAAGAGTCAAAATTGGATCCGAGAGCAAAGAAGGCTATATTTATGGGGATTACTTCTAGAGTCAAAGGATACCGCTTATGGTGTCCAGAGACAAGGAATATTATATTCAGCAGAGATGTTACCTTTGATGAATCTGCCATAACAGATAAGGTGACAGTTGAAGATGTCAAACAAACTGGTGGTGCATCAAAGCAGGTGGAGTTTGAGGGAAAATTTATTTTTCCTACACAAGAAGCAGAGGAGGAAACTCATGAAGATTACCCTCTGGAAGAAGAGCCAGTAGAAAGGGAGATTCCAACTCAGGAACCTCGACAACAACTTGAATCAATAGCAACCAGCAGGCCAAAAAGGACAATAACGAAACCTGTTCGTCTTATAGAGACGGTTGCTTGTGCAACCTCAATTGTAGCTGATGGTGTTCCTACCACTTATAAAGACGCAATCCAAAGTTCAGAAGAAGATAAGTGGAGGATTGCCATGAATGAAGAAATGCAGTCCCTTCATCAGAATCATACATGGAAATTGGCCAATCTCCCGAAGGGAAAGAAAGCAATTGGGTGCAAATGGGTATTTGCAAAGAAAGAAGGATTTCCTAACCAAGAAGATGTTCGCTACAAAGCAAGATTGGTGGCCAAAGGATATGCTCAAAAGGAGGGAATTGATTACAATGAAGTATTTTCTCCAGTTGTAAAACATTCCTCCATTAGAATTATGTTGGCTTTGGTAGCACAGTTGGATTTGGAACTAGTTCAGATGGATGTAAAAACTGCGTTTTTACATGGAAACTTGGAGGAGGAAATCTACATGACTCAGCCAGAAGGATTCAAAGTTGCTGAAAAAGAAAATATAGTATGCAAACTTGAAAAATTGTTGTACGGATTGAAACAATCTTCTAGACAATGGTTGCGGCAAGGGTACAAGAGAAGCAAATACAATCATTGTGTGTATTTGCGCAAACTTAATGATGGTTCCTTTGTATATCTTCTCCTATATGTTGATGATATGTTGATAACTTCCAAGAATTCGGAAGAAATTGATAAGTTGAAGATTCAACTGAAGGAGGAGTTCGAGATGAAGGATATGGGTGAGGCAAAGAAAATTCTTGGCATGGAGATAATAAGAGATAGACGTACAAAGAAACTCTGTTTATCTCAGAAAGAATATTTGAAGAGAGTACTAAAGCGTTTTGGCATAGATAAGAAGACTAAGCCAATTAGTACGCCACTTGCTCCCCATTTTAAGCTAAGTACTACTATGTCGCCAAAGGATGAAACTGAACAGGAGTATATGTCAAGGGTACCATACGCAAATGTTGTTGGTAGCTTGATGTATGCAATGGTTTGTACGAGACCTGACATTTCACAAGCCGTTGGAGTTATTAGCAGATATATGCATAATCCAGGAAAGGAGCATTGGCAAGCTGTGAAATGGATTCTACGGTATATTCATAGTACTGTAGATGTTGGGTTAGTTTTTGAGCAGGAAGGCAATCGGTCTGTAGTTGGATATTGTGACTCAGATTTTGCGGGTGATCTGGACAAACGAAGGTCAACTACTGGTTATGTGTTTACTTTTGCAAAGGCACCAGTTAGTTGGAAGTCTACTTTGCAGTCAACAGTTGCTTTGTCTACAACAGAGGCAGAGTACATGGCTATTACGGAGGCTGTGAAGGAGGCAATTTGGCTTCAGGGGTTGCTAAAGGAGCTTGGTATTGAACAAAAAAATATTACAATTTTTTGTGATAGTCAAAGTGTTATTCAATTAGCGAAAAACCAAGTTTATCATGCAAGGACGAAGCACATTGATATTCGGTATCATTTCGTACGAGAAATCATAGAAGAAGGTGGAGTCACGGTGAAGAAAATTCATACTACGGAGAACCCTGCTGATATGCTGACAAAAGTGGTGACTGCGGTCAAGTTTTAACATTGTTTGGATTTGATCAACATTGTTGAACACTAAAGATTGAAGATGAAGACACAACCAAAATTTGTTATTGAGAGAAAATTGAAGATGTGGAATTTTGCCAAGGTGGAGATTTGTTGAAATTGGCAAAAGTACCACATCGATGGATGACAATTTTGAATGAGAATTTCACCCTATAAAAGAAGTCCTAATGTTTAGGATTTAAACACACCTCTCATTTGCCTTTTATCTTCTTAAGGCATTTGTATCTTCTCTCTTTAGTATTATTTCACTTGTAATTTTGGAGTGGAATAAAATATTATTTGTGTCCGAGGAAGTAGGCAAAATTGGCCGAACCTCGTAAATTCTAGTGTTCTTTTATTGTTGTCTTATTGTCTTGTTTATTATTTAGTGGTTGTCATAATTTTTGGTATAATAGTTGTGACTCATTCACACTATATACATTTGGCTTCCGCAACATATTTAACATAGACGCATTTTAAACAAGAAATTAGAAGTCGTTCATTATAATGAAAACAGAAAGCAGAACTAGGAAATGTGTTCTCACATCAGAGCTTGTATTTATTCCTTGTGCAGCTGCATTTTCGTCAACATTTGAATTGAAGATACAGATTTCTGCTTCTTGAGACTTCTCTTTTAGACCAGTTCCAGTGATGCAATCGCTAGTTTCTCCAATTTCTGTATGGCGAATACTTTCTCCTTGCAGTTTCACCTTTTCCTTACTATCTATCTCAATACCATGTATACCACTTTGCTCGCTCATATCCTTTTTTATATGCATGTCATGGGAATCTCTACAAACGTTTTGTAAATTTTCCTCAACTACCAATTTAGGGAAACAATGGTGCATCTGCTGCAGATCCAACTCACCATTAAAACTGGGAAGGGATATACCTCTTCCTCTTGGCCTCAAGTCCTTTACAGTGCTCCCAAAAGGATTGTATAACTCCATTCCTCGAAACGCTGATGGTTCATTTGCACTGAAAGCAGAACCAAATAACTGAGCGCTATTTGGATAGCAGGGGGAGGTTGAGATACAACTAATTGTTCCTGGGTAATGGAAATTTCTACTGTACGACGTCTTTTGCATGTTGCACCTGGAACTGAGAAGATGATATTTGAGAACTTGAATGCAAAGTAACATTTAAACCAAACTTCTGAGAACATTTATAGTGCCTGAGATAGTTGATATGACTGTTGTACTCCCCATTTAAACTAAGGACTTCAGATCTAGCACAAGATAACATGGCACGGACAAAAAAATTTGGACCAGTTCAAAATTGTGACATTCAGATCAAAACTTATGAGGATGGATACTGTTATGGATTTGTGCAGTTTCAAAGATGCAGTTGCTGCCCATAATGCAGTTCAAACACATCATATAATTGTGAAGGAAAAGAAGCTACATAAGATTCAAAAAAAATAACAAAGGATGCAGTGACAGGGCAAAGTCTCCATCAGATAGAGATGGATTTTGCAATGCTCCGATGTCCATTTTCTTATCATGGTATCAGAGTTAGGCTCATCCCTTCATTGTTTACCCGATCCGATGTTGAGCCCCCAAATTATATTGTCCACGCTCCAGATGTCATGTCCTGGGCGTGCGGGGGTGTTAGAGTCCCACATCAAGCTCTTGAGGATGAGAGGCCTCTTTATATGGTCTTGGACAACCTCCACCTCATGAGCTAGCTTTATGGGTTGAGTTAGGTCCTAGGTTCATTTCTTTATCAGATATCTACTAATTGATCATTTGAGCTAAGAAACAAATAGCAATACGTCCTTCCCCAATCTTCTGCGAATGAAGTGGCAATCTACTTAGGAATTTTCATTAAACACAAGGTTTGAAATAATATCAATGAAATCTGATTATCATTGATCAGGCTCATGAGTTCATTGGTCCATAGTTTAACCATATAAGCTCGCACGTAGCTAAAGTCATAACTCAGTATATGCTTCTACACTTGATCTGGGCATCACATCTGTTGTCACCCTAACGGATGAATCCTAAATTATGCAAAAGGATTAATTGAAGCTCACCCTCTTCCTTCATTTCCCTTAGCTTCAGTTCATTTTGCACCTCAATGTCCATATAATCTGATATCCGGCCTCAGTTTTTCATGAGCTCTGATTCTATTTGATTTTTTTTTAAAGGACTTAGCAAAGGATAGGTGCCCTGTCACTCATACCATGTAAGAGGTACACTTATACCATGAATGATGTTGTAGTAAGTTTTTCCCTAGATATAATTATAATTGTGACTGTTTGTACACTACAAAGTTCGTGGAATAGCTTTATCAAGAGGTACACAAACAATTAACTCCCACCCTACCCTACAAAAAACTAGAGATGAGACGGGACGGGACGTACGGTAGGCCCATCCCGTCCCGCTAACAAACGGGATGGGACGGAACGGGATAGGTTTGCGGGACTTAAGTGTCGTTTTAAAAAAAAAATATTTAAGCATTGAGTTTGGCAACGACTATTCTTTTGACAATGACTAAGTTTTTAAAGTTTACAACAACAAGTTTTTTGACTTATTTAATAAACTTAAAAATTAAACGGAAATTAGGAAACTAAGTAAAGAATTATAAAATATTAAAACAAAAGACTTGTAATAAAATATTCTAGTAATTATAAATTTATTATAGAGTTATAATTTATTTAATATAATTTCAAGCCATTAAGTAACTAAGTAAGAGTGTAAGACGATTCATAAAAAAAATTCAACGCTTAGAGCCTTTTATTTTATTAATAGAACTTTCAAATCTCACATACAAATATAATTCTTTTGAAGAACACCTAATCTACGCATCCACCTTCTAGGAAGGGTTCTGTTTGAACTAGGCCTCTTAGTAGCCAATTAGAAATTATCATACTAATATTTGTAAGCTCATATATAACTTCGTTGTAACTTATCTATAATTTCTCTCGGACATTGTTTTGGAATTGGCAATGTTGATTGATGTTCCATGAGTTCCATGTCGTCATAGCTCCCAGTACTAAGTATCTCATTGTATTCTTCTTCTTCTCTAGTTTCATCACCTGTTCTTTTTATAGATTTATATTTATCAAACATTGATCTAACATAAGAATATATGTTAGCTTGGCAGTCTTCGAGAGATGGGTGTTCATTTTCTTGAATTGCTAAATTCTCATAAATTTTACGAACAAACCATTTGCACCTCTTAATTTTACAGATGGGTTAAGTGTAGTAGAAATTAAATAAACTTGGGGAATAGGAAAAAAATACTTTTTAAATTTTGCAATCATTTCATTAATGGCCGATGCATAAATTGGATTAAGCTAGTTGTTGTAGTTGTGTTAGCACTTAACAGAAGCATTATCTAAGGTGATAGTTAAAACTTTATCAATGAGTCCATAAAAATCAATAATTTGTAGAATAGTAATTGCAATATATGCTCCACTCTGTTTTGAATCAACAAATTTATAACCAATAATATGTTTTTGCAGGTTCCAATGATGATCAACCCAATGACATGTAACAGTTAAATAATCATAACCATTAGGACTACGAACTATATCAGATGTGATAGACACTTAATCTAAGTGAAAAAATACACAACGAATATACTGAAGATATTCAGTTTGAAATTTAAAAACATCATTTCTAACTATGGTCTTAGGAAACCTTGAAAAGCGGGATTATAAGTTTCTTGTATATAATGCATAAAAGAAAATAGGATGCGGGACAGGTGGGACGGGACGGGACGAAATGGTCATCCCGTCCTATCCCGTGTCCCGTTTAACATGGGTCCATCCCGTTTAGAATTAAGTGGGACGGGACGGGACGGGACGGGACGGCCCGTCCCGCTGGACAACCTTACTCTATAATAAGAAGACTTTAAAAGATTCTTTTCAGTATTTCAGTATTAATTTATCGTTAACTTATAGAAGAAATAATAGAACATTTACTTTATATTATCCGTGACTATCATGTGCAACATGCGTGCATAGTAGTTGCTTTTTTAACTCACCAACAATATCTTGTAGGCACTTAATCGCCACTTGACCATATATATTGATGCCATAGTTTTTCCCATTAAATATGTCACATAGTCCAAGAACCTACACAAGATCCTACAAATTCACAAATCACATTTGGTTATTATATACTTGTGTTGAAATAACAAATACTAACTTACAGACTCACCGCGATATGAATCTTCACCTCTTTAGGTAAGCCCAACTCATATTATCATCATGTCAAAATAAAATAAGAGTAGCAATGAAAATAAGTTTATATATATATATATATATATATATATATATATATATATATATATATATATATATATATATATATATGTTATTCCCGGCAATATCGTTGTATTTGTAAATAATAATTTTGCAAAATAAAAGTTATCGTAATGAAACAGTAATTAATTCGAGCCCACTGAATTCACAGTGTTTCCTTAAGGAATTTAATCCCCTCCTAGTACCCAAGGTAATGGATTATTTCCTCCCAGGATAGAACGAATCACACACTGGTGTAGCGGTACTTCAAACCCCAGTGTTTCAGCGAACACAAAGTTCGGTAGCAAATCACACTTACAGTGGCTTTGTTTGAAGTTAAAACAATGCAGAACGAAGGAGTAGAAACTCAGAAAATCGTATGAAAATGCTGAGAGGAAGGAGTGCAATGTATAGCCAAATCTGTTGAGCGATTTCAGTTTTGTGTCTTGTGTATTGTGTGTTGTGTGTCTTTCTTCAACAACTACTGCACATATATATAGCAGCCAGTGTTGAAGAAGAACAATCGTCCACCCTCCATGGTGGAACAAGCATTAGCTTGTTTGTGGAGCAAGCACATTCATGGTGGGAAGAGCATTAGGCGGCTGCCTTGTGGTCAATACACGGATTGAAAAATATTCGTTACAAATGCAGATAATCTTACGTTAATATTTACTATTAACAAATAAATTTGGTCCAAAAAATTAATCAATCAATCGATCATTTGACCGAATCCAAATCCAAATCCGAATCCGAATCCGAATCCGAAGCCGAAGCCGAAGCCGAAACCGAAGCCGTAGCCGTAGCCGAAGCCGAGCCGAGCGAGCGACGACGACGACGGCGCGAGGCTTGCTTTCTTCTTAACTCTTTAAGAGCTACAAGAGGAGTAATTATATATATACCCACCAAAAATCTTTTCCTCTTCCAATATGGGACAATGTCTCATTGTCAAGAGGGGAAAACTTAAAATTTTACTCAAAAATTTTATTTTCCCTCCATTTTCCATTTTCTATTTTCCATTCACCCTCATTTTAAGACTATTTCATCTTAAAAATAAAAACCTCAACAATCCCCCACATGAATGGGGAATGGCTATATCACGGAAGTATGCATGGAAAAACTGTGTGATTTACAAGCAAGGATTAATCGCATCTGGATAAGTAGGTTTCCCTTTGAACTTTCCGTAGTAAACTTATGTCGGATATACTCGGTCAATCGGTAGATTTGATATCTTTGAACCGTCGATCTTTGGTGTATACCTAGACAACCATAAGTCACACAATCAACCCTTAACCGTCTTTGGTTCTCATTGTTGTGTTCGTTTCAGCCATGAACACCGCCTGGTTTCATAAGTGCATAGAGAACTGGCCTTACAAAGTTCTCCTTGAAGTGGCTAACACTTCACAGTTACATAGGTGATTCCTAAACGTGTCATCCTGTAGATACACTATTTGATATACCCCGTATCAAATTTAGAAATCATTAAAAAGCCTTAATGTTTTATCCTTGGTACTGAACATTGTCTCATCACGAGAACGGACTAAAATTTTATTTGACAATGTTGAACCATCATTAATGACTTTGTTTGATCTCCTTGAACCTAGATCTTGGGATCTCCAATCTTCTAGGTAGAGTTACCACCACAATGACTTGTTCTCGGCCATAGCCTCATTCCCCTTGATAATTTCTCAACTACCTCTCTAGTTAGGCCTTTTGTAAGTGGATCCGACACATTATCACTTGACTTTACATAGTCAATCGTGATAATTCCTCTAGAGAGTAATTGCCTAATGGTTTTATGTCTTCGTCGTATATGATGAGATTTACCGTTATACATAACGCTCCCAGCCCTTCCAATTGCCGCTTGACTATCACAATGTATGCATATTGGTGCCAATGGTTTGGGCCAAAATGGAATGTCTTCCAAGAAATTCCGGAGCCATTCAGCTTCTTCACCGGCTTTATCTAAGGCTATGAATTCAGCCTCCATTGTAGAGCGGGCAATACATGTTTGTTTGGACGACTTCCAAGATACCGCTCCTCCACCAATAGTGAATACATATCCACTCGTGGACTTAGAATCAGTTGAACCGGTGATCCAATTTGCATCACAGTATCCCTCAATCACCGCAGGGAAATTACTGTAGTGCAATTCAAAGTTCTGGGTATGTTCTAAATATCCCAAAACTCGTTTCATTGCCATCCAATGAGATTGGCCTGGATTGCTCGTATATCGACTCAGTTTACTTATAGCACAAGCTATATCTGGTCGTGTACAATTCATGATATACATTAAGCATCCCAACACACGAGCATAATCCAATTGTGATATGCTTTGGCCTTTATTCTTTGCTAATGCAAGATTCACGTCAATTGGAGTCTTTGCAACTTTAAAGCCCAAGTGCTTGAATTTTTCAAGTACTGTCTTAATATAATGAGATTGTGACAATGCCAGACCTTGAGGAGTCTTATGGATCTTAATTCCCAGAATTAAATCAGCAACTCCCAAGTCTTTCATATCAAACTTGCTATTGAGCATACGCTTAGTAGCATTTATGTTGGCAATGTCATTACTCATTATCAGCATATCATCCACATATAGGCAAACAATGACTATGTGATTTGGAACATTTTTAATGTACACACATTTATCACATTCATTTATCTTAAAACCATTTGACAACATTGTTTGGTCAAATTTCGCATGCCATTGTTTGGGTGCTTGTTTTAGTCCGTAAAGAGACTTAACAAGTCTACATACTTTCTTTTCTTTACCTGGAACCACAAACCCTTCAGGTTGTTCCATGTAAATTTCTTCCTCCAACTCTCCATTTAAGAAGGCCGTTTTAACATCCATTTGATGAATTTCAAGACCATACACTGCAGCTAATGCTACTAACATCTGTATGGACGTAATTCTTGTAACTGGAGAGTATGTATCAAAGTAGTCTAGACCTTCTCGTTGTCTATACCCTTTGACTACGAGTCTTGCCTTGAATTTATCAATAGTGCCATCATCTTTGATTTTTCTATTAAAAATCTATTTAGCACCCAAAGGTTTATTTCCAGGAGGAAGATCAACCAATTTCCATGTATGGTTGTTCAATATGGATTCTATTTCACTATTGACTGCCTCTTTCCAAAACAATGATTCCGAAGAAGTCATAGCTTCTTTAAATGTTTGAGGCTCATTCTCCAATAAGAAAGTCACAAAATCTGGTCCAAATGAAGTAGACGTCCTTTGACGTTTACTGCGTCTTGGATCCTCCTGATTATATGTACTTTCTTTTGTTTCTTCCCGAGATCGTTTAGATCCTTCACCAAACGACTCACATTCCTTTTTATACGGATATATATTTTCAAAGAACTCAGCATTATCTGATTCTATAACCGTATTATTATGAATGTCGGGATTTTCTGATTTATGAACCAGAAATCGATATGCTTTACTATTTGTCGCATATCCTATGAAAACACAATCAACGGTTTTCGGTCCTATCTTTACCCTTTTGGGTTTAGGAACTTGCACTTTTGCCAAACACCCCCACACTTTAAAATAATTCAAGTTGGGCTTCCTTCCTTTCCATTTTTCATATGGAATGGATTGTGTTTTTCTATGGGGCACTCGATTTAATATTCGATTAGCCGTAAGAATGGCTTTCCCCCACAAGTTCTGTGGCAAACCAGAACTTATCAACAACGCATTCATCATCTCCTTTAATGTGCGATTCTTTCTTTCCGCAATCCCATTAGATTGGGGCGTGTAAGGGGCTGTTGTTTGATGAATAATTCCATATTCTAAACATATTTCTTCAAAAGGAAATTCATATTCACCACCCCTATCACTTCTTATCATTTTTACTTTCTTGTTAAGTTGCGTTTCAACTTCATTTTTGTATTGCCTGAATGCGTCTATTGCTTCATCTTTACTATTCAGTAAGTAAACATAGCAATATCGAGTACCATCGTCAATAAAAGTTATGAAATACTTCTTTCCACCGCGAGATGGTATTGCCTTCATGTCACAAATATCTGTATGAATTAAGTCTAAAGGATTTGAATTCCTTTCAACTGACTTATAAGGATGTTTAACATACTTAGATTCCACACATGTTTGACATTTTGATTTTTCGCATTCAAACTTAGGCAGTACTTCCAAGTTAATCATTTTCCGCAAGGTTTTATAATTGACATGACCCAAACGTACATGCCATAAATCATTTGACTCAAGTAAGTAAGAAGAAGCTGAAATATTATTATTGTTTTCCACAACCATTACATTCAGATTGAAAAGGCCCTTGGTGAGGTAATCTTTTCCTATAAATATTTCATTCTTACTAATGACAACCTTGTTGGACACAAAAATACACTTAAAACCATGCTTAACAAGAAGTCCAGTAGAGACTAAATTCTTTCTCATTTCGGGAACATGAAGGACATTGTTCAAAGTCATGACCTTGCTAGAAGTCATTTTCAGAAATATCTTCCCATATCCTTCAACTTTTGCTGTTCAAGCATTTCCCATATAAACTGTCTCTCCGGGTCCAGCAGGAGCATAAGTAGCAAAAGCTTCTCTAACTGCACAGACATGGCGAGTGGCTCCTGAATCAAACCACCACAGTTTAGGATTTCACACAAGTTATCAACATCATCATGGTTTACTACCATGTTTGCTTGACCCCTTTTCTTGTCTTTCTTCGGAGCACGACACTCCGTAGATTTGTGTCCGGTTTTCCCACAGTTGTAGCAGTTTCCACTGAACCGCTTCTTGCTTGGGTTGTATTTCGGACCAGAAGCCTTCTTCCTCTTTTTGTTAGCTTCAACAATATTTGCTCCCATTATTGTTGAATTTCCACGGCCTCTCCTTTCAGCAGCTTTATTGTCCTCTTCGATTCTCAACCGAACAATGAGATCTTCAAGGGACATTTCCTTTCGTTTGTGTTTCAAATAATTTTTGAAGTCCTTCCACAACGGAGGCAACTTCTCAATCATTGCTGCTACTTGGAATGCTTCGTTGATGACAAGACCTTCAGCAAGTAGATCATGAATAATCACTTGCAATTCCTGGACTTGGGTAATAACAGACTTGCTATCTACCATTTTGTAGTCCAAAAATTTTGCGGCAACAAATTTCTTCATCCCGACATCTTCAGTTTTATATTTCTTTTCAAGCGCATTCCACAATTCTTTTGACGTCTCCACGCTACTGTATACATTATACAGATTATCATCCAGTCCGCTAAGAATATAATTCTTGCATAAAAAACCAGAATGCTTCCACGCTTCAATTACGAGAAAGCGTTCATTCTCTGGAGTTTTATCTGGCAGATCAGGAACATCTTCCTTGATGAACTTCTATAGACATAACGTAGTTAAGTAGAAGAACATCTTCTGCTACCAGCGCTTGAAATTAATCCCGAAAAATTTTTCGAGTTTTTCTGCCGGTGCCAACGCCGGTGTTCGGCTTGTCGATGCGTTGGCAGTCACCGTCGGAACAGCTTCGTTTTCGCTATCAGTCATCATTTTTTCTGTAAAACAAAATGACACAAACAAACGTTTAATACACGTTTTCAAACTGGAGTAAAAATCACGTAGATTTTAATCTCCAACAAAACGCCACGAAGGCTTTACTCTCCAAAATGGGAGTACACAAAACCACAAAGGTTTTAGTTTACAGAATAATAAGAATAATACAAATACAGAAATAAATATTAAATTCCTTAAAATTGTTATTCCCGGCAATATCGCTGTATTTGTAAATAATAATTCTGCAAAATAAAAGTTATCATAATGAAACAGTAATTAATTCGAGCCCACTGAATTCACAGTGTATTTAAATTAATGTTTGCTTCTAATTGTGGAGGCTACTTTCATACGAGGTGGCGAGAGTCCATGCGTAGATACTAATTATGCTTATGTCCGGTTGTTTTTAGGACACCCAAATCATAAATTATTTAAAATGTTTGCACCCTACTTGTTAATTAAAGTGCCTAAATGATAATAGAACTTGTTAGAGGAATTATGAAAGACCGTTAATGGAATTTGTATTACATTGTCTATTAGCCTTTAATAACGTTTAAGTCAAATGCTTATAAGTATCCTCTCTTCTTGTGGAATAGGCCGAACGCCTCGACAGTAGATAGATGCATCCGTGGTTCATGCTGCTCGACCCTCGGTAGTGTATACATTATTATGGATCGGGTCGTAGGACCTCGGCATAATCATGAGTGATAATACTTGTCACGCCCCGAACCTGGGGGGCGAGACCGGCACCTGATGCCTCACCTATCCTTGTGTACCAACTTGCGACTAAGGGACTTTGAACATATAATATCATACTTTGGCCATGGGCCACATTGCAAGACAATTGCGAATGCTGACTAAACATCAATATAATACTGGGCCGACAAGGCCGTCATAACTACTACAGCTAGCAAACCAACAAAATATACATAAAAGGCCTACAAGCCCAATATACTGCACTAACTGACAGGATAGGTCTACAAGCCTCTACTGATGGATATACTGTGATCGGAACAGGGACCCGACCTACTAATATCATATATACATATATACACAAGATGTACATAAAGCTCTAGACCCGGCAACTCCGAAGGGCATGAAGCTTACCAATCAAGATGAACTCGGGCAACACCTAATGAGGAGGTCTACCCGTCTGTCTATCTGAACCTGCACGCATGAAATGCAGCGCCCCCAAAAAAGGGACGCCAGTATGAAATAATGTATCGAGTATGTAAGGCAATATACTGAAAGCTGAAACTGAACTGATAATATAATAACTGAAAGTAACTGGGAGTCAAAGATAATCTGAAGATATGCTCACCTGCTGATATTGACTCAACTCTCTCAATATAGTAAGTAAAATAGTTGTACGACCTTATAAAGCTCGATATATATAACTGCTCTACCGTAGTAGGCTCGCTCATAGGTGCTCGACCATACTAGGCTCTATATCTCGGTCATGCTGGGCTCGCTCATAGGCACTCGACCACAGTAGGCCCGGTATATAACTTACCATTTGATCAGAGGTTGCCCAATAGGGGCCTGCCCATCGATTATAGCTCGATGGTAATTAAAATACTGTAATACTGTATATATATAGGCTCTCTGCTCTCTTGACTGGAAGAAGACAATACTTCATTAAATATGAAGTCTCGATAAGGAGAATACTGTAATTTATGAGACTAGGATAATGTATATAAATTCGGGAGTATGAACTTCTCTTAATGCCTCGTTATCAGACACATGTAATTACGAGATCATGCCAAAATGAAGGAAGGGCTTAGCCTTAACATACCTGAGTCGATTCTCTTGACAATCCCTCTAACACACGTTAATTTTGACAAAACATGTGATGGCAAGATCGGAGTAGGGAAACATCTGTATGATATTCTTGAGAAAGATTACACTGTACTCCTTTATAATTGCAAAATTAATGTTTTGAACTGTTGAAGATGCTATGAAATCAGATTCTATGAAATCTCACGTTGAATTCTTGAAGATGCATATTTTGGCATTTGATATATGCTTAAAGTAGAGATTCCTTTTGTTGATGCTTCATCCGTATTGCGGTGCTACAAAACTTTTGGCTCCACAAGTAAAGCTCCAAATAACCATGAAGGAATATTTGAAAGTGCAAAGCTCCATACAAGGTAAAGTATTTTGTTTGGTTAGCTTCTAGGGAGGCTTGCCTTACGTAAAGAAATATTTAGAGAGGGGATTTACAATTAAGTAATCATGTGCCCTCTTTGCCTAAATGATGTGTCCTCTTTTCCAAGACCACTAGGAAGACAACAATTGTCTTTGTATTTGTTGCAAGGTTTCTCGGCAACTTCATCCACATTTTGCCACCTTTTTTGTGATTTTAAGAGTCACTTAGTTGCTCTTATACGGCTGCCACATTAGGGGTTAATCTTTATCCAATAATTATCCACTTAATTCCTTAATTAACTAGGCAATCTCCCATTGCCCAATAATAAGAATTATCTCAAATTACTTAAAATACTACTCACTTTTAATACACTTTATACACCTTACTATCATGGCCATGTGGTACCTTGTATGGCACTAGTCCATAAATACCGGGTATTATAGTTCGACTGTATTTTTATTCCAAAATGTCAAACTTTGACGAAATTCATTTCCTTCAATTTGCTTACCCTCTCACCTTCACGAAATTAATCATCACTTGTTTGAAGTAGCACAATACTTATAATCCCAAAATAATCGAATTGACGAACTTATGTCGATTAACTTACGATGAAGTTTTAACGTACAAAAATGCGGGATGTAACATCTCATTTCCAAGCTTTCATCAATTTATTTATGGCGTACTTTCAAATATGAAAATATGGGGTGTAACATCATTCGCCCTTTTGGAACATTCGTCCTCGAATGTTGACTGATGCACTTATCATTCTTATAACCCATAGCTCTTGCGAATACTTTAGTACTCCTCTTTCCATCTAGGAAAACTGTTCTGTGAATGAATCCCAAATGCCAAGGCATTCCCCCCTTTAGTCCTCTCTCTCACACCATGACTTATGGTCGGAATCTTTCCAATCTCGTAACTGTTGCTATCTTCTATCATGTAGCCTGTACGACTCTAACTTTGTATGTGCGCCTATGCGACGCTTTTCTCCTCTTTCCTCCAGCTTTTAGCCAATCTCTAGGCCTCACTTTGTGAACATATACAAAATTATGTCAAGCTGTCCCTCTGGGCGTCATTAGCTTTACTACATCTAAGTAGGTCATACTATACAATAACTCTTACTTTGATTTATCGTTAGTGAGATCTGCGACCAAACTTCAGGTTACTCTCGTTGCTTATCCTATATAAATCTAAGTTCTTTACCGCTTTTTCACTATCGTTCATCTTAAGAATGATTGCCTAATCTCATCTCATACTTTGTAACTTTTATCCATCCATTGTTGATTCACCTTATTGTTGATCCGCAATCTACTACTGATAACTTGAAATCTCTTACGTAATACATTTCCACTAGGGCTTATGTTGCATCGAGTAATATTTGAAGTGATTTTCCTGATCTACTTAGGGGCGATATTGTACCTCAATAATCGTATTTTATAGCATCCCAATGTGATTCACCTTACGTGGGTATTTTAATTCCGTACAATTCATGAAATTCTCTTCAAATCATTACTCAATCGAAGTCCCAATCGTCATTCTTTATCTATCACATTATACCCTCATTGTACTATCAGGGCGACATTCCATCTCTTCTAAATGTCATTAGTCTTAGACTCCTTTGAGTTCATTTAGGCTATACTGAGCTTTGTATAACTTTAGAGAAACCATCAGCTCTTCTTGTTTTCATGGGCTTAATCCTGAGGACTTATCCATTCTCGTCACCTTCTCACTCACCCTTTCTTATCCTTACTCATGTCTTCCTAAAACCTTGTCGCTTTACCATACTTTAGCTTGCGACCTACACATATCTATTTATATTATTCGCCACCTTCCTTCAACTTCCTTGCACCATAGATTTCCTTGTGTTATTCTGGAACATCAAGCGAGACATCACATCGTCTCTAACTTTTCTTTTACTCTCTCAACTAGAACTATCGATACCTAGAAACCATAGGCTGCAAGATATGCCACTGACGATGCCGCTATCATTCCTGGATACTGAATCCTACAGTTTCTAGCCTTCTATCTGAAGTATGGACTATTCACAACCTTCTGCATTTGAGTATCTCGTACGTTGTTCACCTTTACCTTGATTACTTTAAAATCTTGCATCATATCTTCTATCTCTTGCATGACCTCTCTTTAACACAAGTATAGTTCACACCCACAACTTGAAGATCTAATATAATACTTGCACCTCTAGTGCATACACAATCCGGTGGGAACTTCATACTGACTTCTTATGAGGCTAGTACTTTTCTGACTGGCTATATTGTAGAGCCGTTATAGAATATGTCTATTGTACTATCTCTCTTGTACCTTTGATATTAAGAGTGATTCTGCAATGTCCTCAATCACGATTTCTATAATTTTCTGGGTCCAATAATCAGACTCCTGATTTACTTTGTTGATGTAACTCTTTAGTTTCCTCTTCCTTCTGATCAGCCTTTATGTAGGCGTAAGCTATCTTCCGATCTGCGGTTCATGGTATTACTTTAGCCTTTCATGGATGCTATGGAATATCCAGGATATGATCTTTTGACAATTCAATCCCTTGTCTATGACCTGTACTTAGTTCTTTCTTTTAACTTATACCAGGGTCTTCTACGGTTGTATGATTGTCAACATATATGCTGCATGGATAATATTCCAAAATCTTTAGTGCATTCATAACGTAACTAACTTTGGATCATTCATCGAATAATTCATTTCGTTCCTTCTCAGCTTTTTCCCCCTTGTTATGTGCATACTTAGCTTATCTCAGTTCCCACGCATGCCAGAATTTTTGTACAACTCATATGATCTCGAATATTACTTTTGGTTTCATTTCCCGCTCATTAGCTTCGATAGGTGCCACTTTCTTATAGAGTGCATACAATGTTATTGTGAGACTGTTGTTACACGACCATTTCCTCTTTAGGTCATTGTGCTTAGGTTGAAGTCTTCTTCCTTATTTCCTCAGCTAGTCTTTCGTTATAGTACTTAGGGAGACTTCTGGCTCTTGTAAAGTTACAAGCTTGTTATATCGTTTACCCGACAGAATTTTTGATGTTCGTACTCACGTATAATTGTCTTTAGTTACTTACCTCCATACTCATGTGCTCGTACAGTTGCTTCTGAACTGAAGTTTTGACTATCTTCCCAGTGGGACTCTCTTTTATTTCCATAACACTCATACGGTATTTTTAACTACCCCAACTCCTATCTAAATATTTCTCAAGGTCACGATGTCATATCTGCTAGACTGAATTCCCTATGTTGGGGTTCACTATGTTTATGTTGCACGATCTATTGATTTGTCGGTGTCCTCTTTTTTAGCCATAACTAGGCTCTTCCTAGATCAACTATTAACTACTCGTTGGCCCATTCTCATATCAATATTCCGCGTAATCTTCTTGGGTTATCTCCTTTATCTTAACTTACGTCCCGCACATGCTCCTTATCTATCAATAATATCTCGGGTAGGAACCCTTACTTCCTCTCCTTGACATCGAGTTTCCATACTCTTCTGGAATTGTAGCATATCTGTAGGCTTTGAATAAGTACAATCTCATCCCTTTCTCATGTTCATCGCATTCTTCCTTTACTATTCCATAATTACTAGAACTACTTAATTCTGACTTAATGCCACATTACTCCATATTCCCCCCTTTATGGGAGTGATAAGGTTTAGAGCTACGACGATCTTCCTATAGATGTTTTACCTCTTCATCTTTAGCATCTTTTCACATCATCGATGACCCTTACTCGCCTTTGCGGCAATCCTTTTGTACCAATGATAACAAAATTCCTTACTTGAGAGGGTGACACCTAGTGTAAATGGCACACACAGTCCCTTAAGCTTAACTTTGCTCACATTTCTTGCTTTAGGAAAGCGTCTTCGTGAATGACCTTTAAAGGGTATTCTTCTGTTGTCCATTCTATTATCGTCAAAACGAAATCTGAAATTCTCATGATGTCGACCATTATCAAATCACTCAGTTACTAATTCATGTTTAGTTTATCTTGTTCATCAGTCCATGCTGATTTCTTATTACTCTGGGGTCTAATTTTTCCTTTTGGTAATCACGTTGGAGTCACGAACTTATTTCTCGAAATGAGGATATGACTTTATGGCCTATACTTTTTTGTTGTCTCAAGGCCTGTCATCTCTCGTCTTTTCCTTCACTTGACTATAGACTCGGTAATACTGTCATCTCTTTTATCTACCGTTGTCATCCATGTATCATATCTTACTTATAATGCTTCATTAACTCTCTTCTTATTTTCCGCTAACATTTATGTCTATTACTTTATTCAGAAAACTTCAACAAGACATCCTTTTGCTTTTAGCTCCCCTTTGCTCTACATCCAGTGGCTCTTCGGGTTGCTTAACGTTCTCACTCTACTAGGGATGCGAGCCACACTAAGGTAGTATTTATCCCTTCCAGGCTTTCAGTGCCTATCATCTTCTTTTTTTTATCATGCTAATATTCACATCTAATTGTAATATTCTAGAGTGCACCATCTGGGTGCCTCGTACCCTTCTTCATCTTGCTTATTTTACTTGTTGAAACTTGTATCTATCTTCTGAATCTCTCATTGCCTTTCACCATAGGGGTGACTAGATATTTCTACCTTAAGGCTCCTTATCAAAAGTCTTACACGTCTTAGTATACACATGATCTACTGAAGACCTTACATTTACTCATCATAAGCATCATGCAAAATTGAGCCCATCTGACTCCACTCTTTCACAGCCACATGCAATCTCTTACCAACTGTCTTTCTAGATGTAGGCATCGTCGTATTATGAATAAGATAGAGTTTAGGAAATTGAGTTCTTACAACTTAGCTCTACCATATGATCTAGAGCAAGAATAAAAAGTGACAGTCCTAAATGCCTTGTAGCCTCCTGCTTATAAGTGTGGTGCACGACACACCCATAAAAAAGACTCTACTAGACATAGCTTGTAGACTCCCTAGGACAGAACTGCTCTGATACCACTTTTTGTTAGGCCCCTGGGGGGCGAGACCGGCACCTGGTGCCTCACCTATCCTTGCATACCAACTTGCGACTAAGGGACTCTGAACATATAATGTCATACTTTGGCTATGGGCAACATTGCAAGACAATTGCGAATGCTGACTAAACATCAATACAATGCTGGGCCGACAAGGCCATCATAACTACTACAGCTGGCAAACCAACAAAATATACATAAAAGGCCTACAAGCCTAACATACTGCACTAACTAACAGGATATGTCTACAAGCCTCTACTGATGGATATACTGTAATCGGAACAGGACCCCGGCCTACTCATATCATATATACATATATACAGAAGATGTATATAAAGCTCTAGACCCGACAACTCCGAAGGGCGTGGAGCTTACCGATCAAGCTGAACTCGGGAAACACCTAATGAGTAGGTCTACCCGTCTGTCTGTATGAACCTGCACGCATGAAATGCAGCGCCCCCAGAAAAGGGAAGTCAGTACGAAATAATGTACCGAGTATGTAAGGAAATATAATGAAAGATGAAACTGAACTGATAATATAATAACTGAAAGTAACTGGGAGTCAAAGATAATCTGATGAAATGCTCACGTGCTGATATTGACTCAACTCTCTCAATATAGTAAGTAAAATAGTTGTCAGACCTTATAAAGCTCGATATATATAACTGCTCTGCCGTAGTAGGCTCTCTCATAGGTGCTCGGCCATACTAGGCTCTGTATCTCAGCCATGCTGGGCTTACTCATAGGCGCTCGGCCACAGTAGGCTCGGTATATAACTTACCATCTGATCAGAGGTTGCCCAATAGGGGCCTGCCCATATATTATAGCTTGATGGTAATGAAAATACTATAATATTGTGTATATATATATATCGATTATAGCTCGATGGTAATGAAAATACTATGATACTGTATATATAGGCTCTCTGCTCTCTTGACTGGAAGAAGACAATACTCAATTAAATATGAAGTTCCGATAAGGAGAATACTGTAATTTATGAGACTAGGATAATATATATAAATTCGGGAGTATGAACTTCTCTTTATGCCTCGTTATCGAACACACGTAATTATGAGATCATGCCAAAATGAAGGAAGGGCTTAGCCTTAACATACCTGAGTCGATTCTCTTGACAATCCCTCTAACACATGTTAATTTTGACAAAACATGTGACGGCAAGATCGGAGTAGGAAAAATCCGTATGATATTGTTGAGAAAGATTACATTGTACTCCCTTATAATTTCAAAATCTAACGTTTTGAACTGTTGAAGATGCTATGAAATCAGATTCTATGAAATCTCACGTTGAATTCTTGAAGATGCATATTTTGGCATTTGATATATGCTTAAGGTAGAGATTCCTTTTGTTGATGCTTCATCCGTATTGCGGTACTACAAAACTTTTGGCTCCACAAGTAAAGCTCCAAATAACCATGAAGGAATATTTGAAAGTGTAAAGCTCCATACAAGGTAAAGTATTTTGTTTGGTTAGCTTCTAGGGAGGCTTGCCTTACGTAAAGAAATATTTAGAGAAGGGATTTACAATTAAATAATCATGTACCCTCTTTGCCTAAATGGTGTGCCCTCTTTGCCATGACCACTAGGAAGACAACAATTGTCTTTGTATTTGTTGCAAGGTTTCTCGGCAACTTCATCCACATTTTGCCACCTTTTTGTGATTTTAAGAGTCACTTAGTTGCTCTTATACGGCTGCCACATTAGGGGTTAATCTTTATCCAATAATTATTTACTTAATTCCTTAATTAACTAGGCAATCTCCCATTGCCCAATAATAAGAATTATCCTAAATTACTTAAAATAGTACTCACTTTTAATACACTTTATACACCTTACTATCATGGTTATGTGGTACCTTGTATGGCACTAGTCCATAAATACCGAATATTATAGCTCGACCGTATTTTTATTCCAAAATGTCAAACTTTGACGAAATTCATTTCCTTCGATTTTCTTACCCTCTCACCTTCATAAAATTAATCATCACTTATTTGAAGTAGCACAATACTTATAATCCCAAAATAATCTCATTCCCAAACTTATGTCGATTAACTTACGACAAAATTTTAACGTACAAAAATGCGGGATGTAACATCTCATTTTCGAGCTTTCATCAATTTATTTATGGCGTACTTTCACGTACGACAATATAGGGTGTAACAATACTCGGAGTTTAATTATACATTGACATCATTTCATGGCTTGAGAAGTTGAAATCATATATGACTGAATTAATTTGGGAATTTCCATGTGTGAAAGAATTATTTCTTTCCTGCTTGTTAATGAGTTATTATTATTTATATTTATGTAACCCATGCTTATTTAGAACTCGTGTACTACTATTGTTAGCCCATGATAAGTGTTGATGTCGACCCCTCGTCACTAATTCTTCTAGGTTAGACTTGATACTTACTTGGTACATGTTATTTATGTACTCACGCTACACTTATGCACTAACCGTGCAGGATCTGAGGCAGGTGTATCTGGTGGACATACCGGCACGCATCCCCGTTACCCATAGGCCTAGTGGTGAGCTGCTTCTTGAGCCGTTTAGCAGCACCTAGAGTCTCTCCTTTGCTTTCATTTTCTGTCTATTTTTATTTTAGATAGTAGCTAGAGTTTGTATAATCTATTAGTGCTCATACACTTGTTATACCAGGTCTTGGCACATACACTAGCAGATTTTATGGTTTTGGATTATAACTATTGTTATGAATGCACTCAGCTCTTTTCGTTTTATTTATTCAAACCTGTTGTTTGTTAATCTCTTAACTAATGGAATTTAAATACTTGTAAATTTATTAAAAAGAGAAAATCACATGGTTAGTTCACCGTTGGCTTGTCTAGCGGCGGCGTTAGGTGTCATCGTGGCCTATAAGAGGATTGGATCGTGACAACCAGTTTATGACTTATGGCTGATTTTAGCTTATAAGAAATTTGGGCATTTACCAAACCCGTAGATAAGTCAAAAATTGCTTATAAGCGAGTTTGACCAACTTATAAGCTTAGCCAAGCACCCTCTAAGTGAATCAAGCCACTCGATATTAGGTTGCACTGCAAAAATTATCAGAAATTTCGACAGAGAAAGTCCTCAAGAAGTCATCCAAAACTTAAGTTTTTTGAGTTGGCAATATGTCGTCAGAATAACTTGCTAATTACAGTCGTTGAACATTTCAAAGTAGGGGTGTACATAGGTCGACTTGGTTCGGGTTTTTCAATTATCAAACCAAACCGATTGTGTCGGGTTATTAAAATTTAAAGGCCAAACCAAACTAGTAAAAGTCGGGTTTTTAAATCTCGTTGTTTCTCGGATTTTTCGGGTTTTCGGATTTTTTCGGAATTTTTTCCATAAATTTTTCATAGCATAAAACATAGAATTTGCGCTCCAAATATTTTTTTATTCCTAGTAAGACATAACAATATATGGTGTTTTTCAAGAAAATAACATAAAATATGAGATACACCATAGCATTGTACCAAAATATTCAACAATAAAGATAATAAAATTACATAAAATAAATATTTTTAATAAGCCATAATAAAAACAAACATGATCTAAAATTACTAAGTTGCAAAAATAAGTATGACTAATAAGTACTACTATTATTTATATGACTAAACAGCGAAACAAACAAGTTGTGCATTTTATCTAAACCATGAAAAAACTAAAAAAAATAGATATCCAACAATATTTTCTTTTGTTAGCATTAATATTGATTTGATTTTGGTCTAGGATTATTTGAGTTACTAATATTTATAAACTATCAAACTTATTGGAGCATTCAAAACTTATATGTCTAAGTTTGAAATAATACGTTAAATGATAAAATTAAAAAAAGTTTAAAAACTATTTATAAACTACACTACAATAAGTATTTTTATGTATTAAATATAGTTAAAATTTATATACATGTAATGTCGGGTTGGTTTAGTTTCGGTTTGACTTTTTTTAGTTAAAACCAAACCAAACCAATTATGGTCGGGTTTTTTCCCCAACACCAAACCAATGTAACGACCCGGCCAATCGTTTTAAATGTTATAGCCCCATTCCCCTATTTATTGCTCATTATGTGCTTTATAACTGTTGTGTGACTTGTCGGGGTAGTCGGTTCAGGTCCGGAGAGTTTTTAGAATGAATTGGAACACTTAGTTCCAAAGTTTAAAACTTATGTTGAAAAGGTTGGCTGGATGTCAACCTATGTGTAAACGACCCCAGAATAGAATTTTGATAATTCCAATAACTTTATATGGTGATTTTGGATTTGGGAGCGTGATCGGAATTTTATTTGGAAGCCCGTAGTGAAATTAAGCTTGAAATAGCTAAAATAGGAATCTAAGTTTGGAAGTTTGACAGGGGAGTTGACTTTTTGATATCAGGGTCAGAATCCAGTTTCAAAAATTTTCATAGCTCCGTTATGTCATTTGTGACTTGTGTGCAAAATTTGAGATCAATCGGGCTTGATTTGATATGTTTCGGCATCGAATGTAGAAGTTGGAAATTCTTAAGTTTCATTAAGCTTGGATTGGGGTGTGATTTGTGATTTTAGCATTGTTTGATGTGATTTGAGGTTTCAAATAAGTTCGTATGATGTTTTAGGACTTGTTGGTGTATTTGGTTGAGGTCCCGAGGGCCTCGGGTGAGTTTCGGATAGTTAACGGATCAAAAGTTGGACTTAAACAGCTGCTGCAAAAGCTGCTGCAATTTTCTTCTGCTCGAAAATTCGAAGCCCAGAAATCGAGCCCAGGATCGAAGCCCAAAAATCGAAGCCCAGGATCGAGGGCCAAGGTCGAGGTCCAGGGTCGAGGGCTAGGATCGAAGCCATGGTCAAGGGCCAGGGTCGATGGCCATAATCGAAGCCATGATCGAGGGCCAGGATCGAGGCCCATGATCGAGGGTCGGGATCGAGGCTCATGATAGAGGCTAGGATCGAGGCCGAGGATCGAGGGCAGCCTGGACAGAACTGTAAGTTATAAACCCGGGGACTTCGTCCCATTTTTCAGTTTTGACAAATTGGAGCTTGGGGAGGCGATGTTTGGGAGATTTTCAGAGAAAATATCAGGGTAAGTATTCTTAACTCAATTATGGTTAGATTATCCAAATCCATCATTTGTTTTCACCATTTAATTAGTGTTTTGAGATTGAAATTTGAAAAAAATTTAGAAATCTCATAGAAACGAATTTTTGATATTTCGGTATCGATTCGGAGTCGGATTTGAGTGAAACTGATATGGCTGGACTCGTAATTGAATGGGTTGTCGGATTTTGTGAGTTTTGCCGGATTCCGAGACGTGGGTCCCACAGACGATGTTTGAGCTAATTTCGAATTTTATTGAAAATGTAGTATTTTTTTATGAAATTGATTCCCATAATTTTTGCTGACTGTATCGAATTATTTTGGTTAGATTCGAGTCATTCAGAGTTGGATAATCGAGAAAAAGTCCTACTAGTGGATTAAATTGGAGCAAATCGAGGTAAGTGACTTGTCTAACCTTGTGTGGGAGAAAATTCCCCTAGGATTGGTATTGATGTGATAATTGTAATGTGTTGAAAGCCGTGTACACGAAGTGACGAGTGTGTACACGGGATAAATGTGGAAGATTATGTTTTTAAATTGATAAGATCATTGTTGCATACTAATTAAATTATTTTATCTTGTTATATTTAATTAAATTACTTCATCATTGATTTGATTTATATACTTTAAATTTGCTTGACCTTCTCCTGCTAATTGTTTTTACCTGTTTAGCTGAAATTTGGTTTCTTTTATTCTGTGCATTATTTGAAGGTGGAATTTTTTTAAATTAAATATTATTAATATGAATTATTTGATATTTAAAATTTGGAACTGAGGCAACGTATTAAAAAATTTAAAATATTTTTTTGCTGAGTTATTTATTTCCGAATATTTTGTGAGATTTTATACTCATTGTGATTGAGCCGTGAGCTCCCTGTTGTGGAAAATATTGTTGATGTTGTTTATTTGGAAAAATTAAATTATTTGGGCACTTTAGGTGCAAATTGTGATATTGATACGCATGCGGTGGTATAAGGTCTGGGTGTTAAAACACATGCGGTGGTATAAGGTCTGGGTGTTAAAACACATACGGTGAGATAAGGGTGGCTTGATACGCGTGGCTAGTAGGGGAACTACTAAAAGTCATGCGATGTGATAAGGGTGGCTAAAACGCGGAGTGCTATTTCGGAAAAAATATTTTCTTTAAAATAAATTGTGAAGGCTCCCGCGGTGATATAAAGAAATGAGATATTGTGAATTTATTTATGATTTGGGACTACGAGGCGGTACCTCGGGAGTGCCCTTGCTGATATTAATTTATGGTCGCAGTTGCCTTTGATTATTGTTGTGATTTTTTTAAAGTTGAAAAGAATTCTGTTTTGTTTCCACGCGTTGTTATTTGCCCTTATTTTGTGTAAATAAATGGTGACATACTACTTGATTCATTTCCATTGTCATTTTATTGTTATTATATTGTTAAATATTTTTCCATACCTTTATTATTTTCAGTAGGGCTTGACCTTACCTGACCTAGTTACTACTTTACCGAGGTTAGGCTTGGCACTTATTGGGTACCGATGTGGTGTACTTATACTACACTTCTGCACATCTTTTTGTGCAGATTCAGGTACATCCTACCAGTCCAGATATCAGTGAACTACCGATGTACGGAGACTTCGAGGTATATCTGCCAGCGTCCGCAAACTCCGGAGTTGTCACGACCCAAAATCCATTAAGGTCGTGATGGCGCCGGACACCACTGTCAGGCGAGTCAACAATATATACTAAATTGGGTTCTCATTTCTTTTTAATTATTTTTGAAATCATATTTTCCTTCTGTTTAAATAGTAAAGAATGGGATTTACAGAGTAAATAATAATACTTTTAACAAATTCAATAAAGGACAACTCATAACCACTCACAAAATCCGGTGTCACAGGTGCATGAGCATTTACTAGAGAGTTAAAATAAAATACAACATCTATCCGGAATACAAATTAGATAGGAAAAAAATATAAATAACTCTGAAGGAGACTCTGTTGGCTGCAGCTCGTAATATAGGATGCAACTCACCTAAGTCCCCGCATTTTTAACCATACCTCTGTGCCCACAAGGCCACTAGACATATCTGTACCTGCACAATAAAAATGTGCAGCAAGTGTAGTATGAGTACCTAAGCAACGTGTACCCAGTAAGTATCAAGCCTAACCTCAAAGAGGTAGTGACGAGAGGTCGACTTTGACACTCACTAAGAATAATAATGATGATAATAATAATAATAATAATAATAATAATAATAATAATAATAATAATAATAATAATAATAATAATAATAATAATAATAATAATAATAATAATAAAATAACAATAACAATATTTAACTCGATATGATTTATAGAATCAACAATAATTTTCTTTAACCAGTAGAAATAATTAAATTCCTTCAAATGCGACAATTTCTAATTTATTAATTAACTTCACTGCAATAAAATATCAAAGTATCGTATAATTTTTTTATTATTAGGCACGATATCTATCGAGGCCATACGGCCCGATCCAGAGTGTCGTGTACACTGCCGAGGGACGTGCGGCACGATCTATAGATGCATCTATACTGCCGAGGCGTTCGGCCCGCTCCACAAGAAAGGAAGGCATTTTCTTATGTACCTCTGGAATGAGAGTATATTTATTAAAAGATTAATACAAGAGGACGCATAATTCTTTTAACAATTAATTAATTTATACAGAAAATTAAGTATATAAGATTTTCATCTTCTACTATCTTTTTCTAACAATTCACAATATTGTTCAAATAATTAATTAATCAATGGATACAATTTACACACGTAATTCATGATTTGATTCCTAAACTACCCGAACTTTAGCATAAATAGTATCTACGCACGGACTCTCGTCACCTCGTGCGTACGTATCCCCCATAATTAGCAACAATTATTAATTTAATCACCTATGGGGTAAATTCCCCATTACAATGTTAGACAAGAGACTTACCTCGTCTCAAAGTCCACTTCCTGATCAAAATATCGTGTAAAAACCTCAATTTGATGCCGAAAAATCCGAAACTATCCAAAAGTTATATAAAATAATTAATACATGCTCAATAATTTAAAATTAGACTATTAAATAAATTACCTTATCCAAAATGATAAAATTCTTAAAATTCACCCCGGGCCCACGTGCACGGATTCCAAAAATTTTCGGAGAAAAACGTTACTCATAATCTCAAGAACTCAAATAGACAATTTCTATCCAATTCCATAACCATTTTCGTAGCTAAAATCTCCTTTTTATAAAAATCTAGGTTTTTCATCTAAACCCTTGATTTCCAAGATTTACCGGTTATAATCTACTCATAATCTATGAATTTAACTCAAAGTGTGAAGTACTAACTTACATTCAAGTTGCTAGTTGAAATTCCCTCTCAAAATGCTCCACAATCGCCCAAAACATGAAGAAAATGGGCTAAACATACGCAACTCCGGACTTAAATGAAGGTTCTGCCTTCTGCGATTTTCGTACCTACAGAGTTACAATCGCACCTGCGGTTCTGCACCTACGGACAATTCCTCGCAGGTGCGCATTTCTCCCTTTTGGCCTGGCACCGCACCTGCGGAAAATGGCTCGCTTCTGCGCAAACGCAAGTGCGCCCATCCCTTCGCACCTACGCATCCATCCGCTTCTGCGCGCCAATCCTTCGCACGTGCGCGTTCGCACATGCGCCAAAATACTCCGCATTTGCGGTCGCTGGCCAGCTCCTCTCCTTCGCACCTGCTACTGATGGCTCGCACCTGCGAGCTCGCACTTGCGGCTGCCCATGCATAGGTGCGATCATACCAGAAGCTGGAAAGCTTCAGCTCTTCCTCCAAATTCCAAAATTTGGTCTGAGGCTCGTCCGATTAACACTCGGGGCCCCGCCCGAACATACCAACAAGTTTGAAATCATAAAACGGACTCGCTCGAACTCCCGAAACGTGTAAAACAATATCAAAACTAAGAATCATACCCCAAACCAAATAGATTCAACTTAAAAAATTTAAATTCTTCAAATTTACTCCGAACGCGCCGGAATATACTTATAGTACACGGAATGACACCAAATTTTGCGTGCAAGTCTTAAATCACCATACGGACCTACTCCAACTTTTGGAATCAGATTCCGAACCCGATATTAAAAAGTCCACTCTCGGTCAAACTTCTTAAAAACCTTCAAATTTCTAACTTTCGCCAAATGACTCTGAAATGACCTATGGACCTCCAAATTAAAATTCGGACGCGCTCCTAAGACCAAAATCACGATACGGAGCTATTCCCAGGCTCGGAATTTCAAACGGGCCTCGATTATTCCAAAACCTACTCCAAACCAAATTTAAAGAACATTAAACCTTCAAATAGTTGAGTTTTACTATTAATCGCCAAAACGCTCCCGGGTTGTTAAAAACACGATTCAAACATACGCTCAAATCCAAAATCATCATACGAACCTATTGGAACCGTCAAATTCCGATTTCGGGGTCGTTTACTCAAAATATTGACCGAAGTCAAACTTGGCCTTTTAAAGCCAAACTAAGGAACCAATTGTTCCGATTTCAACTCGACCACTTTCAAATTCCGAACCAACCATCCCTGCAAGTCATAAATTAATAAAAGTACATACAGGGAGTTTTATTTAGGGAAATAGGGTTCTAACAGTCAAAACGGCCGGTTGGGTCGTTACAGGAGTCCCCTTCTATCATTATTATGTTGTTTCCTTATTTTCCTTAGACTCTGATATATAGATACATTGAGGATAAATTCTTAGAAGCTTGTGGCTTATTTCTACCGGGTTTTGGGAGTTGTAATTATTTGAATTGCAATTCATTTGTTTTAGATTTCTATTATTATTTCCGCATTGATAGGCTTACCTAGTCTTAGACACTAGGTGCCATCACGACATTCTACGGAGGGAATTTGGGGTCATGACAACCATATTCGAGTTTTTTTTCCGGTTTGACTCGGATTATCGGCTTGGTGCGGTTTCATTGTACTGAAAACTGTCATAAGTTACCCAAAAAAAAAAAAAATACGTTATTACCATGATATGCTGTTTGTAACATTTCTGAGAAAACTTCAACTTTCCAACCGATTTTCCCCAAAAATAGGTGATGTTGGGTAGCTTAAAAACAATTATTGATGGCTCTACCTCTACCCTCAGAAAAGTTAGATAAGCCAAAACCGGTGCCAGATTTGGTTATTTTTTACAATCCACCACCCAATAATAAATTAATTATAATGTATCCAACACCAATCAATGAAATTACCAATAACTAAAAGTAAAAATTCTGACACTTCATTTACAATCAATCCAATTGCAAATAAATAAATAGTAAAATGTTCATTTACTAATCCAACAACCACGTCAAATAAATAGTATATGCATTTTACAAACAATAGTTGAAGTCTTAAGTTTGTTTTTCATGTATGTTACAATCAATTTCTCATGTGTAACTAAAACAATCAAATTATCTGTCTTTAATCAGCTTCTTCGTGTGTCTTTGCACCTTTGTCTACATAAGCAGATAAAAAGTTAATTAGAGCACAATGCATCTTGTTTTCAAGTGATCGAAACATCCACGCATGCTTTCCTGTTATTTTCTCTTTTGTTCAGGTTTCTCGCGAAAACACTTATCCTCCATTTTTAACTTATCTAGGTCAATTAAATAAATACGACTCTTCTCCACTACATCAAGCTCCTTTTCTTCTTCTTTTTTCCAGTAAATCAAACTCTCTTGTAAGGTTTTTAAGTTGATTTTGTAGCCATTTTTCGTCTGAAAGCCTTGACGTAACCGGTAAAATTACTGTCATGTGACCAGGAGGTTACGAGTTCGAGCCATGAAAATAACCTCCGCAAAAATACAGGGTCAGACCCTTGTAGTCCAGCCCTTCCCTAGAACCCGTGCATAGCGGATGCTTAGTGCACCGGGCTACCCTTTTTCGTCGCCATTTTTCACAGTCCATTAGAATTTCCTGTATGGGAGAGAAGTCCTTTATCCGAAACGTTAATCTCACATGAGAAATTAGCTCTGGTGTTGACCAAGTGTGAGAAATACTGAACAAAATCGTATGCTTCAACTCGTGTACTGGTTTTAGTGTGCTTTAGATTATAACACATAATGTGTTTAAATGATGAAACTTAATAAGATACATGTGTCATTTTGGAGTTTCCTTGAGGTTAAGTTTTTATAATCAACTAAATAGGGAAGTAAAATAAACAGTGAAACTACTACCGATATCGCTAAGCTATAAGCTTCGATACTGCCAATTTCTTGATTGTAATAATTAATCAATCCGAGTTGCAGGATTTAACTTATTATGCATTTTTTGAATTCTTCTTGCGTTATGATAATTCTTCTGAATAAATTAGATAAATTGATACAAAATATCTTTCTTTCAAAAGCATCCATTGTTCCTTTCACCACCCAATATCATAGATTGTTGAGGAATTAAACCCAATGAAATATACCCGGGGCAAGTACACAGATAGTCATTCTCAAGGATGCTATATAGAGATTAGCCCGTACTTATTTGGTCCAAAAATTTTAAACTAAAAATCTTAACTTCAGAACACTTTTGTTTTCGAAAAAAACTAAAATTCACGACGCAATGGTTAATTCTTAAATAGTAGCCTCTTACACTTTAATCAGATTGAAGCCCGAGTCGCTCTCTTTGGAGTTAAAATGTACATTTCACAGCCATGAGCATCAACACGAGCACTGAATGAGCCCCCCGTGTTCTCTGAAACAACTTCATGCTGCAACATTGCCATAGCAATGGGATCAGAGCAAACCTTTTGAAGTAATGAGTACATTTCAAGGACATGAGTTCCAGAACATAGAGAAATGAAGCCAGCAAACAATGCTTAACTAATTCAGATGCATCAGTGTGAAAAATTAAGTTACTAGAGATCCTGAGGTTACAAGAAACTGGCTATATGCCGAACAAACTTACCTTCCACAAGTCTCTCACAGAGACGCTGATGGAGGATTCTAGTCCAATTGCACCCCATTTAGCAGTAATAGTTGCAGCCTTTGAACATCTGTTCCAGAGTACTATAGCCAAACGGTTTCCAGACAAGGGACCGGCCCAAACCTGTAAACAAAATAAAGAAAATTAATAATAACAGATTGGTAAAGCATTAATAAATATTACACCCCTTAAACCCATTCTATGCTCCCACCCTCGAAAAAAAAAGAAATTATATCCAAATGCATCGCAACAATAACAATAAGAATAAACCTCAATCCTAATTAATCCTTAATCCTTTATATCTTAATCCTTTATATCCCGTCCACTCCATTGACCGCATTAATGATTGAGGATTACTAGTTTTGTTGTCATAATAATACTAATAATTAATAATGACGATAGTAACAAAGAACTACACGTGACTGAATATTCTGGGCAAAATTTTCCGATATTGTGCAAGAAAACATCATCTTTGGCCAATCAGTCCAACATGTGAGGTTTGCTGCCTCGTCACTTGAATAATAAGGGGAACTACTGATGACAGAACATTTTTGGCAACGATTACATGATTTTGTGCAAGAAAACATTATCTAGTCAAGTCAGTTATACATGTGAGGTATGTAAATCTCATAGTGGCTGCCTTGTCACTTGAAGCTGAAAGTTACTAAACACTTATGCATTATTTGGACAAAACACTACACTTGTATCTCATTGTATGAAAGCGTCAAGCAATTAAGCATGGTGTGGAACACTGGATCTCAGTGAAATACACAATCCGGAGCTATACCAGGCTGCAAATATCTCGATGACTTTTTTTAATTGAACAAACTGTACTTCGAATTTTTGAACCAAATGCTACCTAAAATATCCTATCAGAAAGGCCAACGTTCGATTAAACCCCACTTACCCTCTTCACTTTTTGTTCAATCATGATGGAGAAGAGCTTGATTGCTTTCCAGATTCATTTTGAAGAAATGTTTTTTTCATAAGGTGATGAAGTAACAATTATTTGTATGTGGTGAATAAATTTTCCAATATAGAAGTGGGATTTAAACGAGGCAAAGATATGGTTTTCTACATATACCATCCAATCCTCTGTGGATCGCTTTCCAAATTCATCTATCCAAGAGAATGGAAGTTCTTGTTACATTGAGAAAATTCCACATCAAATGAAATTTTAAAATGTAGAGAAACTTTAAACTTTTTTTGTGACTATTTTCAGAAATCAACCTCTGAATGATCTTTAATTATTTAGGTGGTCTAGGTGAGAAAAAATTTCAATCAATTTCTCATAATCCGCCAGCTTAATCAAGTAAAACAAGAAAGAGCGTTCAACTCTATAAGGTCACTTTATCTGGTAAAGCATCAAAGAAGTCTTGTGTTTAAATTGTAAACAACCATAGATGGAGCTCTTCATTCATATGTCAGAATACGGAAATAAGTAGACTGAAATAAGTAGCTTCCCAAGAGATTATCTTATTCTGGAAAACCAAAAGATGCAAAATGTAGATAACGAGAAAGAATAAATGAGAAACAAGGTGCAGCTATACCTGCTGGCAACCATCTGGTCCGGAAGCATCAACTCTCCTACCCTGAACACCAAGTGGATCTGTAAAAGAGAAGAAGTTATTTGCCTATAAATTACTGTTTTATATCAAAACCATACGCGCACCAAAAGTGAAAGGGAAAAATGGGCATCTCTGATAAAACAACCAAATAAATTCAAAGATAAAGGTACAAACTTAACATAAAAAAGGGGTAGAGAAGCGGCTACAAGAAAGACAGTTTTTTTACCTTGGTCAACAGCGATAACCTCTTTATTGGAAAGAATTTCTAAAGTTTCAGCAGTGATGTTTCTGACATCACAACCAATAATAAGCGGAGCCTACAAATAGAAGCATGACATCAGTTCATGAAGTAAGAGGGTTGAAGCACACAAAGTCACTGTCTCTTTGCATGAATAGCCCAACATAAACTGAGTTGTTTTCTCATATATGTACCATGATAATTTCTTTTAAAAGGGGGAATAAAACAAACACATCCAATGTGATGGAGTTATGTAATGACAAATACACATTAAAACTTCTAAAAAATGGTCCATCTCCCTATTCTTATGCTGATTTCATTTACATACATACACCATTTAAACCAGCAAACGATTTCACTAAAGAATGGTTGCATCACAAATTTGTTATCAAGGAGAAATCTTTTCGAAAAGGGACTAGATACAAGTAGTCAGTCAGACAATCAAAAAGAAAAAAACAAGAGAGGACTCAGAAAACGTAATTATGAGTTTGATTGGGGATTTGCCTTCATCAAAGCCCAAATGCTAAAGTGCCCTTTGTACTCATGGTAATTCATGCCCCCATTTCCAACCTCTAACATATCAGGATCTGCCAGAAGATAATAGAGAGTTAAAAAGAACTCAAATGCTATCCATTCTACACCATCAAAATCTAAATTTTCAGGCTCACTACCTACCGTTCCATCCACCAGGTCCAGCATAGGATGCCCACTTGTCATTGATATCAGCAATAGTTGTCATGCTAAAAGAAGTAAAACAAATGAAAGATTTCTGTCAGTATAATGCTTAATAGAGTTGAATAACAATTCAGAAAAAGCAAAAAAGTTAAGAGGTATGTTAAATTAATCTTGCATTTTGTTTTATCCAGCTACGGTTCATAATCAGTGTAGAGCTATGTTCAAAATCTTCTTAGTTTTGAAGGTACCATACATACATAAATATCTTTATTTAATGTAACAATATCAGATTACAAAATAATACAAAAACAAGATGATGGAAATATATCTTGCTTCTTTATACAATAATCAAATAAGATGTACTAATATAGAACCTTGCCCATGTATCATTGATGTCATCTGTTGTACGCCAACTATTTCCAATTTTTCCTGCCCATTTGGCAGGTTCATCAACACCCCTGCAAATTTTGAAACAAAAGCACAAAGAAAGCTCTCAAGATGCTGGTTAAGAACTCCAGTACAAATCGAAGAAAGTTCCTCGAAGTTACCATTCACAAAGTGCGTAAAATATAGTCCGTCCAGTAGCATTAAGAGCATCACGCATGGGTGGGTATCTGGAAACGTCTTAGTATTTAGATCTAATTATACACCTAAAACCAATTAACTTAGACCTCACTGACTAAGAGTTGAACCTCTTTTGTGGTGGGAGACCTAGATTGAAGCAGTTGTCATACTTCAAATAGTCAACACCCTGCGCAGTTGAAGAATCAGAAGATTTGTTAGTAGCTGAAATGTAAAGCAACTTCCACACTAAAATAAATGAAACGAAAAGCAATGCTAACATATTAACCAGGATTTACAAGTAAGAAAACTGTGTTACCATGTATACAAAATACAATTAACAGTATTAGCTAGCGCTGCAATCAGCATATGCAACTGTATAGCTTCTTTTTTCTGTTCAAGCAAAGACAATTAATTCCTCGAAATCACATCAATCTCTTTTTTCCGTTATCTAACAAACCCATTTTTGCAACTAAGAATAATTTCTATTAACATTTATTACCATTTGTATATGTAACTCTACTTCTGGAATGGTCATTATTAAGTTTATCACTAAGTTGGGAGACATTTACGGTAACAATGTGACTGATGAAACAGAAAGCACAAACTAACCCAAGATGCCCAAAGTTCAGCATCATTTTTTTCATGAAACAGTGAGCCAGGTCGAACTTGACATGTAAAAGCCCTACAAGATCCAAATAACTGAATAGTGAGAAATAGGAGAATTCAAAAACACTTTATCCCAGACACGAATATGTATTTCATCTAATTTTGGCATAGTTCAAAGATAATCAGACCAGGTATTGGGGATTTGTCCTACCCAGCATCAGAATAGACACCAAGCTTTAGTCCCTTTGAGTGCACATAATCAGCTAGAGCTTTAATTCCAGATGGAAAAGTTTTCGGGTCAGGAATCATTTGACCCTGCACAATAATTGGTGGATGATTAGCGTCTCACGCATCCATACATGATCTGAAACTAAAAGCAAGAGATCATAACCAAAAAACAACCACAGTTTAAAGGAGGACATCAGTTAAAATGTAAACGCACCTTTAAATCTCGAGTCAATCTGGACCAACAATCATCTACAATGGAGAAAGCATATCAAACTGTCAAGATGTAAACCTCAAAAACAAAAGCAAATTAGTTTATTCAAATGCTTACCGATGTTGACATAAATATAACCCAGGCTAGCCAAACCAGTCGATACGAGTGCATCAGCTGCCAAAGAGCACTTTCGTGTTATTGAATAAACATTTATACAATTCAATAAAGGTGCTCATACTCTCAAAGCAAACTATCGAAACAAGGTAAAGGGGGCTCGGGGCATTACCTGTTTCCTTGATGACTGTTTCATTTATATTGCAAGCAAAAAAATTCCAGGTACTCCACCTGTTCCAGAAATATCGTTAATCACATAACTATCACACTTCTAACTTTTAACATATTAAAATTGTGAACGAGCATAAAGTTTTGTTCTAAATTAGCAAGAGTGTTAAAAAAAAGGCATCTGCACATACAATCTCGAAACGCAATTCATGGACTTAGCCTTGCCGTTTTCTCCTTGTATAGTCAGAGGAGGAGGTTAAAAGCAAGGGTAACCAAATAACAACAGGAAGAAGCTACGTTGTTTCAACTAAACCTTAGTTATTCATTTCCTAAACTTTTTAACCATAAAAGAAAACCTAAAAACAACCACATGAACATAGATACAACTTATAAGCTCCGAGTGTTGCAGCATGTTAAGAGTATTATGTGAAGGTGCGAACAAGCTGGGATGAACACTACGGTTATCAAAAAAGAAAAATAACAAGTAGCAAATATCTTCAAATTGACCATATGATTTGCTTATTTTTCTAAAAGTTGAAAGCTTCAGACAAGAGAATTACTAATAAACTGAATCAGAGACAACACAAAGATTCAATTTTTATGTGAGAAAAAAAAAACAAAGCAAAAGCAGGGGATGAATGAAGAAAAGGGGAAGAGGAGTAGAAAATAACGGACCCCATCTGAGGAGTTCGAGCCAAGCCATTGTCAATTTGAAGAACACCATAATTGGAAGTATCATAGAGTTGAGAAATGGAGAGTCTTTCTTGAATTTTCAAGTAAGGATGAATTGGAAGCTCTCTTGCCGTGACTGTCACTGACATAAAAAACACAGTCAAAGAAACAACGGCAAGAAGCGTAGCCGCAGTGGCAAGAATGCCAGTGGACTTTGCCATTGTTCAATTTTGGAGAAGATGAATGAAGAGTTTGAAAGGGGGAAGAAATGGATTATAGCTAATTATCCGAAGCATCTTCCTTTTATCCAGTTTGACGATTAAAATTGGCAGCTAATATTGAATTATTGTTATATTTATTATTGGACCGTCCATTTCTGACTTTAAAAGGGATCGTATTTTATTGGGTGTTAGCCTTGTTCTTTTGGATTAGTGTTTTTGTTGCACACTTTTCGCTTCCAGGGAAAAAGGAAAATACTATGGGCAAGGATCCGATGAGTGCATCCTCAGTGTATTTATCTTTACCTTTAAAATTTGTTCTTATCGCCTTAGACTGACCTCCAATACATTCCCTCGAGCAGCCCCAAACCAAAATAATGCATTTTTGGACTCAAAAAATAAAAATATTTTTGGACTCAAAGAATAAAAATATATATAAAAAAATACATAGTGACCAAAATATATATAGCGTCATTTTAAAAGACGCTATTTCTTAACGACCGTTTGGCCAGTTAAGTATAGCGTCTTTTAAAAAGACTTATATATATATTATTTTTTTAAAAGACGCTATATGTATTATCGTGGGCCCAGAAATAATTCTTCTGGGCTTAACTGACATAACAATAATTCAACTGGGTATAGCGTCTTAAGCTAAGACGCTATACCTCAAATAATTCACCCCCCGGAATGGTTTTTGCCTTGACGTTAAAGATTTTGTAAAACTCCATTCAGAATTACTCTAAGTGTTGTGAAATTTTTGTTTGTTTAATTGTTTTGCATTTTGTCATAATGTCTGAAGAGCGAAGAATTAAGGTTTTATTATATTGGGGAGTGAGGTTTGTGGTGGTGAATAACTCAGTAAGCTATAGTTTATCTCCACAGTCTCATGTTAAGTTACCACTTACAATGGAGTACGATACATTGGTATCATTGTTATGTAAAAAAATGAGTGTGAGCAAACGTTCGGTGAATCTTAAAATAACCGGAAGATATCTGTATTCTATGACTCCACAAGGGGTTGCGTGTTATGAAGAGTTTAACATCGAAGACGATGAAACTCTGAGAGATTTTTTGAGGACTCCGGATGAATACCGGGAATTTATTGTGATAAAAATGTTGGAAATATACGTCAGGCTGAAGACGTTCGCAATAATATGGTTGCGCAAAGTAGGGAAATCCCTCAATCATCGGGTGGTTATTTTGGAGCAGTTTTAGCCGAACAGGTTCCGGCTGAAAGAGTTTGGACGGATCTAAACTTATCTCCACGGGCGAATGAGGAGCGAGAAAATAATTTCTCCCCTAGTATACATAATCCACAAGCAGAGTGGTAAACTTTAATTCTCCTACTATGTTACGATGTATATTTTTGTGTATTGTATTTGTATTAACACTCATATATTCCACAGGGGGTACCGACCAGATATGAATTTTATAAGTTATGAACTAACGGTCAGTTGAAATATGCCGAGTTTTGGTATGTTGGATTATGGTGGTCCATCCGGGAGTCAGCATCAACAAGATAATGTGCATCATGGGATATCAACACATTATGATTTGTAAGTGAATATATAAAGTTATATGTATTATTTGGACCAATTTGAGTAACTCATTATTTCTTTGGTTGTGCAGTGAAAACGGGCAACTTGATAGTCATGTCCTTACTCAATTGCCCGAAGACGGCATATTTAATCGGGATCTGGTAGATGCGCAGAGTCAGGAAGAGAATAATGATTATGACAACAATGACGATGAGTCTGGAAATGATACACCCTTCCCTGGCGAGGGTGATGTTGAGGAGGAAGAGAATACCAAACTTAATTTGACGAGGGAGCATGCTCCACCTCCCGTTAGACCAAAAGTATACGAGTCCCACGTGTCATTTCATTCGAGGCATATTTCCTACCTTGATCATTTGCCAAGTATGCCGGATGTGGATGTCCTCACAAGGGATAGTGACGAAATTCGGTCAGCAATGTGGGATGAATCTAGACCAACAGTGCTGTCAAAGGGCATGCTTTTTTCTGATAAGGCGCGCCTAATCAGGGCGGTGAAACTGTACAGCGTAAAAGAGTGCCGTGAGATGATGGTATATGAGTCATCTCCGGATGTATACAAGGCTGTTTGCCGTAGATGATTTACGGGTTGTAATTGGATGCTGCGTGCGATGAAGAAGAAAACAAATATGTGGGTTGTGGGTAAATACATTGGCACCCACAATTGTGAAATGGACACATTCAGCGAAAATCACTTTAACTTGGATGTTGACTTGATTTCTCTTGTCTTGACTCCATACATTGAAGCCTCCATAAGGTACAAGATCAAATAGTGTATTACATCTGTCCACCAGGAATATGGGTGTACCATTACCAAAAGAAAGGCATTTCTCAGGCGCAAATGTACGTTTGAAATTGTTTACGGTGATTGGGATAAGTCATTTACATCTCTACCCAGGTACATGGACGCATTGCAACACTTTAACCCCGAGACTGTTGTTGAATGGAAGCTTGAGCAGAGTCCGAGAATACCAGAATATATATATTCAGATACGTGTTCTGGGCCTTCAAACCAGCAATTGATGGTTTTGTGCATTGTCGGCCGGTAATATCCATAGACGGCACTCATGTCTATGGAAAGTATGATATTAAGTTGTTGATCGTCATTGCAGTAGATGCTAATGGACAAATATTTCCCCTAGCTTTTCCTATTTGTGCCAATGAAAGCCAAGAGATGTGAACACTATTTTTGAACCACTTGAAGCAGCACGTTGTTAAACAACGTTCAGGTATTTGTCTAATATCTTATCGGCATGGCGATATTTTAAGTTCTGTACAGCATTTTCCTGAATGGCAGGAACCGTATGCATACCACTGTTACTCTGTGAGGCACCTGAAGGCCAATTTCCAGAAGGCACATCCCAACAAGGACTTGCATGATTTAATGTGGATGACTGCAACTGATTACCATGAGTGTAAATTCAGGAAGCGCATAGAATCTATCAGGCAGGAAGACGAAAGAGCTTATCATTGGTTAATGTGACATGAGCTTGACAAATGGACATTGCATGCGGATGGTGGCAGACAATGGGGAACCCTGACTACAAATGTGTCAGAGTCTTTCAATAGGTTATTGAAGTTTGCACATGGATTGCCTGTCACTGCCATGGTGCGGATGTCATTCAAACAGATGGCAGAGAGGTTTATTGAAAGGCATAGAGGTGCATCAGAATTGATGGAGAGGGGTGTTGAATTTATCCCAATACCAATAAAAAGATTTGAGAAATACAAGGGGCGAGCACATTGGCATTCATTTTTACAGTATTCCAACGAGCGAAATATTTTTGAAGTTCGCACCGCTATCCATCAAAATCGGAGGAATAATACACACACCATAAATGAAGCCAGCAGGTTGTGTTCTTGTGGGAAATGGTCCATCTACCACATGCCGTGCTCACATGCCATGAAGTGCTTTCAACATACAGGTTTCGCGGCAACCAGGTACGTTGATAAGCAATATAGTGTTGCTGCATATTTAAACACCTATAGTGGGCAGTTGCAGCCAGTGGGTGCTGAGCATTATTGGCCGCCGGAACTATTTAAAATGGTGTGTAACAAGGAGTATTTGTGTAAGCTAAAAGTGCAAAAAAGAGTACGTATACGGAACCAAATGGATGTTGGTGATACCGTTTATGCGCGTAAATATAGCATATGCTCGCAAACAGGACACGACCGTCGTAAATGTCCTTCAGCTGGTTTGGGTGTCGGTGGTAATCCTGCTCCCGGTGGAAGTTCATCTAATGTGCCCAACAATCAAGGATACACGTGGTATTTTTATTCCGTTATGTGGTTGTAATAAGTGTATGTACTTGTTTATCTTGCAGAATGTATGTAATAAAATTATGTTTCCATTGTTGTTAAATCTTTTTGATATTTAACATTTATACTTCAATACAATAATATAACATAAACGCATTTTTTTTTAAAAAGCCTTCAAAACAATCTTTTTGATATTTAACATTAATACACGCAATGACATTTTTTTAATGGATGTTTTAATGTTTATTCAAAAGGTATTTCAAATAAATATGACTTGGTTCAGTTTAAGAAGCTTTCTTATTGTACCGTAAAGAATCAGGGGTCACCTGCGAAGTCCCTGAAGTAACCCCAAGGCTAAATGATGAAATATCAGTAGGAGCTGACTGTGGCTTAGGGTGGTCACCCGGCTGATCAACTCCAACATCCTCAATAGGTGCCTCAACGCCCCCTTGTTGGGGACCACCTCCTCGCCGACCCCCACGACCTCGTGGGATACCCCTGCCTCGTGGGACACCCATGCCACATCGACCACGTGCAGGCTGGACTGCTGCCCACGATGGTACTACTCTGGCGCCATATAATCAGCCTCGTGTCCTAAGCGCTCATCATGCCGGGCTCGCTGCAATGTCCGGGCAGCCAAATCTGTAATCCGCCGGCCATAGTCGTGCAAAGCGGTAGCTCCCTCGTCGATATGCTGCTGCATCTGCAGTCCTAACTGGTGGAAAAGATGTAGGCCAATAACCTACACAACATGTAAAATATTAATTGTGAAACGGTAATGTTAAAGTTATAACTAAGTATACCAAATAACATACCAGCGCCTCATGCCTCCCGGCGTATGGAACGAACCGACCGCTAGCTCGATGAACGGGATTCCTGACGAAAAGTCGGGTAATGCTGCGGTACCAACCTATATACGCATGCTCACGATCCATAAGATCGGGTGGAGGGGGTGGCAGAATCAGGTCACGCCGCTGGTCCCAAGTCTCGATCTGCAACTCTAGCCATGCTTCATATGCCTGGTCAACCCTCGAACGATCATCCCGCTGGTAATGTGTCATAAGCCAAGTGGGCGGTGGAGGTACAAGCTGCGGTCGACCAAACTGGCGAAGGACTCGCTCGGTGGCATGATACTCGACAATATCGAGACACATAAACAGGACGAAAGAGCTCCAGATAAGTCGCCCGGTCGAGCAATAATCAGGCAAACTAGCTATTAGCTCGTCGCTGTATGGCCTCCACATATAAATCCATGCCAAGTAAACTTAAGTATAGAATTACCTGCGCGTTCTCCAACAAATCCAACAAAGCTCTGCAATAGGGGAGATTATGTCGAGCCTCGTACTCGCGTCCGTATCCCCGCCTATCAACCCACCTCCTAGCCAAAGGGAGAAACGGTGGAGGTGGTGCATCCTGAGCTATACCTTGAATATTAAATTTTATTCGGTATTTTTACTATATTGTTAATTAGGTTGATACATTTTTAATATTATAATTTTATATTTTATATGTTACTTTAATATGTTAGTTTTATTATTTTATATGTTAGTTTTATTATTTTATATGTTTGTTAGTTATTCACCTATTTTTTTTTACTATACAGGATTTAATTATTAAATATTTCCATTTTGGTTTCGGACACAATATTTGAGGCCAGTAGCACCAATGTATCCTGAATTCTTATGTTCATGATGAGAAATGTTTTTCAATATTTCACTCAACAAGTCTGTTATTTTATATGTTAGTTTATTATTTAATATGTTAGTTTTATTATTTAATATGTTAGTTTTATTATTTAATATGTTGGTTTTATTATTTTATATATTTGTTTGTTACTGACTTATTTTTTACTATACTAAAATTAAATAATTAATTTTCATAACTATACAAGATTTAATTATTAAATATTCACATTTTAGTTCCGGACACAATATTTGAGGCCTAGAAGCACCAATGTATCTTGAATTCTTATGTTCTTACGTTTGTTGACTATAATTGGAGATAGTTTGTATTTGAACTGTCAACTTTTTGACGTATTTTTGGGAATAAGAGATACTTAAATGATTAATTTCTATAACTATAAGGATACTAGGCTAAAGGGCACTACGTTTACTATGCTAAAAGGTCACTACATTACAAATACGAGCAATACATTAGGCCACAAGATATCACTATAGGGAACTAAAGTAACAATTTATCTAGTTTACTAGTCTTTTAGCAAATAAATAATCTAAATCTGATAAAAATAAAAAAATTAATTTAAACACAAAACAATCACGAAAATACATATACCACAGTAAAAAGTAACTAATTAATATTTTTTTAACAACTAATAATAATTTTTTTATTTTACGAATTTTTTTAGCACGCTAAAACTATAGTCCGGATAAAAAATAACAAATTAGTTAAATCGCAAAACAATCACAAAATAACATAGAGCACATAAAAAATAAATAATATGCATTTTTTATACAAGTTTTAACCAAAACTAAGTCGGAATACCTCGATTTAAGGTTTATAGAAAGTCGAAGATTTTGTGATTTGGAGCCGAAACAAGCAACAATGTCCGAGATAACGCCTTAGCTAGCACGTGGGATCGAGAATCTTTACTTTTTATGGGACGGGTGGGCTCCACACAAGTTTTTTTGGATTAAAAATGGAGGATGTTTAGATTTTTTATTTTTTGGGGGGGGGGGGGGAGGGGGCTCGACGATTCTGTTTTTTATGGGAAGGGAAGGAGACGATGTATATTTATATGTATAGCGTCTTTTGTTAAGACGCTCTATATATAGCGTTTTAACAAAAGACACTATAGTTCCTTGAACCAAAATATATATAGCGTCTTTTTAAAAGACGCTATACTTAATTGGCCAAACGGCTGTTAAGGTATAGCGTCTTTTAAAACGACGCTATATATATTTTGGTCACTATATTTTTTTTCACATATTTTTGTTCTTTGAGTCCAAAAGTGCATTATTTTGGATCCGGACTCCATTTCTTTGAGTCCAAATTATTTTGGTTCCGGACTCCATTTTGGTTCGAGGACGACAATTATATTAGGCAGCGGAGTATTGTTCTATTGGTTTAATAATAATAATAATAATAATAATAATAATAATACTAATAATAATAATGACGATGATGATTTCTAAGGAAGACAAGTTTGGTAGGTACTTGGACTGTAAAGCACGATAACAAACCAACGGCCCTACCCCTTAAAATAGAATATTACGAGCTTGATCCTATTGAAATGTTGGACTAATTACTTCAGAAGAAATAAATAAATAAATAAATAAATAAATAAAAAGAAAAAGATCAATAAAATAAAAACCAAGTTAAGAGGGACCACAATCATGTAATCTTCCTTACATCTTCTTGTATCACAGGGGTCAATATTCCCATCTACAATTCCATTATTTATGGGCTCATTTCATCTCAAATTAAAAAAGGAAAAGAAAGGAAAACAAAAAAAATGACAACAACATTGTAATGGCAAAGGCGAAATCAGAATTTTATCTTTAGAAAGATAATTTTAAGTGTTAATAATTAGATTTTAAATTTAATATACATATACTGTTTGATTAAAGGCTACTGGGTTAACAGAATCAGTTGCTCTCTTTCTTACTGGATGAAGACAATGCGAATAAATTCGGCTTCTAGCTGATGTCGGATTTTACTAAATAACCATTATAGTTGAACGTCAATTCAGCTATGACAAGTAATCTCATCATTTCACAATGTTCGCCATTCAAAGCTTTTGTTTTTTCTACAATATTCTTCTACTACATTGTTCCCCTGGTCATCAAATATTGTCACTTTTGACAAGTTAACTATGACACTTTACCTATTACCCTTTTCACATTTTGTCTACCTTCCAAAGGATTGTAAAATTGTCCTCATGAATTTGATCGTAATTCAGAATACAAGAATTTGTTTCTCCTCTTAGCTATTAGATTTAAAACAAAAGTTTTTGAAAAAACAAAAGTTGCATAGAATAGTGTCACGGTGGGAATACTGTTTGGCATTTTTTGGATTAAATAGAAGAAAAAGAGAGAAAGAAAGGAAAGGCGGGAGAGGAAAATGTATACCTTCAAGTTCAAAGAACGAGTGGTTGAGACGGTTAAAATTTTGAGGGAGCAACGAAGAGAAATTATGAATAACCTCTCAAGACAAGACCGGGTGATGACGGAACTGAAGCAAGCACTTTCTGTTGCTTCCAATAACTCCAATGGAGGAGTTCAGATTCCTCCCAGCGTCCCTGCAAATCAAACAGTTCAAAAAATTGGTAACAACGCTCCAAGGGAGGAGTTCGGTTTTAACGAGGCAGATGGTACATATAGTGGATCCAGAAACGACAACAACGCTAGTTATCCTTTCAAAATTGAGCTCATAAGATGAATGAACGAATGGACTAAGATGCTAAAGAATTTCATGCTCGGATGGATCAGATCCCAGGAGCGCCACCGGTGTTGAAGGGATCAGATTCCAAAAAATATACACAGTTGTCGCTCAAAAAAAGTGCGACCCCAGAGTTGATTCCAAAAAATTCAAGATGCCAGATATCCCGAATTATGATGGGATTTCGGATCCACAAGAGCATATCACGATTTACACTACGACTATAAAGGGAAATAACTTGCCCCCGCATGAGAATGAATCTGTTTTGTTGAAAATATTTAGCGAAATCCTAACGAAGGGTGACTTAACTTGGTATTCTCTTTTACCAAAGCATTCAATTGATTCTTTTGAAATACTTGTAGATTCTTTTATTAAAGCTCATGATGGGGTAAGAAAGGTCAAAGATAGAAAGGCGGATATATTCAAAATTTCCCAAGGAGAATCCGAACTGTTGCGAGAGTTCGTGATTCGATTTCAAAAGGAAAGTATGTTGTTGCCGGCAATACCGGACGAGTGGGCAGCTGAAGTGTTTACCAAGGGTCTCAATATATTGATCTCCAATGCCTCCAGGAAGTTAAAGAAAAGTCTGTTGGAATTTCAAGCGACTACATGAGCAGATGTCCATAAACGTTATGAATCAAAGATCAAAATTGAAGATGATCAACTAAGCTCTTCGGTGTCTTCTAAAGGATGTAATCGTGATCGGAATCAAGACAACTTTAAAAGTGATTTCGATGTAGATCGAAGATCTTCCAGAAGATGCTTTCAGCCTTAGAGGGTTGAGGGGCGTGGAAATAAAAGATTTCAGTCATCGGACAAATTTGCTGTAGATAGAATAGCAGATTGTGGTGGGAATAACAGAGCTTTACAGGAGAAGGAACCATCGGGGTCCCGAGATTTAGCATAACCCTGGTTGTCCGATTAAAACTTTACTATCAACTTAGTAGAATTGGTGTCGGCTATGAGGAACATTAATGAGGCTAGGTTTCCGAAACCAATTCAATCGGATCCTAGTCAAAGGGATCCTAATCTATAGTGTGAGTTCCATGGAACGCATGATCACATGATTGGGGAGTGCCGACACCTTCAGGAAAATGTTGGAGCGTTATTGAAGAATGGTCACCTTAGAGAACTTTTAAGTGATTGAGCCAAAAGTAATTATGGGAAAAATCAAGACGTTGGGGAGCCGGCTAAATCGGTTGTAGGGTCACCTCGTTTGGCGATTAAATTGATCTTTGGTGGTGACGAAGTAAATGGGAACATTTTCAGTAGCAAAGAAGATGAAGATATCGGTATCTCATGGCAAGAGGATCCGAAAAGCTTCAGAAGATGATGATATCACCTTCACAGAAGTGGATGCTGATGGACTTCTTCTACCGCACAACGATGCTCTGATAATATTTCTTAATGTCTTAGATTTTACAATTAAAACGTGTGTTGGTTGATCCAGGTAGTTCAGCCAATATCATACAATGGAGAGTTTTGGAGCAAGCTAAGTTAAGCAGAAACATAGTTTCGACAACAAAGTTTCTGGCCGGGTTCAACCTAGCAAGTGTAATGATCTGGGGAGAGATTCTACTGCCCATATATGACGAAGGCATATCGAAGACCACTTTGTTCGAAGTGGTAGATGGCGACATGGGATACAACATGATCCTTGGAAGGCTATGGATACATGAAATGAAAGCTGTGCCGATAACTTTTCATCAGCTATTGAAGTTTCCCTCACCGGAAGGGGGAAAACAGATTAGAGGAGATCAACCAACTGCAAGAGGTATGAATGCAGTTACCTTGTCCAGTAGCAAGGGGAAATAAGCAAGCAAATAGCAACTACAGGAGTCGGTGCCCTCTTCCATCCCGATTGAAGATAATGGGGAAAAGGAGTCATCGGATTCCAATGAGGTACCGATATCTTTTTAGGTACTGGAGGGAACAGACACAACCAAATCGACCGCAGAAGAGCTCGAACAAGTTGCCTTATTCAAAGAGTTCTTAGAAAGAAAATTCCACTTAGGAATGAGGTTGAGCCCCAAACTAAGATTAAAAATATAGATTTTCTTAAAGCTAATGTCAATTATTTTGCGTGGTCACATTCAGATATAACAGGTATCCCATTGGAAGTGGTTTTCCACAAGCTAAGTTTGGACCCTAACTTTCCTTCAGTAAGGTAAAAGAAACAACCGATAGTAGAGGTCAGAAATAGTTTTGTTAAAGAAGAGATAACCGAGTTACTGAATATAGGTTCAATTCAAGAGGTAAATTACCACAATTGGTTAGCTAACGTAGTAGTTCCTAAAAAGAATAATAAAATTTGAATGTGTGTAGATTATAAAGATTTGAATAAGGCATGCCATAAAGATTCTTTACCGTTGCCAAACATTGATCAATAATCTATGCTATGGCCGAGCATGAGTTAATGAGCTTTTGTTGACGCGTATTCCGGGTATAACCAAATTAGGATGCACCCGAAAGATCAAGAATAAACCTCATTTATCACAAATTTTGGAACATACATCTATAATGTGATGCCTTTCGGGCTTAAGAATGTCGGATCCACTTAACAAATGCTCATTAATAAAATGTTTGAACAATAAATTGGTAAAACAATGGAGGTATATATTGATGATATGTTGTTCAAGTCTCTTAATGCAGGAGATCATTTGGCTCATCTACAAGAGACGTTTGATATTCTGAGAAAGTATAACATGAAGCTCAATCCTAAAAATTGCGCTTTCGGAGTTGGTTCCGAAACGTTCCTGAGGTTTTTGGTCTCTCAAAGAGGAATTGAAGTAAACCCCGATAAGATCAAAGCCATCGAGGATATCCTGAATTAATTGACAAGTGTGAAGGAGGTGCAAAGTTTGACCGGAAGGTTGGCGGCCCTAAGCAGGTTTATATCAAGATCCTCGGAGAAATGCCATCATTTCTTTTCACTCTTGAAAAGACGAATGATTTTGTATGGACTCCGGAATGCCAGCAAGCATTGAAAGATCTAAAAAGGTACCTGTCTAGCCCTTAGTTGATGTCAAAACCGAAGGAAGGTGATCAACTATTAATTTATCTAATAGTCTCGGAGGTAGCGGTAATTGCAGTTCTGATCTGGGAACATGAAGATACACAATTTCCCGTTTACTATGTTAGTAAAATTTTATTAGGAGAAGAGACATGTTATCCGTACCTTAAAAAGTTGGCCTTAGCTCTCGTAGTCGCCTCTTGGAAGCTTAGGCCTTATTTTCAGTACCACCATTGTGACTACTTTTCCCTTGATGAGTGTTCTTCATAAACCTGAATTGTCAGGTAGTTTGGCTAAATAGGCGGTAGAAATTAGTGAATTTGATATAGAATATAAACCTTGTACAACTATCAAGTCATAGGTTTGGCCGACTTCGTGGCTAACTTTAGTCCGGGACTGATGCCTTTAGCTGCTAAAGAAGTAGTACCGGTGTTGGAAACTGTATGAGGTGTTTGAACTTTGTTTACGGATGCAGCTTCTAATGTAAAAGGGTCTGATCTTGGGATAGTGTTAATTACTTCTTCAGGAGAAATCTTGAGACATGCCATTAGAACTATACCATTAACTGATAATGAGGCCGAGTACGAGGCTTTGGTTTCAGGACTTGAGTTATCTCAGGGACTAGGATCTGAGGTGATTGAAATAAAGTGTGATTCCCAGCTGGTAGTAAAACAGGTATATGGAATTTTTAACACCAAGGAAGAGCGCATGCAACAGTACTTGAATAAGGTTCAAGTATTGCTTTCCCGGTTCAAGGAATGGTCGATCATACACATTCTAAGAGAAGAAAATGTGGAGGCAGACACATTGGCCAATTTGGGGTCGTCCATGAAAATGAAGGGATCTGATTCCGGTGTGGTAGTTCAATTGTTGCATTCAGTATTGGATGTGGATATATATTGTAAAGTTAACTCAACCAACCGAATTTGGAATTGGAGAAGTAAATTTATAGAATATTTAAGACATGAAAAATTTCCTGAATATCCAAAGGCATCCCGGGCGCTTCGGACCAAAGCTGTTCGGTATTGCCTCGTTGACGGTCAATTATACAGAAGGTCTTTTTAAGGACCATTGGCTCAGTGTTTAGGGACATCTAAGGATGATTATGTGATTATAGAAGTTCATAAAAGAGTATGCGGAAATCATTCCAGTGCAGATTCGTTGGTTCTCAAATTAATAAGGGCTGGCTATTATTGGTCCCGAATGGAATAAGATGTGAAGGTATTTGTACAAAAATGTGATAAGTGTCAATGTCATGCACAGTTAGTGCATCGACCGACAGAACTTTTTCATTCCATGGTGTCACTATGGCCATTCATGAAGTAGGGAAGGGACATAATTGGTCCCTTACCACAAGAGCCCGGGCAGGTAAACATTTTTTTGGTTCTAACTAACTATTTCACTAAATAGGTTTAAGTAGGTGCTTACGAAAATATCGAAGAGCGGGAAGTAATTGATTTCATATGGTATCACATCATATGTCGGTTTGTAGTACCAAAACAAATTGCATGTGATAATAGGTCGCAATTTATAGGTTGCAAAGTCACAAAGATTTTGGAAGGATTGAAGATCAAACTGGTTACATCTTCTCCATACCATCCAAGTGCTAACGGACAAGCAGATTCAACTAACAAGGTAATAATTCAAAATCTGGAAAAGAAGTTAGAAGATGCTAAAGGTAATTGGCCGGAAGAGTTACCGGGAGTACTATTGTAACGACCCAACCGGTCGTTTTGTGTAATTGCATCCTGTTTTCCCTTTTTATACTTCACATATGTGTGTTCATGATTTTATGTATTACGGGGTTAATTAGTTTTGTTCCGGGAGAATTTTGAGTTGATTTGGACCATTTGATTTTTGGCTTAAAAGTCTAAATTACAATATTGACCAAACTTTGACTTTTATTAAAACGGCCCCAGAATGGTATTTTGATGGCTCTGATAGCTTCGTATTGTTTTGCCAAAATTTGACAATTTGTAGTTAAAAAGTTTGACCGCAGGTTGACTTTTAGCTATCGAGTTTAGAATTTGATTTTGGGACTTGTAATAGGTCCGTTATGCTATTTAGAATTTGTCTGCCAAATTTGGTATCATTTGGAGTTGAATTTAAAGTTTTCAAACGCTTAGTTGCAATTCTAGTAGTTCTTGAACTTTACTTTGAAATTCATGCGTTTTAGTGATCGATTCGTAATTCTAGATTTTATTTTTGTATTTTGATCGTGAGAGCGAGTTCATATGATATTTTTAGACTTGTGTGGATGTTTGGTTTGGATCCCCGAGGGCTCAGATGAGATTCGAACATGTTTCGAAATGAAATAAACTGAAAATGATTTGCTGGTGTTGCTAGTGCTCTGTTATCGCAATTGCTAGCACCAGCCTCGCAATTGTGAAGGTGACAGTGGGGGCACATGTGGGGGGTATGGTGTTGCAATTGTGACTGACCCCTTCGCAATTGCGAAGTCAGTAGGCATTTGGCTTGGTTCGCATTTGCGAACAATTGTTCGCTTTTACGAAATGTCCAGCTTCGTAATTGCGAAGCCTTTGTCGCAATTGCAAAAATTATTGAGGCTGTCAGGGTTCGCAAATGCGATACTTGGTCAACAATTGCGAAGGTTTGCAAATGCGAACCCTGTGTCGCAAATGCGACATCTGCAGCTGGACAAAAGAGTTTGAAGACGAGATTTTTTAATATATTGTCTCATTTTAGAACCTTGACTCGGTAGGAGGCGATTTGGAGAGGGGATTTTCATCAACAAACTTTGTGTAAGTGTTTCTAATCTATTTTCATCTATATTCCATCAATATATCTTAGATTTTAACATCAAAATCATGTGAATCAAAGTGAACATTTGTGAAACTTTGTCAAGTTTTTGAAAAAATAAGAATTTGAGTTTTGAAAGTCGATTTGTACTCGGATTTTGAAACAAATCATATATATGGACTCGTGAGGTTATGGATAGTCGGAATCTACCCTTGGACCTGGGTTTTGATCGGTAGGACATTGGGTTAACTTTTGTTGACTTTTTTGTGAAAAGTGTAAAGATAATGGCTTTATCTATCGTAATTGTTTTCCTTTGCATTGTTTGATGATATTAAACCAATTTTGCTTAGATTTGAGCCGCGCGGAGGCGAATTTTAGGGAAAAAGCTATTTCCTAGAGTTGAATTGGCCTAGTTGAGGTAAGTATCTTGCCTAACTTTGTGTGGGGGAACTACCCCTTAGGATTTGGATTGATTGTGTCATTCGTGCTATGTGAAAGCTTTGTACACAAGGTGACGAGTGGGTACACGGGTTATATGTGGTATTTGATCGGTTTAGGATACTTAGACTCTTTTCGTGCTTTAATTGAATTGCCATATCATGCTCCAAATTCTCATAGTGAATCTACTCTCAACGGTGTTGGTCTATCCTTATATGCCTTAAATGACTTTGTTAGCACTTATTCCACATCCTACTTGATATTTTGCTATTATACTTAGTTGAACTTGTTGCCTGTATCATTGTTACATGTTATCTCTTCCATTATTGATTACCATTATTTGAAGTCATCGTTACATGTGGTCTCTTCCATTGTTGATTTATCAGTAATTGAAGTTATTGTTACATGTTATCTCTTTCATTGTTGATTATCATTATTTGAAGTCATTGTTACATGTTATCTCTTCCATTATTGATTATCCTTATTTGAAGTCATCGATATATGTTATCTCTTTCATTGTGAGTTATTCTTATTTATCGTGGTTACACATTATGTATCACATTGAGGCGAAGTGTTAATTGTTGAGATATCTTCTTATTAAGAAATTTACATTCATTGTTATTGTTGGTATTATTATACCATTATGGTTGAGACATGGGCTATTGTAATGGAAATACTGATATTGTTGATAATTGGCAAGTTGTGACAAATGGGCACTTGTGATGCGAGTTATTATTGTGATGTGATATTGATGTGCATGCAACGATATAAGGATAGAGGTTAATGTGCATGCGGCTGCATAAGGTGGGACTTATGTGCGTATTGCTTGTAAGGTAATTACTTGAAGCCACACGACATCATAAGGTGGGCTAAAGTGCGTGTAGATATTTCGGAAAAATATTTTCAAAACTATCTATATGTAAGGCTTACGTGCGGTATAAGGAAAGATTGTGATTGAAATTGAGAATTGTGAATACGATGCGGTATCTTGGTTGTGATTCTTGTAGTATACGAGGCGGTACCTCGGTTGTGATTCTTGTTGAGTACGAGGCGGTACCTTGTCCGTGATTCTTGTTGTTTATCTCATGTTGTAAATAGAAATTGGTGAAATACTCTTGTTGCTTTTATTCTTCCTTGTATTTCAGTTTGGATCCGTATTTGACTTTGGTGGTTCCATTTAATTATTTCCTTTATGTTATCTCTATGGTTACAAATTCTGGTATTAGTTTATGTTATTAACTTGTTTCATATCAGTTATTTTCCTGCCTTCCATTATTTATCGTTTTTATGCTTACATACTGTTTATTATGTCCTAGTAGGTATCTCGACTTTACATCATTACTACTCTATCGAGGTTAGGCATGATACTTACTGGGTACCGTTGTGGTGTACTCATACTATATTTTTGCATATTTTTGTATAGATCCGGGTATGTCTGCTTGTGCCAGACGTTAGTGATCTGTTAGCTACTTTTCGAAGACTTCAAGGTATACTTGCTCGGCCTCCGTAGGCCTTAGAGTCACATTCCTTTATCTTTCTTTTATGTTGTATTTTCCATTCAGACAGAGTTGTAATAGATATTCTAGCTTATTCTGTAGAGCTTATGACTATGTTGCACCGGTTTTGGGAAAGTTGTTATTGAGATTTTGTTTTTGGAAGGCTATATGAGTTTTGCTAGTTCTATTTTAGTATTCCTACAGATTTTTCTTGCTAAGTTATTATTCAATGTCAGGCTTACCTAGTCATAGAGACTAGGTGCCATCACGACATCCTAAGGTGGGAAAATGGGGTCGTGACAAGTTGGTATCAAAGCTCTAGGTTCATAGGTGTTACGAGTCATAAGCAGGTTTAGTAGAGTCTTGCAGATCTGTACGTAGACATCTATACTTATCTTTGAGAGGCTACAAAATTGTTAGGAAAACTTCACTTATTTGATTCCATATCGTGCGAATTGGTTGACTTCGAAAACTAAAATCTTTGACTTTCTATTCTCTCACAGATGATGCGGACATGCACTGTTGGGTCCGATGATCAGACACCCGTGCCCCCTGCTAGAGCCGCGAGAGGCCGGGGCCGGGGCAGAGGTCAAAGAGGGGCACGTGGTGTAGCCAGAGCACCTGCCCGAGCTGCGACAGAGGAGTCACCAGTAGCCCTAGTTTGGGGACATGCACCCGAGGCGCCTATTGCCAACCCTGTACTTTAGGATACCCTCACATAGTTCTTGAGCATGTTCGGTACTTTGGCTCAGGCTGGGTTGATTCCAATTGCACCAGCCACATCTCAGGCTAGGGGAGGAGCTCAAACTCCTGCGGCCTGTACTCCAGAGCAATGGGTCCACGTCGATCAGGTCCTAGAGGTTTTGCCAGCATAGCCTATTGTTCCGATTCAGCCCGAGGCCAGGGCAAGAGCATCTGAGGAGGAGCAACTTAGACTTGAGAGGTACAAGAAATACTATCCTCCTACTTTCAGTGGCCTAGCTACAGAGGATGCACAAGGTTTTCTAGAGAAGTACCACCTTATTCTCTGCACCATGGGTATTGTGGATATGAGCGGGGTTGCTTTCACTAGCTGTCAGGAGCAGCGTATCAGTGGTGGCGAGTTTATGAGGAGGGGTAGCCCAACCGATGCAACTTCACTTACATGGGCTCAACTTTTAGAGATGTTCTTGAGAGAGTTTGTTCCTCAGACCCTTAGGGATGCATGGCGCGCAAAGTTTGAGCAGCTGCGCCAGGGTACTATGATAATGTTAGAGTATGTTGTCCCATTCAGTGATTTATCCATACATGCACCTTCCTTGATTTCTACAGTAAGAGAGTGAGTTTGTCGATTTATCGAGGGGCTCAACTATGGTAATAGATTCAGCATGGCTCAAGTGTTGGAGACAGATACCCTATATCAGCAGGTGGTAGAATCACATAGAGGTTGGAGGGTATGTAGGGCCATGAGAGAGAGCACAGGGAGGCCAAAAGGCCTCGAGGTAATGGATGATTTAGTGGTGGCCACGCTTCAGCTATAGCCCGTCATGGCAAAGGCTATGGCTATGTGAGCTGTCCAGTTCACTCAGCACTTCTAGCTTCTAGTGGTGCTCCTGTTATTCCAAGGTCTCAGGTTGCATACTTTGCTCAGCCATTTTCTAGTGCACCTCCTACAATGGGTTCCTTCAGTGGTCAGTCCATCCGATCATGCCCGAGCCAGCCGCAGTAGCCACACCCACTGAGACCTTGCTTTGAGTGTGGTGATACCTGTCATATGGTTAGAGATTGTCCTAGCCTCGGGAAGGGAGCATCTCCACAGGCTACCTAGGCTCCACGGATTCAGTTACATCCACAGACTTCTCAGGCCATGGTTGATGTCCCAGTTGGCACTCCACCCGCACAACTAGCTAGGCATAGGGGACGAGCAGGTAGAGGTCACCCTAGAGGGGGAGGCCAGGCTAGATTATATGATTTTTTGGGTAGGACGAAGGCAATCGCTTCAGACGCAGTCATTACAGGTATAGTTCCGGTTTGCCATAGAGATGAATCAGTCTTATTTGATCTAGGCTCCAATTATTCATATGTTTCATCTTACTTTGGTCCATATTTGGATATATCTCGTGATTCTTTGAGTTCTCCTATTTATGTGTCTATGCCTATGAGAGATTCTATTGTTGTGGACCGCGTGTATCGGTCGTGTTTAGTTATTATTGGTGGTTTTAAGACCAGGGTTGATCTATTGTTACTTAGTATGGTAGACTTTGATATTATCTTGGGCATGGACTAGTTGTCGCCCTATCATGCTATTTTGAATTTTCACGCCAAGATTGTGACATTGGCTATGCCAGGTTTGCCATGGTTAGAGTGGATGGGTGCATTGGATTATGTTCCTAGCAATGTTATGTCATTTTGAAAGGCTAAGCGTATGGTTGAGAAGGGGTATGATGATTATTTAGCCTTTGTGAGAGATGTCAGTGCTGATACTCCTACCCTTGAGTCAGTTCTGGTAGTGAGAGATTTCCCAAATGTATTTCCAGCGGATCTTCCGGGAATGCTGCCTAATAGGGATATCAATTTTGGTATTGACTTGTTGCCGGGCACTAAGCCCATTTCTATTCCACCATATCGTATGGCCCTAGCGGAGCTGAATGAGTTAAAGGAGCAGCTGCAAGAGTTGCTTGATAAGGGTTTCATTCATCCTAATATGCCGCCTTGGGGTGCTCCGATCTTGTTTGTGAAGAAGAAGGATGATTCTATGCACATGTGTATTGATTATCGGTAGTTGAACAAGGTTACAGTGAAGAAGAAATATCCATTACGGCGCATTGATGACTTATTTGATCAGCTACAGGGTGCTAGAGTGTTCTCAAAGATTGATTTGCGGTAAGGTTATCATCAACTACAGATTCAGGATCTGGATATTCTGAAGACTGCCTTTTGGACTCAGTAATGTCATTTGGGCTGACCAATGCCCCCTAGCAATACTTATACACCTGATGAATAGTGTATTCCAACTATATCTTGATTCTTTCGTCATTGTGTTTATTGACGACATCTTAGTGTACTCCCGCAACCATGAAGATCATGAGCAGCACCTGAGCATCGTGCTTCAAACCTTAAGAGAGAAGAAGTTGTATGCAAAATTCTTAAAGTGTAAATTCTGGCTTGATTCAGCATTTTTGGGTCATATGGTGTTGAGTGAGGGGATCAAGGTAGATCCGAAAAAGATTGAAGCAGTTCAGAGTTGGCCCAGACCTTCTTCAATTATTGAGATCCGGAGTTTTCTTGGTTTGGTCGGGTATTATCTCCGTTTTGTGGAGGGTTTCTCATCCATTGCTACACCTATGACCAAATTGACCTAGAAGAGTGCTCCTTTTAGATGGTCCGCGAAGTGTGAGGCAAGCTTTCAAAAGCTCAAGGCTGCTTTGACTACAACCCCGTGTTAGTGTTGCCTACGGGTTTGGGGTCTTACACTATGTATTGTGATGTGTCACGTGTTGTCCTTGGCACGGTGTTGATGGAAGACGGTAGGGTGGTTGCCTACGCGTCTCAGTAGTTGAAGACCCATGAGAAGAATTATCCGATCCACAACTTGAAATTGGAAGCTTTTGTTCATGCATTGAAAATTTGGTGGCACTACTTGTACGGTGTCACTTGTGAGGTTTTTACCGACCACTGAAGTCTATAACATTTGTTCAAATAGAAGGAACTTAACTTGCAGCAATGAAGATAGTTAGAGTTTCTTAAATACTATGATATCACTATTTTATATCATCATGAGAAGGCCAATGTGGTGGCCGATGCCTTGAGTCGAAAGGCGGAGAGCTTGGGAATTTTAGTATATCTACTGGCAGTGGAAAGGCCATTAGCATTGGATAATCAGGCTTTGGCCAACCAATTTATTAGATTGTACGTTTCGGAGCCCAGTCAAGTTCTTGCTTGCGTGGTTTCTCGCTCTTCTTTACATGATCGCATCAGAGAGTGTCAATATGATACCCTTATTCGCTTGTTCTTAAGGACTCGGTTCAACACGACGATGCCAAGGAGATTTCTATTGGAGATGATGGGGTGTTGCAGATGCATGGCCGATTATATGTGTCCAATGTGGATTGGTTACGTGAGATGATTCTGTAGGAGGCCCACAGTTCGCGATACTCCATTCATCTAGGTGCCGCTAAGATGTATCAGGATTTGAGGCAACACTATTAATGGAGGAGAATGAAGAAGGATATAGTGGAGTATGTAGTTCGGTGCCTAAATTGTCAGCAGGTGAAATATGAGCATCAACGGCCAGGCGGTTTGCTTCAGAGACTTAATATTCTAGAGTGGAAATAGGAGCGTGTTACCATGGACTTCATTGTTGGGTTCCCACAGACTCAAAAGAAATTTGACATTTTTTGGGTGATTGTGGATAGGTTAACCAAGTCGGCTCATTTTATTTAGTGGTGACCACCTATTCTTTAGAGCAGCTAGCTCAGATCTATATCTGCGAGATTGTCCGACTTCATGGGTACCAGTATCTATCATCTTTGACCAGGGCATGCAATTTACATCGCATTTTTGGAGACCTGTGCAGTGTGAGTTAGGCACACGTGTTGAGTTGAGTACAACATTTCACTTCTAGACGGATGGACAGTCCGAGTGCACCATTCAGATATTGGAGGATATGCTTCGTGCCTGTGTTATGGATTTCTGGGGTTCTTAGGATCAGTTCTTGCCGCTTGCGGAGTTTGCCTACAACAACAACAACTACCAATCGAGTATTTAGATGGCTACTTATAATGCCATATATGGGAGACGGTGTCGTTCTCCAGTTGGTTAGTTTGAGCCGGGAGAGGCTAAGTTATTGGGCATATATTTGGTTCGAGATACCTTGGAGAAGGTCACGTTGATCCAGGATTGGCTTCATACAGCCCAATCTAGAAAGAAGAGTTATGCGGATCGGAAGGTTCGTGATGTTGCATTCATGGTTGGAGAGCGAGTTTTGCTCTCGGTTTCACCTATGAAGGGTGTGATGAGGTTCGGGAAGAAGGACAAGTTGAGATCTAGGTATATCAGACCTTTTGAGATCCTTGAAAGGATTGGTGAGGTGTCCTACAAGCTTGCATTGTCAACTAGCTTATCTGCGGTTCATCCGGTGTTCCATGTTTCTATGCTCCAAAAATATTATGGTGATCCGTCTCATGTTTTAGACTTCAGCTCAGTATAATTGGACAAGAATTTGACCTATATTGAGGAGCTAGTGGCTATCTTGGACAGACAAGTCCGAAAGTTGAGATCAAAGAACATTACTTCTGTGAAGGTTTAATAGAGGGGTCATCCAGTCGAGGAGGCGACCTGGGAGACCGAGCATGACATGTGGAGTTGTTATCCTCATATATTCATCACTTCAGGTATGTCCTTATGCACGTTCGAGGATGAGCGTTTGTTTTAAGAGGGGGAGAATGTAATGACCCGATCGGTCATTTAGTGTAATTGTGCTCTGCTTCAAATTTTTATGCTTCACACATGTGTATTTATTGTTTTATGACTCACGGGGTTGATTAGTTTCGTTCTGGAAGGATTTCGGGTTGATTTGGACCCTTTAATTCTTGGCTTAGAAGCCTAAGTTAGAAATATTGACCAAACTTTGAGTTTTGTGACAACGACCCCGGAATGGTATTTTGATGGCTCTGATAGCTTCGTATCGTGATTTCAGACTTGGGCGTATGCCGGGAATTAAATTCGGAAGTCCGTAGGTTGATTTGTGTTGTTTTGCCAAAATTTGACAATTTGAAGTTGAAAAGTTTGACCTAGCTTGACTTTTAGCTATTGAGTTTGGAATTTGATTTTGGTACTTCGAATAGGTCCGTTATGCTATTTAGAACTTGTCTGCAAAATTTGGTATCATTTGGAGTTGAATTGATAGGATTCGGACGCTTAGTTGCATTTTAGGAGTTCTTGAACTTTACTTTAAAATTCATGTGTTTTAGTGTTCGATTCGTAGTTCTAAATGTTATTTTTGTGTTTTGATCATGCGAGCGAGTTCGTATGATGTTTTTTTTACTCGTGTGGATGTTTGGTTGGGAGCCCCAAGGGGCTCAGATGAGTTTCGTATATGTTTCAGAATGAAATGAACTGAAAATGAATTGCTGGTATTGTTGGTGCTCTGCTATTGCAATTGCGAGCACCAGCCTCGCAATTGCGAAGGTGACAATAGGGGCTCTGATGTCGCAATTGCAACTGAACCCTTCGCAATTGCGAAGTCAGCAGGAATTTGGATTGGTTCGCATTTGCGAACTATTGTTCGCTTTGTCGCAATTGCGATAATTATTGAGGTTGTCAGGGTTCGCAAATACGATCCCTAGTTCGAAATTATGAGGGTTCGCAAATGTGAACCCTGTGTCGCAAATGACATCTGCAGCTGGACAAAAGGGCTGGGAGACATGATTTTCAACATATTCTCTCATTTTAGAACCTTAAATTCAGTAGGAGGTGATTTAGAGAGGGAAGTTTTGTCTGCAAACTTTGGGAAAGTAATTCTAATCTATTTCCAACTTTATTCCATCAATATATCTTAGATTTTAACATCAAAATCATGTGAATCAAAGTGAAAATTTGTGAAACTTTGTCAAGTTTGTGAAAAATAATAATTTGAGTTTTGAGAGTTGATTTGGACTCGAATTTTGAAACTAATTATATATATGGACTCGTGGGGTTAAGGGTAGTCGGAATCTACCCGTGGACCCAGTTTTTGACAAGGCTGGTCCCGAGTTGACTTTTATTGACTTTTTAGAAAAAGTGTAAAGATCGTTGCTTTATCTATTGTAATTATTTTCCTTTGCATTGTTTGATGATATTAAATCAATATTTGTTAGATTTGAGCCGTGTGGAGGCGAATTTTAGGGGAAAAGCTATTTTCAAGGGTTGAGTTGGCCTCGTTAAGGTAAGTATCTTGCCTAACTTTGTATGGAGGAACTACACCTTAGGATTTGGATTGATTATGTCATTCGTGCTATATGAAAGTCATGTATGCAAGGTAACAAGTGGGTACACGAGTTATATATTGTATTTGATCGGTTTAGGCTACTTAGACTCTTTCCATACTTTATCAGAATTGTCATATCATGCTCTAAATTCTCATAGTCAATCTACTCTTACTGGTCTTGGTCTATCCTTACATGCCTTAAATGACTTTGTTAACACTTATTCCACATTTTACTTGATATTTTGCTCTTATACTTAGTTGAACTTGTTGCCTCTTTCATTGTTATATGTTATCTCTTCCATTGTTGATTATCATTATTTGAAGACTTTGTTACATGTGGTCTCTTCCATTGTTGATTTATTCATTATTTGAAGTTATTGTTACATGTTATCTCTTTCATTGTTGATTATAATTATTTGAAGTCATCGTTACATGTTATCTCTTCCATTATTGATTATTCTTATTTGAAGTCATCGATGTATGTTATCTCTTCCATTGTGAGTTATTCTTGTTTAGTATCGTGATTACACATTATATTTCTCATTGTTGAGTTATTGGTGTTGAAGTTTTCAAAGTCGTTATCACATTGAGGCGGAGTGTTAGTTGTTGAGAGATCTTCTTCTTGAGAAATTCACATTCATTGTTATTGTTGGTATTCTTGTACACATTGTGGTTGAGCTATGTGCTATCGTTGTGGAAACATTGATATTGTTGATAATTGGCAAGTTGTGACATATGCGCACTTGTGGTGCGAGTTGTTATTGTGATATGATATTGATGCACATTCGATGGTATAAGGATATGGGTTAATGTGCATGCAGTGGCATAATGTGGGACTTATGTGCGTGATGCTTGTAAGGGAATTACTTGAAGCCACTCAGCATCATAAGGTGGGCTAAAGTGCATGTAGCTATTTCAAAAAAATATTTTTAAAACTGTCTATATTTAAGGCTCACGCGGTGGTATAAGGAAAGATTGTGATTGAAATCGAAAAATGTGAATACGAGGTGGTACCTCGGTTGTGATTCTTGTTGTATACGAGACGGTACCTCAGTTGTGATTCTTGTTGTATATGAGGTGGTACTTCGATTGTGATTCTTGTTGTATACGAGGCGGTACCTCGGTTCTGATTCTTGTTGAGTAAGAGGCGATACCTCGTCCGTGATTCTTGTTGTTTATTTTATGTTGTAAAGAGTTATTGGTGAAATACTCCTTGTTGTTTTTATTCTTCCTTGTCTTATTAGTTTGGATCCATATTTGACTTCAGCGGTTCCCTTTAATTGTTTCCTTTATGTTATCTCTATTCTTACAAATTCCGATAATAATTTATGTTATTAACTTGTTTCGTATCAGTTATTTTTCTGCCTTTCATTATTTATCGTTATTATGTTTTCATACTGTTTATTATGTCCTAGTAGGTATCTTGACCTGGCCTCATCACCATTCTACCGAGGTTGGTCTTGGTACTTAGTGGGTACCTTTGTGGTGTACTCATACTATATTTTTGCATATTTTTATGCAGATCCACGTACGTCTGCTCGTGCTGGACGTTAGTGATCGACTGTTAGTTGCTATCCAGAGACTTCAAGGTATACCTGCTCGGCGTCCGCAGGTCTCGGAGTCTCCTCCCTCATCTTTCTTTTCTGTTATATTTTCCATTCAGACAGAGTTGTAGCAGATATTCTAGTTTATTCTATAGAGCTTATGACTCAGTTTCACCGATTTTGAGAAAGTTATTATTGAGATTCTATTTTTGGAAGGATATATGAGTTTTGTTAGTATTATTTTAGTATTCCTATTAATTTTTCTTGTTAAGTTATTATTAAATGTTAGGCTTACCTAGTCTTAGATACTAGGTACCATCACGACATCCTAAGGTGGGAAAATGAGGTCGTGATAACTATAGGCATACTGAACGACGGAGAATTCAAGCACGGTGGAAACACCATTTTCGCTTGTGTACGGTGCATAAGCTTTGATCCTGGTGGAGATTTGGGAATTGACCATAAGGTATTCCCGAGCAAATGAGAAGGCGAATAATTAAGCAATGTTGATTAAGTTGGATCTACTCGAAGAACATCGAAATTTAGCATATGTGAGGATGGTGGCACAAAAACAAAAACTGAAAAGATATTCCAACCTAGAGCAAATTTTCAATATTTTAAAATCGGAGATTTAGTTTTGAGAAAAGTAACTCAAAGTACTCAAGAGGTTAATGTCGTAAAGCTGGGACCAATGTGGGAAGGACCTTACTGAATTTCAGCTATAACCGGTAAAAGGTTCATGTCAATTGAAAAATCAAGATGGAGTTAAATTGACAAGCAATTGGAACGTGATTCACCTCAAAAGGTATTATTGTTGAAGATCCTAGCTGATACTGAAAGCATGTGTTGCACTCTTTTTCCCTTCGTCCAGTTTTTTCCTAACTGGATTTTTCTGACAAGGTTTTTAATGAGGCAACAATGTAATGCACACTACGAAGAAAGGGTTATCGGTGATATCAAGATCTCCAGTGTTTGAATTCTCATACTTAGTATCCGAAAATCGGGGGAGAATTAGTGCATATTAGAAAACTAAAGTGTCATGAAGACCGGGGACTGCAGAACCGGAGGTTATATCTTATCAGGACCGGGGACTGCATGATCAGTTCCATAGAAATAAGTTGTACAAGTTAGCCACATGTATTGACATCTTTATTTATTTAAGTAAAAGGATGTTTATGTAAATGTACTTTTAAAGATGGAAGGAATAAATCAAAGTCCTTTTGTTTTTATCTTATTTCTCGTCCAAATGATATGTTAAATTATTTTCTGCTTGAAAGTTAATTAAACGTCAAATGTTTGTGCCAGAATGAACATAAGATGTCATCTTCAAGAGGACCATAAATATAAGGGCCCTCTCTTATGAAACCCTCATAGTCAAAGGGTAGATTCCGGAAGTATGAATACCCGAGATTAAAGTTATCGAATGTAAAAAAAATTGAGCTTTATCGCTTAAATAAAGAAGAATATTTTTTGCACAAAAATTAAGCAAAAGATTTTTTTCATCACTTAAACTACCAAAACTTATTTATTGAGTTTGGCATAGTTACAAAGGAAACGGAAATATATACATCAATTATTTTTGCCTACGGAATCCAAAAGGAAAGAAGTGTTTTGTTTTTCTTTTGCAGTTGAAGGTAGGTCCACATCCCATCTAAGGCCTTCATCCTTATCATTTTCTTCTTCTTCAAATTCCTCTACGGTTTTCGAATATTCGGAGCTGGTGTTCGAAGAGCTTGAAGCGATGGGCCAAGCAGGAATGTTCTCGAGAGAAGTTGTCTCCAATCTACGAGCTTTGGCAATACAATCATCTATTTTTGCAATGCCTTCTTTGGCCTCCTCCAAAGTCTTCCTCCTCATGTGATAAATTGTATAAGTTTTCTCGAGTAGGAAAGAGTCTTCTTGATCTTGGACTTTAGCTCGGAGTTTTTGATTTTGGATTGAAGCTTATCATTTTCTGCTCGCACAACGCTGATCCTGGAATCCAGGTTAGTATTGGTTCTCGCATGAAGTTGAATCTGCTCCATAACCTTTTTGAACCTTTCTTCCATCCTAGCTCTCTTCTCCTCGCAGCATTAGCCTCTTCGATTTTGGAGCAAAAGCTAGCTTCCAAGTTGTTGATTTGATCCATAAAATCAGATTCACGCTCGGCCGCGACAGTTATGGCATCATGCCGTTCAACCTACTTGGCATTTGCCTCCTTAAGGTCTTCATGTAATTGAGTAACTTCTTAACCGTAGGCCATTCTTTCTTGCTCATATTGCTCCAGTCGGGGTTCGAGTTCACTCATTTGAGCAACTTTTGCTTCCAAAATTGGGAGGCGCTCGACAAGCTGATTTCGTTCAGCAACAAGTTGATTTCGTTTTGTAGTAAGCTCTTCTTTGTCCAAAATCAACTTTTGCAGGCCCTCGAAAGCAAGGAGGTTAGCATAAAAATGTTAAAGTTGAGGTTACTAAGGAAAATTTTAGCAAGGAAAAAAGAAAAGATTAAATTGATATCTGGGTTGAACAGTGCATGCTATTGTTGTTCAGAAATTCAGCACAAAGATTGTCCATCTTTCTCCAGTCTTTGTCCATGGCCAGAGGTTTAAGGTAATTGGCGACCTACACCGGCTTGAAAAGTAGGTGACACTCATTCGAAATCGTGAGAATGACACTCCGTGTTTCACTAGGATTTTGAGTGGGTGCTGGGTTAGTGTTCCCTAAATTCCCATGATCGGATGACCGTAGGAAAGGAACATCTTCTCTCTGTTCGGTTGGGCCGGCGGATAGGTAGAAGTAGGTATAGAATATGTTGCTGTTGTAATTGGTGTAGAAGTTGATAGCGGGGGAATGTCATGGGTAACACTCCTCTGAGCGGAAGCGTCGACAGGAGCCCAGAAATGAGACTCAGCATTTTTAACTATTTCCATTTTCGTGATAAGTCCTTGAACTTTTTCCGGTTGTGGTGTTTGGAGTTCTCCCGGCAGAGCATCCGGTTGATTTCATGAAGATCTTTTTCTTCTTTGAAGAGGAACTGCTTCATTATCAGTTCCTTCATCATCCAGGACCACTGTGGTTGGTCCAGGGGGAGCTTCTTTTGTTGAAGTTTTCTCCGAGTCCCAGCCGTAGAGGTACGCTTTCTCTTTGGTTTCTTATCATTGGGCTGGGGATTTTGGGAGGAGGCATCGTCATCGGAAGCAATAACGGCTTCACAAGCCTTCTCCCGGTTAAGAATATCTTGTAATTGTTGATAAAATTCCTCTAGATCATCGAAAACCTCAATAGCAGGAAAACAGAAAACCTATTTAGAAGGCCTATGTATTACGAAAAGGAGTCGGTAAGTTGATTTTAAGTCATTTTGAAAGTTGAAAAGAAAAAAAGGAAGCTTTTATTGTGGGTTTTGCCTTTCAAATTGAATTTGGGGGTAATATCTTTCCATCTTCGAGAGTCAGGTGTGAAAATATTCAGAATTTTTTGTATTTATTGGGCCAGGTTTTTAACTGATGGTGGTTCCCAATGAGAAGGTTGACTAAGAAAAATAAAAGTTAGCAAAGAAGGAAATTCTTTTTAATGCGACAAGGAAAAGATATCTGAAGACTTACGAGTAAAATTCCAAGATCCAGGAATAACAAGTGTTGTTGTTGGAAAAATATCCCTGGTAGCGAAGACAACGAACCATTCCATCCAACCACGATCGTTGTTATCATCAACGCTAGTAAGGATGGCGTGATGGCCGCGTTTACAGAGTTTAAGCTCACCTCCACAGAAGTTCTTCAGGGAGTAAGATTTATTAAGTGTGCAAGAGTGAGGGTTTCTCTGGTCTCGGAGCATAGTTTTCGAAGAAAGGTCACCATACGCTATATTGATGGACTCACCTGAGCCAAGCATATGTGGTAGTGATGGCAAAACTCTAAAATTATAGGGTCAATTTCTTTACCCAGTTTCAAAGTAAAAAGGTATGTATAAACATATATGAACCCTGATTTACTAAAGATGATCCTTTCCACCTCATTAGGGGCAAAGATTTAGATGTTATACCAATCGCAAACTTTTTTTACAAAGGGAATACTAATAGAGCAGATGAAAGAAGGATACCTGCAAACATGCCAGCTTCTGTCACCGTTTGGATTGATAGTTTCCTTTTGAATTTGAAGTTTTGACTGGGTGTTTAAGTTGAAGAGGTATGATGGTGTTAACGGTAGGAGGTTCGGATTCGGCATCAACTTTCTTCGTTTTGTTCTTTTTAGGGCCACCACCAAAGAGAAGGCTGGAGTTTCCGAGAACAACAGTAATAGAAGACATGGTGATAAGAAATTTGAGTAGTGAGATTTTAGCGAGAAAGAGGGATTTTGCAGTAGGGTTCTACGAAAATTCGAAGAAGAAGAGTTTGTAAAAGTGGAGAGAAAAAGTAATGAGTAATGAAGAAGTTTATAGACGACAAAATTCACGGTCATGATTATCTTAAAAACTGGCGAAAATATTTGCCGAATCAAGGGATAACTCGTGTTGGCTCATTAAATGCGAGAAGAAGTGCGTCCTTTCAAGTGTCAGAAACCGTTCAAGAGCTTTTCCGTCAAGAGAAGGGGTCTTATCTACTTTCTAGTAACACAAAGTTTTGTCATTGAAAAGTAGGGGGAATATCTGTATGGGGTAAAATGGTTAGCGACATGTGGATGAATGGCGAGATGACACATGTAACTAGAGACATATAAGATATGAGTTAGCCGGGTACAGACATGTGATTGGCGTAGAATAAGTTCTGAAGGCATTGAAACTAGGAACGAAGATTTGAAATGCAGACATGTGTTGGAAAAAACAACATTTAATGAGCAGCCGTTATAGAAAATCTTTGTATTTATGTTCAACCGTTATGAAGCCATCAATAGGAATCTTATTCTCATTCAAGAAGGGTTTGATTTGAGGATCTTGTCTCTATGAATAGAGCTATAAATAGGAGAACTTGTATCCATAGATGGACACGAAAAATCATTTGTACTCAAAGGCTATAATTTGTTCTTATTATATAAAATTGCTCTCTTTCTTTTCTTAATATTGCTTTTATTACTGTTTCCGGAGAAGCTATGTTTACAACTAGGCTTGTATTTTTTTCAAGTTATTTTAATAATCTTATTTTTGTTCTTATTTATTTTATATTCCTAGATCAAATTAATTCATGTGTCTATAAATCACGTTACAAATTTAACTGTAATATTTTACGGATAAACCATAAGTAACTGGGTTTTTAATTTTTATTTTGAAATAAGCAATGATATAATAGTTAAGTTTGACACGTACTCCTATAGGGGTGTAAAATTATGGAGACACCTAATCTTTTCTATCACTTTTATACAAGAATTGCATAATCATCATCATTTATCGTGACTGTTAGAGGTGAGTCATGAGTGAGAGGAGAAACGTAGATCTTATGTTGCCAAAAGGAAATAAATCAAAGAAACCCAATTGAATGGGAATGAAGGAACCGGTGCTAAGGCGTGTCACCATAAGAAAACGCCTATTTGGAAATGCAATAGCAAAACGCTGACACTGTTTATTGAGTATGAGACTATGAGATGTGCTCTTGTCTCGGTAAAGTAAATTCTGTTGCCTATAGCCCAAGAATAAGATAATGTTTTAACAAACTCAACCGATTTTACTGAATATTCAGGGAAGGGATTATTCAACAGCTATTTATGTTGAAGGTGTGTAATTGGAATTGGTGCCCTCTGAAATTCTAGTAATCTAATGTCGGTTTTTGTTTCATTGCTTTTCGCCAAAACACAATGGAAGTCCATTCAGAAAATTTTAACGGCCAGGGCCGAAGCCGAACCCAGGCTGAAGAGGGGCTTGCAATTATTCTCAGCCAGCTGTGAACGTGTCTCGACTAGAATCTCTATAGCTGCGTCATATCCCCAAGCGCATCTATATGAATTTCATGCTTGGGATTGGAATTCGGCGCATGCAAAGAAGTACGCAGTACCAAAGAGAGTTTTTCTTATACATACTACAATATAAAACTTATTTACATGTTTTAACTGAATTTTTTTATTTATTACAATTGGTTTTCTTTACAAGTTCTGTAACGATCCAACTGGTCATTTTGCCATCTAGAACCATGTTTCCCTAAATAAGACTTCCTATATGTGCTTTTACTGTTTTATGACTTGCGGGGATGGCTAGTTTAGGAATTTGAAGGGTTCGGGTTAAAATCGGAACACTTGGTTCTTTGGTTTGGCTTTAAAAGGGTAAGTTTGACTTTGGTCAACGTTTTGAGTAAACGACCCCGGAATCGGGATTTGACGGTTCCAATAGGTTCGTATGATGATTTTGGATTTGGACGTATGTTCGAGTCGGGTTTTGGACGACCCAGGAGCATTTCAGCGCCTAATAGTGAAAGTTGACTCTTTGAAGGTTTTAAAGTTCTTTAAATTTGGTTTGGAGTAGGTTTCGGAGTAATTGAGGTCTGTTTGGAATTCAGAGCATGGGAATAGTTCCGTATGGTGATTTAAGATTTGCACGCAAATTTTGGTGTCATTCTGAGTAGTTTAAGTATGTTTCGGCACGTTCGGAGTAATTTTGAAGAATTTGAAGTTTCTAAGTTGAATCAATTTGGTTTGGGGTATGATTTTTAGTTTTGATGTTGTTTTACGCGTTCCGAGGGTTCGAGCAAGTCCGTTTTATGATTTCAAACTTGTTGGTATGTTCGGACGGGGCCCGGGAGCCTCGGGTGTTAACCGGACGAGGCTCAGACCAAGTTGGAACTTGGGAGCAACAACTGAAGCTCCCAGCTTCTGGTGTAACCGCACCTGCGCATGGACAGCCGTAGGTGCGAGCTCGCAGAAGCGGCCAAGAGGGGGATTGCCAGTGACTGCAAAAGCGGCGTGGTGTGCGTAGAAGCGACCACGCGTCTGCGATGAAGAGCCGCAGAAGCGAGACCGCAAAAGCGGAAAAACATCCGCAGAAGCGGCCAGCGCTGGCCCTGTGAATCATCACAGATGCAGCACTCCGCCCGCAGAAGCGGAACCAAAAATCACATAAGGCAGAACTTTCATTTAAGTCGGGGTTTGAGTATTTTTTATCATTTTTCTCCATTCTTGGGCTTTTTTGGAGCTTCGTGAGAGGGGTATTCACCTAGCAACTTGGAGGTAAGTTAATTATACCTATTGTGAGTTAAATGCATAGATTATGGGTAAATTATAACATAAAAATTGTGAAAATCAAGGGTTTAGATGAAAAAATTAGGTTTTGATAAAAATGAGATTTTAACCAAGAAAATGGTTATGGAATGAGATAAAAATTATACATTTGATTTCTTGAGGTTATGGGTGACGATTTCCTCCGAATATTTTCGAAATCCGGGCACGTGAGCCCGGGGTGAATTTTAAAAATTTTACCAAATTGGGTTGGGTAATTACTCTAATAGATAAATTATGAAATTTGAGTATGTATTGATTAAATTATATAACATTTGGCTAGTTTTGAATTTTTCGGTACCAATTGAGGCTTTAACGCGAGATTGTGATCGGGAAGTGAACCTTGAGACGAGGTAAGTCTCTTGTCTAACCTTGTAAGAGAGAATTTACCCCTATAGGTGATTTAAATAAATATTTGTTTCTAATTGAGGGGGCTACATACGTACGAGGTGACGAGAGTTCGTGCGTAGCTATTGTCTAGGTAGTTTTAGGACCCAATTCTTGAATTATTTGAAAATTTTGCATTATACTTGTTAATTTAAAAATGCCTAAATCATATCAGTATTTGTTGGAAAAATTGTGGAAGATCGTTAATGAACTTTGTATTATTCTTGTATAAAACCTCAATAATATTTAAGTCAAGTGCTTATAAAGTATCGTTCTCTTCTTGTGGAGCGGCCGAACGCCTCGGCAATAGATAGATGTATCTATAGATCGTGCTGCACGTCCCTCGACAGTGTACACGTCACTCCGGATCGGGTCGTATGACCTCGACATAAATCGTGCTTAATAATAACAATTACACGATGTTTTGACATTTTATTGCAGCTTATGAAGATAAACGATTTATTGGAAATTATTAAATTATGAAAGAATTATTTATTTCTTCTTGTTAAGAAAATTATTGTTATTCATATAAACCATGTTTATTTAAATATCTTTATCTTTATATTATTGACGCATAGTGAGTGTTGAAGTCGGCCTCTCGTCACTACTTCTTCGAGATTAGACTTGAGACTTACTGGGTACACGTTGTTTACGTACTCATGCTACACTTGCTGCACTTTTATGCAGGATCTGAGATAGGTGCATCAGGCGGTCCTATATACTGGTGCACATCCCCGATATCCTGAGGCCTAGTGGTGAGATGCCTCTCCTGAGCCGTTCCGCATCACCTAGTGTCTCTCTTTGTACATGCATTCTGTCTATTTTATGTTCAGACAATATTTATGATTTTGTATAATCTACTAGATGCTCATATACTTGTGACACCATGTCTTGGCATACACGCTAGTAGAATTGTGGTTTGAAATTATTACTTTGGTTTTTATTTATTTAGACCTTTTATTCTTCTTAAAGCTTGCAAGTAAGGAAAGTTAATTACTCGAAAATTTATTAAAAGGTGAAATATATGCTTAATTCACTAGTCAGATTGCCTAGCGGTAATGTTGGGCGCCATCACGACCTATAGGTGAAATTGGGTCGTGACAACATGGTATCAGAGTACTAGGTTTACGTAGGTCTCACAAGTTATGAGCATGCCTAATAGAGTCTTGTGGATCGGTACAGAGACGTCTGTACTTATCTTTGAGGAGCTATAGGGTGTTAGGAAACTACCTTTCTTCATCTCCTATCGTGCAGTTGATGTAGTACTAAGTATATTTCTCTTACTCTCTCACAGATGGTGAGAACGCATTCTACGAAGGTTCTAGACCAGGGAAGAGCTGCTCCCCCGGTTGCTAGAGAACGAGGCAGAAGCCGAGGGAGGGCTACAGCCCATGGTAGGGGATGAGGACATCCCAGAATTGCTCCATCTATGCCACCAGTGGATCCAGTAGAGGATCCTATCATTGAGGATCAAGGCGAGGTGCCTGTAGAAGAGCTAGCTCCGGTGGATTTCATGTTTGCATCGGGATTCCAGGAGGTCATGGGCCATATGCTACGGTTCATGGATACTATGACTCAGGCCAATTTATTTTCGGCAGACCCAGCCACATATCAGGCAGGAGGGGGAGCATAGACCCCTACCGCGCAAGCTCATGGGCATGCAACTGCTGTATATCAGACCAAGGATACATTACCCGTAGGCGGAGCCCAGCCAGTGGCAGCAGCTATACCTGAGCCAAGACCAGCTGCGACCGGTGAGCCGTATAAGCTATTGGACAGATGGACCAGGCTACATCCTCCTGTCTTTGGGGATGAGCGACATGAGGACCCCCAGAACTTCGTGGATTGATGCAGGGACAGACTGCACAACATGAGGATATTGGAGTCTCATGGGGTAGACTTTGCTACTTTTTAGCTGGAGGGCAGAGGCCTCAGATGCCGTGATCACATGTATTATTTCTGTCTGTGGCATAGATGCCTCAGTATTATTTGATCCATGGTCTACATATTCCTATGTGTCATATCTATTTGCTCATTTCCTGGGTGTTTCTTGTGAGTCCTTGGATACTTTTGTTTATGTGTCCTCTCCTGTGGGCGATTCTGTTGTTGTGGATCGGATCTACCGGTCCTGCATTGTTATATTATATGGTTACGAAACTAGAGCAGATGTTCTGCTGCTTGATATGACTGACTTTAAGATCATCATGGGCATGAATTAGTTATCTCCATATCATGCCATCCTAGATTGCCATGCCAAGATTGTTACCTTGGCGATGCTAGAGTTGCCTAGATTGGAATGGAAGGGTTCGTCTGTTAGTGCATCTAGTCGGGTTGTTTCCTTTCTGAAGGCTCGACACATGGTCGATAAGGGTTGTTTGGCTTATTTGGCCTATTTTCGGGACACTACTGCAAAGACTTTGGCGATTGATTCAGTGCCCGTAGTCCGGGAGTTCTCCGATGTATTTCCTTCTGACCTTTCAAGTATGCCACCAGATCGTGATATTGATTTCTATATTGATTTGGCTCCAGGTACCCAGCCTATATCTATCCCAACGCACCATACGGCTCCAAAAGAGTTGAAGGAGTTGAAGGAACAACTTGAGGAGTTGTTAGCAAAGGGGTTCGTCAGGCCGAGTGTGTCGCCTTGGGGCGCACCGGTATTATTTGTGAAGAAGAAGGATGGGTCTATGGGGATTTGTATTGATTATCGCCAATTGAACAATGTTACCATTAAGAATAAGTACCCATTGCCAGAGTGTTCTCTAAGATCGACTTGAGATCGGGGTACCATCAGTTGAAAATTCGGGATTCTGATGTTCCAAAGACTACTTTCCAGACTAGATATGGCCATTATAATTTTTGGTGATGTCTTTCGGTTTGACTAACGCCTCGACGATATTTATCGATATGATGAACCTGGTGTTCAAGCCGTATATTGACTCGTTTGTCATCATCTTCATTGATGATATTTTGATATATTCGCGTAGTATGGAGGAGAACAAACAGCATTTGAGGGTGGTGCTTCAGACTTTGCGGGAACAAAATCTATATGCTAAGTTCTCCAAGTGTGAATGTTAGCTAGACTCTGTAGCATTTTTGGGGCATATTGTATTGGGTAAGGGTATTAAAGTTGATCCCAAAAATATTGAGGCAGTTCAGAATTGGAATCGTCCCACCTTGGCGACTGAGATCATGAGTTTTCTGGGGTTTGCAGGTTATTATCATCAGTTTGTGGAGGGTTTTTCATCTATTGCATCACCTTTGACCAAATTGACCCAGAAGGGTGCTCTATTCTGATGGTCTGAGGATTGTGAGGTGAGCCTTCAGAAGCTCAAGACAACATTGACTTCAGCACCAGTGTTAGTGTTGCCTTCCGGTTTGGGAATGTCTACAGTGTATTGCGATGTTTCACGTATTGGCCTGGGTTGTATATTGATGCAAGAGGGGCGAGTTATTACATATACTTTGCGTCAGCTGAAGCCCCACAAGAAGAATTATCCGTTGCATGATTTGGAGTTGGCTACGATTGTTCACGCTCTAAAATATTTTAGGCATTATCTTTATGGAGTGTCTTGTGAGGTTTACACCGATCATCACAGCTTACAACATTTGTTCAAGCAAATGGATCTAAATTTGAAGGCAGCGCAGGTGGCTTGAGCTACTAAATGATTATGATATTACCATCCTTTATCATCCGGGAAAAGCTAACGTAGTTGCAGACGCCTTGAGCAGAAAGGCGGAGAGTATGGGTAGTTTGGCCTTCATTTCAGCGCATGAGAGGCCATTAGTTTTGGACATTCAGTCATTGGCTAACAGACTTGTAAGGCTGGATATTTCAAAGCCCAGTCGAGTTCTTGCATGTGTTGTTGCCCAGTCTTCACTATTTGAGCAGATCAAGGCTCGCCAGTTTGATTATCCACACTTGTTGGTTCTCCGAGAGACGGTACTGCGAGGTGGTGCCAAGGAGCTTACTATCGGCGAAGATGGTGTTCTATGACTCCAGGGTCATCTATGTGTTCCTAATGTGGATGAGTTGAGGGAAAAGATCCTCGAAGAAGCACACAGTTCTCGGTATTTTATTTATCCAGGTGATATGAAGATGTATCGCGACCTGAGGCAGCATTATTAGTGGCGGCGGATGAAGAAAGACATAGTTGGATATGTATCTAGGTGCCTAAATTGCCAGCAAGTTAAGTATGAGCACCAGAGGCCAGGTGGCCTACTTCAGCAGACGACTATACCGGAGTGGAAATAGGAGTGCATTATTATGGACTTCGTAGTTGGGCTGCCGCGGGCCTTGTGAACGTTTGATGCAATTTGGGTCATTGTCGACAGGTTGACCAAGTCAGCACACTTCATTCCGGTTGTGACTACGTATACTTCAGAGAGGTTGGCCCAGATTTATATTCAGGAGATAGTTCGGTTGCATGGTGTGCCAATTTCCATCATATCAGATAGAGGCCCTCAGTTTACTTCACATTTTTGGAGAGTAGTACAGAATGAATTGAGGACTCGTGTAGAGCTCAGCACATCCTTTCATCCGCAGACTGACGGGCAGTCGGAGCGGACAGTTCAGATCTTGGAGGATATGCTCAGGGCATGCGTGATTGACTTCGGAGGTCAGTGGGATCGTTTCTTGCCTTTGGCCGAGTTTGCTTATAACAACAGTTACCAATTCAGCATCGAGATTGCTCCATTTGAGGCTTTATATGGTCGGAAATGTCGTTCGCCCATCGGATGGTTTGAGCTCGGCGAGGCTAAGTTATATGGTACTGATTTGGTGAAGGATGCCTTTGTTACGCCCTATATTTTAGTACGTAAAAGTGCGTCTTGCGCAAACTAATGCAGGGCCAAAAATGAGATCATATTTGAAAATATATAAAGTAAGTTAATCATATTAACTCGGAGGTTACAAATATTGAAGATCATGAACAACAAGTACAAAGAGGATTGGAAGGTACAGAAGCTAAAGGAATTGAAGAAAATAATGTTTCGTCGAAAGTCGACAAGTTGAGAATGTTATAACATGTACTTTTGGGGTGAGACTAGGGTGCTTAACATGGTAATGAGGTTATGTTATGAGTTATGCTAGTCGTAAGATAGTCGTGTGTTATGTTTAGAAGTCAAGCGAGTTGTGGAACAAAAGTTGATGAAAGTCATCACAAGTTACGTTCATAAGTTTTACTGAAACTTTGGGTCAAATGTAACTGCAATTTTCTCCCAATATACTTAGAGTTATGGGGTGTTCCACCCATAAAATTTAAGATATATGAGTCTATTTTCTAACTCATTAAACCGTTTGTCAATACGATATTGAAGTAGAGAGATATGAGCATTTTTGCGAGACTGCTAGGTGACAAGTAGGCGTGTCACCTACTTGCTTAAATGAAAGTCCAAAAATGGGCCAGTTCAGGTTGTCCAAAGAGGAATTTTAAAGGCCTATCTCTTTCATATATTAGACTGATAATAGGGCATAATAACCAGACATAAGCTCTGCAAAAATCCTCCCAAAAATTGCCCATAAACCCCAATTGATTTTCTCTCCCTTTCAAGTTCTAATTGGAGGTAAAACCAAGAGTTTGAAGAACCAAGATAGGAGCTAAGTTATCCAACAAATAAGGTAAGTTTACTTCTCTCTTTCATCCATTTGTTTCTGCTGTAAATGCATGGTAAGTCGTTCTATATTTGTAAAAACTGACGGGACGGTGATCGAAAGCCGTGAGTTCTAGTTATTCACTTGTAGCGGACTATTTTGTGTTGCTGTTGGGCTGCATGTTTTACTACTGTTTTGTGGAGTTTTGGAGAAGGAAGGGTGTGGAGAAACACCACATAAATGCAGGGTGGTGGGCTGGTCGCTCGTCGTAACATTTTCGGGCTGTTTGACACTACTACGGTGGTCGTTTTGTGAATGAAGAGATTGGGGTGTGTTGGGCTATTTTGTAGTATTTTGTGGTGTATATAAGGATGGAAAATAATGTATATATGTCGTTATTGTTGCGTTCTTGTGTTGTTGGTGTTATCTTGAATTTGGAGGAAGTAAGGATTATAGGGGAGATGCTGCCCGTTTTAATACAAAATAAGCTTGTTGTTCGTTGTGCGATAGTTGTACCTTTCATAAATTAATGATAGTATTATTATTGTTGTTGTAGATTAAGGTGTGAAAAGGCTAGTTCAACTTGGCGATTGGAAAGATTGTGATAAGGTATGTTCAGGCTAAGCCCTTCCTTCATTTTGGCATGATCTCGTAACTACATGTATTTGAAAACTAGGCATAAAGAGAAGTTCATACTCTCGAATTTATATAAAATATCCTAGTCTTATAAGTTACAGTATTCTCCCTTATCGGGACTTTATATTCAATTGAGTATTGTCTTCTTCCAGTTAAGAGAGCAGAGGGGCTATATATATACAGTATTACAGTATTTTCACCACCATCGAGCTATAATCGATGGGCAGGCCCCTATTGTGCAACCTCTGATAAGATGGTTAGTTATATACCGAGCCTATTGTGGTCGAGCGCCTATGAGCGATCCCAGGATGGCCGAGATACAGAGCCTAGTATGGCCGAGCGCCTATGAGCGAGCCTACTACGACCGAGCAGTTACACGTACCGAGCCTTATAGGGCCATACATTTATTTTACTTACTATATTGAAGGAGTTGAATCAGTATCAGCAGGTAAATATATCTCCAGATCATCTTTGACTCCCAGTTACTTTCAGTTATTATATTATCATTTCCTTTTCAATTTTCGGTTATGTTATTGCCTTACATACTCGGTATATTATTTTGTACTGACGTCCCTTTTCTGGGGACGCTGCATTTCATGCGTGTAAGTTCAGATAAACAGACGGGTAGGCCTCCCTAGTAGGTGTTTCCCGAGTTCAGCCTGAACGGTAAGCTCCACGTCCTTCGGAGTTGTCGGGTCTAGGGTTTCGTATACATCTTCTGTATGTATGTATATTTGTTATGGGTAGGGCAGGGCCCTATTCCGATCATAATACATACATCAGTAGAGACTTGTAGACATATCTTATCAGTTAGTGCGGTATGTTGGGCTTGTAGGCCTGGTATGTATATTTTGTTGGTTTGTTAGCTGTAGTAGTTATGACGGCCTTGTCGGCGTAGTTTTATATTGATGTTTAGTCAGCGCTAGTTTCCGTTCAATTTTATATTTTGCTTCGCAAATTATCTTGCAATGTGGCCCTATGGCCAAATTACGACATTATATGTTCAGAGTCCCTTAGTCGCAAGTTGGTAAGCTAGGTCAGGTGAGGCACCGAGTGCCGGTCTCGCCCCCCAGGTTCGGGGCATGAAAAACTTGGTATCAGAGCAGTTCTGTCGTAGGGAGTATACAAGCCGTGTCTAGTAGGGTCTTATTTATAGATGTGTTGTGCACCACATTATATAAATAGTGAACTACAGGGCATTTAGGAGTTGGTTACCCTTTTTCAAATCTAAATCGTGTTGTAGAACTGAGTTATTGGAAATTTGAGTTAAACTTACGTGTTGGTGTTTGCATACACAGATGACGGTGAGGAAGAAGACTACGGCTAGCCAGAGGGGAGATACAACAACAGGTGAGGAGACCAGCAGGGTACCCCCAACAGATGGGGCCCAGTCTAAGGCCCAGGGCGAGACCCCTACTCAGCCATTACCGGCTCCTCCACCACCGGAGAAAATTCCTAGGGATACCGCACATCCAGTTCCCCCTCCATTTTCATCATATCAGGACTTGAGGAGTGCAGTGCATTTGTTGACACAGTTGGTAGCTACCCAACAACAAGCTAGGGCATCAGCTAGTGCAGGATCTTTTGAGGGTTCTGGGAGTTCAAGGGTCCAAGAGTTTATTGCTTTGAGTCCCCCAGAGTTCACGGGGACAGATCGAAGGGAGGACCCGCAGGATTTCATAGATCAGCTTCACTGGATCTTTCGGGTTATGCATGCCACAGAGAAAGAGGCAGTTGAGCTAGCATCTTTTCTACTCCGAGATATAGCCATCCTTTGGTACGAGGGATGGGAGAGGTCCATGAGACCTGATGGACCTCCAGCTATTTGGGAGAATTATTCAGATGCCTTCCTTGACCAGTACTTACCGCGAGAGATCCGACATGCTCGGGTCGATCAGTTTTTAGCCCTCAAACAGGGCAATATGAGTGTTCGAGAGTATAGTCTCCGTTTTGGCTCATTGGCCAGATATGCACCATCCATAGTTGCTACTATGCGGGACATGATCCACAGGTTTATAGTAGGTTTAGCCCTAGAGTTGACCGAGGCATGTGTCACCGATGCATTGTAAGATAGTATGGATATCTCTCGGATTCATGCATTCGCTCATAATATAGAAAAGGCTAGGCGTCAACAGTAGGGTACAAAGAGGACTGAGCAAGGGCAGCATAAGAGGATGAGATTTGCCAGGTCTCAGGAGTAGTCTCAGGGTAGTTATAGGCTCTAGTACTTCGGACGACCACCTAGGCCTCCGCCACCTCAGTTACAGGGTTACAGGTATGACCACTATACTCAGTCAGGACCAGGTGAGATATCACGGGCGTCGGGTTTGCAGCGACAGCGAGGTTCAAGAAAGATATGGTCATTTTCGCCGTGGTGTGACATCTGTGGTAGAGGACACTTGGGCCAATGCCGAGCAGATTGTGCTTGTTTATACATGTGGGCGTCCGGGGCATATGATGCGAGATTGGCCAAATAGAGATTCTGGGGGTATGGCACAACCAGCGAGTTCAGCAACAGGATCATCTATGTCCGTGCATTCTTCAGGGCGCGAGTCTTAGTCTTCGGTTGGTAGAGGTCGAGGCAGAGGTAGAGGTTCCAGTTCATGTGGTAATCAGAACCGTATCTATGCTTTAGTGGGTCGACAGGACCATGAGTCTTCACTAGACGTTGTGACAGGTATATTGACCATTTGCTCTCACGATGCTTATGCCTTGATAGACCCAGGATCTACATTATCGTATATTACCCCATTTGTCGCGGATAAGTTTGGTATAGTGCCTGAAATACTAAGTGATCCTTTTGCGGTATCTACACTGGTCGGAGAACCGATTATTGCTAGATGGGTTTACCGAGGTTGTACGGTGAAAGTTTGTAGTCGTCAAACCTTAGCTGACCTAGTTGAGCTAGAGATGATGGATTTTGATACTATCATGGGCATGGACTGGTTGGCATCTTGCTATGCCATAGTTGATTGCCGAGCAAAGGCAGCCAAATTTCATTTTTCGAGTGAGCCAGTCCTTGAATGAGTAGGTAATACAGCGATACCCAGAGGTAGGTTTATTTCCTATCTGAAGGCGAGGAAAATGATCGCAAAAAGGTGCATTTATCATATTGTGTGAGTTAGAGATGCAGATGATGAGATACCTACACTTCAGTCTATTCTCGTAGTCAAAGAGTATGCAGATGTGTTTCCAGATGAGCTTCCAAGTATTCCTCCAGAGCGAGAGATTGATTTTAGCATCGATTTGCTTCCAGGAACTCAACCAATATCCATCCCTCCGTATAGAATGGCACCTACCGAATTGAAGGAGTTGAAGGAGCAGTTAAAAGATTCACTGGAGAAAGGTTTCATTAGGCCCAATACCTCACCTTGGGGTGCACCGGTACTATTTGTGCAGAAGAAAGACGGCTCGCTGAGGATGTGTATCGATTATAGGCAGCTGAACAAGGTAACTATTAAGAATAATTATCCACTTCCAAGGATCGATGACTTGTTTGATCAGTTGCAGGGGGCTAGATTCTTTTCAAAGATAGATTTGAGGTCGGGATACAACCAGGTCAGAGTTCGGGGGGAAGATATTCCGAAGATAGCCTTCAGGACCCGATATGGCCACTTCGAGTTCCTTGTCATGTCCTTTGGGTTAACGAATGCACCCGCCGTATTTATGGACTTGATGAATAGCCTATTCCGGCCATTTTTAGATCTGTTCGTGATAGTATTTATTGATGATATTCTGGTTTATTCAAGTTCATAGGATGAGCATGCGGACCACCTGCGAGCAGTACTCCAAACCCTCCGTGATCGTAAGTTGTATGCTAAGTTTTCTAAATGTGAGTTCTGGTTGAAGTCTGTAGCATTCTTGGGGCATATTGTATCCGATGAAGGTATAAAGGTAGACACTCAGAAGATTGAGGCCGTGAAATCTCGGCCTAGACCTATCACTCCGACAGAGGTTCGTAGCTCTCTAGGCTTAGTAGGTGTAACACCCTGGAAAAAAATTTCGAAGTATTTAAGTGTAAAGCCCCATAAAATCTCGCAAATGAATTTAAGGTTTTGTGGTGCCGGAGTAGGTATATGTCTTTTTCGGTTGAACAATGCACCGGAAAGTAAAGAAAAACTTTTGGTAGAAAAACACATTTCTGCGGTCCATTATGCGACCACAGAACCACTATGCGGGCCGCATAATGGCCGCTGAAGTGAGGCAAGAGAGGGTCGGTCTGGAAGCAATTATGCGGTTGACTATGTGACCGCATACCTGTTCTGCGGTGCATTATGCGATCGCATAACAGTTATGCGGACCGCATAGTGACCGCAGACACAGACAAATTTTTGATCGTTTTGGTCAGCAATTATGCGACCGATATGTGGTTCGCATATTGATTATGCGATCGCAGAACCTATTTCGGAGCTTCATTTTTGGATTTTTACAACTCGACCCAACTTCGTTAAATACACGCAAAGGGTCATTTTTGAGCAAAATTTCTGAGCTTTTAGAGAGAAGGGAGAGTGATTTAGAGAGAGAGGAAACTCTATGCTAATTATTCATCAAGTCTTGATCAAATCTTGGAAGATTAACAAGGAAATCTCACAAGTTCTTCATCTAAGAGGTAAGATTCCATACCCTAGTTTTCAATTTCGAATATGGGAAGAAGATGGTTGATTAGGAGTGTGATTCTTGGGTATACGAGTATTATTTATACATGCATGTACCAATAAGATTTGTGTGAAGATTGTTGAGCTCAAATAAGTAAGGATTGGGTTGTGTAGTGAAGAAAATCTTGTAGAAGAACCTTGTGGTTAAATTTACACACCTAGTGTTTGATAAAATGCTCAAATGAGCTGAGACCATGAATATCTTCCTAATTATGGTTCAATTTTGTTATGTCTCAAAATAGATTGGGATTTCTAGAATTTCCGGAATGTTGTAGTAATTTAAGGAAAGCTCAATTGAGGTATGTTGGCTAAACTTTCTCTCTTAGAATTGAATTCCATAATGTTACCGTGAGTTTCAAAGTATGGGTTGCGTATTAAAATGTTGTGGCTTTGAATCGTATTTCAAGTGAAAGCTAGTATTCCAAATCGTGTGAGAAAATCTCAATGTTCTTATGACTCTTAATTGCTCATATGTGTATCTAAAGTCTTGATTGGAAATGTCTTATTGTTGATAACCTATAAAGATGGTTGGAAATGAAATAATTGAATTGGGGATATAGTGTGTGGCTAACGTGCCAAGAATCTAAGATATGACTGTGACTAGTAGTGCAAATTATTTGAGAGGATGCAATGAAGAATATGAAATGAGCCTCGACTCCACTGTTTTAAAAGTGATTTGGAAAATAGAATTTGCCTAAGAGCTTTTGTACTCAATTCATGCCCATTAGTGGCTGCTTTAACTAATGCTTTACTTTATAAATATATCCAGTGTGGTTCGAGTTCTATATACTCATGTGTTGAAATTGTATATTGTCATTTCTGGGGAAGAGTACTGCAAGATTAAATGGTGTATTGATTGTTTATGATTTTTCATGTGTGTTTCTATTGTTGGTTGGTATGCCTCATTCTTTAGGAAGAAACCATTTATGTTTGAAGTTCCCATTTCAAATGGATTTGAAGTATATGATTTCTGAAATATTCTATATGTTGATAATTGATGGTGATCTTTGAAATAGAAAGAGGTGAAAGTGTGGAGTATGAAATACGGCCATCGTGCCAGGAATAGAGAATCTTGTGAATGGCCAAATGAGCCAAGAAAATATGATTGTGGTGAGTAACTGGAAATACTAATGAGAATTTATACAATGTGAAATATTTTGAGGCGAGTACAACTGTATTTATGTTACCTCTGTGTGTAAATCAAATTAAAAATGTTTTTGGGAGCGTCATTAGTAAAACCGAGGAAGGTTGGGTCATAAGGCCCTCACCTGAAACTACACGTGCCGGTGTAGGGGTGGATTGTGATTATTCCCCTTATTTGGGATGAAATTGGAACCTTTGAGAAATTGTGATATTATTCCCCTTAATTGGGATGAAACTGGTAACAATTGTGGATTGAAAAATTCAACCCACACGGCATATGTGGGGAGGCGACCTAGCTGATCGGGTGGAGATCGGACGCCATGTTGCGCACATGGTGGTACTACTCTTGGTAACAACTTTTTTTCGCATCACTTGTCAAACCACATTGTACGTGGGGAGATAGCCTAACTGATCGGGTGTGATCGGACTCCGTGCTAACAAAGATGGTGGAATATCGGTGCTAATGATCTCCCAACAAAAACATTAGATGTAAAGTTCGTATTTTAAAAATTATTATATTTTTAACTGGGCATTTGGATATTGTGGATTGTGACTTGTTGTTTCTATGTGTTGCCTTTTCTTATATGGGCATTCTATTTTGAAAGAGGATTTTTAGCTATACATACTAGTGCTATTCGACAGTACTAACGTCCCTTTTGCTGGGGGCGCTGCATCTTAAATAGATGCAGGTGGTTCTACAACAGGCGGCATTGATCAGTGATAGCAGTACACTCTTTTCAGCTGATTTGGTAAACCCCACTTCATTTCGGGGTCATGTATATTCTGTTTCTCATGTACTGTGTTTTGAGGTATAGCCGGGGTCTTGTTGCCGGCATTTCCATATTACTCTTCTATTGTACTTAGAGGCTCCGTAGACAGGTTATGGGTTGTGGTTGATGTTGGGAATTGAATTAGAAATGTTGGTATTTGGAAATCATGTTTTACATTAATTCTATAAACTCGTAATATTTTGGATATTATGAATGAAGCTGCTAATGGGAATGAAAAGGAGGTAATTAATAAAACATTTTTCAGTGTTTGATTAATGGAGTACATCTCCTCTTTATTCATGGATGAGTTTGGGTAGAAGGAAATCTAACAGGCTTGCTTGGCCGGGTTCTCTCGGTTGAGCGCTGGTCGCGCTCCCCGAGTTTGGGGCGTGACAGTAGGATACTATCGGAGGTTCGTAGAGGGTTTTTCTTCCCTTTCAGCACCATTGACGAAGTTAACGCAGAAAGCAACTAAGTTTCAGTGGATGGAGGCTTTCCAAGAGCTTAAGAACATGTTGACCTCAACGCAAGTTCTAACACTTCCAGAGGGTCTAGAGGGTTATGCCGTGTATTGTGATGCCTTAGGTGGCGGGTTAGGATGTGTCCTGATGCAACATGGGAAGGTAATTGTGTATGCTTCAAGGCAGTTAAGGAAGCACGAGAGGATATATCCAACCCACGACCTCGAGTTAGCTGCGGTTGTCCATGTACTTAAAATATGGCAGTATTATTTATATGGTGTTCATGTTGATGTATTTACAAATCATAAAAGCCTACAATATATCTTCAAGCAAAAAGAGTTTAATTTATGATAGAGGTGATGACTTGAATTATTGAAAGATTACGATGTTAACATTCTCTACCATCCAGGGAAAGCTAATGTTATAGCATATGCCTTAAGTCCCTAATCTATAGGTAGCTTAGCACATGTAGAGGCCGAGAAAAGACAATTAACTAGAGAGATTCATCAATTGGATTATTTGGGGGTTCGGTTAGTAGATTCTGACGATGGTGGAGTTGTACTCCAAAAATACTGCAAAATCATCTCTCATAGCTGAAGTCAAGGAAAGCCAGTACGAGGACCCAGAGGTGGTCGAGTTGAGAGAGCGAGTTTCGCAGCAGAAGAAGTCGTTGTTAGAGCTCAAGGGAGATGTGGTTCTCAGATATAGGGGTCGTCTGTGTGTTCCAGATGTAGCAGGGCTACGAGACAGGATTATGTCAGAGGCACATTATTCGTGGTACTCCATTCATCCTGGGTCGACAAAGATGTATCATGACATTAAGGATGCGTACTGGTGGAACGATATGAAGAAGAACATTGCTGGGTTTGTCACGGGTTTACCTCATTCTCATCGTAAATTCGATTCTATATGGGTGATAGTCTATAGGCTCACGAAATTAGCTCATTTCCTACCGGTCAAATCTACATATATAGCATAAGATTATGCAAAGTTATATATTAAGGAGATAGTGCGGCTACACCGAGTACTAGTATCTATTATATCTGACCGTGGGGCCCAATTTACAGCACATTTTGGAGGTCATTTCAGAGAGGTCTAGGGACTCAGGTGAATCTCAGCACAACTTTTCATCCACAGACTGATGGACTAGCCGAGCGCACAATTCAGACGCTCGAGGATATGTTACGAGCATGTGTGTTGGATTTTAAAAGAAGTTGGGATGAACATCTACCTCTTATCGAGTTTGCATATAATAACAGTTACCACTCCAGTATCCAGATGGCTCCGTACGAGGCTTTGTATGGGCGTAAGTGCAGATCTCCTAGAAGGTGGTTTGATGTTGGAGAATTTGGGTAACATGGGCCAGACCTAGTTCAACAGACCGCAGAGAAATTAAAGCTTATCCGGGAGCGATTGTTGATAACTCAGAGTCGTCAGAAGTCATATTTTGACATGCGGTGACTAGACTTAGAGTTCGGGGTTAATGATTGGGTATTCTTAAAGGTATCACCTATGAAGGGCGTGATGAGGTTTGAAAAGAAAGGCAAGATTAGCCCACGGTATATTGGGCCTTATAAGATCATTCAGAGAGTGGGCCAAGTAGCTTATGAGTTAGAATTGCCCTCAGAATTGGAGTCAGTCCCATCCGTTTTTTCACGTATCTATGCTACGGAAGTGCATTGGCGATCCTAACTGAGTGGTGCCCACGAATGATGTACATATTATGGAGGACTTGCCATACGAGGAAATTCCAGTTGCCATCCTAGACCGACAAATATGCAAGCTACGAATTAAGGAGGTAGCCTCCGTGAAGGTTTTATGGAGAAGCAAGAATGTGGAAGAGATGACGTGGGAAGCGGAGGAAAAAATAAAGTCTAAATACCCCCTCCTATTTCAAACTGAAGATATGGCTCGAGATGGGATGCTATAGCACAACTCTATTTAGGCTAGTAGGTCATCAGGTAAGCTCTTATTTTTTGGCTTTCAGTATTTATGATTTACGGCCGTGTGAGGAAATGTTGCTATTTATAGACATTGGCCATGTGTGGCATGCATAGTATGTTTTCTGGCTGCGTGCTTGTTGGTTTTAGTCTAGTGTACGGAGGAGACTCTGGAAATTTGTTTTCCAATGTCTCTAAGAGTAAACATTCTAGGACGAATGTTCCCAAGGGGGGAATGATGTTATACCCTATATTTTCGTACGTAAAAGTGCGTCGTGTGCAAACTAATGTAGGACCAAAAATGAGATCATATTTGAAAATATATAAAGTAAGTTAATCATGTTACCTCAGAGGTTAAAAATACTGAAGATCATGAACAACAAGTACAAAGAGGGCTGGAAGGTTCAGAAGCTAAAGGAATTGAAGAAAATAATGTTTCGTCGAAAGTCGAAAAGTTGGGAATATTATAACATGTACTTTTGGGGTGAGACTAGGGTGCTTAACATGATAAGAAGATTATGTTATGAGTTATGTTAGTCGTAAGATAGCCGTGTGATTATTTTTTGAAGTCAAGCGAGTTGTGGAACAAAAGTCGATGAAAGTCATCACAAGTTACGTTCATAAGGTTTACTGAAACTTTAGGTCAAATATAACTGCGATTTCCTCCCAATATACTTAGTGTTATGGGGTGTTCCACCCATCAAATTGACGTTATATGAGTCTATTGTCTAATGCATTAAACCGTTTGTCAATACGATGTCAGAGTAGATAGATATGGGTGTTTTCGCGAGACTGTGCAGACTGCTAGGTGACAAGTAGGTGTGTCACCTACTTGCTTAAATGAGAGTCCAAAAATGAGCCAGTTCGGGTCGTCCAAAGAGGACTTTTAAAGTCCTATATACTTCATATATTATATTGATAATAGGGCATAATAACCAGACATAAGCTCTGCAAATATCCTCCCAAAAATTGCCCACAAACCCAAATTAATTTTCTCTCCCTTTCAAGTTCTAATTGGAGGTAAAACCTAGAGTTTGAAGAACTAAAATAGGAGCTAAGTTATCCTACAAATAAGGTAGGTTTACTTCTTTCCTTCATCCATTGTTTTCTGCTGTAAATGCATGGTAAGTCATTCTATATTTGTAAGAATTCACGGGACGGTGATCAAAAGCTGTGAGTTCGAGCCATTTACTTGTAGCAGACTATTTTGTGGACTGTTTTGTGTTGCTGTTGGGATGCGTGTTTTACTACTATTTTGTGGAGTTTTGGAGGAGTAAGGGTGTGGAGAAATACCACATAAATGCAGGGTGGTGGGCTGGTCGTTCGTCGTAACATTTTCGGGTTGTTTGACACTACTACGATGGTCGTTTTGTGTATGAAGAGATTGGGGTGTGTTGGGCTGTTTTGTAGTATTTTGTGGTGTATATAAGGTTGGAAAATAATTTATATATGTTGTTATTGTTGTGTTCTTATGTTGTTGGTGTTATCTTGAATGTGGAGGAAGTAAGGATTATAGGGGAGATGCTGCCCGTTTTAATACAAAATAATCTTGTTGTTCATTGTGCGATAGTTGTACCTTTCGTAACTTAATGATAGTATTATTATTGTTGTTGTAGATTAAGGTGTGAAGAGGCGAGTTCAACTTGGTGATTGGAAAGATTGTGATAACGTATGTTAAGGCTAAGCCCTTCCTTCATTTTGGCATGATCTCGTAATTACATTTGTTTGATAACGAGGCATAAAAAGAAGTTCATACTCTCGAATTTATATACATTATCCTAGTCTCATAAGTTACAGTATTCTCTCTTATCGCGACTTTATATTCAATTGAGTATTATCTTCTTCCAGTTAAGATAGCAGAGGGTCTATATATATACAATATTACAGTATTTTCACCACCATCGAGCTACAATCGGTGGGCAGGCCCTTATTGGGCAACCTCTGATCAGATGGTAAGTTATATACTAAGCTTACTGTGGCTGAGTGCCTATGAGAAAGCCCAAGATGGCCGAGATACAGAGCCTAGTATGGCCGAGCGCCTATGAGCGAGCCTACTTTGTCCAAGCAGTTACACGTACCGAGCCTTATAGGGCCGGACATTTATTTTACTTACTATATTGAAGGAGTTGAGTCAGTATCAGCAGGTAAGTATAGCTCCAGATCATCTTTGACTCCTAGTTAATTTCAGTTATTATATTATTGGTTATGTTTCAGCTTTCAGTTATGTTATTGCCTTACATACTCGGTACATTATTTCGTATTGAAGTCCCTTTTCTGGGGACGCTGCATTTCATGCGTGTAGGTTCAGATAGACAGACGGGTAGACCTCCCCAGTAGGTGTTTCCCGAGTTCATCCTGATCGGTAAGCTCCACATCCTTCGGAGTTACCGGGTCTAGGGTTTCGTGTACATCTTCTGTATATATGTATATATGTTATGGGTAGGTTGGGGCCCTGTTCCGATCATAATACATCTATCAGTAGAGGCTTGTAGACATATCCTGTCAGTTAGTGCAGTATGTTGGGCTTGTAGTCCTGGTATGTATATTTTGTTGGTTTGTCAGATGTAGTAGTTATGACGGCCTTGTCGGCCCAGCTTTATATTGATGTTTAGTCAGCGCTAGTTTTCGTTCAGTTTTATATTTTGCTTCGCAAATTGTCTTGCAATGTGGTCCTATGGCCAAATTATAACATTATATGTTCAGAGTCCCTTAGTAGCAAGTTGGTAAGCTAGGTCAGGTGTCACGACCCAATTCACCTATAGGTCGTGATGGCGCCCAACACTACAGCTAGGCAAGCCAAGTTAATAACTTAAGCATATATTGACAAAATTAAAACCAAGAAAATAATAAAATCCAAATTCTACCAATGTGTGTGCCAAGACCTGGTGTCACAAGTGTATGAGCATCTAGTAGATTATACAAAACCTCAAATACTGTTCGAAATAAAATAGACAGAATGAAAAATACAAGGAGAGATACTAGTAGCTGCAGGACGGCTCAGAAAGACAGCTCACCACTATGCCCCTGGATAGCGTGGGTGTAAGACGATAGGTCCCCCACTAGTACTTGCCTCAGGTCCTGCACAAAAAGTACAGCAAGTGTAGAATGAGTACGTAAACAACGTGTACCCAGTAAGTATCAAGCCTAATCTCGAAGTGGTAGAGACGAGATAACCGACTTTGACACTCACTATGGGTCAATAATAATAATGGAAATACAACTAGGATATTTAAATTAGCATGATTTACAGAATTTAAAATAATTTATTTAATCAGCGGAAATAATCAAATTCCTTCAAATGCAACAATCCTCAGTATATTAATTCTTCAATTCAAATAATTTCCAATTTATCAATTAAATATCACTTACAGGAATAACAATTAATTCTTTAACAAGCAAGAATAATAATTCATTAAATTCCAAGGATTTTTTAATTTATCAATTAGCTTCGCAAGCTGAAATAACTATTAAAGTATCTTGTAATTATTATTATTAAGCACGATTTCTGCCGAGGACGTATGGCCCAATCCAGAGTGTCGTGTACACTGCCGAGGGACGTGCGATGCGATCCATAGATACATCTATCCTGCCGAGGCGTTCGGCCCGCTCCACAAGAAAGGAGGACATTTTCTTATGTGCCTCTGGATGGAGAGTATATTTATTATAAGATAGATTCGGGAGGAAGAATAATTTCTTTAATCAATTAATTAATTTAAACAGAAAATCAAGCATATGAGATTTCCATCCTTTAATATCTTTATCTAACAATTCACAATATATTCATATATAGCAATTAATATTAATTAAACAAAGAATACAACTTACACAAGTAATTCATGCTTTGAGTCCTAAACTACCCGGACTTTAGCATTAGTAGTAGCTACGCACGGACTCTCGTCACTTCGTGCATACGTAGCCCCCGCAATTAGCAACAATTATTCAATTTAATCCCTATAATTTTTCCCTCACAAGATTAGACAAGAGACTTACCTCGTCTCAAAGTCCATTTTTCGATTATCGCGTCGCGTAAAATTCTCGATTCAATACCGAAAAATCCGAAACTATCCAAAAGTTATATAAAATAATTAATATATGTTCAATAATTCGAAAGTCATCTATTAAATAAATTACTCTATCCAACCAAGAGGTTGTGAGTTCGAGTCACCCCAAGAGCAAGGTGGAGAGTTCTTAGAGGGAAGGATGCCGAGGGTCATTTGGAAACAACCTCTCTACCCCAGGATAGGGGTAAGGTCTGCGCACACACTACCCTCCTCAGACCCCACTAGTGGGATTATACTGGGTTGTTGTTGTACTCTATCCAAAATGGTAAAATTCCTAAATTTCACCCCGGGCCTACGTGCCTAGATTTTGGAAATTTTAGGATGAAAACGTTACCCATAATCTCAAGAACTCAAATATATAATTTCTATCCAATTCCATAACTATTTTCGTGGTTAAAATCTCATTTTTATAAAAATCTAGGTTTTTCACCTAAACCCTTGATTTCAAAGATTTACTAGTTATAATCTACCTATAATCTATGTATTTAACTCAAGGAGTGTGGAATTAACTTACCTTTAAATATCTAGTTGAACTCCCTTCTCAAAAGCTCTGAAATAGCCCGTAAATGGAGGAAAAATGGGCTCAAAATGTCTGAGCCCCGATTTTTAACCATTCTGCCAAGCAGTGGTTTCGCACCTGCGGAAGGGGTACCGCACCTGCGGAAAAGCCTCGCAGGTGCGAGTTTTCCCTCGCCTGCCAAGCCTCACATCTGCGAAAAATGCTCGCACCTGCGTGTTCGCAGGTGCGCAAATCATCCGCATCTGCGGTCAATTGCCCCTTCCCTTTTCCGCTTCTGAGCACAAAAACTCGCATATGTGAGGTTTGCTCCTGCAAGCTACTGCCGCACCTGCGAGTGTCACACCTGCGGCTGGCCAAGCGCAGGTGCGATTCTGACAGTAGCTTGGAGCTTCAGTTTTGGCTCCCAACTTCCAACTTGGTCCGAGCCTCGTCCGATTAACACTCGGGACCCCCGGGGCCTCACCCGAACATACCAACAGGTTTGAAATCATAAAATGGACTCGCTCGAACTCTCGGAACGCGTAAAACAATATCAAATCTAAGAATCATACCCCAAACCAAATTGATTCAAACTTAAGAATTTCAAGTTCTTCAATTTACTTCCAATGCGCCGAAATATACTTAAACTACTTGGAATGACACGAAATTTTGCGTGCAAGTCTTAAATCACTATACGGAACTATTCCCATACTTGGAATTCTAAACGGACTTCAATTACTTAAAATCCTACTCCAAACCAAATTTAAAGAAGTTTAAACCTTCAAATTGTTGATTTTTACTATTAAGCGTCAAAACGCTCCTGGGTTATCTAAAACCCGATTGGGACATATGCCCAAGTCCAAAATCATCATACGAACCTATTGGAACCGTCAAATCCCGATTCTGGGGTCGTTTTCTCAAAATATTGACCGAAGTCAAACTTGGCCTTTTAAGGCTAACTTAAGGAACCAAGTGTTTCGATTTCAACCCAAACGCTTCCAAATCCCGAGTCAATCATCCCCGTAAGTCAAAAATTATTAAAAGCATATACGGGAAATTTTATTTTAGGGAACGGGGTTCTAAAAGTTAAAATGACCGGTTGGGTCATTATATCAGGTGAGGCATCGGGTGTCGGTCCCCCCCCCAAGTTCGGGGCGTGACAGTCCTGGACAAAGTAAAGTTGATTTAGGAGCGACTTCGTACAACATAGTCCAGAAAGAAGAGTTACGTGGATCAGAAAGCACATGATTTATCATTTATGGTGGGTGAAAAAGTTCTCTTGAAGGTTTCGTCGATGAAGGGAATTATGAGGTTCGGGAAGAAGGGCAAGTTGAGCCCAAGGTTTATTGGCCCATTTGAGGTGTTGAGACGAGTTGGGGAGGTTGCTTACGAGCTTACTTTTCCTCACAGTCTATCAGGAATTCATCCGATTTTCCATGTATCTATGCTCCGAAGGTATCACGCCGACCTGTCACATGTGCTAGACTTCAACATAATTCAGCTAGATGAGATATTGGGTTATGAAGAGGAATCAATTGCCATTGTTGATAGACAGGTTCGCCAGTTGAGGTCCAAGAAGATTTCTGCTGTAAAAGTTCAGTGGAGGGGCCAGCCAGTCGAGGAAGCAAATTGGGAGGCCGAGGAAGACATGCAGAGCAGATATCCATATTTATTCATCACTCCAGGTATGATTCTAAACCCGTTCGAGGACGAATATTTGTTTAAGAGGTGGAAAATATAATGACCCAACCGGTCGTTTTGCCATCTAGAACCCCATTCCCCTAAATAAGACTCCCCGTATGTGCTTTTACTATTTTATGACTTGCGAGGATGGTTAGTTCAGGAATTTGAAGGGTTCAGGTTGAAATTGGAACACTTGGTTTCTTGATTTGGCTTTAAAAGGGTAAGTTTGACTTTGGTCAACGTTTTGAGTAAACGATCCCGGAATTGGGATTTGATGGTTCCAATAGGTTCGTATGATGACTTTGGACTTGGGCGTATGTTCGAATCGGGTTTTGGACGACCCAGGAGCATTTTAGCGCCTAATAGTGAAAGTTGGCTCTTTGAAGGTTTTAAAGTTCTTTAAATTTAGTTTGGAGTCATTTTCGGAGTAATTGAGGTCCATTTAGAATTTGGAGCATGGGAATAGTTCCGTATGGTGATTTAAGACTTGCACGCAAAATTTGATGTCATTCCGAGTAGTTTAAGTATGTTTCAACGCGTTAAGAGTAAGTTTGAAGAATTTGAAATTTCTAAGTTGAATCAATTTGGTTTGGGGTATGATTTTTAGTTTGATGTTGTTTAAAGCGTTCCGAGGGTTCGAGCGAGTCCTTTTTATGATTTCAAACTTGTTGGTATGTTCGGGCAGGGGCCTCGGGTGTTAACCGAACGAGGTTCGGACCAAGTTGGAACTTGGGAGCAACAGCTGAAGCTCCTAGCTTCTGGTGTAACCGCACCTGCACATGGACAGTCGCAGGTGCGAGCTAGCAGAAGCGAGCCAAAAGCCGTAGAAGAAGAACCGCAGATGCGGCCCTCTGCTCGCAGATGCAAAAATCACATAAGGCAAAACCTTCATTTAAGTCAGGGTTTGAGTATTTTTGACCTATTTTTCTCCATTCTTGGGTATTTTGGAGCTTCTTGAGAGGGGTATTCACCTAAAAACTTGGAGGTAAGTTAATTCTACCTATTGTGAGTTAAATATATAGATTATGGGTAGATTATAACATATAAATTGTGAAAATCAAAGGTTTAGATGAAAAATCTAGGTTTTGATAAAAATAATATTTTAACCACGAAAATGGTTATGGAATGTGATGAGAATTGTACATTGGGGTGAATTTTAGGAATTTTACCAAATTGGGTTGGGTAATTACTCTAATAGATAAATTATAAAATTTTGAGTATGTATTGATTAAATTATATAACATTTGGCTAGTTTCGGATTTTTCGGCACCAATTGAGGCTTTAACGCGAGATTGTGATCAGGAAGTGAATTTTGAGACAATGTAAGTCTCTTGTCTAACCTTGTAAGAGGTAATTAACTCCCATAGTTGATTTAAATAAATATTTGTTTCTAATTGAGGGGGATACGTACATACGAGGTGACGAGAGTCCATCTGTAGCTACTATTATGCTATTGTCTGGGTAGTTTTAGGACCCAATTCATGAATTATTTAGAAATTTTGCATGATACTTGTTAATTTAAAAATGCCTAAATTATATTAGTATTTGTTGGAGAAATTGTGGATGATTGTTAATGAACTTTGTATTATTTTTGTATAAAACTTCAGTAATATTTAAGTCAAATGCTTATAAAGTATCCTCCTCTTCTTGTGGAGCGGGTCGAACGCCTCGACAGTAGATAGATGCATCTATGGATCATGCCGCACGTCCCTCGGTAATGTACACGTCACTCTGGATCGGGTCGTATGACCTCGACATAAATCGTGCTTAATAATAACAATTACACGATGTTTTGACATTTTATTGCAGCTTATGAAGATAAACGATTTATTGAAAATTATTAAATTATGAAAGAATTATTTATTTCTTCTTGTTAAGGAAATTATTGTTATTCACATAAATCATGTTTATTTAAATATCTTTATCTTTATATTATTGACCCATAGTGAGTGTTGAAGTCGGCCTCTAATCACTACTTCTTCGAGATTAGACTTGAGACTTACTGGGTACATGTTGTCTACGTACTCATGCTACATTTGCTGCACTTTTATGCAGGATCTGAGACAGGTGCATCAGGCGGTCCTATATACCGATGCGCATCCCCGATATACTGAGGCCTAGTGGTGAGCTCCCTTTCATGTGCCGTTCCGCAGCACCTAGTGTCTCTCTTTGTACTTTTATTCTGTCTATTTTATGTTCAGACAGTATTTAAGATTTTGTATAATCTATTAGATGCTTATACACTTGTGACACTAGGTCTTGACACACACGCTAGTAGAATTGTGGTTTGAAATTATTACTTTGGTTTTTATTTATTTAGATTTTTATTCTTCTTAAATATTGCAAGTAAGGAAAGTTTAATTACTCGAAAATTTATTAAAAAGGAAAATATTTGTTTAATTCACTAGTTGATTTGCCTAGCGGTGATGTTGGGCGCCACGACCTATATGTAAAATTGGGTTATGATAACTTCTATATATTCCCATTAAGAGACTCCAAAACTATAATTAGCACCCTCAATTAAGGGATTAAGTCACACATTTTTTTCCCTCTCCTCTCTCCTATTACTCTTCTCCTTCCTATATGTTTTCTCGCCGCCAATAGATATCCGACCAAACCACCACGCCACCTGTTCTCCTTCTTTTCTTCTTTACCAAAAGCAACAAAAACTATTTCAAAAATCACCGCCACGTTCGGGCAGCGACCCTTTCTCTACCTTTCTTCTTCAATCTCGTCGGAATTTGTTTTACGCTCGCTCTTTGTCGACATTACCGGTGGTGAATTGCCAGTACAACTGTCATACAAATTTAGTATATCTATAAAATCATACAAGTTTCATACAACTATTCATGCGGTACATAATTTATTTATCACATTCATTTAGAAATAATATAAATACACTAGAATACAACTGAAATACAATTTCATACGACTATAATACATCGTTAATACAAAAATGATACATATATACACCTATATGTAAAAGAGAATATTTATAACTTAAATACAAATTTCATACAATTATTTATATGGTATACAATTTATTTATAACTTTCATATAATATTCATACAAAAAAATACAACAACAGAATATAATTTTAAATACAATATTTACATAAAATTTATACAATTATAATACAACTTTAATACAATTTTAAAATTACAATCTTCAAATGTATTTTTTATGTCGTTGTATGTATTTTATATATCATATGTTCTTTCTCCTCTCCGACTTTCAATCAGAAAATTCAGTCAAAATCAACTTTAATCTTCATCTAACACTATAAAAATTGAGATATAAACTCCAAATAATATTCTCAATTATTTATAATAATGCCCAATTTAAATAAATAATAATTTTAAAAAATTTAAATTCAAATTTAAAGTTTCGAAACTTTTAATTGGCTGTCAGTGGCTGGCGGGATAGCGGCTGTTGGACAACGACTGGTACGCTGATGACAACCGGTGACGTGAAATCTATTATTAAATTCTCTGAGAAAGAAAAGAGTAACAAGATGAAAAAAGAGAAGAGACACAAAGAAGATAGAAGGAAGAAAAAATAGAGGAGATGAAAGAAATGAGAGAGAAGGAGGGGGGGGGGGGGGGTACTAGGAAATTTGTGGTAATAAGTTACCACACTAAAAGGATACAATAAATGAATACTCATTTAAACTATTTTATTGTACCTCACATTTAAAATAAGGGTAGTTAAGTAATTGGCCAAAATAAATACCGTTAAGTAAGCTGAGACCCGCCAAAAAATAGGTTACGAGAGTTAATTAAAAGAAGGGAAGAAACTTTGCCTTCAACTAAACAAAATAATGAGGGATTTCAGGAAGGAGTTCTAAAATTCCTCTATTAGCAAAGTTGGGCAGCAACTAACTAGAAGCAGGGTGGAATCTTTCATCATTTGTATTTTAGAACAAAACACAGAGACTTCGATGCACTCATATTAGCAAGGAACCTTGGCGTGCAATAAATTGAAACCTACACAATACCGCCTAAGAACTCTAAACAATCTGAGTATTGCGGGTACCATTTAGACTCTTTATTTTTGTCATGTGAACAGATTCTTTAATTACTTCTTTTTTGAAATTAAGCAATTTATATAGATTATGAATAGCTTATTTAAATACCACAAAGAGATAGAGTTACTGGTGTATATTTAAATGAAGAAATAATTGTAAAAATTACCTTGATAAAGATATACTGCAATTAATTACTTAAGCAAGTTTAAGAATTTTCAAAAGCAATTTGGAACAGTATATTTCTACAGTAACTTGCCTTACTCTCAGAATATACATATGATTTAAAGAAATGCAATAAGGGATAGAACTATTTTCACATGACCTGGACAAATCCAACTTGACAAATTGATAATCAAACATGAAACCCCAAGAGTTGGATATTCTAAATTAGTTACGAATTAGCCTAAATAAAAAAGTTAATTCGAGATCGATATGATTTGATTATAGATTGTTTGAAGGAAGTCGCACGGATTGCTCGAGGAGACGTGTTTGGTATTTCGGCATGAATACTATGAGTAGTAACCTTATCGCAATTTGTGTTTCTATAACTTGCATGATTTATACATGATTTTACGATGAATATGTTATCGACTATTTTGAATCCTCCAAAATCTGAATTGTCCACTCTGATTGCCCATCGGTCTGCGGATGAAAGGCTGTGCTGAACTGTACACGAGTCCCCAATTCATTATGTATTGCTCTCCAGAAGTGTGAAGTAAACTGAGGGCCTCTATCTGAAATTATAGAAATTGGAACACTGTGCAACCGAACTATCTCTTGAATATATATCTGGGCCAACCTCTCTGAAGTATACGTAGTCACAACAGGAATAAAGTGTGCCGACTTGGTCAACCTGTCAACAATGACCCGACAAAATAACAAAAGAAGTGATCGAGGTCAAGGGTCCCGGGGGCTGATGAATAGAAGTAGGTTTGACAGGCCTGCCGAATCTAAGGAAGCGCCTCGATTATCGGAGTATAACTTCTACATCGATGCATCCGCCATCGTGTCGGCTATCGGACGTATCAAAGACATTAAATGGCTTCGACCCATGCAGACCGATCCTGCCAGAGGAATCCCAATCAAATGTGTGAATATCATGGCACCCATGGCCACAGAATGGAAGATTGCAGGAAACTAAGAGAGGAGGTAGCACAGTTATTCAACAAATGGCACCTTCAAGAATTTTTAAGCGATAGGGCGAAAAACCATTTTAAAACAGGGATTTCGACAAGCAAAATGAACAAGAAGAACCATAGTACGTCATTCACATGATAATCGGCGGCGCCGATACCCCTCAGGGACTGGTTCTTAAATTTCATGAAGTAACTCCGCCTTATTCACCTGAATTAAAATGGAGTAACTGAAAGAAAAAATAGAATATTGAAAGAGATGATGAACTCTATGTCAGTTAGTTCTAATGCACCTGATAATTTGTGTGGTGAAGTTATATTATCTGTATGTCACTTACAAATTAGAATACCACATAGAAGAACTGCAAAACTCCGTATGAATTGTGGAAGGGTTATAAACCTAACTTGAAATACTTAAAATTGTGGGGGTGCCTTGCTAAAGTTCTTTTGCCTGAACCTAAAAAGAGAAAAATAGGTTCTAAAACTGCTAATTGCATGCTTATTGGATATGCTGAACATAGTGCTGCATATAGATTTCTTGTTTTAACAAGTGATGTGCTTGATTGCAATACTATAATTGAGAAAAAGAATGCAGAGTTCTTTGAACATATTTTTCCACTGTCTGATAAAATTTCTCTTACACACGTTGGAACAAATAATGAGATTACCTCTAATGGGAAACTGAGAAGGAGAAAAGGCCTAGGAAAGAATATTTTTCTTATGAAAATGATTTTCAAACTTTTCTTGTCGATAATGAACATAAAATTATTTTGAAACAATATCTTCTTCAGAAGCTAATTATTGGAAAGAGGAAATAAAAATTGAAATCGATTCTATTTTGAAAAATAAAACATGGATTTTAACAGATTTACCTTTTGGTGCAAAACATATTGGTTGTAAATAGATTTTCAAAAGAAATTTAATCTTGATGGATCTTTAGATAAATATAAAGCTCGGCTAGTAACAAAGGGATTTTTTCAAAATAAAATATAGATTATTCTGATACATTTAAACGAGTGACTAGAATTTCTTCTATTTATGTTTTAATTGCCTTAACTTCAATCCATAAGTTTTTTATCCACCAAATGGATATCAAAACTGCTTTTCTAAATAGTGATTTAGAATAAGAAATTTATATGGTTCAACCTGAAGGCCATGTCATTCCTAGACAAGAAAATAAAGTTTGTAAATTAATTAAATCTCTTTATGGCCTTAAACAAGCTCCTAAGTAGTGATATGAGAATTTTGAACAAGTCTTACTGAGAGATATGAACAAGTCTTACTGAGAGAATTTTGAACAAGTCTTAAACAAGCTCCTAAGCAGTGATATGAGAATTTTGAACAAGTCTTACTGAGAGACAATTTTTCTTCAGTGGAGGCAGATAAATATATTTATACTAAAGTGGTAGACAATGATTATGTGATAATATGTCTGTATGTTGATAACATGCTTATATTTGGTACAAGTTTAAATATCGTGCAAAGTGCTAAATTATTTATGTATATTAATTTTGATATGAAAGATCTGGATGAAGTAATTATGATATTGGGAGTTAAATTTTTAAGGGGTGAAGATGGTATAATGTTGTCACAAGAACATTATGTTGAGAGACTTCTTAATACGTTTGAATATTTTAATGTCACACCAGTGAGCACTCCTTTTGATGCTAACTCTCACTTGAAAAAGAATTGTCACGACCCGAAATTTTCATATTCGGACCATGATAGCACCTAACATTTCACTTGCTAGGCAAGCCAACGCTAGAATAATATTAACCAATTCTTAAATATTTTTTAATTTATTAATAATCAAAGAAACAAATGCGGAAGCCAAGTTTGAAATATAGCGAATAATCCATAAAAATAACGGTGTCTAAATACCATCCCAAAATTGGTGTCACAAGTGCACAAACTTCTAGAATAATACAAATAAAGGTCTGAATAAAATAAAACTGTCTGGAAATAAACACACATCTAAAGTAAAATAGACGGGGACTTCAGAACTGCGCACGCCATGCAGTTATACCTCAAGTCTCCTCCGAGTAGCTGAAATCCGAGCAAGTTTATGGCACGCCGCTGGCACCAACTCTGAAATCTGTACAAGAAGTGCAGAGTGTAGTATCAGTACAACCGACCCCATGTACTGGTAAGTGCTGAGCCTAACCTCGATGAAGTAGTGACGAGGCTAAGGCAGTTCACTTACATTAACATGTACGCAATATTAGTAACAACAACAATAATAGAAATAAATTAAGTAACTCATTTATAATGATTGAAGCCAACTCAGCAGTTATAACCAATTATCATTTCCATCAATTCTGTTGCAGCGTGCAATCCGCTCTCATAATATATTCACATTCAATTCTGTTGCAGTGTGCAACCCGCTCTCATAATATATTCACATTCGGTTCTGTTGCAGCGTGCAACCCGCTCTCACAATATATTCACATTAAATTCTGTTGCAACGTGCAACCGGCTCTCACAATATATTCACATTCAGTTCTGTTGCAGCGTGCAACCCGCTCTCATAATATATTCATTTTAATCAAGTCGGTTATATATTTATTTCAATCAAGTATATATAGACTTTTAAATAAATCTGTTATATATTTATTTCAATCAAGTATATCTAGACTTTTAAATAAGTCTGTTGCGGCGTGCAATCCGATCCCCCAATATTGACTTTTAAATAAGTCTATTACGGTGTGCAATTCGATCTCCCAATATATATATATATTATATATATATATAATGTGATCCCCCAATATATATATATACTTTCATTTCCGTTGCGGCGTGCAACCCGTTCCCCCAATATAATTTTAAACAACTCATAAATATAATAAAACTTACTCCAATAAATACCACGTCCAATGAAAAATTATTAAGCATCAAGGCACACAATAATTATAATTTATTTATAAACCAAACAATGACAAATAACAATTTATTATGAAAATCATAGAGAAAATAGGTAGTTTATTATTTAATATGCTAAATGTCAAATAACAATTAAAACACATAATTCAAATAGCATATAACAATCAATGCAGGAATTCAAGAAGTAATATTTGACAAAGAATAGGAGAGGAATAATTATTATAATAATTAATTTATGATTTAAAATAATTTATGATTTTTCAAGTAAGCAGGCAAACAATTAATTTGACGACGTATAGACACTCGTCACCTCGCCTATACGTCGTTCACATGCAATTCACATAACAAATAAATTAAGGGTTCTATTCCCTCAAGTCAAGGTTAACTACGACACTTACCTCGCTTTGCAAATTCCAATCAATTACTCAACCACAACTTTTCCTTTTAAATTTGTCTTCAAAAGCTTCAAATCTATTTACAAACAATTCAATATACTCAATACGAATCATAGGAATTAATTCCATATGAATTTACTAATTTTTCAGATAAAATCCGAAATTCATTAAAATATTCGGCAGTGAGACCCACGTTTCAAATCTTGGAAAAACTTACGAAATCCGAACACTCATTCTGAGACGAGTCCAGATAAATAATTGGTTTTGAAATCCGACCTCAATTCGAGGTCTAAATCCCCAAATTTCGAAATTTCTAAGTTCTACCCAAAAATCCTAATTTCATCATAAAAATTCTAGATTCTAGGTTGAAATCTAGTTATAAGGTGTAAAAGATTGAAAGAAAAGAGTTAGGAATCACTTACCTATGATTTGGGGAAGATTTGGTCTTTGGAAAATCGCCTCTTAAGGTTTAGGGTTTTGAAAATATGAAAAATGGATGAAAAGTCCCGTCTAAGTACCTTTTACTCAGCTGCAGGTGTCGCAATTGCGACCTGAGCTTCGCACATGCGAAGCTCGCAAATGCGAAGGAACACTCGCAATTGCGATGCCCTTCACAGTCCCATTGCCTTCGCAAATGCGAGGAAAGTGTAGCATTTGCGACCACTGAATCTTCGCAAATGCGACTAAATGATCGCATTTGCGATCACTGCCCTTCCCCGACTCCCTTCGCAAATGCAAAAACTATTGGCCCAGCTTCTCATCGCATTTGCGATGAGAAGCTCGCAAATGCGAACCTCTCAGAGGTCGCAATTGGGATGCATGATCTCGCAAATGCGAGATCAGAGGCCTGCAATAATACCAGAAGCCCAACAGTGTTTTCCCAAGCTAAATCTCACTCTGTAGCCTATCCGAAACTCACCCGAGCCCTCGGGGCTCCAAACCAAACATGCACACAAGTCTAAAAATATCAGACGAACTTGCTCGCGCGATAAAATCGCCAAAATAACACCTAGAATAATGAATTTAGTACCAAATCAAAAGAAATTCTCAAAAACACTTTAAAATTTCTATTCTTCTCAATTGGACGCCCGAATCACGTCAAATCAACTCCGTTTCTCACCAAATTTCACAGACAAGTCTTAAACATCATAATAAATCTGTACCGAGCTCCAGAACTAAAATACGTACCCGATACTAACAATGCCAAATATCAATCAATTCTTAAAAACAAATAATTTCCAGACATTTAATTTTCATCAAAAATTCATAACTCAAGCTAGGGACCTCTGAATTCAATTTCGGGCATACGCTCAGGTCCCATAATTCGATACGGACCTACCGGAACTATCAAAGTACGGATCCGGGACCGTTTATCAAAAATATTGACCGAAGTCAACAAAAATCAACTTTTAAGGCAAAAATTCTTATTTTCATTAGTTTTCAATGTAAACGCTTTCCGAAAACATGCTCGGACTATGCACGTAAATCGAGGAGGATAAAAATGAGATTTGTAAGGCTTAAGAGCTCAGATTTGAGTTTTAAAATATAAGATGACCTTTTGGGTCATCACAAGAATAATGGTGACCCAGTTTGCTCAATCTAAATATGATCAGATTATTGGGAATCTGATGCATTTAATGAATTTTACAAGGTCCGATATAGCCTATGTTTGAAAGGAACCATGAATTATGGTATCCTATATAGTGAATTTCCTTCTATTTAAGAAGAGTACAGTGATGCAAACTGGATCTCTGATTCAGATGAGACAAAATCCACTAGTGGTTATGTATTCACCCTTGGTGGTGGTGCAATATCGTGGAAATCAGCTAAACAGACGATCATTGCTAGATCGATTATGGAATCAGAGTTTGTAGCTCTGGAGTTAGCTAGTTCTGAGGTTGAGTGGCTAAGAAACTTCTTAGCTAATATCCTTTTAATAAAGGACGTATTGTCTCATGTGTCTATTCATTGTGATTGTCAAGCGGCAATAGCTATTGCAAAGAATAAATCTTATAATTATAAAAGTAGACACATGAAATTGAGATATGATGTCATAAAGCAACTGCTGGGAGATGGAATAATTTCCATTGATTATGTGAAGTCTGAAGTTAATTTGGTTGATCCTCTGACTAAACCTATGGGAAGCAAATTAGTTCTTCAAACCTCAAAAGAGATGGGGTTAAGGCCGACATGTTGTCAATAGAGATGGTAGCCCAATCTATGTGACTGAAGATTCCATGAAATTGGTTCATATGGGTAATAACAAGTCGATATTGGCACTTAAGCACTAAAAGAGAGTGCTTGACTGCTACTTATTGAGAGGTTGAGTTATAACTCTTACTACATTTATATTCCTTATGGATGGTGTATTTAAAAGCAGTATACACTTGATGAATTCACCTATATGAGAGTGGAGTGGGCCGCTCCTATGAGATTTTGGCCTAGTCTATAGATCTCTCATGAATAACCTGACATGCGCATGACCTAGTGGCGCAAAACCGCGTTGAACAACAAAATTGTGAAGATCGAAATGTGATTGATAAAATCTCTAACTTACAGTAAGAATTATTGGTTCATAGAAATATTATATTTCACCAGTAATTTTGTGAGTTAAGTTTTATTGGTCTAAGTTTGGTTCATAGTCCTGAAGACACCAAACCCATTACATTTGGACCATGCAAATCCAGCAAGTCAATTCTTCTGTTCCTTTATCCTTCTCCTATAAATTTTGAAAATATGTGGGGATTGTGGGAGTATTTTTAAATTTTTAAAATAGTCATGTGTCTTTTCATTTTACAAGTGTCCTATCTTTTTTCAAGTGGCTTCTTGCATGAAACCTTAAAGGTAAGTGTTGAAAGGTTTTGACAAGTGGCTATGCAAATCTACCATGTGTCTTCACGCATGGAAGACTAGGTACACTTGTTAATATTGAAGCCAAGTGGACTATTATATTTGGACAAGTGTTAAAAGACTCTTCACACTTATCATACATACAACTATGGCTGTCCAACGGGACAAGACAGAACGAGACAGGACAAAATTAACGGGAAACGGGACGAAACGGTAGGTCCATCACGTCCCACTAACAAACGGGACGGGACGGGACAGGTTCATGGGCCTTAAGTGTCATTTTAAAAAAATAAAATTATTTAAGTATTGAGTTTGGCAACGACTATTTTTTTGACAATGACTAAGTTTTTAAAGTTTGCAACGGCTAGTTTTTTTGACTTATTTAATAAACTTAAAAATTAAACAGAAATTAGGAAACTAAGTAAAGAATTATAAAATATTAAAACAAAAGACTTGTAATGAAATATTCTAGTAATTATAAATTTATAATAGAGTTATAATTTATTTAATATAATTTTAAGCCATTAAGTAACTAAGTAAGAGTGTAAGACAATTCATTAAAAAAATCAACTCTTAAAGCCTTTTAATATTATTAATAGAACTTTCAAATCTCACATACAAATATAATTTTGAAGAGCACTTAATCTATGCAGCCACTTTCTAGGAAGGGTTCTGTTTGAACTAGGACTCTTAGTAACCAATTACAAATTATCATACTAATATTTGTAAGCTCCTATATAAATTCGTTGTAACTTATCTATAATTTCTCTCGGACATTGTTCTCGAATTGGCAATGTTGATTGATGTTCCATGAGTTCAATGCCGTCATCGCTCCTAGTGCTAAGTATCTCATTGTATCCTTCTTCTTCTTCCCTAATGGTTAATTTTTCAAAACCAAAATTTCTTCTTTCTGTATTAATCCAATCTCTGAATAATAGGACGCGGCACAGGCGGGACAAGACGGGACAGGACGGCACAGGCGGGACGGGACGGTACAGGACGGGACGAAACGAGACGGGACAAACGGGACGAAATGGCCATCCCGTCCCATCCCGTGTCCCGTTTAACATGGGCCCATCCCTTCCCATCCCGTGTCCCGTTTAACATGGGCCCATCCCGTTTAGAATTAAGTGGGACGGGACCGGGACGGGACGGGACGGCCCGTCCCGTTGGACAGCTTTACATGCAACCTTCTTAATTGCCTATAAATAGGTTGCTGATTAGCCATCGCACTAACTCAATTCTCAACCAAGAATTCATCTTGCTAATCATTACTTTCTTTCAACAATCATTACCTATTATTATTAATTCTTCTCTCCAATTTTCTGAACCTACGGGATTTATTATTTAATTTTGTTGATTCTTGTATCCTCTAAATAAATAGAGGTAGGCTTGTTTAATCATGGGAAAATATTTCACATTGCTGAAATAGTTTCTTAGGACAGTGCCCAACACGACTCAAGTCAATTCGTGTATCTGCTCACAAATAGTATTATTGCAGTATTATCGTTACTTCCTCGTGTCATTTCCCTACACTTTAATCAAAGTCAAGCTGATTTAATATGAAAAAAATAATTTAATTATTTAAAATATATATATATATATATATATATATATATATATATATATATATATATATATTATCTAGTCATAATATGTGTATAACAATGCATAATCTTTATATAACAGTTAGTAGAAAAAAAAAAAAAAATCAACAGTTATTTGTGTAAAGATATTACAGCCAATAATTATATGCATCAGTTATGAATTAAACTCGGCTGCATGGAATAAACCTTACCCTGCCATATAACCACAAACAATTTTTGAGAGATTCTGATATAAAATGTATACTTCGACTTTTATCTTCTTAATTGGACGCGTAAAACCTATATAAATAATGAGGAGAGAATAATCAAAGACTATATAAATAAATAACAAGCCATTTCTTATCAATGTAGAAGACTTTACATGCAAAGTTTAATATATTGAACACCAAAGGTATCCTAAACATGCAACAGAAAATGATAAGAAAACAATCAAGAGGTTGGCAATGCAATTTAAGAGATGAAATAACAATCAATCCCCGTCGAAGAGTCTAATTTGTTGTGCTTAATCGGTCTAAATGTAAAATGCAATATTGGAGTACCAAATTCCATCCTTCATTATTTAGGCAAATAATTATATTAGCACTAGGTAAAGGCATAAATCAGAATTACTGACCGCCAAAACAAAACCTTAAATAAAGCAAATATTTAAGTTAGTGACTATAAAACTTATTATAGTCAAATAGTATCAGTAAAAGTCTCTCACGATAACGTGAGTTTAATTCTCACTATCCGCTTTCCTCTTCCCATTGCCTATCCCCATGTAATAATTTCATTTTTTAGACATTTAAGCATGTGGCTGTGCCTCATGGAACATTGAAGGTTTTTTTGATAACTAATTAACTCTTATTAGTTACCAATATAATATGGGTCCGCCTATACTACAAAACTTCTTAGGGGATTACGCACCCCCTATAGAGGGTTTTCTTTAGTCCCTCTATGTATCCCGAATGTACAGTTTTCCTTTTGAATTAAATAAACTGCGAATATGTGATTATATCATGTATAACGTTATTAACCGGAATAAACTACGATCTTCGTTGTTAATTTATGGCTAAATCACTCGTAGTTAACATAATTTTCATTTGCGGTATCCTAATACTTGAAATCTTTCTTCGTGAGAGTTTTCTTTGGTTTCCTAATCTTTCAACTACAGTAAGCTGACAACAACGTAAAAAGAAGATGCAAGTTTACGGTTGTCTTAAAAATCCTGTACTTATTGCTGATGTAAATCAATTGACACAAACACAATGCACATGTCAAATTGAGTCGTGAGTCTTGAGAAAGAAATAAATGTGACTTCCCTTCTCAAAAGTTTTCTTTCGTAGTATGACGCCTAATTCTTTCTACTTTAACAAGAGTTGAAAAAAAATGGAACTAGTGATTGATCAAACATATATATGTCACGACCTGAAATTTCCCCAAGGACTTTGATGGCGCCTAACATTTCACTTGCTAGGTAAGCCAACGTTAGAATAATATTATCCATTTTAAAATAACTTTTAAATTTATTAATAACAAAGAAACAAATGCGGAAATAAAGTCTGAAATGTCGTGAATAATCTATAAAAATAACGGTGTCTAAATACCATCCCAGAATTGATGTCACAAGTGCACGAGCTTCTAGAATAATACAAATAAAGGTCTGAATAAAATAAAGCTGCCTGAAAACAAACACACAGCTAAAGTAAAGTAGACGGGGACTTCAGAACTGCGGACGCCGTGCAGTTATACCTCAAGTTTCCTCTGGTAGCTGAAATCCGAGCAAGTCTATGGTACGCCGCTGGGACCAACTCTGAAATCTGCACAAGAAGTGCAGAGTAAAGTATCAGTACAACCGATCCCATGTACTGGTAAGTGCCGAGCCTAACCTCGACGAAGTAGTGACGAGGCTAAGGCAGGTCACTTACATTAACTTGTACGCAATAATAGTAATAACCACAATAATAGAATCAAATCAGATAACTCATTTCTAATAGCTGAAGCCAACTCAACAAACATAACCAATTATTATTTCAATCAATTTCCGTTGCAGCGTGCAACCCGCTCCCACAACATACTCTTTTTCAATCTTCCTATATATTTATTTTAATCAAGTATATATAGACTTTTAAATAAGTCTGTTGCGGTGAGCAACCCGATCCCCCAATATGGACTTTTAAATAAGTCTGTTGCGGCGTGCAACCCGATCCCCCAATATGAACTTTTAATAAGTCTGTTGTGGCGTGCAACCCGATTCCCCAATATAGATTTTTAATAAGTCTGTTGCGACGCGCAACCCGATCCCCCAATATGGACTTTTAATAAGTCTGTTGCGGCGTGCAATCCGATCCCCCAATATATCCATTTACCGATTCTTATAGAAGAAATTGTCCCAATAAATATAATAATTAATATAAATTTTTTTAGGACAATAAACATACAATAACTATGATTTAATTATGAAACAAACAATGACAAATAGCAATTTATTATAAAAATCAGGGAGAAAATAGGCAGTTTACTATTTAATATGCTAAATGTCAAGTAGCAATTAATGCACATAAATCAAATCAGCATGTAGCAATTATTGCAGGAATTCAAGAATTAATATTTGATAAAGAATAGGAGAGAAACAATTATCATAACAATTAATTCGTGTATTAAAACAAATTTAGATTTTTAAATAATTATGCAAACAATTAATTTGACGACGTCTAAACACTCGCCACCTCGCCTATACGTCGTTCACATGCATTTCACATAACAAATAATTTAAGGGTTCTATTCCCTCAAGTCAAGGTTAACCACTACACTTATCTCGCTTTGTAATTTCAATCAATTACTTGACCACGACTTTTCCTTTTAAATTTGCCTCCAAAAGCTTCAAATCCCAATATTTTCCCGTGAAAATTGCCCAAGAATCGCCTTACCCGAGCTCAAAAATGGACAATGGTTGAAAATGGGACGAATCCCATTTTTCAGAACTTAAGTTTTGTTTCTCGAATTTTTACCCTTCGCGAACGCGGTCAGTGCCTCGCGTTCGCGAAGCACAAATTTGTGTTGTCCAATTTTACCCTTCGCGAATGCGAGGGCTACCTCATGAACACGAAGCTTGCCTAGCTTAGCCTTCGCGAACGTGAGCTGCCCTTCGCGAACGCGAAGGCAAATTTCTCTCCGGTAATTTAACCTTCGCCAACGCGTTCCCTCTGTCGCGTACGCGAAGCACAAAACGTGCCAGTCCAATTTACTCTTCACGTTCGCCAGAGTACCTTCGCGAACGCGAAGTAGAACACACTAGAAGCTTGAAGTCTGCAGCAAACCAAATATTTCTAAGTCCGAAATCATCGTGTAGCCTATCCAAAACTCACTCGTGCCCTCTGGGCTCCAAACCAAACATGCACCCAAGTCCGAAAATATCATACGAACTTGCTCGCGCGATAAAATCTCCAAATTAACACTTAGAACTACGAATCAGATATCAAATCAAAGGAAATTTTCAAGAAAGCTTTAAAACATATATTTTCACAACCGGACGTCCGAATCACGCCAAATCAACTCCGTTTCTCACCAAATTCGGCAGAGAAGTCATAAATATTATAGTGGACCTATACTGGGCTCCGGAACCAAAATACGGACCCAGTGTCAATAAATCCAACATCAGTAAATTCTCTAAAATAATTAAGCTTTCAAACTTTTAAATTTTTATCAAAATTCCATATCTCGGGCTGGGGACCTCGGAATTCGATTCCGGGCATATACCCAAGTCCCAAATCACGATACAGACCTACCAGAATTGTCAAAATACTGATCTGAGTCCGTTTGCTCAAAATGTAGACCAAAGTCAACTCAGTTGAGTTTTAAAGCTTTATTTCACATTTTATTCCATTTTTCACACAAAAACTTTTCAAATAATTATACGGACTGCGCATGCAAGTCGAGGAATGATAAATAGTACTTTCTGAGGTCTTAGAACACATAATTACTTATTAAATTTAAAGATGACACTTTGGGTCATCACATTCTCCACCTCTTAAAAACGTTCGTCCTCGAACGGAGTTAGAAAAAGTACCTGAGCTGGAGAAAAGGTATGGATATTTACTCCGCATGTCCGACTCAGACTCCCAGGTAGATGCCTCTACCAGCTTACCTCTCCATTGCACTCGAACTGAAGGATAACTCTTAGACTTCAACTACCGGACCTGCCGGGCTAGAATAGCCATCGGCTCCTCCTCGTAAGTCAAATCTTTGTCCAATTGGACTGAGCTGAAATTTAACACATGGGACGGATCACCATGATATTTCCGGAGCATAGACACATGGAACACCGGATGAACCACTGATAAACTAGGTGGTAATTTAAGCCTGTAGGCTACTTCACCCACATTTTCAAGAATTTTAAAGGGTCCGATATACCTAGGGCTCAACTTGCCCTTCTTTTCCGAACCTCATTTCACCTTTCATAGGTGAAACCCGGAGCAATATTCTTTCTCCAATCATGAATGCAATATCACGAACTTACGGTCGACATAACTCTTTTTCCTAGACTGAGCTGTGCGAAGTCGATCCTGAATAATCTTGACCTTATCCAAGGCATCCTGTACCAAATCGGTACCCAACAACCGATCCTCCCCCGGTTCAAACCAGCCAACTGGCGAACGATATCGCCTTCCGTATAATGCCTCATATGGAGCCATCTGAATGCTCGATTGGTAGCTATTATTATAAGCAAATTCCGCAAGTGGCAAGAACCTCCAAAGTCTATAACACAAGCGCGAAGCATATCTTCCTATATCTGAATGGTGCGCTATGACTATCCGTCTGTCTGTGGATGAAATGTTGTACTCAACTCAGCCCGCGTGCCTAACTCACGCTGTACAAACCTCCAGAAGTGTGAGGTAAACTGCGTACCTTGATCTGAAATAATAGACACGGGCACACCGTAAAGCCGGACAATCTCACGAATGTAAATTTTAGCTAACCTTTCTGAAGAATAGGTAACTGCCACTGGAATGAAATGTGCTGACTTGGTCAACCTGTCCACAATGACCCAAACTGCGTCAAATTTTCTCTGAGTCCGTGGGAGTCCAACAACAAAATCCATAGTGATACGCTCCCATTTCCACTAAGGAATTTCTAACTTCTGAAGCAAACCACCAGGTCTCTGATGCTCGTACTTAACTTGCTGACAATTCAGACACCGAGCTACATATGCTACTATATCTGTTTTCATTCTCCTCCACCAATAATGTTACCGTGAATCTTGATACATTTTGGCGGTACCTCGATGAATAGAATACCTGAAATTGTGTGCCTCTTCAAGAATTAATTCATGAAGCCCGTCAACATTAGGCACACAAATACGATCCTGCATTCGCAGAACTCTATATTTCCCTACAACAACCTATTTGGCATCACCGTGCTGCACTGTGTCCTTAAGGACAAGTAAATGAGGATCATCATACTACCGCTCTTTGATACGCTCATATAACAAAGACCGAGCGATTGTGCAAGCTAGAACCCGACTGGGTTCTGAAACATATAGCCTCACGAATTGATTAGCCAAGGTCTGAACATCTGCAGCTAACAGCCTCTCACCAACCGGAATATACGCAAGACTGCCCATACTCATAGCCTTTCTACTCAAAGCATCAGCCACCATATTGGCCTTTCCGGGGTGATACAAAATGGTGATATCATAGTCTTTCAACAATTCCAACCATCTTCTCTGCCTCAAATTAAGATCTTTTTGTTTGAACAGATACTGAAGGCTACGATGATCAGTAAATACCTCACACGAGACACCGTAGAGATAATGCCTCCAAATCTTCAGCGCATGAACAATGACTGCCAATTCTAAGTCATGAACAGGATAATTCTTCTCGTGAACTTTCAACTGCCGCGACGCATATGCAATCACCCTGCCATCTTGCATTAATACTGCACCAAGTCCAATGTGAAATGCGTCACAATATACCATATACGATCCTGAACCTGTGGGTAATACCAACACTGGCGCCGTAGTCAAAGCGGTCTTGAGCTTCTGAAAGCTCAACTCATACTCGTCTGACCATTTGAATGGGACACATTTCTGGGTCAATCTGGTCAATGGGCTTGATATAGATGAAAACCCTTCCTCGAACCGACGATAGTAACCTGCTAAACCCAAGAAACTCCGGATATCTGAAACTGAGGTAGGTCTAGGCCAATTTTGAACAGCCTCAATCTTCTTAGGGTCCACCTTTATGCCTTTTGCCTATACAACATGCCCCAAAGGTAATCGAGCTTAACCGAAACTCGCATTTTGAAAATTTAGCATATAACTGATTATTTTTCAAAGTATGAAGCATATTCCGAAGATGCTGCTCATGCTCCTCTCGACTGCTGGAGTAAATCGAGATATCATCAATGAATACAACCACAAAAGAATCCAAATAGGGCTTGAACACCCGATTCATCAAATCCATAAATGATGCTGGGGCATTTGTCAACCCAAATGACATCACTAGGAATTCGTAATGCCCATATCGAGTCCGAAAAGCTGTCTTAGGGACATCAGATGCCCTAATCTTCAACTGATGGTAACCAGACCTCAAATCGATCTTCGAAAATACCTTGGCACCCTGAAGCTGATCAAATAAGTCATCAATTCTAGGCAACGAATATTTGTTTTTGATAGTGGCCTTGTTCAACTGTCGATAATCTATACACATCCGCATAGAGCCATCTTTCTTCTTTACAAATAGTACTGGTGTACCCCAAGGCGAGACACTGGGTCTAATGAATACCTGATCAAGTAAGTCTTGTAACTGCTCTTTCAATTCTTTCAACTCCGGCGGTGCCATACGGTATGATGGGATAGAAATGGGCTGAGTGCCTGGAGCCAAATCAATACAAAAGTCAATATCTCTGTCGGGTGGCATTCCCGATAAATCTGCAGGAAATATTTCTGGAAATTCACGAACCACTGGTACTAAGTCCATAGAAGGAACATCCGTGCTGTGATCGCGAATATAAGCCAAATAGGCTAGACACCCTTTCTCGACCATAAGCCGAGCTTTCATATAAGAAATAACCCTGCTGGCAGAATGGCCAGAAGTTTCTTTCTACTCTTACCGAGGTAACCCCGGCATGACTAGGGTCATTGTCTTGGCATGACAATCCAATATAGCATGATAAGGTGACATCCAATCCATACCCAAGATGACATCAAAATCTACCATATCAAGAAGTAGAAGATCCACACTAGTCTCAAGACTATCAATAGTAACCACACACGAACGATAGACATGATCTACTACAACAGAGTCTCCCACCGGTGTAGATACACGCACAAAAGCACTCAGAGAATCACAAGGCACAACCAAATATGAAGCAAAATAGGATGACACATACGAATAAGTAGATCCTGGATCAAATAGAACTGAATCATCTCTATGGCAAACTGGAATAATACATGTGATCACATCATCAGATGACTCAGTCTCAGGCCTAGCTGGAAAAGCATAAAATCGGGGCTAAGCCCCACCACTCTGAACTGTATCCCTCGTACGGCCTCTAGCTGGTTGGCCTCTACCTCTAACGGTCTGACCTCCACCTCTAATGGCCTGACCTCCACCTCTAATGGCCCGACCTCCACATCTAGCTGGCTGAGTAAGCGATGAAGCAACCGGTGCCAGTATGATGGCACGAGAATCCTGCCGAGATCTGTTACTCGCCAACCTAGGGCAATACCTCTTGATGTGACCAATGTTCCCACACTCATAACACCCATCCTGATGTCGTGGCTGCTGAAGCTGAAGTTGACCTGAATGGGTCGGATAACCGCTGTAATGACTCTGGAGTAGTGGTGCACTAATATGAGTTGAATGTACACTAAGTGTTGGCTGCCCAGAGTAAGGCATAATAGAACCGTGACTCCCTGAAGCACCGGGAGATGCATGAAGTGCTTAATGAAATGGTCTGGGTGGATGACCCCTACCTCCAGGCAAGGCACCACTAAAACCACCGAACTGACGAGGCCTCTTATCAGACCCCTGCCCTCTCTCCTGTGCAAGAACCATCTCGATCCTCCTCGCGACATTAATATCTGCCTGAAAAGAAATCTCGCTTTCGGTCTCCTTGGCCATCTGAAGCCTGATAGGGTGAGTGAGTCCCTCAATAAACCTCCTCACTCTCTCCCCCTCAGTAGGTAGTAAAAAGAGAGCATGACGGGCCAAATCTACAAAACGGGACTCATACTGAGTAACAGTCATACTGCCCTGTTGTAGACGCTCAAATTGCTTGCGGTAATCCTCTCTCAGTGTAATTGGAAGGAACTTCTCCAGAAATAGCTGAGAGAACTGCTCCCAGGTAAGTGCAGGCGATCCGACTGGTCTGGTTAATGTATAATCTCTCCACCACCTCTTGGCGGAACCCGTCATCTGAAATACAACAAAATCAACCCCATTGATCTCAACTATACCCATGTTCTGCAGCACCTCATGGCAGTGGTCAAGATAATCTTGTGGGTCCTCAGAAGGTGTACCACTGAAGTGAACTGGAAAGAGCTTAGTGAACTTATCCAGTCTCAATAAGGCCTCAAAAGACATGGCGGGCCTATCACCGGTCTGCGCCGCAACAACTAGCTGAACTACCCCAACTGGCGGGGCTGCTGGAGCCTGATTCTGGGGAGCCATCTGCTCCAGAACGGGAGTAGTGGGAGTTTGTGCTCCTCCCCCAGCTTGTGAGAAGGCTGGTGCCACTGAAAATGTACCATTCTGGGTCACGCCCTCCATAAGACTCACCCAACGGACTAGAGCGTCCTGAAGTACTAGAGTAGCTATGAATCCTTCCGGAACCTGAACTGATCTGACTGGTACATTCTGAACTGGAACCTCATCCTAAAGATCCATCTGAGGTTCTACAACAGGTGTAGCTGCTCGAGCTCTAAACTGAGCTCTACCTCAGCCGCAACCTCAACCTCTAGCACGACCTCGGTCTTGACCTCTACCCCTGGCCATAGTTGCCACCGGGGGCTCTGGTCCCTGTCCATCGGTAGATGTATTACGTGTTCTCACCATCTGCGAGAGAATAAGAGTAGAATGGTTCAATCATCAATGATAGAATAAAATCGTACGACAGAATAAGAAAGAAGTGATATTGTCCATAAACTTCATAGCCTCTGAGAGATAAGTACAGACGTCTCCGTATTGATCCTTCAGACTCTACTAAGCTTGATCGTGACTCATGAGACCTATGTAACCTAGTGCTCTGATACCAACTGTCACGACCTGAAATTTTCCCCTTTCGGACCGTGATGACGCCTAACATTTCACTTGCTAGGCAAGCCAACGTTAGAATAATATTATCCATTTTAAAATAACTTTTAAATTTATTAATAACAAAGAAATAAATACGGAAGTAAAGTCTGAAATATAGTGAATAATCCATAAAAATAACGGTATCTAAATACCATCCCAGAATTGGTGTCACAAGTGCACGAGTTTCTAGAATAATATAAATAAAGGTGTGAATAAAATAAAACTGTCTGAAAACAAACACACAACTAAAGTAAAGTAGACGGGGACTTCTGAACTGCGGACGTCGTGCAGTTATACCTCAAGTCTCCTCTGATAACTAAAATTCGAGCAAGTCTATGGTATGCCACTGGGACTAACTCCGAAATCTGCACAAGAAGTACAGAGTGTAGTATCAGTACAACCGACCCCATGTACTGGTAAGTGTCGAGCCTAACCTCGACGAAGTAGTGACGAGGCTAAGGCAGGTCACTTACATTAACGTGTACGCAATAATAGTAATAACCACAATAATAGAATTAAATCAGGTAACTCATTTCTAATAGTTGAAGCCAACTCAGCAGTCATAACCAATTATTATTTCAATCAATTTCCGTTACAGCGTGCAACCCGCTCTTACAACATATTCATTTTCAATCCTCCCATATATTTATTTTAATCAAGTATATATAGACTTTTAAATAAATCTGTTGCGGCGAGCAACCCGATCCCCCAATATGGACTTTTAAACAAGTTTGTTGCGGCGTACAACCCGATCCCCCAATATGAACTTTTAATAAGTCTGTTGCGGCGTGCAACCTGATCCCCTAATATGGACTTTTAATAAGTCTGTAGCGGCTGCAACCCGATCCCCAATATGAACTTTTAATAAGTCTGTTGCAGCGTGCAACCCGATCCCCCAATATATCCATTTAAAAATTCTTATAGAAGAAATTGCCCAAGTAAATGCAACAATTAATATAAAACTTTTTAAGACAACAAGCATACAATAACTATGATTTAATTATGAAACAAACAATGACAAATAGCAATTTATTATGGAAATCAAGGAGAAAATAAGCAGTTTACTATTTAATATGCTAAATGTCAAGTAGCAATTAATGCACATAAATCAAATCAGCATGTAGCAATTATTGCAGGAATTCAAGAATTAATATTTGACAAAGAATAGGAGAGAAACAATTATCATAACAATTAATTTGTGTATCAAAACAAATTTAGGATTTTCAAATAATTATGCAAACAATTAAGTTGACGACGTATAGACACTCGTCACCTCACCTATACGTCGTTCACATGCATTTCACATAACAAATAATTTAAGGGTTCTATTCCCTCAAGTCAAGGTTAACCACGACACTTACTTCGCTTTGCAACTTTAATCAATTACTCGACCACAACTTTTCTTTTTAAATTTGCTTCCAAAAGCTTCAAATCCCAATATTTTTCCGTGAAAATCGCCTAAGAATCGCCTTACCCGAACTCAAAAATGGACAATAATTGAAAATGGGACGAATCCCATTTTCCAGAACTTAAGTTTTGTTTCTCAAATTTTTACCCTTCGCGAACGTGGTTAGTGCCTCGCGTTCGCGAAGCACAAATTTGTGCTGTCCAATTTTACCCTTCGCGAATGCGAGGGCTACCTCGCGAACGCGAAGCTTGCCTGGCTTAGCCTTCGCGAACGCAAGCTGCCCTTCGCGAACGCGAAGGCAAATTTCTCTCCGGTCATTTACCCTTCGCGAACGCGAGGCTTCAATCGCGAACGATAAGCTTTGCATCTCGACCCTCCGCGAACGCGTTCCCTCTGTCGCGAACGCGAAGCACAAAACGTGCCAGTCCAATTTAGTCTTCGCGTTCGCGAGAGTACCTTCGCGAACGCGAAGAAGAACACACCAGAAGCCTGAAGTCTGCAGCAAATCAGATTTTTCTAAGTTCGAAATCATCCCGTAGCCTATCCGAAACTCACCCGAGCCCTCGGGGCTCCAAACCAAACATGCACCCAAGTCCTAAAATATTATACGAACTTGCTTGCGCGATCAAATTGCCAAATTAACACCTAGAACTACGAATTGGACACCAAATCAAAGAAGATTTTCAAGAAAGCTTTAAAACTTATATTTTCACAACCGGACGTCCGAATCACGTCAAATCAACTCCGTTTCTCACCAAATTTGACAGACAAGTCATAAATATTATAGTGGACCTATATCGGGCTCCGAAACTAAAATACGGACCCAGTGTCAATAAATCCAACATCTGTAAATTCTTAAAAATCATTAAACTTTCAAACTTTTAATTTTTCATCAAAATTCCATATCTTGGGTTAGGGACCTCGGAATTCGATTTTGGGCATACGCCCAAGTCTCAAATCACGATACGGACCTACCAGAATTGTCAAAAACTTATCCGAGTTCGTTTGCTCAAAATATTGACCAAAGTCAGCTCAGTTGAGTTTTAAAGCTCTATTTCATATTTTAATCCATTTTTTACACACAAAATTTCCGAAAAATTATACGGACTGCGCATGCAAGTCAAGGAATGATAAATAGTGCTTTTCGAGGTCTTAAAACACAAAATTACTTATTAAATTTAAAGATGACACTTTGGGTCATCACAATATACTACGTATTATTCAAGCTATTTACCTTCCATACGGCCGGACGATATGTGAATTAAGTCAAGAATAAACATTTAATGTGAGTGAGTAAGATTTTAGTCCGATAGTATTGGTGGAAGCCTCGCACACGTGTTAATAGATGTTTTTTTCATCAAAAAATTATATTATATAATTAGGTTAATTTTTTTTAAATATTTATATACTATATATATTGAATTGTTTTAACTTTTTCGTGTTACTCCTTAATAAAATTCTTTGGTCGCTATTATTTTAAAGGTTGTTATCCATGTCTAATATTCCTAATCACGTGACTAAGGGACACGTACAGACATTTCATGCCCTGTCACTGTATCCTGACAAACCTTGTAAAGCCCATCTTTACACCATTATTTCTTCTTTCATTAGTAACCTACGGGGTACGACTCAACTTATTAGTCGAAAATATCGCTTTAAATTCAGGGATTTTTAAATAAATAGTTTGATAAGTTTATTATTTATTTTTTTCAGCCGATAAATAAATTATGTATTTATCATATATAATTATATATTATACATAGGTTATACCTATATTAAATGTTCGTTGACTATTTTTAGTTTAAACAATTGAGTGACTTCTTAAATTTACAATTTTATACGATGGAGTAAGTTCTTTTGTTTCTATTGAAAAAAAAATCAGAGAGAAAATAACATTTATTTATAGGTATATAGCTCTCCAAATATGACAATAAGACTTTCAAGTAAACATGATCAACTCTCATGACAAAACTGTATGGACATGATTTTTCTTCCTTGTTTATTTGCATTCTGATCTCAAGCAACACAAAATGTAAAATTAGTCCCCTCGTTCTTCTTATTACACGTGGATATAGAAATATATTACGTGTATACGAAAGAGAAAATAAGGGACGAACCAATTATTGTGTCTCTTTTATTCGTCTGATTTTATTGTTTCTTTTGACCAGATATTTTGGAAAACATGATAGCGGGACCATGCACCGTTAGGCATCATTACTGAAATAGAATTTTTGCATTCTTACACTCAAGATTTTTTTAAAAGAGGGCCAAAATAGAAAAAAAATGTGAGGTGGAGTTTTTTTTTGTGTGTGTGTGTGTGTGTTGGGGTGGGTGGGGTGGGGTGGGGGGATGGATTGGTGGATCCTTTCCCCACTTGTTTCATGAGCCAAGCTCTACTTCAGAGTTCTAGGGAAGTGAAGTGCGCCAATTGTGGATCCAATTTCGTACTCGTACATATATTTCAAAGTCAGGTTTGAGGCCCAATCTCTTTTTACGCACAAGACCCAATCTTTAATCTAGCGAACATCTAGCATTGAAGATTTTAGTTTCATAAGTACGATAACAAAACGAGGGTTTCAAACACTACAAAATTTATTACACATAATCAATATGTTGCATTGTTAACTGCAAGCGTTGAAATGTTTAATTGGATTAGGTTTCTAGCTTATTATCACGACTAATTATAACTAGATTTCAAGGAAGAAAAAGCAGAACAAAGAATGGAGGGAAAACGTGCATTGAGGAAATGCAGTCCATCTTGGCAGCCTAAAAGCTAAAATTTCAACAAGTGGCTGCATGTAATCATTCCCAGGTTGCTGTAAGCCTGTAACGATCTTTTTTGAAGAATTAACCGATAAGTCGCCCACTCAATTGTTTAAATTAAAAATAACCGACGAAAATATAATATATATATAATTTATGTTTAATATATGTATAATCGATGTATGATCTATGTATATGATTAGAAAAAGTAAATAATATGACTTGACTTTTTGACTGTGTGGCTCTTATAGTAATCATTTTGTAACTGTTTTCAGGAATATGATAAAACAACCATTATAATTAGTGAACAGGATGTTATTCAACTGGACATTTAATCAAAGTTAACAAAACAAGGCTTTAATCAAGTTGCAGTTAATGCTCAAATCTCACTCTAATCATTTATGTGCAACATTAAATGTTCTCCCTTTTTTTTACCTTCCCTGCCTGCCTCCACTAAGTAGTTTAATGCTGACATGAAAGTACATTCTAAATACCATTTAGAAATGAAGGGACAGTGTTTTGCCATATTCTTGATTAATTAGGAACAAGAACTTGAAATATTAAGTTAGGAAAGGAAAAGGAAATTTTATTTTCGGTAAAAATCTTATATTCTTTAATAATGAAAGGAAGATAATTAAATCTAATGATTTGAGTTTTAAAGAGCAAATTGGTTATCTTTCTATGATCGCAAAATAAGACGAGAGGAAAGTAGGCAAATGGAATAAAAGCTCAAATGAACCAGCAGCATGAGTACACATAATAATGTTTATTCCATTTAAGAATCAGGCCCAAGGCACTACAATATATAATAAACATCACAAATGTTTACATATATGCGCACAAATATATATATATATATATATATATATATATATATATATATATATATATATTTTTCTGTAAAAATGTACATAAGTTGAATAACATTCAAATAATATTAAGTGATACATGGCCACAATATAATAGATAAGCCCAGTACCCCATTACACTCAGAACAAGCACTAATTAAGTAAAATCCAACATATGGAATGAAATAGATCAAAACGAAACAAACATCAAAGTATATATAGTGACTTTTATGTACTCATGAGACAAAAGTTTGTGTGAAGGGTCTCAGATATATGTTGCTTTCAGTTCAGTTTCCAACACCAGGACTCGGAATATCTTCATGTTTTCTATAGACATCATCCAAGACATCGTTGTCTCCAGCATAACTCTCTGTTGTTTTAATTTCCCCAGAAATTTGATCTTCAAACCTCTGACCAATACTGTGCTTATTATTGAACTTTGTTCCTCCCCTTGTCATAGGACTAGCCCAATGTCCTCCAACAGAGCCACAACAATCTCGAGCTGCAGCTCTCAAAAGTTGCCCATGTAGTAACAGGAACAAGAACAAGACAACAAATAACATCAGATTGGCTTTGCTTTTCATTGAAAAGGAAATTAATGAGGAAGAGATAATTAATTAAGGTGAAGAGAAAAGGTGACAAGCAAATGTAAAGGGTGTGGTGTGTTTAATGGGAATGCTTTTTTATAGTAGTAGTAATCCATGAACACGCTGTAATCATAGTGATGTGAAGAGATCATGAAAATGTTAACTTCATGATTACACTAAAGGGGACCATATGTTGAAATGTTGATCAGCTGACTCATAGATTTAACTAATAACCACATATGCTAGATTATTTTGCATGATCTTTTTTGACACGTACGCCGACATCCATTCTTTAATATTTACTTATTATTAGTATTATTTTTTCCCCAATTGGGGTCATATCGAATAATTTATTTCTTTTTGATCGTTCCTTTCTAACTATGTAGTTCTAACTTTCCAAATCTCACCTACTGCAAAAGCAAAAATATAAAGTAGTTTTGATCTAGTAGCTAGCAAATGAAACTTAAAAAGGTGTCATTAGGGATGGGTATATGTGGATTGGGTTGGTTCGGTTTTTATCAAAACCGAACCAAACCAACTATATCGGTTTGGATTGGTTCGGTTTTGTCCGTTTTTTCGGATTTTTCGGGTTTTTTCGTTACATAAATATTATTTCAATCTTAATTTGTTAAAATTATAGATAAAGTTTGGACAAGTGAATATATGTTTAGTAAAAATTAAAAAAATTGACAACCATACGATCTATTAAAATATTCTTATGGAATTTTTTTTTTATTAACACATGATAATTATTTTCTTAGTCATCTAACAATAATTTTTCGTTGATGTACGCTTTCAAGGTTAATAAAATTTAATAATTAAGTATAAAATCAATATAAAACCTAAATAATGATATGTTCTATTTAATTTTAAAATTATTGAACTACCATTTCAAATTCGAAAAAGGTATCAGAATTTAATAGATTTTGACATATGAATATAAAGGAACAAAGAGATTGACGCATTTCAAAAACACTTGTTAAGAAAGTGATGATACAACTCATTATTTAACGTAAATAATATGGATGCACTTCATAGTTCTATTAAATGAGAAAATCCCAAATATTTCTAGGCAATTTTTAAAGAAAATTTTATATAAAATCTTAATAGCATATATAAAAATTATATATTTATATGTCGGGTTGGTTCCGATTTTTTTACTCAATACCAAACCTAATCGAGTTTTTTAATCGGTTTGATTTGACCTTTTGGTTTGGTACGGTTTTCCGGTTCGGTTTGAACACCTAGGTATGTCATATTTGCACTGGCGGACCCAGAATTTTGTGCAAGCGGGTTCAATCTTAGAAGTACATAACTTCAGCCGTAAAATAGTAATTGTCAATTGGGTTCAAATAAAATATTTATACAAAATTTATATAGTTTTAATCGTAATTTATACATATACATAATATTATTTTTTGACGAAGCGGGTTCAACTGAACCCGCTTTCCACCATGTGCGTCCGCCAATGATTATTTGGCCTTCTAAACAAAATTGTGATTTTCTCGTTATCAACCAGTCAGAGTCCAACGGGTTAACTATATTGGGAACCTATCTACAGAACCCCCGGTTCTATCTCACCCTTTCAAGGAATATAAATAAAAGTACATTGTCCTAAGATACTCAAAGGTAGTGTACACAGAAATTTGTGTATACTGATTTATTAATTTAAATAATTCCAAACAACAGACGAATAAAGAAATTTTGTAGTTCTTGGCAGTCAAGAAACCCCACCAATTAGGCTGTATACCCCAAATATCGAGAGGATAAGATCACTAGATTTTAGATGGCACCAAAGTGGGGTATAGGGAGAGGCCATCTTGGTTTTTCACCTCAAATCTTTAGCATATCAACTTCCAGAGAAAGTTTAACTTGTACTTTTAAGCTGCTTTATTTTTAAAATTTAATTTGGAAAGAATTATTGCATATTAGTGACAAGGTAGTTACGTCATTGACTATCTCATAGTTTTTAATCTAGTTTAGCACGATATTATCATTTTGCTTCTTCCTCGTAATTTCTGTAGAAAAACAAAATCATCCGTTGTTGTTTCTCATGATCTTCATGTTAGACATTTCTAACATAATTGGCCTTGGTGTAGTGTGAAAGCTACACTAGTGTATCACTATATTAAAATGTAACGACTATGAAGTGCTATATGAATTTCCCCAAAAAACAAATGAAATAGTTTCAGAGTTTTGATCTATCCTAAAATTTGCAATTAACATAATTTTAAAAATATTCCACAAAACAATAATTAGCACTGGATTAGTTATGCAAACGTTTTTGTGATGAGTTTGTAAAAATTTCTTGAAACAAACATAAATAAGTGATTCGTTGCTCATTATTTTATTTGTATTAAAGCTGTTCAGTCAAATGCTGTTCCTTGTATTTTTGGATTTCCTTTAGAAGATATATAGAAATGTTGCGGAATATGGGTCGAAATTCATATAATTGAAGTTAAAAAACTCAGTAGGATAACTAAAAGGATTTAGATGACGCGCAGTGCATACAAATCTACCACATAACTGGCAATGTACAAGCTATGAATCTAGGTTCCAACTTGGATATTAATATTACAAAACTTGCTAGACGTGCTAGTCAATGTCTTAACTATAGTTGACTATTCTTCTTCTTTTTTAATTCCGTGACCATAATCCTGTACTAGAAAAATTGGAAAATAGGTTGAAGGAAATAAGAAAATATATAGCAATTCCTTCTGCATAGCAAGAGCGAAGCAGTGACGTCATTGAGTAAAAAAATTCTAGCAGAGTGAACTAGTCCAAGAATATTAAATGAGAGTAGGTGAGTTAATTTTTTTCCTTCTCGTACTGCTTGCTTTTCTCACCGTTATTTGGTCGTAATTTTCTTTCAGAAAACTTTGCAATACAAAAAGGAAAAGTTAATAAGCATTTTGATTGTTTGACAGAGAGATGCTAACTTTAGCACTTTGAAAGTAGCTGGTTTAATCTAATGGGCGCTAATGTTATTATTTGGCTCATTGTTGGTTTCACAACTGCTTGCAACCTAAGGAGAATTTTTACTCTCACATTTATTTGACATTCATTTTTGTTAGTTTTATCTTTATTTTCAGTGTATGCAGGCCGGATAGATTTGATTTTCAAGAAATAATGAAATATTAATTTTAACCAGGAAATTAACCTCTGTTAGCATCTTCGGTAGATGATTTGTTGTGTCTAAACTGGTTTAGCTCCCCGCCAATTACAACACCTTATCAGATAGGAACATCATCTACTTGTTTACAAAGAAACTTTAACCCTCTCCATCAGTTTCAGAGCCAGAATTTTATTTAAGTGAGCCAAAATATAAAAAAGTAAATTCACGAAAAAGCTAAGGAATGTTAATATGTAATATATATATACATAATTAAAAAAATTTTACCTAGCTACATAGTGTAAGTTTTCGATGAAGGGATGTCGATTCCTTTGAATACATGTCGCTCCGCCACTGCTCTCTAGAGTCTAGTGTTTGCGTGCCCTCTGTTATGCGGCGCCTTCCTGAGATATCATTGAAGGGAGACGTAAGGCTAAGCAATCGATGTCTGTGCGGTTCCTATCCGCCAATGGAGGTCCCCTCCATGCGCTAGACGAGACTGTCAGTGCCATAGTGGAAAACTGATATCAAGAGCAATTGAGAGAACAAAAAAGAGAATGAGAATGAAAAAAAACTTGATTGCATTAACGGAAGCTATTACAAAAAGACAACACGGTATCGAGGGGAGAGACACCAATACAGATAATTGTTTGCTTGCTTGAAAGTTTGACTACTTTATCCTCTAATAATGCGTAAAAAAACTAAAGTTACAGGACTTGACATAAATAAGCTAGAGAATCATAATGGAAATACAAGAAGTAAATTTACTCTATATTTACAACAAAAAGGACCTAGATTCCTACAAGGTAAAAGCAAGTCCATTGGCGGCACTTGGAGGGGCCGCAACCTTGTCTTTAATATCAGGGTCTGCGCGCGGCGCTAGCCGCAGGACATGGGTCATTTACAATGACAACGGGTGTACGCTGGGATGCGTCCTGCTGAGGGGAGCTGTTGGCATATGCCTGCGATTGGGCGCTGTCAAGGGTTACTGATGGGGCAAAATAGGCACAGACGCTCCTATCACTTTACGCGGCCAAGACCACAGGGTAGTCCATGGCGCTAGGCGTTGGAAAGCTTTCCAGGATGCCATAAGACGCGTCCAAGGGGTCATGGGTCAAGGCTGGAAAACCGCCCATGACATTTTTCCCCGCCTGGGTTAGCGACGTCCTCGACGCTTTACTTGTAAGATAATTATCAATCAGGCACTTGGAGGATTTGATGTTTGTTCCCCTCTCCCAAGTATTCTCCTATGTATCACATCCCTGCCATTTCACCAAGAACTCTTAGTGATATTTCCTTGAAGCGTGAATCGCTAGATCATCGAAAATAGCTTCTGCACACTTTTTCTCAGTTGATTTGGGGCCTCGAATAATTGGTATTGTGAGTTGACTCCACGAAGGATCCTCCATGTCTCCCCAAAAGGGTTTTAGGAGGCTGACTGATTATGCCCAACTATACCTTATAAAAAGGACTAAGCGGTCACAGCAAAAATAATCTGATTCAAGAGTCCGGAGTCGAATCCCACAGGGAACTAATCTATTTGCTATAACTTTTCAGTATCACTAATGATAAGCTCATACAACTTTCAAAGTTCAAGATTTGATTTGCAAACTAACAAAAATTACTTAACTAAGAAAAAATGACAATAAAAACTATCAACTAGAAAGAATGAGGTGGAATCAAGGATAAAAAGATTTAGGGTTTATGATTTCCCCAATTGCCGGATTAATTCCTAACACGTTAGCTGTAATCTCGGCGTAACACTCTCTAAAGAAGATGAGTTCTTGTTTATCGTAATTATCTCTCGATCAATTACGATAATTTACTACAAGTATTCTCTCGAACTACTCTAGCTGACAATTTGTACAACTCATAAATATCACGCCAAAGCTTTGTTATCTCTAATTCCGCTTTTAAATCCAAGTAATTAATCTCTTAACTTACTCGAAAGTGGCGTTATTCAACAAAAATCTAATCAAGTGTTCTCTCTCAAGCAACACAAAATAACTAGACATAATTAATCAAAGGCTCTTCAATTAACCAGAAGAAACACATAGTTGAATAATTAGAGAGTAAAAACGGCTCAATTATATCAATACGCAATAGAGACTTCATCCAACAATTGATTCCATCAACCCTAGATGACAGGTTTAACTACTCATAATTGTGTAAATAATCATAATAATATCCAAAAGAATTAAACTACAAATTAAAGGAAAGCGAAGAGAAAAACTCTTGTGATTCGTGCTCCAGAGTGTTCTGTAGCCCCTTGCCTCTATAATGATATCTAACCCTTCAAAAAAAACTTTAAGAGCTATTTATATGGTAGGGGCAAGGTCTACACGTCCAAATATAATGATGAAATAAAAGTGGCTCGGATAAGCATCGTCGGCGCAGGGCATTGTCAGAGGAACCAACATTACTCCGCGAGGCACCATAAGATGCGCCAACATTCCCCCGCGAGGCGCTATCAGAGGCGCCAATGATAATGCCCTGGATAAAGCCTTGCACTGTTTACGGCCATGACTTTCCATTGCCTTGCACGCCTTCTTTTATTACTCCATTTTGTAGCTTTGAGGTACTATTTCGTCCAACTTTTATCCACTTTATGTCCAAGCATTCTACGCGTAAAATAAACTCTATTAAGCTCAATTGTAGTATAAATTAGCATCCAAACAACAAGCAAGTATGGTAAATAACGTCAAAATATATGGAATTATAACACGGCATCACTGACATGGAAGACAAGTTGAATCTTCCACCAGGCTGCTGTATCCAGCCATTATGCAACTTTTCCAATGCACTTCTTAATGGACAAAGGTCCAATGTACTTTTGCAATAAGTGAGAGTCATGGAACACTGCAAACATGTATCGCTTTAGGATTTTCACCATCACTTTATCCCCAACTTGGTATTCAACAAAGAGACGATTTTGGTCAGCATGCTTTTTCATTTGCTTAGGGGCGTTCACAAGATAGCTTTTTACTATCTCTAAAGTTTGCTTCCATTCTTTCGAGAAGCTAGCTTCTCGAGTAGATTTCAATGCGTTTGGGGCATTCACGGTCTGTGGGAGTAGCGGTTATTGTCCAGTAACAGTTTCAAAAGCATTTCTGTTTGTACTAGAGCTTTTATTTGAATTGAAACACAATTAAGCAGCTTCTAGAAACTTAACCCAATTCTTTGCGAGCCAGTAACAAAATGGCGAAGGTATTCCTCTAGTATGCCATTGAATCGCTCCGTCTGGACATCATATTGAGGATGGAAACTTGAGTTGTGGCTCAACTTGGACCCAAGGCACTTAAAGAGCTGAGTCCAAAAGTTACTAGTGAACCGAGAGTCGCGATCACTAATGATGTATTTAGGCTGGCCCCAATATTTGACAATATGAGCGAAGAAGAGTTGGGTTGTATCTTCCGCTGATATATATTTTGGGGCATATATAAATGTCTATATTTAAAACATCGATCTATCATAACTAAGATAGTTGTGAGATCTGCGACCTTGGGTAATCTGGTGATGAAATTCAGTGAGATGCTTTCCCAAGGTCTCTTTGGAACATGAAATGGCTCCATAAGTTACGTTTGTATCAAGTGGTCAAACTTGTCTTTCTGATATACTAGGAAAGTCTTCACATACAGGGAAACATCATCTGCCATTTGGGGCCAATAATAAGCACGATGCAAAAATTTCATTGCGCGTTCTTCTCCTGGGTGGTCGGCCCATAAAATGTCATGGCATTCCATCATAAGAGTCCTCTTTCTTTAGGAACACAAAGTCGGTTCCCTTTCACCTTCAAGAATCCATCTTTCATATAGAACTGGCGAGTCTTGCCCCGTCCTGTCAGGTCGACCAAATATTGTGCAGAAGGATCCTTGATTTGTAGATCTTGAATCTGGTCTTTTATATTTGTAGCCACTTCACTTCCCCTTAGGGTGGTGAATAGGCACTCCGATGCTAGGTCAGCCCTCCGACTAAGTGCATCAGCATCTTGGTTGTTCTTCACACACTGGTACTCCAGGTTGAAGTGGAATTCTGCTAGGAGTTCCTGCCCCTGGCATGTCGGCCATTCAGCTTTGTCTGGGTCATGAAATGACTAACAACTGTGTTGTCTGTCTTGACCACGAATAAGATTCCTAGTAGATAGTGCCTCTAAAGGTGTAAGTAGTGGACTGGATGCCCCTCTTGTAGCAAGACTCCACCCATGGCATAGTCGGACGCATCTGTTTGTACTTTGAACAGCTTGGCCAAATTAGGAAGAGCCAAGACAAGGCTACTAGACATAGTCGCTTTCAATACATTGAAGGCTTCCCCTCGCCTGGGACCCTAATCCTAAGGCGTGATTTTCTTTAGGAGTTCTGTCAACAACACTGCAATGAGAGAGTAGTTTTTCACAAATCGCTGAAAAACTTGCATAGGCCAAGGAACGCCCTCAAGAAATGGATATCCTTAGGCGACATTTGACAACCTGAATCTTCTATTGGTCCATCTTGATCTGCCCTTACTCGATAAAATGTTCGATCAATTCGATCTATTTTTGGGCAAAGGAGCACTTGGATAGCTTCACATACAATTGGTGCTCCCGCAGTCGAGCTAGGGCCTTTCGTAGGTGCTCAAGGTATTCCTACAGTGTTTTGTTATATACCACAATATCAGCAGAGTAGACCACTACGAATTCATCAAAGTACTCTTGAAAATATTGGTTCATCAGGGTACAAAATGTGGATGGAGCATTCGTCAAGCCGAATGGCATGACTAGGAAGTCGTACGACCCATATCTTGTTACACAGGTCGTCTTATGTTCATCTCCCTCAACAATCCTGACTTGCTAGTAACCTCTCTTCAGATCTATTTTGGTGAATACTGTAGCACCACCTAATCTATCGAGTAGGTTCGCCATTAGTAGGATAGGATACTTGTTCTTCATGGTAATCTTGTTCAGGGCCCGATATCCTCACAAAGTCTTAGGGTGCCATCGTGTTTCTTTTGTAATAGCACAAAGGACCCATAAGGGGACTTGGAGGTCACAATGATCCCCATGTCTAGCATTTCTATCAACTATCTCTAAAGCTCGGTGAGTTCGGGTTGTGACATTCTGTATGGCCCCCGGGCAGGTGGCTTCGCACCCGACACCATAGTTCGCCTAGGCGGAAGCCTCTTTGGCAAGTCACGTGGCATGCCGTCTTCAAACTCCTTTAGCAGATCCTTCACAGGTGAAGGAATGAGACCCGAAGAGCGTTCAATATCTTCAATACAAAGGGTAGCCAAGAACGTAAGTTCATGTCTTTTGACTCCCTTCTTCAACTGTAAGGCCGAGATATTCCCCGCATCCATCTTTATGGTTGTGCATGGGATAATGCAGGTCTTGGCCCTATTTGCTCCCATCATCAGTAGCATGTCTACATAAGGTACATGAATGGTGTTGGTTTGCCTCATGAATTTCAATCCAACTATCAGTTTGAAGTCATCTTTGATCACCACACACAAGTTGGTTTTTCCTTAATAAGTACCCAACTTCACCTTCACTCCTTTGGCTATTCAACCCACTGGATAAGGCGGTGAGTTGATAGACTTGACACAACCTCTGTCCTTTCCTACGACTAGACCGAGGCACTCTACCTCAGTGGAGGCTAAGAAATTGTGAGTAGTGCCCGTGTCTATCATTGCCCGAATGGGCTTGCCATTAACTTTCATCTCGCCAAACATTAGGGTCTTTTCTTGGTTAAGAGGAGGTCCCTCATCCGTCTTCATTTTTCTTTCTGGAGGTTGGTCATGGGTCCTTCTTCTTACAAATGCCGGCACTATTTCCCTTTAATGCTTCAGAAATAGAACAAACAAGTGTGTTGAATACACCTATTGGTTCTATTTGGTCAACATCGTCCTCATCGTCATCCATCCCATCATCAAAAGATTGATGGGCATTCATTTGTGCCTGTGGGAATCCATTGTTCCAATGCGGCGCGCTGCAATATCAACATCCTGAAGGTGGGCTTCCTCCCCCGATCATTTTTGTGAGATGCAACATTATTTCTGCCTGAGGAGGGAGTATTGGATTTGGTTACGCTCCGATATTTTCCACTTCTACTAGGGTCACCATTGCTAGGCTGGCCCCTTTTGTATCTTCCTCGGTCAAGTGGTTTAGGCCTATCCTTTTGGGCTTCCACTTGGTACTTCCCAAGGCATTCCGCAGCTTGGATCGCCTTGGGTAAAGTATCAAACCTTTGACTTTGCAGTTCCATCCGGGCATAAGGTTTCAAAATTTACATAAATGTGAAAAGTTTGTCTTTGTTCCCCATATCCCGTATATTCAGCATAAGTGCGGAGAATTCACTCACGTAATCTCGAACGGGCTTGGTCTGGAGAATCTCCTAGAGCTTTCTCCGCGCATTGTTACTCAACATTTTTAGGGAAGAACTGTGAGCGTATAACTGCATTCAGGTCTCCCCATGTCTCAAGAGTATCTTCAGCAGCCCTGATGGCTACATATTTTACTCGCCACCAGAGTTTAGAGTCATCCTGAAAATACATGGCAGTAATTTCTACCGTATTTACTTTTTCTTACTCTCCTGTGACATCGAAGTACTGTTCGATGTCAAAGATAAAGTTCTCCACTTCTTTGGCATTCCGAGCCCCATTGTAGGGCTTCGATTCGGGAATCTTTAGCCTTTGTAGCATAGCGGCGAGGTTCACAGCATCCCCGATATGGTTTTCGCCTCCTCGGAGTAGGCCTTGTAATGCTTCGTTGATCATATTGAGCTGACCCGTCAAGCTATCTATGGTTTGATGCATGATAGTAACTCTGTCTGCCTCTTGTGCGCTATGGCCTAAATTCTCGATCCACTGGAGCCCCTTGAATTTACTGAAAATTTTGGATGCCTTTGTGGCTACCGTTTTTTGGTCTCCTTCGGAGTCGCGGCTAATGTTTACAATGTCTCATTCAGCTTGCTGCATCTTACGGTCCAGGTCGTCCAACCTTTGCACTAGGCTGGTTCTTAGATCGGGCACCGTACTGGCGATGGATCGTAATACGTTAACCGTGTCTTCAAAGGCTGCAACGCGGTCCTCATGATTCACCATGGTCATAAATGGTGGCAATGGCAACGTGTTCCCTGGTCCGATGTCGAGCCTATGCTCTGATACCAACTATTACGCGACACCTTACTAAGATTTCGTGGAAGGGCGACGTAAGGCTAAGCAACCGATGTCCTTGCGCTTACTATCTGCCAACTGTGATCCCCTCCATACACTAGACGAGACTGTCAGTGCCGCATGAAAAAATCAATGTCAAGAGCAATTGAGAGAACAAAAAAGAGAATGAGAATGAAAGAAAGCTTGATTGCATTAATGAAAGCTATTACAAAAAGGCAATAGGGTGTCGAGGGGGAGAGACACCAGTACAGAGAATCGTTTGCTTGTTTGAAAGTTTGACTACTTGATCCCCCTAATAATGCTTAAAAATACATAAATCAAAGTTACAAGACTTGACTTAAATAAGCTAGAGAATCAAAATGAAAATACATGAAGTAAAACTACTCTATATTTACAAGAAAAAGAACCTGGATTCCTATAAGGTAAAAGCAGGTCCATTAGTGGCACTTGCAGGGGCCGTAATCTTGTCTTTAGCATCAGGATCTGCACGTGTGACGCTGTCCGCGGGACATGGGTTGATTGTGCTGACAACGCAATAGGCGCGCGGCCGGCCGAGGGGCACTGTTTGCATCTGCTTGCGGTTGGGCGCTGGCGAGAGCTATTGATGGGGAGACATAGGCACATGCGCACTTATCACTTGGCGCAGTCAAAATCACGGGGTCGTCCATGGCGCCAAGCATTGGGAGACTTGCCAGGACGCCATGAGGCACGTCCAAGGGGTCATGGGGCATGGATGAAAAGCCGTCCATAGGCACTATCTTGTAAGTAATTTTTGAAGAAAATATGTTTAGACAATGTATGTATCGAAGGAAAAAAAAGTACATGTATAATAATACTGGAAAAAAACAGAATGAGGACTTGTGCATCAAATTACAAATATTTTGTACAGCTTCTGCAGCAAGCTGTAATTTTACATCAACGTACCATGATCCAAACATTGTACGTGGTCGGTCCAAAGAAGATATATGTGGCAAAGACAGCTGTGAGGTAGTGGATGACGTGCGTTCCAAGCTTTGCTTAAAAGGCTGCATTAATGACTGGGAATTTGGATTTAAGCTTATCTGGGAAAAGAAGAATCACAATCACCGACTTTGTTGGAAAGTTCCTGGGTACAAACCTGCAGGTTTTTCACTTTATCTGTGCAATTTTGGATCCTCACCTTGATTTTGAGTCTTAATTCTAGAAATAGATATTTTTTTTAATAAGAGCGCTGTGGCATTTTTAGTGGATTTACTTAAGTATAAATGCAATTTACTAGATTGTGAATAAGTATCAAACACTGAATTATTAAAAATATTGAATCATCCATTAATTTTTCTCCTTTTATACTTCCATTTACTCTTTCATACACTGTCGGTTATAGTTCGTTATTTAATGTGATTTTATTAGCAACATGAAGTTGAATATTTTCTCGTTCTAAAAATTATATTCATACAAACGTATCACACTAATAGATATTATCAGCGATTAGATTTAGTCACATCAGTAGTTCTGTGTTACTCAAAGTCCAAATTTGTTTGCTTCTAACATGACAATTTTCAGAAAATGCCAGCGGATTTGTATCGTCCAATAACGTTGGTGTGTACTCATCAACGTGTTAGATAAGGTTAATGGATGGGATTTCTCCCTTCTTTCTAGGAAAATGACGCAATAAATACATCCAAAAAAAAGTAATAAACTCTCCGAATCTTAATTTTTTTTATGCATGACTACACTAATATTTAAAAGTTATTACACGAAGTAGTTATGGTAACTTAGAAAAATGAAGCATAATATATTGGAGCCGACCGACGTAAATATATTTTACCCTTCAGTACATAAAAGGTAAGTTCAAAGTAAAACTAAAAATGTACTTAGACCTTACAAGTTATAAGTAAATTGGAGGAATTAGTTTGATAGTAAAAGAACCACTCTAGTGATTAGAGGTGTACAAAGAAAATTGATAAATCACACCAAACCGATAATTCAAGTCAAATCGGAAAAAAAATCCGATGTAATTTGGTTTGATTTGGTTTGGTATTAAAAAAAAAACCCGACCACAATTGGTTTGGTTTGGTTTTAACTAAAAAAAGTCAAACCGAAACCAAACCAACCCGATAGTACATTTATATAATTTTTAAAAATATTTTATACATATAAATATTTATTGTAATGTAATTTATAAATATTTCTTAATTTTTTTCACAGTTTTATCTTTTAACGTATTAATTCAAGTTTAGACTTAACATTCTTGAATGGTAAATAAATTTTAAAGCCCATAAATGTAGTAAATCAAATAAAGTTCAAATCAATACTAATGCTAACAAAATAAATTCAATTCAATACTAGGAATGACGATTGTGTTGGATAATTATTTTAGTTTTACATTGGTTTAAAATGCATAACTTAGTTTATCTTTTTCTTTAGTGCTCAGTTATGTAATTAATATTAGTACTTATTAGCTATACTTATTTTAGCATGACCTATATAGTATTTTTAGATTATGTTAATTTTCATTATGGCTTATTAATTAGCAATATTTGTTTTATGTAATTTTATTATTTTATCTTTGTTATTGAATATTTTAGTATAATGCTATGACTTATCTCATATTATTGTGTTAGTTTATTGAAAAATACATTATATAGTTGTATTTTACTAGGACGTAAAAAAATATTTGGAGCACAAGTTACATATTTTATGCTATGAAGATTTTATTGAAAAAGAAACTTGAAAATCCGAAAAATTCGAAAAAAACCGAGATTGAAAACCCGACTTTGTTGGTTTGGATTGGTTTATAAATTTAAAATCCGACACCATTAACTTGGTTTGGTAAATAAAAAATTCGAACCAACCCGACCTATGCACGCACTTACTATTAATAATCAAACTTAACTAACCAGTTATGCTGCCATCTTAATAGCGTGTGCAATGTGAAAGCGTGTCGACTTAGCACCAAAATTCTTATTCCTAAAACTACGACTTCTGAAGTTGGCTGACTTTTTCAAATATGCACAACTGTCTTTTTTGCCCACTTTCCTTCGTATAAATCTCCTCAAAGCCCAGCACTTTGTTATGACAAAATCACTCTCTAAAGTCTCATTTCTCATTTGTCTCTCTCTCAGTTTCTTGCAAAAGAATCATCTTTCACTTTGACACCCACCTAGATAAGAAAAAAAACCATGGCTGGAAACACCACATTCTTCTACAAGCTCAGCCAAATCACAGCAATCCTAGTGTTTTTCCTCTTGATATCCCAATCTTCATGCGCTAGACCACTTATTGAGGGCGTTTTAGCCAGCGAATTATCGCACAATATTCTACTTTTAACTGGGGACAACGTTAAACTACTACATCAGTCTCCCATATCAAGTTCAGAGAAAACTTTCAACGAACAAGTTGAAGCTACAATGAAGCTGAGAAGGGAACGTGTGAACTTGCTATTACATAGGCTTCCTAAAGGGAAGAAACCGGTGTCCGGACCCAGTAAAAGAACCAATGGCCTCAACGACTAGGGAGAGGCAGAAGATTCAGAAGTCCATGTCATATATATAGTAATATATGCTCTCTATCTCCTGTATACATTTATTGATTCTTTTCTCCAATTTATTTCATGTCCTTTTGATGTTTTTTCCTTTTGTTGTTTCCTCAAGTTTGACGGTAGATTGAAATTGTAAATATTACTAGTAGTTAAGATTGTGGGGAATAGGAAGTAGCTAGCTAGGAATAGTCGACGACTATGTCGATTAATGTATCACATATGCTTTTACTTTCTTCATTGTAAGATATCTCATTTTTGAACAACTCTTTCTTTTAGTGAGCTTATTTTGAATGAAACTTTCACGAGAATTTTTCTTTTCTAATCCCATATGATCAAGGTTTAATTGAATGTGCTCCAGGGGGTCGATAACTCATCGGTGCCTAATTTTGGGATTATTTGCACAGCATGGCCTTTTTTCAGGCCACTCTTTAAATTGTGTTCTTATTAATTTAATGAATTAAATTTCGCATTTAAAAGTACAAAATCTAGCTCACTGAACTAGTGAGGTACAGATAAGTGGCCTCAACAAAGGCCATTTGTGCAAAACTGCAAATACCCCTAGTTTTTGTTAGGTGCAAAACACGAGAAATTGCTTGAAGTGCAAGCAAATACTGAGGAATGGGACTTGCCAGTTTGATCGAGAATTAAATAAAAAAAAAAATTGATTCTGTACTGGTAATTAATTTCAATTTCTCATAGGAAATTGATTAGAATAACTGTATTACATACCACATTGAAGTGAAATCCATGGATTTTAATAGAAACTAGGTAATTGGCAAAGATTGCTTCGCATTTTATATTGGCTTCTAGATTCACCTTAGCTATGTCTCTCTGCTGGTGTTAATCTAGAGTTCCACTGAAGAATAAATCGTCTCATTAATGCCAACAAAAATAGAAAAAGGATTAGATATGCAAAGTGGCAGCGGTTAAGCCCTATGTTTACACTGCTACAGTTCCAAAAATAGGTAGTGATTTAAGAATCAATCACTCGGCTACTTGCTTTCTATTGCAAATAAAAATAGAACAATGCTTAGATATATATTCTGAAGTGAAAACAGTGTGTCACAGTGATGTCTCCACAATAGAAAATGAGTTAATTAATGCGGATTGTAATAAGATCTTTAATTTCATCAAACGCAAACCATAATTCTGCTATGGGATGCTTCACAATTTTTCAGTCTGAAACGTGCACTTGCAATTTGGTAAATGGAGAAATGTAAATGGTTTGAGACACTCAAATTGACTAAGACATTATAATAAAAACCAACGCAATCAACTAGTTATAAGATAGATCTTAAAAAGTCGACGATGTTGAAATTGAGCACCCCAAATACTATGACCATAAATGCAAAATCAATTCAACTACGTACAGAGTCAAAATTGATGATCTCAGGAGAAGGACCAATCATCGACTGTCTCACATGGTCTATGCAACCTTTTCTGAACATGCATTAGTATCCCAGAATGCAGTTTCTTTTTTCTTTTTGTTTTCTTCCGCTCAACAAGACAAAATTTTGAGAAGCTTGAAATAGCTTAATACATGTATATAGGGATCTTAGAGCAGAGAAATTGGCGTTGGACTCAAGATAATAGAGAATGTAGGCTTTAATTAATATATCAAGAAGTGTCGGGAGTTTAAATATCAGGTTTAATAAGCTAAGCCTCAAGGTCCAAAACGAATTCAGCCTCAATTGAGAGAGAAGTATAAATTGATATACTCTCGCGTTCCAATTTGTTTGACTTGGTACAAAGTTTAATAAAAAAAGGAAGCCTTTTCAAACTTATGGTTTTAAATATGCAACAACATTTGTATGGTTATAAAACTTTTGAAATTTATAGTCTTAAACAAGATATAACATTTGAGCGGCTATAAAAACATCTCATTAACGAAATATAAAAATGTGTCAATCCTCTTGAAATAAATTATAAAAAAATACTGTCAATCTTTTTTAAACAAAGGGAGTAATAAGTAGAGATAATGTACAATTGAACTAAACATCAGAAACGATTGTGAGAACAAACTCATGACGGGATTTTCAAAGTTATACTCTAATATTAATTGAAAGAATTAGAACATACCAACTGGTCAGTGCCACACCCCTTTTTCCATCCCCGAAAAATATGTATGTTATGGATTGTGGGTTAAAGAATTTTTTCAATTAAAGTGACAAACTTGAGTAGGGATTATTTTATTGTTCAAAGCCGTCACTTGGAATTGATATTTGGGTGTTCCAAGTCACATTCTATTTGAATCCCTAGTCAAAAGAATGTTTGACTCTATTATTATTGGTTTGCGAAAATAAAATCTGAGTAAGGAATTCTATTGACCGGGGAGAAGGTGTAAGGCATTCCCCGAGTCCCGTGGTCTAGCACGGTCGCTTTTATTAACTAAAAATTGACTTGAATTATTTTTGGATAAAGTGTATTTTTTTCGCCTTAAATTACTATTGTCTAGTACCGCTTAATAATTTAATTACATGTACTAAACCAAGGAACGTGTCAGAACACATGGTTTAAATACAATTAATTACTGAAAAACATAGTTTATTAATTAAAGGCCAAGAAGCGAGAATGCACACGCGACCATTTTATTAATTAAATGTTGACCAAGGATCGTGTGTGGACACATGGTCTATATTTGGAACCTCCTAAAATTGCCTTGCGTTTAAATAGTTGATACTTAATTATTTGCAAAAAATATTTCAGATTATTTATCCAAACCATTATGAAAATATGGACCAAATTGTTTGCAAGTGTTTGAAAAAGAACGGGTCATCCCTCTTTAAGAGTAGGCCAAATTATTTTATTCTTTTAAAAAAAAAAAAACAAATGGGGCACCATACATGCAAATTACTAAAGGCCCAACATGAGATCTCTTGAAAGATCACTTTTTATTCAAATTAATTTTCCCAAGTCTCTTTTCTACCTTAGTTATTTCAATTGGCTTTTCTTATCACCTTCAAAATTCTAATCCCACCCAATAAACGCTAGTCATCATCCACCATTAAAGGAATCTATCATCTTAATCAATAAAATTGGCATATAGCATGAAATCGCGTCTTCAACAAACAAATAAAAATAGATTTTTTATATTACTCCACAATCCATTAATGTTGGCTGATACATATCCAATTAATAATTTATATTTAAAAAAATGTTTGAATTTATATGCAAAATATATCCCCAGTGAGATAACTAGGTGGACAAGAGTTTTAAAATAAATTGTATGATCAAACATGAGAACAATTTCATCCATACTCATCCTTCACAACTAAAGGAACAACCAAAACGTGCATTACTAGATAGTCATGAAGAGTTATATGTAGAGCCATGCCCATTTTATTACACTAACATAACCATATATACTGCCTTTCAATTGAACTTTACTATAAAAGAAAAAAACAGATTACTTCTACAAGTGAGGCTATTTGGCCTTAAATTAAGATGGCAAATGCAACAAGAGTGGCTAGTTTTGAAAAGTAAGCTTCTCAAATGTTTACAAATGCAGCATAAACCTTATAACCTGAAATTTGGCACAATAGAGGTTCACCAATGTCAATAATTCAACCTCTAACACTAGGATACCTTTTTTTTTTCAACGCTAGCATATTCTTGCCTCGCTCATTTTTAAGTGCACTATGATCTAAGTAATTCAAACTAACACCAAAGAATATGGATACTCAGATCCGCCAACTGCAAAATAAATCAAACTATTTGACTATAACAATAAAATGATCACGAGCAGGCAGATTTTAGCACTCGAATATTCAGCAAATCCTTTGAAGAAAATTGCTGGAAACAAACTGAACATGCTCATTTTTTCATCATCTTCTTATTAAAGAAAAGAACATGCATTACAAGTGTTTGGAAGGTTACCTAAAGAGAAAAAATACAACAGTGCAGTAGTAGAAATGCAGCAGCATAGACAGTAGAAATAACAGAAAAACAGTAGTGAAAATGAACCCAGAACAAACCTTTAAACTCAGCAACTTTTAGTGAAAGAAGAAACTGAAACTAGCTTTACGGACTTTTATTTTTTAAAGTGTTCTTTTCTCTCAGAAAACTCACTCCAAAACTCTCAAGTTTCAGCTTACTATTAGATGTTCAGCTGTTAATTTTGCTCTCAAGTTTTGATTTTTTTTTTTTCCAGAGTGCAAAAGGTGTGTTCTATTATGTCTAAGAGCCCTTTTATACGAGAAGAGCAGCCCTTTAAATAGGCAAATAAAGTCAGATTTTTGGGACAGATTTTGGTTACCAAAAGTCTGTCCAAAAGACTGACTTTGTGTGCTAAACACTGTTCAAAAGCTGTCCAAAAGGTGAAAGGACAACTTGAAAATCTGCTATGTCAGAAGCAAGGAGAAAAAATATCATTTCAGTCACCCTACTAGTTAAAAGTAAGCCACTAGTACCCTAAGTCATGATCAAACCCATATAAACTTCAGATTTTAACAACATCAATACCACCCTATTGATTTTGAACCAAACAAACTCAAACAACTAAGAATTGACAAAACAGAAACAAGACTTCAAATGAACTAAATTTAAACAAATTAATTTGTGCAAACTAAATATAGAACAAACAACTGAATTCATAAGCTAATGCTCAAAATAGAAATTAGACAAACATCATTCGGACGACGACGTTCAACAAATAAATAATCGACTAACTAAGCGAACGATTTAACTAATACACTAAAGATCATGTTTAATCAATAACAATCTAACAAATAACTAAACTAAATAGAGATAACTAATTAAATAAACCTAACTTGAAACTCTAATTAACAAGAAATAACCAAAACAGAAAAATCAAAAATCAGAAACTAATATACTAAACAAAAATTAAAAATTAATTAAAAAAATGATGATTATACCTAACAACGTGCTTGAAGTTGTTCGAGCCACGAGAAGACGTCGGAGATGCCAAGAAGTGGTTGCCCGACCATGGAACACTTATTTCATTTCGGTAGACACCAAATTCAATGAACTTGGTGTCATACCAAAAGGAAATGAGTGTTCTTGGGTCGGAATTAGGCTAAAATAGAGGAAGAGTGGTGCGGCAGTAGCGGTGGGCCGGTGGTGAGGGTGGCTGGCCAGCGACAACGGGGATTTTGAGGGTGAAACGGGTAGGAAAGGATAGATCTCAACGAAATCTATCCGTTTATGTATGTATTACGGGGTGTGGAAGGTTAAAACTTGAGGAATTTTGAGGCGGCGGCTAAGGTTTTATTTTTCAGATTTAGGTAGATGTATGGAGATTGGTAGAGATTTGAAGGATATGAGGCTTGGATTCATAGAGACGAGGTTGAGAGGAAGAAGTGGTGAAATTTTGGGGTGATTTGGACGACGGCCGCCATCGGTGGGCGATTTTCAGCGGCGGAGGATGGCGGCAGTGTGTGGTGCGGCAGAGAGGAGAAAGAGAAGAGAGAGGAAGAAGAGAGGGGGAGAGTAATGAAGAAAATGGGGTAAAATTTTGGCTATTCTAGGTTTTAAATACTGGGGATAGGGAGTGAATGAGAGCCGTTGGATCATGAGGGAATGGATGGGTGAGATTTAATCTTAGTAAACTAAACAAAACTACGTAGTTTTGAAGTCTTCCAGGCCAAAGCATATGGACTGGGTCTTGGGCTATAGGGCCGCCGATTTTGGTCCAATATTTGGGCAAATTTTGTCTTTAAAAATGATAAAACCCAATCCCCTAACCCCCATATCAAATTATTTAATATAATCTAACTCTAGAAGCCTAAAAATACACACACAATAATCCTAAAAATTATAATGTAGAAGAAAAAGACAAGAGCAAAAATTAGGCATTTACAACAGCCCCTCTTTGCTCGAGAACATGAATAGTTTTTGTGCAAAGATAGTGAATGTCATGACTAATTTTGCTCACATATGACTCTAATGAAAGCATTTTTTTTCTTTTTTTGAAAGAAGTGACCGAACCTTGCTTCTAAGGTTGCATATATATCCTTGGCTATAAAGGAATTATGTCAGTGTAGTTACGGGAAAATTTGGTAGCTGGGACTACCAGACACTGGAGTTAAGGCTGTTGCTGCTACTGCTGTTGCTGATGTTATCGTCACTTGCTGATTACATCAAAAGGAAAATAGAAGAGAGTTATATATGCCTGCAAGTTAAGAGTTACAAAATTCCTATCTATGTGTCTTGTGGAGTCAAATCTTGATTCTTGACCTGCTCGCTTGTGTTGACCTTAGATTGGATCTTGATGCTCTTTGAAGAAAAGATTATGGCTCATTCTCGATTGCTTGCTTTCCTGATCCGAATTTGAGAGGATGAATCTTGAGACGCCGAGTTGCTGACACATTATCAAAGTTGACTCCAACTATCTTGCGATCGAAAGACTTCATGAGAATTGGAACTGCAAGCTTTAAGTCATCACAATCTGTGTTCTACGGCTGGGGCCTGTAAAGCTATCAAAGACGAACAAAACGAAAAAAACATTTCTGCCCCAGTTTGGCACTAGAAATATTTTGTGAGTTATTAGAGAAAGCTATAAACTATCTAATTCGTTGAAAGAAAGATAAAGACAGTAGTATAAACTAGCTATGTGAGGATATGCAACTATGGGGGGTAGTAGAGGGGAGGGGTTGTAACCTCTGTTGCCCAAAGGGAATGGAATTAGAGGATGGTATCCTATATTACTGATAGGAAACGTAACCAGGGGTTGGCACCCTGTAATATCGAGAAAGAATATAACTAGGGGTTGGTACCCTATATTACTGAAAGAAAATGTAACAAAGGGTTGGCACCCTGTATTACTAGGAAAGAATGTAACTAGGGTTGGCACCCTTTATTACTGAGAAGGAATGTAACCAGGGAGTGGTACCCTTTATTACTGAAACGGATGTAACCAGGGGTTGGTACCTTGTATTACTGAAGAGGAATGTAACCAGGGGTTGGTATCCTGTATTACCGAAAGGAATGTAACTAGGGATTGGTACTATGTATTACCGAAAGGAATGTAACTAGGGGTTGGCACCCTGCATTACTGAGAAGGAATGTAACCAGGGGTTGGTACCCTGTATTACTAAAAGGAATGTAACCAGGGGTTGGTACCCTGTATTACTAAAGAGGAATGTAACCAGGGGTTGGTACCCTATATTACAGAAATGAGTGTAACCAGTGGTTGGCACCCTGTATTACTGAAAGGAGTGTAACCAGGGGTTGGCACCCTGTATTACTAAGAAGGAACGTAGCTAGGGGTTGGTACCTTGTATTACTATAAGGAATATAACCAGGGGTTGGTACCCTGTATTACTGAAGATGAATGTAACCAGGGGTTGGTACCCTATATTACCGAAAGGAGTGTAACCAAGGGTTGGTACCCTATAGTACCGAAAGGAATGTAACCAGGGGTTGATACCATGTCTTACTGAAAAGAAGTGTAACCAGGGGTTGGTACCCTGTATTACCGAAATGAATGTAACTAGGGGTTGGCACCCTGTATTACTGAGAAAGAATGTAACCAGGGGTTGGTACCCTGTATTACTAAAAGGAATGTAACCAGGGGTTGGTGCCCTGTATTACTAAAGAGGAATGTAACCAGGGGTTGGTACCCTATATTACCGAAAGGAGTGTAACTAGGGGTTGGCACCCTGTATTACTGAAAGGAGTCTAACTAGGGGTTGGTACCCTATATTACTGAAAATGAATGTAACCAGGGGTGTACCATGTATTACTAAAAAGGAAATGCAACCAGGGGTTGGAGCCCAATGTTATTGATAAAGTGCCGAGTCTCTCTAGGTGAAAAAGGTTCTACCCGAGTTAAGCTACGTAAAACAACCTAAACGAAGAATACTTCTACCCGAAACTATGAGCTGGATCCCCCTAGGCGAAATGGTTCTACCTGAGTTAAGCTACATAAAACAACCTGAGCGAAAAGTACTTCTACCTGGAACTATGAGCTGGATCCCCCTAGGCTAAATGGTTCTACCTGAGTTAAGCTACGTAAAACACCCTGAGCGAAGAGTACTTCTACTCGGAACTATGAGCTGGATCCCACTAGGCGAAACGGTTCTACCTCAGTTAAGCTACGTAAAACACCCTGAGCAAAGAGTACTTCTACCCGAAACTATGAGCTGGATCCCCCTAGGCGAAACGGTTCTACCTGGGTTAAGCTACGTAATACATCCTGAGCGAAGAGTACTTCTACCCGGAACTATGAGCTGGATCCCCCTGGGCGAAAAGGTTCTACCTGAGTTAAGCTACGAAAAATGGGAGGTATGAATAATAGTGATGCATGCTGAAAATAAAAGAAAATAGAGATTTTAAAGAGCTTATGTTTGGTGATATTAGTCCTTTGAGAATCGCCATTCTGCACTGCTTTGTTCCTGCTTCAAACAAAGAAACATTTGTGAGTTTTTAAAGTGGTGGTCGGTTTGTGGCCTTGATGCCTTGAGTAGTTTGAATTCACGGCCACTCTGCTATCGAAGAACTGATTTTGTGAGTATGGTACCAAGGTGCTCGGATACTCTGTATCGCTTTCTGGAGACCTTGTCTTTATGACGTTGCCCCGACTGTTTCATACCCAGATGTCTATAGTATCGCTAATCATTGTCCCTAAAGCGAGGAAATGTTTTCTTTAAAATCAAACTTAGTTGTCTTGCACCCAATATCAGTTTGTGTCCGTAGTGCTTGCCAACTTTTCCCATGAAGCAAGTCTTGCTTAGGCGACCTTTTCAGTTTCTTCAAGATACTTTGTTCGGCTTAGCAAAAGAGATCACAGACGGATTCATGACTTTGTCAATGTCGTATATGCCCCAAATTATGCTCGGTATTACAGGAAAACTATAGCCAGTTTTGCAGCCATTTCTTTGTTTGCTTTTGATGCAAGATTAGACCGAAAGGGACTCAAAGAAAAATTATGGGAAAAATAGAAGAGAAATTGAAAGTAAAAAAAATAAAAAAATTGTGTCTAAACAAAGGGTGTCCCTTTCGGAGAGAGGAATAGGGAGACTTATCTGGAGGTGTGTGCTGACTTCAATCAATCATGACATGCATTTTGGACTAGACGTCTGATCCGTATGAGATGTCTAATTCTCAAAATCCGTCGCAAATGTTCATCTTGAAACTGTCTTGTTTGTGCTCATACCGGAGTATCGAAGACCCTCATTTAGCTAGTAGCGCCGTTTGCGGGTTTTCGCTAACTGATCTATCTCATTTCTCTACTCACCGTCGCCTTATAGTGCCCATTTGGATTTTCACCAATAAGACTCTCTCATTTATCTACTCACTTGTCGCCTTACAGTGCCTATACGGGTTTTCACCGATAAAACTCTCTCATTTCTTCTTATTTTGTTTCTTTTTTTTTTTTTTTGGTTTTTTTACTAAGATACTGCATGCGGAAGGTTTCCAAATGCCCTTGGCATGGAGACTTCACACATTCTCAAAGATCGATCAGAAGTTCCTAACAGGGAAAAGGCGAAAAGAACCTTGAACTAAATTACAACTTTTGGAACCGTTTTTGCAGAAAAAAATCGTAAAATAAAACAAACTTCTGCCCCAGTTTTGGAGCATTGGGAATATGGATTTTTTGTTGTGATGGGACCGAACCCAGGGTAAGGCTGTCTACGTATCCTTTCGGAATCAGGTCGAACGTAGTTCACTGACTAAGAAGATTTGTTGTTTGATTTTTTTTCTTTTTCTTTATACTATTGTTTTTTCTTTTTCTTTTTTTTTTTGGGTTACAAGTACACAGGTTCCAAAAAAGAGGGAAAACAAAGAAGACAAATACGGCTCAAAGGGTTAACAAAATGATGATACCTATTTGGGATGGTGAGCAATGATACCTTCATCACTCGATATGAGAAAATCATGCTTGAAAGTTCCGCAGTAAGTATATATCAAATATAATATCTTTTGACTGCATCTGCGTTAATAGTCATGTCTGGTACCCGTCCTTCTTCATCTACCAAGTGCAAGGTCACTTTTGGTAACACTTTCTTGATAATGTAGGGTCATTGCCAGTTCAGGGAGAACTTTTCTTTAGCTTCTACCTGTTGCAGAAGGATGCATTTTAAAATGAGCTGGCCTACCTCAAAATGTCTTAGGCGCACTTTCTTGTTATAAGTGCATGCTATTCTTTGTTGGTATAACTGGCCAAAACATACTGCTGCTAGCCGTTTTTCATCAATCAACATCAGTTGTTCCAAACGGGTCTTGACCGACTCAGTTTCTTGAATATCCTATTCCACAATGATTCGGAGAGAGGGAATTTCGACTTCAGCTGGTATTATAGCTTTAGTTCCATACACCAGCATATAAGGAATTGCACCCACTGATGTACGAGCAGTAGTGCGGTATCCCAAAAGAGAAAAAAGTAACTTTTCATGCCATTGTCTAGAACCTTGGATCATCTTTCTAAGAATTTTCTTGATGTTTTTGTTTTCCGCTTCAACGACTCCATTGGCTTTTGGCCGGTAAGGGGTAGAATAGCGATGCACAATTTTAAATTGCTCGCATACCTCCTTCATCAAATGACTATTTAGATTGGCTGCATTGTCAGTGATAATGGTCTTTGGAATACCAAAGCGACAGATGATGTTGGAATGAATAAAGTCTACCACTGCTTTCTTGGTGACTGCTTTGAAAGTGACGGCCTCCACCCACTTGGTGAAGTAATCAATTGCAACCAAAATGAATCTATGCCCATTTGAAGCCTTTGGCTCGATTGGCCCAATAACATCCATTCCCCAAGCAACGAAATGCCAATGAGAGGACATGGGAAGCAACACCGAAGGAGGTGAGTGAATCAGGTCACCATGAATCTGGCATTGGTGACACTTGCGAACAAAACTGAAGCAATATCGCTCCATAGTAAGCCAATAATACCCTGCCCGCAGAATCATCTTCGCCAAAATATATCCATTCATGTGAGGTCCGCATACCCCTGAATGCACTTCATCCATGATCCGCTCAGCTTCTATGGCATTTACGCATCTCAACAAGTTCAAATCTGGGGTCCTTTTGTACATAATTTCCCCATTCAGGAAGAAACTGTCGGCGAGACGCCTTATAGTTCGTTTTTGATCTCCATTGGCATGCTCTGGGTATTCCCTTGTTTTCAGGAATCGTTTTATGTCATGATACCATGGTTCACCATCTGGTTCGGTCTCAATAGTATTGCAGTAACGGTGTTGATTCCGAACTTGGATTTCCAATAGATCAATATGAGTGTTGCATGGATAAGGGAGCATCGAGGCTAAGGTAGCCAAGGCATCGACTAGCTCGTTGTGAAGCCTGGGAATGTACCTAAACTCGATGAACTCGAATCTTTTACTTAGGTCTTGCACACATTGTCTGTACGGAATAAGCTTGATGTCTCGAGTCTCCCATTCGCCTTGGGCTTGCCGAATAAGCAAGTCGGAATCTCCCATAACCAATAGTTCATACACTTCCAGATCGAGGGCCATTTTTAGACCCATTATACAAGCCTCGTATTCTTCCATATTATTGGTACAGAAGAACCGAAGTTGGGCCGTTGTAGGGTAGTGTTGTCCAATAGGTGAGATAAGGATTGCCCCGATACCAACTCCTTTGATGTTGACAGCCATATCAAAATACATTTTTCATACATGGCTATCGTCCGGAACTACCTCCTCTATTGAGTTGACCTCTTCATATGATAAGTATGTGCTCAGTGGCTTGTAATCATCATTAACTAGATTCTCTGCCAAATGATCTGCCAAAGCCTATGCTTTCATTGCGGTGCGAGTGACATAGACGATATCAAACTCTGTAAGCAGAATCTGCCATTTTGCGAGCCTGCTAGTGGGCATTGGCTTTTGAAAGATGTACTTCAAAGGATCCATTCTTGATATGAGGTAAGTAGTGTAGGACAGAAGATAATACCTCATCTTCTGAGTGACCCAAGTCAAGGCAGCACATGTCCTTTCTAAAAGGGTATACTTAACCTTGTAATTGGTGAACTTCTTGATCAAATAATAGATTGCCTGTTCCTTTTTGCCTGTCGCATCATGTTTCCCCAGAACTCATCCAAATGAATTATCCATCACCGATAGATATAAAAACAAAGGCTTACCAGGTTCTGGTGGGACCAGTACAGGGGGTTTTGATAGATAATCTTTGATCCTGTCAAAAGCTTTTTAAAAATCGTCCGTCCACTTGATAGCAGCATCCTTTTTCAGCAACTTAAATATGGGCTCGCACGTGGTTGTGATATGAGCAATGAACCTGCTGATGTAGTTCAATCTCCTGAGCATATTCGGGGGTGGCAGATCTCGAATGGACTTAACTTAGAGGGATCTAATTCGATGCCTCTCCGACTGACTATAAAAATGAGGAGTTTCCCAGATGGAACCCCAAATGCACACTTGGCTGGATTGAGCTTAAGGTCATACCTTCGAAGCCGTTCGAAGAACTTTTTCAAATCGCGCACGTGATCAGCCTGTGCCTTTGATTTTATGATGACATCATCGACATATACTTCAATCTCTTTGTGCATCATGTCATGAAAAATGGTGGCCATGGCCCTCATGTAAGTTGCTCCTGCATTCTTCAAACCGAATGGCATGACCTTATAACAATTGGTACCCCATGGAGTGGTGAAAACGGTCTTTTCTGCATCATCCTCATCTATTAGAATCTGGTGGTATCCGGCATAGCAATCCACAAAAGATTGTATCTCATGCTTAACGCAATTATCTACAAGTATGTGGATGTTTGGTAAAGGAAAATTATCCTTTGGACTTGCTATGTTCAGGTCCCTGTAGTCAACACAGACTCTGATTTTTTCGTCCTTCTTTGGCACAGGAACAACATTTTCCACCCAGGTGGTGTATCGTACGACTCTGATTACATTGGCGCTCAGTTACTTCATTATTTCTTCTTTGATTTTATCATTCATGTTCGTTTTAAATTTTCATTGCTTCTGTTAAACTGGTGGAAAATCAGGATACGTGGGAAGCTTATGAACCACTAAATCGGTGCTTAAACCCGGCATATCATCATATGACCAAGCAAACACATCTCTATACTCAAATAAAATTTGAATCAAGGCATCTCTGGTTTCTTGTTCAACATGAATGCTTATCTTTATTTCTCTAACTTCTTCATGACCTCCGATCTTAATTGGCTCTGTTTCATTAAGGTTGGGCCTAGGCTTGCTTTCAAATTGTTCTAACTCTCTTTTTATTTCCTCAAAAACCATATCTTCATCATATTCGACCTCTTGATGCATTATTTTGAAATTAGACAACTTTTGAGATCTGGACATGAATTCTGCATGCATGTCATGTTATTAAAGCTGGCATTAACAAAACTTAAATGGAAATAAAATTGCAGGAACTAGGAAAAGGAAAAGATACAAAACTTAATATGAAACTGAACTGTATTTCATTGAATTTGAAAGAATAGAAGGGTTAACATCAAAATAAAACAATCATAATAAGATGTTTGGATTACAACCCTGAAAGTAACCCAAAGTACAAAAAAAGAAGAAACTGCAAAAGCAAACTACCAATACTCCTTCCTTGTGGGGGGAAGAGTTGCTTCCCAGTTGTTAAGCATGGTGTATGGGCTAATTAGTTGAATATCGGCATGACTAGTGCCTTCACCCGCGTGGATCATATTCAGGCCATGGAAAAGTTTATCAATGTTTGTCTACGCCGAGGAATTTTAACCCTCTTTGAGTTGTGGCTTGACAAAGGTGTAGAAAATGTGAGGGATAGGTTGCTGCAAGACCCACCCATGCTTTTTCGGTGCTTGGCTTTGTATTCGTCTACTTGTGTTGGCCTGAAACCTAAACTAAAAGTACCCTTGTTACCGAACGGAGAAATGGGTTCCGAAGTTCCTTGCAATGATGTCCCCTAGCCTTTTCCTAGCACATAAGCTTGTCTCATCATCAGTGCAGCCACCATTACAGATGTGGCAGAGAGACGAGGATGCAGAATGGGCTTTCCACCACCCTAAATGGAGGTTTAAGCCTTAGAATTTGGACCGTAATCGAAACTGTGTGAAGACGACTCTGGAATGGAATTCCGTCCGTTCCGTTAGCTATGTTAGGTGATTTTTGGACTTAGGAGCATGTCCGGATTGTGTTTTGGTCGGATTCTAATTTCGGAAGTTGGAGTAGGTCCGTAGTGTTGAATATTACTTGTGTGCAAACTTTTAGGTCAATCGGACATGGTTTGGTTGGTTTCGGCATCGGTTGTCGAATTTGGAAGTTTCAAGTTTCTTTAAGTTTGAATTGGAGAGTAATTCGTGATTTTAGCGTTGTTTAATGTGATTTGAGGGCTCGACTAAGTTCGTATGGTGTTTTAGGACTTGATGGTATGTTTGGTTGAGGTCCCGGGGGGCTCGGGTGAGTTTCGGGGGGTTAACGGATCATTTTTGGCCTTGGTGAGATTGCTGATATCTGCTGCTGCATTTTTTTGATTTTCTCTTTCGCGTTCGCGAGTGGGTCCTCTCGTTCGTGAAGAGTGTTTTCTGAGTGTGAGGTTTTGTTCTTCGCATTCGCGAAAGAGAGGACACGAATGCGAAGGTATGGTTTGTGTGTGCATCGCGAACGCGTGAATGGTATTGCATTCACGAAGAGGAGTGAGGCTATTAGGGACCCCAGTCCTTGTTCTACGCGTTCGCGAGGTGGTGGTCGTGTTCACGAAGGTCTGATCTGGTAAAGCTTCGCGTTTGCAAAGCTGTGGTCGCGTTCGCAGAGGTAAGATTTGTAAAGCTTCACGTTCGCGAAGCCACGGTCGCGTTCGCGAAGGGTTAAATTGTGGCCAGTCGAGTTGTGCTTCGCGAACGCGAGGGAACTGTCGCGTTCACGAAGAAGAGAGGTTTGGACAAAAAGTTTAAGTTCAGAAAATGGGACTTCGTCCTATTTTGAATTTCTAAAGATTTGGAGCTCGGATTGAGGCGATAGTTGGGAGATTTTCAGAGGAAACAACGGGGTAAGTATTCTTAACTCAATATTGGTTAAATTACCCGAATCCGTGGTTGTTTTTATCATTTAATTGGTGAATTAAGTTGGAAAAGTTTGAAAACCCTCTTGGATAAATTTGAGGATTTGAGGGCCGAATTGTTATCAAAATTTAGTAATTTTGGTATGGTTAGACTCGTGGTTGAATGGGCATTCCTATTTTATAACTTTTAGCTGATTCCGAGACATGGGCCCCATGGGCGATGTTTGAGTTAATTTCGAAATTTTTGTTTAAGTGTTGATTTCATTAATTAGATGAGTTTATTATGGTTGTATTTATGATGTGTAATTTCTTTTGGCTAGATTTGGGGCATTCGGAGATGGATATTCGTGGGAAAGGCATTGTGACCGATTGATTGAGTTTGGCTCGAGGTAAGTGGCTTGCCTAACTTTGTGTGGGGAAAATTCCCTTAAGATTTGGAACTATTGTGATATGTGAGCGCCATGTACGAAAGGTGATGAGTTCGTACACGGGCTAGTTGTTGAAAAATCCGATTTTCTTACGGAGCAACAACTTGTTTTCCCCTTTATTTTTGAGTTATACCATTTTAATGAGGATTAATCTATTTTCATTCTTAATTGAGTTATTCCAATATGTGTAGCTATCATATTTAGTCTAATACAACATGTCTACGTGTATTATCTGCTTATGTGAACTCTGTGTAGCATGCTTAGTGATTTTTCTGCTTCTTCCTTGACTGGTACTTAGTCTAAATCGTAAGATTTTGTGATGTAGTTGTATTTCTATTGTTTGCACTGCATATTTACGTTTGGGACTACAGAACGATATTTCAGGAGATCCCTCTGTACTGCATATTTACTTTGGGACTACGGAACGGTATTCCGGGAGATCCCCCCTGTACTGCATATTTACTTTGAGACTACGAAACGGTATTCCGGGAGATCCCCCTATACTGCATATTTACTTTGGGACTACGGAACGGTATTCTGGGAGATTTCCCTGTACTGTATATTTACTTTGGGACTACGGAACGGTATTCTGAGAGATTCCCCTGTACTGCATATTTACTTTGGGAGTATGGAACGGTATTCCGGGAGATCCCTCTGTACGGCATATTTACTTTGGTACTACGGAACAGTATTCCGGGAGATCCCTCTATACTGCATATTTACTTTGGGACTACGGAACGGTATTTTGGGAGACCCCCTTGTCTTGCATATTTACTTTGGGACTACGGAATGATATTCCGGGAGATCCCCCATGCACATTTACGTTTGGGACTATGAGACGGTATCTCGGGAGATCCCCTGTTGTATTTCTGTGTATTGAGTTGTTACCTTCTATAAATTCTTTCTCGTTAAATTTTAGTCTTTGTTTTACTGCGATATTTCATTTTTGCCTTGTTTTATTATCATATTCCAGTAGGGCCCGGACCTGACTTCGTCACTACTCTACCGAGGTTAGGCTTGGCACTTACTGGGTACCGATTGTGGTGTACTCATACTACTCTTCTGCACATGTTTTGTGTGCAGATCCAGGCACTTCTTATCAGTCCCGCTACTAGATGAGAGTGCTTGCTGTTATACGGAGACTTTAAGGTATATCTGCCACATCCGCAGACCTCGGAGTCCCCCTATATTCCCTCCTATGTCATTACCTTTCTTACTTCCGTTATTAGACTCTGGTGTATAGCGATACTAGTTTTCCTTCTGTAGCTTGTGACTTACGATGTTTCAAGTTTTGGGATTACTGTGTATTTTGAACAGTTAGTTGTTTAATTTATGTTTTTATTTCATTATTCCGAAATTGTTAGGCTTACCTAGTCATAGAGACTTGGTGTCATCACGACGTCATACAGAGGGGAAATTAGGTCGTGACAAGTTGGTATCAGAGCTCTAGGTTCGTAGGTGTCGTAAGTCACATGCCAGTTTATTAGAGTCTCGCGGATCGATACGAAGACGTCTGTACTTATCTTCGGGAGGCTATGGAACTGTTAGGAAAATTTCACTACTTTGATTCCTTGTGGTGCGAAAATTGGTGACTTCAAAAAAAAAAAATTCTAAACTTCTGTATTCTATTCTTTCACAGATGGTGAGGACACGTACAAGTGGATCTGATGACCAGGCACCCGTGCCCCCTGCTAGAGCTGTGAGAGGCCAGGGCCGGGGTAGAGGCCGAGGATGTCCACGTGGTGCAGCCAGAGCACCCGCACGTGATGCTACAGAGGAGCCCCCAGTAGCTCCAACTGGAGGGCAGACACCTGAGGCACCTATTCCTGCACCAGTTCTCCAGGAGACTCTAGCCCAGTTTCTGAGCATGTTCAGCACCTTAGCTCAGGCTGGATTGATTCCACTTGCCCCTGCCACATCTCAGGCCGGGGGAGGAGCACAGACTCCCGTCGCCGGTACTCCAGAGCAGCGGGTTCAAGTCGACCGGGTTCCAGAGATTGTACCAATGCAACCGGTAGCTCCAGCTCAGCCGGAGGTTAGGGCAACAACTTCTGAGGTGGAGCAGCTAAGACTTGAGAGGTATAAGAAGTACCACCCACCTACCTTCAGCGGATTGGCTACAGACGATGCTCAGAGTTTTTTGGAGAAGTTTCATCGTATTCTCCGTACTATGGGTGTAGCAGAGACGAGCGAGGTTTCTTTTACTACATTCCAACTTAGAGGAGCAGCCTATCAGTGGTGGCGTGTTTATGAGTTGAGTAGTCCGGCTGAGGTAGATTCACTTACATGGACTCAGTTCTCGGACATGTTTTTGAGAGAGTATGTCCCTCAGAGCCTCAGGAACTCATGGCATGCGGAGTTTGAGCAGCTGCGCCAGGTTGCTATGACTATGTCAGAGTATGCAGTTCGCTTCAGTGATTTGGCCCAACATGCACCAGCCTTGGTTGCCACAGTTCGAGAGAGTGTTCGACGGTTTATTGAGGGACTCCACCCCAACATCCGGATTAATATGGATAGGGAGTTGGAGATGGATATTTCTTATCAGCAGGTGGTGAGTATTGCCAGGAGATTAGAGGGTATGCTTGCCCGGGATAGAGAGGACATGGAGGCCAAGAGGTCTAGCGAGACTGGTTATTATTCTGGAGCTCGTATCCCAGAAGCTCGCCATGGTAGGGATTATGTGAGCCGCCCCATTCATTCAGTTCTTCCAGTCGCCAGTGGTGTTCCAGCCCCTTCTAGGCCCCAGTAGCCTTATTATGCACCGCCAGTATCTAGTGTGCCTCCTGCACGGTGTGTTCCTAGCGGCCAGTCCAGCAGACCTGGCCCGAGCTAGTCACAGCAGCCACGCCCTCCCAGGGCTTGTTTTGAGTGTGGCGACACTCGCCATATGGTGAGGGATTGCCTCAGATTTAGGAGGGGTGCACCTCCACAGACTTCTCAGCCACAGCGTGCTCTACCGAGTCCTCAAGCTATAATTACAGCACCGGCTGCCACCCCACCTTCTCAGCCAGCCTGAGGTGGAGGTCGGGGAGGTAAAGGTTGCCCTAGAGGGGGAGGCCAGGCCAGATATTATGCCCTTCCTGCTCGTACAGAGGCAGTTGCTTCTGATTCAGTCATTACAAGTATTATTTCGGTCTGTCATAGAGATGTGTCGGTATTATTTGACCCAGGCTCTACATATTCTTATGTGTCCTCTTATTTTTCCCCGTATATGGGGGTATCTCGGGATTCTTTGAGTTCCCCTATTTATGTGTCTACTCCTGTAGGAGATTCTCTTATTGTGGACCGCGTGTATCGGTCGTGTTTGATTGCTCTTAGTGGATTTGAAACCAGAGACAATTTATTATTACTCAACATGGTGGACTTTGATATTATTTTGGGCATGGACTGGTTGTTGCCCCATTATGCTATTCTTGATTGTCACGCTAAGACTGTGATGCTGGCTATGCCAGGATTTTCGTGATTAGAGTGGAGAGGTACCTTAGTGTATACTCCTAGCAGAGTTATTTCATTTCTTAAAGCTCAACGAATGGTTGAGATGGGGTATGACGCGTATCTAGCTTATGTGAGAGACATCGGTATTGACACCCCTACAGTTGAGTCAGTTCTAGTAGTAAGGGACTTTCCAGATGTGTTCCCAGCTGATCTTCCGGGCATGCCGCCCGATAGAGATATTGATTTTGGCATTGATTTGTTGCCGGGCACTCAACCCATCTCTATTCCTCCATATTGTATGGCTCCTCCTAAATTGAAGGAGTTGAAGGAGCACTTACAGGAATTACTTAAGGATGGTGTGTCACCTTGGGGTGCTCCTGTCTTATTTGTGAAGAAGAAGGATGGTTCTATGTAGATGTGTATTGATTACCGCCAGTTGAACAAAGTCACAGTGAAGAACATATATACTTTGCCTCGTATTGATGACTTATTTGATCAGTTACAGGGTGCCAGGGTATTTTCCAAGATTGATTTACATTCCGGCTATCATCAGTTGAAGATTCGGGAGCCAGATATCCCGAAGAGTGCTTTCAGGACCAGATATTGTCACTATGAGTTTCTTGTTATGTCTTTCGGGCTGACCAATGCCCCAACATCTTTTATACACTTGATGCACAGTGTGTTCCAGCCTTATCTTGATTCATTCGTCATTGTGTTTATTGACGACATTCTAGTGTACTCCCGGACTCGGGAAGATCATGAGCAGCACCTGAGGACTGTGCTTTAAACCTTGAGAGAAAAGAAGTTATATTCAAAATTTTCAAAGTGTGAGCTTTGGCTAGACTCAGTGGCATTCTTGGGTCATAGAGTATCGAGTGATGGGATCCAGGTGGATCCGAAGAAGATTGAAGCAATGTAGAGTTGGCCCAGCCCGTCCTCAGCTACAGAGATCCGGAGTTTTCTTGGTTTGGCGGGGTATTACCGTCGCTTTGTAAAGGGATTCTCATCTATTGCAGCACCTATGACTAGGCTGACCCAGAAGGGTGCCCCATTCAGGTGGACAGAGGAATGTGAGGAGAGCTTTCAGAAGTTCAAGACAGCTTTGACTACAGTCCCAGTATTGGTATTGCCTACAGGTTTGGGGTCTTATACTGTATATTATAATGCATCACGGATTGGTCTCGGTGTAGTGTTGATGCAGGACGGTAGGGTGATTGCCTACGCGTCCATACAGCTGAAGGTGCATGAAAAGAAATATCCTGTCCACGACCTTGAGTTAGCAGCTATGGTTCATGCCTTGAAGATTTGGCAGCATTATTTGTACGGTGTTCCTTGTGAGACTTACACCGATCACCGGAGTTTGCAGCATCTGTTCAAGCAGAAGGATCTTAATTTGCATCAGAGGAGGTGGTTGGAGCTGCTTAAGGATTATGATATCACCATTTTGTACCACCCTTGGAAGGCCAATATGGTGGCCGATGCTTTGAGTCGCCGGGCAGAGAGTTTGGGGAGCTTAGTACCAGCAGCAGAGAGGCCCATGGCGTTGGATGTTCAGGCCTTAGCCAACCAGTTTGTGAGATTAGATATTTCTGAGCCGAGTCGAGTATTGGCTTGTGTGGTCTCTCGGTCTTCCCTTTATGACCGTATCAGGGAGCGTCAGTATGACGACCCCCATCTGCTTGTCCTTAAGGATACGGTCCAGCACGATGATGCTAAGAAGGTCACTATTAGAGATGATGGTGCAATGAGGATGCATGGCAGGCTATGTATGCCCAATGTAGATGGTTTGCGTGAGTTAATTCTTCAGGAGGCTCACAGTTCACGATAATCTATTTATCCGGGTGCCACGAAGATGTATCAGGACTTGAGGCAACATTACTGGTGGTGGAGGTTGAAGAAGGACATAGTGGAGTATGTGGCTCGGTGCCTAAATTGCCAGCAAGTGAAGTATGAGCATCAACGACCAGGTGGGTTGCTTCAGAAATTGGAGATTCCGGAATGGAAATGGGAGCGAATCACTATGAATTTTTTTGTTGGACTCCCACGGACCCAGCAGAAGTTTGATGTAGTTTGGGTGATTGTGGATAGGCTGACCAAGTCGGCTCATTTCATTCTGTGATGACTACCTATTCTTCCGAGCAGCTAGCTCGAATCTACACCCGTGAGATCGTCAGGCTTCTTGGTGTACCAATATCTATTATCTCTGACTGGGGTATGTAGTTTACATCATGGTTCTGGAGAGATGTACAACATGAGTTGGGTACTCGGGTTGAGTTAAGCACAGTATTTCACCCTCAGATGGACGGACAGTCCTAGCGCACTATTCAGATACTGTGGATATACTCCGCGTTTGTGTGATAGATTTTAGGGGTGCTTGGGACCAGTTCTTGCCACTTGCGGAGTTTGCTTACAAAAAAACTTATTAGTCCAACATTCATATGGCACCATATGAGGCTCTGTATGGTAGGCGGTGTCGGTCCCCAGTGGGTTGGTTCGAGCCGGGAGAATCCAGATTATTGGGTACGGACTTGGTTCAGGATACCTTGGAAAAGGTTAAGGTGATTCGGGATAGACTTCGCACAACCCAGTCTAGATAGAAGAGTTATGCGGATCAGAAGGTTCGCGATGTTGCATTCATGGTTGGAGAGCGGGTCTTGCTCCGGTTTTTGCCTATGAAGGGCGTTATGAGATTCGGAAAGAAGGGAGAGCTGAGCCCAAGGTTCATTGGTTCTTTTGAGGTGTTGTGGCATATTGGGGAGGTTGCTTATGAGCTTGCCTTACCTCCCAGCCTAGCAGGAGTTCATCTGGTATTTCATGTTTTGATGATTCGGAAGTATCACGGTGATCCAGCTCACGTATTGGATTTTAGCTCAGTCCAATTGGACAAGGATCTAGCTTATGTTGAAGAGCCAGTGGCTATTTTAGACAGGCAAGTCAGAAAGCTAAGGTCAAAGAACATTGCTTCCGTGAAAGTTCAGAGGAGATGACAGCCGGTCAAGGAGGCGACTTGGGAGACCGACCAGGATATGCGCAGCCGTTATCCTCAGCTTTTCACCATTTCAGGTATGTCTCTATGCTCGTTCAAGGACGAACGATTATTTTAAGAGGGGGAGAATGTAACGATCTGACCGATCGTTTTGAGAGTAATAGCCCCGATCCCCTATTTACTGCTTCTCCTATATCTATTTCTGCTATTGTGACTTGTCGGGAGGTTTCGTTTTGGTTTTTGGAGTGTTTTGGGACGCTTAGTCCCTAAATGGAGGTTTAAGCATTAAGATTTGGACCGTAGTCAAAACTGTGTAAATACGACTCCGGAATGGAATTCTACCGGTTTCGTTAGCTCCATTAGGTAATTTTGGACTTAGGAGCGTGTCCAGATTGTGTTTTGGAAGTCCGTAGCTTATTTAGGCTTCAAATGGCGAAAGTCGAATTTTTGGAGATTTGGATCAGTAGTGAAAATTTTGATATCAAGGTCGGATTCCGATTCCGGAAGTTGGAGTAGGTCCGTAGTGTTGAATATGACTTGTGTGCAAAATTTGAGGTCAATCGGACGTGGTTTGGTTGGTTTTGGTATCGGTTGTCGAATTTGGAAGTTTCAAGTTTCTTTAAGTTTGAATTGGAGGGTGATTCGTAATTTTAGCGTTGTTTGATGTGATTTGAGGGATCGACTAAGTTCGTATGGTGTTTTAGGACTTGATGGTATGTTTGGTTGAGGTCCCGGGGGGCTCGGGTGAGTTCCGGGTGGTTAACGGATCATTTTTGGCCTTGGTGTGATTGCTGATATATGCTGCTGCATTTTTTTGATTTTCTCTTTCGAGTTCGCGAGTGGGCCCTCGCGTTCGCGAAGAGTATTTTCTGAGTGTGAGGTTTTGTTCTTCGCGTTCGCGAAAGGGAGGACGGAATGCAAAGGTATGGTTTGTGTGTGCATCGCGAACGCGTGAGTGGTGTCGCGTTCGCGAAGAGGAGTGAGGCTATTGGGGACCCCAGGTCCTTGTTCTATGTGTTCGTGAGGTAGTGGTCGCATTCGCGAAGGTCTGAGTTGGTAAAGCTTCGCGTTCGTGAAGCCGTGGTCGCGTTCGTGAAAGGTAAGATATGTAAAGCTTCGCGTTCACGAAGCCACGGTCGCGTTCGCGAAGGGTTAAATTATGGGCAGTCGAGTTGTGCTTCGCGAACGCGAGGGACCTGGCGCGTTCGCGAAGAAGAGAGGTCTGGATAGAAAGTTTAAGTTCAAAAAATGGGACTTCGTCCCATTTTCCATTTTTAAGATTTGGAGCTCGGATTGAGGCGATTTTTGGGAGATTTTTAGAGTAAACAACGGGGTAAGTGTTCTTAACTCAATATTGATTAAATTACCCGAATCCATGGTTGTTTTTATCATTTAATTGGTGAATTAAGCTGGAAAAGTTTGAAAACACTCTTGGATAAATTTAAGGATTTGATGGCCGAATTGTTATCGGAATTTAATAATTTTGGTATGGTTAGACTCGTGGTTGAATGGGCGTTCCTATTTTGTAACTTTTACCCGATTCCGAGACGTGGGCCACACAGACAATTTTTGAGTTAATTTCGGAATTTTTGTTAAATTATTGATTTTATTAATTAAATGAGTCTATTATGGTTGTATTTATGATATGTAATTGTTTTTTGCTAGATTTGGGTCATTCGGAGCTGGATATTCGTAGGAAAGGCATTGTGACCGATTGATTGAGCTTGGATCGAGGTAAGTGGCTTGCCTAACTTTGTGTGGGGGAAATCCCCTTAAGATTTGGAACTATTGTGATATGTGAGCGCTGTGTACGTAAGGGGATGAGTACGTACACGGGCTAGTTGTGGAAAAATCCAATTTTCTTACGGAGCAGTAACCTATTTTCCTTTGTTTTTGAGTTATACCATTTTAATGAGGATTAATCTATTTTCATTCTTAATTGAGTCATTCCAATATGTATAGCTATCCTGTTTAGTCCAATACAACATGTCTACATGTCTTATCCGCTTATATGAACTCTCTGTAGCATGCTTAGTGATTTTCCTGCTTTTTCCTTGACTGGTACTTAGTCTAAATCGTAAGATTTTATGATGAAGTTGTATTTCTATTGTTTGCGCTGCATATTTACGTTTGGGACTATGGAACAATATTCCGGGAGAACACCCTGTACTGCATATTTACTTTGCGACTACGAAACGGTATTCTGTGAGATTCCCTTGTACTGCATATTTACTTTGCGACTACGGAACGGTATTCCGGGAGATCCCCTATACTGCATATTTACTTTGGGACTATGGAACGGTATTCCGGGAGATCCCCCTGTACTGCATATTTACTTTGGGACTATGGAACAGTATTCCGGGAGATCCCCCATGTACTACATATTTACTTTGGGACTACGGAATGGTATTCCGGGAGATCCCCATGTACTGTATATTTACTTTGGGACTATGGAACGGTATTCTAGGAGATCCTCCTGTATTGCATATTTACTTTGGGACTACGGAACGGTATTCAGGGAGATCCCCCAGTCTTGCATATTTACTTTAGAACTACAAAACGGTATTCTGGGAGATCCCCCCTGCACATTTACGTTTGGGACTACGAGACGGTATTTCGGGAGATCCCCTGTTGTATTTCTGTGTATTGAGCTGTTACCTTCTATAATTTCTTTCTTGTTAAATTTCAGTCTTTGTTTTACTGCGATATTTCATTTTTGCCTTGCTTTATTATCATATTCTAGTTGGGCCCGAACCTGACCTCGTCACTACTCTACCGAGGTTAGGCTTGGCACTTACTGGGTACCAATTGTGGTGTACTCATGCTACTCTTCTGCATATGTTTTGTGTGCAGATCCAAGTACTTCTTATCAGTCCCGCTACTAGCTGAGAGTGCTTGCTGTTGTACGGAGACTTCAAGGTATATCTGCCGCGTCCGCAGACCTCAGAGTCCCCCTCTATTCCCTCCTATGTTATTACCTTCCTTACTTATGTTATTAGACTCTGGTGTATAGAGATACAATTCATAACATTCTGCCAGTCTTGAGGCCATTTTCGGCCATCTCTCCAATTTTGATCGCTTCCGCAAAAGGTCTACCCATCGTGGACATCATGTTCTAAAAGTAATCAGGCTCTTGAGCCTCCAGAAAAACAGTGATCAACTCGTGGTTATCCATGGGTGGCTTAACTCTAGCCGCTTGCTCCCTCCACTTGATTGCATACTCTCTAAAGATTTCAGTCGGCTTTTTCTTCATATTGGACAGGGAATTGCGATCCGGCGCAATATCAATGTTGTATTGAAATTGTTTGACGAATGCCTGGGCCATGTTGTTCCAGACATGCCAGTGAGAGATATCTTGGTCAATGAACCATTCGGAGGGTACCCCCACAAGACTTTCTCCAAAATAAGCCATCAGTAATTCTTCTTTTGCACTTGCACCCCTCAGCTGGTTGCAGTACCTTTTCAAGTGGGCGATAAGGTCGTCGTGTCCATCATATTTCTCAAATTTTGGGATCTTGAACCTTGGTGTAAAATGGATATAAGGGAACATGCATAGATCACTGAATGAAACACTTTTGTGACCACCTAGTCCTTGTATGTTCTATTCAAGACTTTTCATTTTCCTGGCCATCTCATCCGGCTCAACCGTCTTGGCAGGTTTTTCATTTTCCACTAGTGACTCGTACTGAGGAGTCTGATTGTATGGATCCAAGACCCTGAAAGCCATATTTGGAGAGTAGTATTGGCCATCATAAGCATGAGATGGTGGCTCGTTGTTTGGCCTCGTCACAGGAGGTGGTGGCCGGATTATATATACCGGTACGCCAGACATGACGAGAGGAGTGTTACTGACCGGTGCGACTGGAGGTCGCACATTAGAGGTACCAAGGGCAGCATGGAGGATGTAGTTTGGCACATACCCTAGTGGTAGAATGTGATAGCTCGTTGCATGGAGCGGTGGTTGGGTATCTAGGGGTATGGTGGAAGTTCCCTCTGATGGACCCCGGGGTGGAGGCTGACCAGAAACCCAAGCTTGATATACATCAGACAATTGGTGTCTCGATTTTCTTATTTCCTCCGACTCTTGCTCAACGGACTGACCTTGGGGGTCGTCACTGACCATTTCGATCTCATCATCGTTAGCCATTACTACCGTTCCCTTAGATCTAGTGAAGTAATGATTTGTTGACAGTTTTACCACAAACCAACCACCTTAATCTTACTATATAAGAGACAACAAACATGTTAGGGTTAAGCATTTTATAGATATGAATCACACGTAATATGCCATGCTCCTATCATTATCACTATTTCTAACATGCTTTTGGAGGCTTCATGTTTCATTCTAGCTTATTAGGTTGCTTCTTATTGACGCTCTTATTTTCTTCTCTCCCTTTTTTTTCTTTTCACTCACGCCTCATTTTGATCCCTCATCTTAGAATCGTTGAAAAATATTTTGATAGAACCTTTTGGGGGTTGCCTACGTATCATGTCGCCGCATGAATCAGATCATTACGTAGTTCAGGGACCTAAGACACTTGATTTTTTTATTTTTTTTTATATTTACAAAAAATAAAATCATTTTTTTAAAGTACTTTTCCAATAAGCAAACACTTTTTTTAATTTATATTTACAACATTTTTTTCAAATTAAAATCTTTTTGGATTTTCAATATATATTTTTTGTTTTTGTTTTTGGTACAAAACGTTGAAACAAAAATGCGCAAAGAAAACTACAACAGACACGACCGGACTGAAACGGAATCCACAAAACTAAAGCCACAAACAGACTCCCTATAGACTCAAACTAAAAATACACATACTAAAACATCTTAGAAAGTTAATGTAACAGAGAATCTCCAAATTTGCAGACTATCCGCTTAAAATCATCTCGATTGGGGAGATCCCTGCCCCAATTGGTTGGACATATCTCTGTACAGGGCCTTCAGATCTGTAGCAATGTGGCGAGCGAGGTTGATTGCAGATACGATAAGCATTTTATTTTCCATTTTGTCACAATATGCACACCCTAGAGCGGTGTACTCGGCTATCTCAAGTATCCTCCTCTTGACATTCTTTTGGAACGCAAACATGCCATCGATTTGCCGCCCACGGTCGTTGGCCAAGTTCAGTGCATCTGCCTCGCGGTCCAATGCTGAGTTCCTTTGTTTCATGGTTTCTGTCAAGTAATTTTGCAGCCGGCCTATTACCTTATGATAGTGACGTTTCTCCATCTCGAATTCGGCTAGTTGGTGATTCTTACTTGACTCGAGTTTCTCCTTCTGGATATCAAACTCCATTTGTTGCTGGTGCATTGCTTCCTCGACAATGCTCAAGTCTTCTTGTAGCTTGTGTATTTTAGAGAGTCGACCCCTCTCAGCTTTCTTTAGGGCCGACTGGACCCTGTATGCCAATTGTTCCTCCAAACATGTCAGCTTCATAAGAGCAGTCCTTAAGTCCTCATCCCTAACCTGTAGGGAAGACCGATAGTCTTTCTTAACCTCTGACCGGATCTGAATGATGTTGTCCTGATATTGGGCTTATTGTTGAAAGATAGTTTCTCTGGCTCGCTCCGGTTCTTGCTTCAATATTTGTACAACAATGTGGTAACTTCTTCTTCTATTGGACCCTTCTGGCCTATATGCCAATGATGAAGGGTCATGAAACCAAGCAAGGTACCTGGGGATCACATCCCCTCTGTTGCGATCTTCTACCATATCATGGAACGCAGAAATTCCGCTCCCAAACCAACTATTCATGACTTCCTTGTCATCAACTGGCTCTTTCGGAGAAATGTCATATGCGAACTTGCTAATGTCCCTTGTTGGTGGTATTTTTTGGTGTCGGCCTAACTGGCGCATTAACCGAAGCGGAGCATAATGCTGGACACCATTGAGCCCGATTAATATCAGAAAAGGTTGATGAGAGAATTCACAAATAACGTCTTTTGCAGAAGACCAATGGTAATTCCAAGTGACTCCGTCTGCAGTCAAGGTGAGAAATAACTCTTTCCAAGCTCCAATTCCTTCGGGAAACTCACATGTTTCGATCCTCTCTTCATGATTTTGAACAAAATTGGACCAATGTGGGTCAAAGTTCTCGATGACAGGATGACGGTAGAAGTGTTCCAAAATCCACATTTGCAGCAATATGTTGCAGCCGTCGAAAAGTTTTTGTCCCTTTCGGCACTTGGTCAAAGCCCAGAACATACTCGAAAGAATCATAGGGATAAGAGTGAGTTTTTTCATGGTAGTCAAAGCTTGTACTACCCCAGCTAAACGGATGTCGATACGCCCCTCTACATCTGGAAAATCCATACACCAAAAATGCGACCATATAGGCAAAGCGCCTATGCACTTTCCATGTTTCTATGTCCCCGTTGTTTTTGAGCTGACCCAAGTTGTTTTCAAAAGCATCTCTATCGCTATATCTGTCAAACAGAAATTTCAAGGTGATTCATCGATCAGATAACCCCTAATACTTTCCATGCTTGATCTTCAAAAGTTCCAGAAATTTGCATGCCCGCATCCTCTTTGGTACTATTGGCCTATCACGGTGAAGATATTGGCCTTTTCCCATGAAGCTCGCGACCTCTTCTAGTGTGGGAGTCACTTCACAATCATTAAAGCGAAATATGTTGTTATCAGGGTCCCAACAGGGAATTAGAGCTTCTATCATATCATTTATTGGTTTAATATCTATTATGTGAACCAGATGTCCCAAGTAGCGTTTTATTTGTCTTTGTTCATGACCATCTATATCATTCCACCAAATTGATAGAAGTGCAGGTACTTCATCAACGATAAAAGATTATGGTATCTCCTCGTCCATAGGTCTCTTTTCATATTGTTCACTCTTTGTACTCATGTTCTACCTACAGAAGGAGAGAAATGGGGTTAGGCCTATCTAGACCTAATTGATACGCAAATCCCACTTGGGAATGACCCTATTTCAAATACCGGTCAATTATGACTTAAAAGACCAGTATTGACTGGCCCGTCCAATTCAGACGGAGAAGTAATGGGCCCTAGACAGGTTACCTATGTGCCCAAACTCAAGGGCGAAACATATGTACATGCAGTTTGCGCAAATAATATTTGAAAGCAAACATCTACTCTAGGAAGGTTTTGGTAAAACAATGTGACATGAGGGGCCCTAAAAAAATGAAACAAAATGGCTATTTTAACGTAAACAGCCCTTCAGCACATCCTAGGAAGGTTTCAAAACTGTCACGGCAAGATGGCCAGACAAAGGAAAAAATGGTCAAAGATAGCTATTTTTTTTTACAAAAAAGGCCTTTCGGTTCTTCCAAGGAAGGTTTTAAGGTTGTCTCCGCTAAAACGACTGGACACAGGGGCAGAATAATAAAAGTTGTCATAAGTGAAGAAAATGACTATTTATTCGAGAACAACTCTTCGATACTTTCGAGAAAGATATTGGGGTTGTATTGAAAAAAATAACCGGATGTAACGACAAAATGACAAAAACGGCAAAGTTGTCGATTTATTATTATTATTATTTTATACTATTATTTTTTTTAAAAAAAAATATTATGCACACGCCGACTTTCGAAAACTTTTGCAAAAATGGAGGCCGGACTTGATTGAGGTTGCCTACATATCCCACCTGATTCGTGATAGTCAGACCCGCATAGTAAATGTTAGTAAAAATTGTGTATCTGTACCGATCCGGGAGGAATGATTTTTTTTTTGTTTTAAATTTCTAACTTCGCTCTAATTTTTCTAAACCCGGTCAACAATGCGAACAATTCTTCCAAATGATGTAGCAAGTAGCACATAAGTGAACATGATGGTCTCAAAAAGGATATATGTCCTATACGAGCCCGACACCTGTGTCGAGCTTCGCTAAGTCGAATGATGCAACAAAACGATCCTACCAGGGATAACAACCAGGCTCATGGCTTGTTATTCTAGGTTTTAAAATCTGATAGGAGAAGGTATCTAGACCTGGCTTATTCGGGCGGACAACCCAAGCCGAGGAGCGTCAGCGTGCCGGCCGTAGAACGGTTCCGACTTGACTGGTGGTTCTCCCCGCCTAAACATGTGTGATTCAATCCTTCACCAGGAGCAGGTCTGCACACTGGCTTATCCCAGACAGAAAATTTTGTGGAGCTGGTCAGCACACACAACACTAATTACTTATCAGAAGACTCAGATGGGGTGCGAGAGAAGACAATTTATATATACAATTGAAATAATATAAAAGCAGTAAATGAGCGATAATTAGCACATTAGGCTCACATACACAGTAATATCCAAAAATAATAAAAGCCAAAAATTAATCAATGTACAAGCTCGAATTCTTATGTCCCCAGCAGAGTCGCTAGAGCTGTCACATCTCTTTTTCCACCCCCGAAAGATATGTATGTTATGAATTGTGAGGTTATAAAACTTTTGAAATTTGTAGTCTTAAACAAGATATAACATTTGTGCGACTACAAAAACTTCTCATTAACGAAATATAGAAATGTGTCAATTTTCTTGAAATAAATTATAAAAAAATATTGTCAATCTTTTTTAAACGAAGGGAGTAATAAGTAGAGATAACGCACAATTGAACTAAACATCATAAACGATTGTGAGAACAAACTCATGACGTGATTTTCAAAGTTATACTCTAATACTAATTGAAAGAATTAGAACATACCAACTGGTTAGTGTCACAACCCTTTTTCCACCCCAAAAGATATATATGTTATGGATTGTGGGTTAAAGAGTTTTTCCAATTAAAGCGATAAACTTGAGTAGGAATTATTTTATTGTTCAGAGTCACCACTTGGAATTAATTTTTGAGTGTTCCAAGTCACCTTTTATTTGAATCCCTAGTCAAATGAAGGTTTGACTATATTATTATTGGTGTGCGAAAACAAAGTTCGGGTAAGGAATTCTGTTGACCGGGGAGAAGGTGTAAGGCATTATCCGAGTCCCGTGTTCTAGTACGATCACTTTTATTGACTAAAAATTGTCTTGAATTATTTAGGATAAAGTGTGTTTTATTCGCCTTAAATTACTATTGTCTAGTACCGCTTAATAATTAATTAAATTTTATTAACTTTGGCCTAGGAGCGTGTAAGCACACAAGGTCTTTATTTAATTACATGTACTAAATCAAGGAACGTATCGGAACACATGGTTTAAATACAATTAATTACTGAAAATCATAATTTATTAACTAAAGGTCAAGGAGAGAGAATGCACACGCGACCATTTTATTAATTAAATATTGACCAAGGATCGTGTGTGAACACATGGTTTATATTTGGAACATCCTAAAATTGCCTTGCGTTTAAATAGTTGATACTTAATTATTTGCAAAAAATATTTCAGATTATTTATCCAAACCATTATGAAACTATGGACCAAATTATTTGCAAGTGTTTGAAAAAGAATGGGTCATCCCTCTTTAAGAGTAGGCCAAATTATTTTATTCTTTTAAAAAAATAAATGGGGCACCATACGTGCAGATTATTAAAGGCCCAACATGAGTTCTCCTGAAAGATCACTTTTTATTCAAATTAATTTTCCTAAGTCTCTTTTTTGCGTTAGTTATTTCAATTGGCTTTTCTTTTCACCTTCAAAATTCTAATCACAACCAATAAATGCTAGTCATCATCCACCATAAAAGGAATCTATCATCTTAATCAATAAAATTGACATATAGCATGAAATCGCGTCTTCAACAAACAAATAATTTTATTTTTTTTATATTACTCCACAATTCATTAATGTTGGCCGATACATATCCAATTAATAATTTATATTTTTTTTAAAAATCTTTGAATCTATATGATAAATATATCCCAGTGAGATAACTATGTGAACAAGAGTTTTAAAATAAATTGTATGATCAAACAGGAGAACAATTTCATCCATACTCATCTTTTACAACTAAAGGAACAACCAAAACGTGCATTACTAGATAGTCATGAAGAGTTATTGTATATGGTTAAAATCGGGCACACCCGATTTTACTATTTGATCGAGACCGGGAGGTTGCATCGAAGGATGGCCTCGTAACAGAACAGACTAAATCACGAGGATAAGATACCGAGTTCAAAATCGAGGTACATGTCGAGATCGAGGCTAGTAGCGATCGAAGCCAAATGAGACAGACATCGAGCAAGATCGAAGATAACACAATAATAGAAAGGCGAGATATATGTGACTGGTCGAGGATCATGGTGTAAATCTCGGACGAATCAAATCAGAAATGGTTAATTAGCTAATCATGATGTTTCCTTCTGTAATTAGAATTATACCATAAGTGAAATTCCTCTACTATTTAAATGGGGGTTCTAATCATTTGTAAGACACATTATTTACAGATATCAAAGCAATATAATTCTCTTTCTCGTTTATACTATTGTTCATCAGCTTGTTATATTTTAATTGTTCTTACATCAACCAGTTCGAGGGTATCCAAACTCGAGGGATGAGTTGCATTCTAACACTGGTTTGCTTTACTTTATAGTTCATTTCTGTTATAAATCTTCATATTTATCAATTGGTATTAAGTGAAATCACGTGTCCTTAGAACCACATTATAAGTTTAATTGTTATTCAATTTTAAGGGTAAACAGTTCGGTGCCCACCGTGGGGCCAAGGATAATAATGATTGTTTAATACTGATTCCGATAACACACACTGTTTTATACTTGTTCTTATAAGAATCTTTGTTTTCCGGATAAACATGTCAAACTCACAAGCAACGCGTACACATGGTGACAACGGCCTCAGATTTCAAGGGGAAAATGACAATATAGCTGCACCAGGGATCGAGGCGCCTCAGGCTGACCTCGAGGGAGCACCAATAGAAAATCCTGTCAATGTCAGTTCATATGTCGTCCTAAATGAAAATTTGGGCGTTGATCCCGAAGGTAGAGTACGCAGGAAAGTTCGATCAGGTGTTCGAGGTACGCAGAGCGGAGAAGATGGTGGAGTTAGCCTCCAATTGATATTCGAAATATTACAGGCTCAACAAGCTGCTATAGCACAACTACAAAATCAGCACCGAACACCGAGTAGGATCGAACCAGAAGTCGTCCACAGGATCGATCCTGTGCCGGAAAGGTCAAACGCCAATGAATCACGGATTGACCCTGCCATTATGAAAATGCTCGAGGAGCTCACTAAACAGATTGAATCGGGAGAAAAGAAATCGAGGTAAATGACAAGAAAGTAGAGACATACAACTCCCGGGTTGACCAAATATCGGGGGCACCGCCGATTCTAAAGGGTATGGATTCAAAGAAATTCTTATAGAAGCCTTTCCCTCCAAGTGCGGCTCCGAAACCCATTCCGAAGAAATTCCGAATGCCAGAAATTCCTAAGTACAATGGAACCACCCTCGGATTGTTACAAGAAAAATACTTCGTGTCGATAGGGTCTCGATAGGTAAAGGACCAAACGGGCAAATGAATCGTGTCCATGTAGATTATTCGAGCCCTAATGGCAAAACATGTACCCATGTATAATGTATTGAAAGAAGTGTTTTTCCTTACCAGATGTTCCATGCCTTAGAGAAATTTATACTTTACAATTTCATACATATGATTTATTATGGAAACTGGCTTAAGGGCCGATCACAACTGAAGTTCAAACAATTTACCCTATACTCGGGGATTGTCGTCCAAAACATTGACATGATCAAATTACTAAACCTCAAAATTGTAAGACCTTAAAAAGACAATCCTCAATTTTATAGGCCACTGCCACCCCACTCGGGGACTGACACTTCGAACGAGTTCGAAGTATAACAGGAAAACAAGCCTAAGGGGCAAATCCCAAACTAAAGGCTACGGCCAAATTAACACGGTTCGAAGACGTCCGAATTCCGTTATAAAACAGGCCTTCAAATATTCTCATAAACCGGTTAAAAAGGTAACTCTCTGCTGAATTACTAAGGGTCTCGATAATATCGACCCTTGAAAAACCCTAAGGGGTAGCAAATTGTTCGAACTCCCGGACAATTTTATGTTAAGGCATAACAAAGCAAAGGATTTCGATAACACCAATCCTTAAAAAACCTAATGGGTACAAATTTATCTCATGCTAAGGCATGACAAATTCTTATGATTAAGTTTTTAAGCCGAAAAAGGGAAAAAGCCATTCTTTTGAGGCCACATTGGCCTAATACAAGAGCCTAAGGGCCATTTTATTTTTTGAGTTCGAGAAATCGTCCTTACTCAACTAAAACCTAAGGGTCACTCTACTTCGAGTCTAGTTGCCTAAAGTCCCAAACTTATGAGCAAAATTTCCATAAGTCATGAAGGCATGAATGAAATAGAATTTTCACGAGGTAGAAAATCGAAGGCTCAATTCGTTTCTTGTCATTTCACTCCAAACAACGAGGGGACTATCTGTATACGGTTAAAATCGGGCCCACTTGATTTTACTATTTGACCGAGATCGGGAGGTTGCATCGAAGGATGGCCTCGTAATGGAACAGACTAAATTACGAGGATAAGGTACCGAGTTTAGAATCGAGATACCTGTCGAGATCAAGGCTAGTGGCGAACAAAGCCAAATGAGACAGACATCGAGCAAGATCAAAGATAGCACAATAACAGAAAGGCGAGATATTCGTGACTGGTCGAGGATCATGGCGTAAATCTCAGAACGGATCAAATCATAAATGGTTAATTAGATAATCATGGGATTGCCTTCAGTAATTAGAATTATACCATAAGTGGAATTCCTCTACTATTTAAAGGGGAGTTCTAATCATTTGTAAGACACATTGTTCACAAATATCAAAACAATATAATTCTCTTTCTCGTTTATACTATTGTTCATCAACTTGTTATATTTTAATTGTTCATACATCAACCAATTCGAGGGTATCCAAACTCGAGGACTGAGTTCCATTCTAACACTGATTTGCTTTACTTTATAGTTCATTTATATTATTAATCTTTATATTTATCAATTGGTATTAAGTGAAATCACATGTCCTTAGAACCACATTAGAACAGTTATATGTAGAGCCATGCCCATTTTATTACACTAAGATAACCATATACGCTGCCTTTCAATTGAACTTTACTATAAAAGAAAAAACATATTACTTCTACAACTGAGGCTATTTGGCCTTAAATTAGGATGGCAAATGCAACAAGAGTGGCTAGTTTGAAAAACAAGATTCTCAAATGATTACAAATGCAACAGAAACCTTATAACCTGAAATTTGGCTCAATAGAGATTCACCAATGTCAATAATCCAACCTCTAACACTAAAATACTTTTTTTTCAACGCTAACATATTCTTGCCTCGCTCATTTTTTAAGTGCACTATGATCTAAGTAATTCAAACTAACACCAAAGAACATGGATACTCAGATTTGCCAACTATAAAATAAATCAAACTATTAGACTATAACAATAAAATGATCACTAGCAGGCAGATTTTAGCAATCGAATATTCAGCAAATCCTTTGAAGAAAATTGCTGGAAACAAACTGAACATGCCCATCTTTTCACCATCTTCTTATTAAAGAAAAGAACATGCATTACAAGTGTTTGGAAGGTTACCTGAAGAGCAGAAATACAACAGTGTAGTAACAGAAATGCAACAACAGAGACAGTAGAAACAACAGAAAAATAGTAGTGAAAATAAACCCAGAACAACCTAGAACAAACCTTAAAACTCCGTAAATTTAGTGAAAAAAGAAACAGAAACTAGCTTTACGGACTTTTGTTTTTTAAAGTGTTCTTTTCTCTCAGAAAACTTACTCCAAAACTCTCAAGTTTCAGCTTACTATTAGATGTTCAGTTGTTAATTTTTCTCTCAAGTTTTGTTTTTTTTCAGTGTGTAAAAGATGTGTTCTTTTCTGTTTAAGAGCCCTTTTATAGGAGAAGAGCATCCCTTTAAATAAAGTCAGATTTTTTGGATAGACTTTTGGTCAATGACTGACTTTGTGTGCTAAATACTGTTCAAAAGCTGTCCAAAAGGTAAAAGGACAGCCTGGAAATCTTGTATGTCAGAAGCAAGGAGAAAAAATATCATTTCAGCTACCTTACTATTAAAAAGTAAGCCACTAGTACCCTAATTTATGATCAAACCCATCTAAACTTCAGATTTTAACAACATCAATACCACCCTATTGATTTTGAACCAAACAAACTCAAACAACTAAGAATTGACAAAGCAGAAACAAGACTTCAAATGGAACTTAAACTCATACTAACTAAATTAAAACAAATTGATTTGTGCAAACTAAACATAAAACAAACAACTGAATTTATAAGCTAATGCTCAAAACAGAAATTAGACAAACATCATTAACAATCGGACGACGACGTTCAACAACTAAATAATCGACTAACTAAGTGAAAGATTTAACTAATACACTAAAGATCATGTTTAATCAATAACAATCTAACAAACAACTAAATTAAATAGAGATAACTAATTAAATAAATCTAACTTGAAACTCCAATTAACAAGAAACAACCAAAACAGAAAAATCAAATACCAGAAACTAATCTACTAAAAAATCCAGAAATTAATTAAAGAGATGACGATTATAGCTAACAACGTGCTTGAAGTTGTTCGAGCCACGAAAAGACGTCGGAGATGCCAAGAAGTGGCTGCCCGACCATGGAACACTTAGTTCATTTCGGTAGACACCAAATTCAATGAACTTGGTGTCATACCAAAAGAAAATGAGTGTTCTTGGGTCAGAATTTGGCTAAAACAAAGGAGGGGTGGTGTGGCAGTAGCGGCGGGCCGGCGGTGAGGGTGGCTGGTTGGTGATGACGGGGATTTTGGGGTGAAACGGGTAGGAAAGGATAGATCTCAACAAGATCTATCCGTTTATGCTTGTATACGGGTATGGAAGGTTAAAACGCGAGGAATTTTGAGGCGGCGGCTAGGGTTTTGTTTTTCAGATTTAGGTAGATCTGTGGAGATTAGTAGAGATTTGAAGGATTTGAGGCTTGGATTTATGGAGAGGAGGTTGAGAGGAAGAAGTGGTGAAATTTTGGGGTGATTTGGACGACGGCCGCTTCCGGTGGGCGATTTCCGGCGGCGGAGGACGGCGGCAGTGGGTGGTACGGCAGAGAGGAGAAAGAGAAGAGAGAGGAAGAAGAGAGGGAGAGAGTAATGAGGGAAATATGGCAAAACTTTGGCTATTCTAGGCTTTAAATACTGGGGATAGGGAGTGAATGACAGCCGTTGGATCATGAAGGAATGGTTGGGTGAGATTTAATCTTATTAAACTAAACAAAACTACGTAGCTTTGAAGTCTTCTAGGCCAAAGCATATGGATTGGGTCTTGGGCTGTTGGGCCGCCGATTTTGGGCCAATTTTGGCTTTTAAAATGATAAAACCCCAATCCCCCTAACCCCCTTATCAAATTATTTAATATAATATAACTCTAGAAGCCTAAAAATACACACATAATAATCCTAAAAATTATAATGTAGAAGAAAAAGACAAGAGCAAAAATTAGGCATTTATAGTTAGTAGTCATTACAAATCCTCTTGAAAATTATAAAATTGAACGTTTGCTCCGACGTTTTGTGGTATCACAGTAAGTAACATAATAATCACCTGGAAAAATGGGGCAAGTACAAAAATAGTCATTCTCAAGGATGTTATTTAGAGATTAGTCACTATTTATTTTGTCCTGAAATTTTAAACTAAAAATCTCAACTTCAGGGCAATTTAGGATATTTTTAATTGAAAAATAAAATTCAGTATACACTGGCTAATTTCTAAATAGCAGCCCTTTAAAGTGAAAATTTGGTATCATTTCTACAGTAAAAATAAAGGTAGAAATAGATGCTCAAACATTGTAGACATTCGTTTAAGCCTTTGGGCTTACTTTATTATTAGAAGAGTTGTGCTTGAGATGGACCGGTTTTGTTGTCCATAGTGGTCCATTTAAGAAGTTGTCCATATGCAAAGCACATGAATACACATGGACAAAATTAGGAGACCGTGAGGTAGGAAATAATAAGGGCATTTTCAATATACTAACTTTTGGGACTACCATTGAAGTTATACCTGTATTGTACAAAACTTAACAAAGTGTACTCGTTCTAATCTGAAGTAGTTCAATCTCTTCAATGAAACTTCATAAATCAAATCTGAAGTTCTTCTACCTTTCAAGTGCAACTTCAGAAATCCGAATCTGAAGTAGTTCTTCTATCTTTCAATCTTTTCAATGCAACTTCAAAAATCAAATCCAAAGTTCTTATATCTTTCAAATGCAACTTCAGAAATTTGAATCGTAAATAGCTCAATCTCTAATCCATAGAAGTAGATGATCCTTTCCACTTCTAAACTACTCCTAGCCTATTAGAGTCTACCATAATCACATCCTTAGTTACAATATGCCCGAGGAATGCCACCGAGTTTAGCTAAAATATATGCTTCGAGAACTTGGTAAACATCTGATTTTCCTCCATCGTCTTTAACACATTTTTCAAGTGATCCTCGTGTTCTTCCTGGCTATGAGAATATACCAAAATATCGCAAGTAAGAACTATATAATTTTTCTAGAAAAACCTTGAACATCTTATCCATTATATGCATCAATACAGTTGGAGCATTGGCCAGTCCAAAATACATCACGGATAACTCCTAATGTATGTACCAAGTTCTAGATGTGGACATCGAAATATCTTTCTTTATTATTCTGAGCCGATGATAACTCGACTGAAGATCAATGGCTCCTTGTAAGAGATCAAACAAGCCATTAATACGAAACAATGAGTACTTATTATGTATCATTACCTTATTCAATTATTTGTAGTTGATGCACATTTTTAGGGACCTATTCCCCCATTATTTAACAATATTGGTGCACCCCATGGTGAACCTCTCGGTATGATAAAACAATTATCCAATAGGACTCGCAATTGTTCTGTCACGACCTAGAATCCCGACCTCGGGGCCATGATAGGGCATGATATTTTACTTGCTAAGCAAGCCAATGTTAGCTAATTACTTAACCAGTTTTAATAATTTAAAATAGAACATTAATAATACAAAGCTGTAATAGTCTGAAATAGATGTGATAAATACAACGCCGCATAATCTAAACATATTCTAGAAATCTGGAGTCACGAATATATGAGCATACTAAATTCTACAGATAAAGTCTGAATGAATTACAAATGTTCGAAATAAGGAAAGCAGTAAGATAAGGTAGAAGGGGACTTTAGGGACTGCGAACGCCAGCAGCTCTACCTCAAGTCTCCTAAGCAGTTAAATTCGAGCAGTCTCCGCTATGCGCTACTAGGACCAATACCAGAATCTGCACAAGAAGTGCAAAAGTGTAGCATGAGTACAACCGACCCCATGTATTCTGTAAGTGCCGAGTCTAACCTCGATGAATTAGTGACGAGGCTATGTCAAGTCACTCACAATAAATCTATACGAAATAATAATAACGAAAAACAGGAATAGAAATAAAGCAGTAAACTGATACAAACAGACCCGAATGTCAACTACCAGAGGGCCCCAGAATAACATGTAACAACCCGACCGGTCATTTTGAGTATTTGTATTCTGTTCGGTAGCTCGGGGGCATGAGTAGCTCCGTATGATATATTATGACTTGTGCATATCGTCGGTTTTGATTTTCGGATGATTCGGGATTTATTTGAAAGAATGATTCTCATTTTAGAAGTTTTAAGTTGGAAGAGTTGACCAAATTTGACTTTTGTGTATTTGACCTCGACTTTGAGTTTAAATAGTTCCGTTAGGTTCGGATGGTAATTTTGGACTTGGTCTTATGCCCGAATTTCTATTTAGATATTTCTAGAAGGTTTTGGTGCTAATTAGCAAAAGTTGGCAATTTGAAGGTTTGGAAAGATCATAAGTTTAACCGGGAGTTACATTCATATTTTTGTTCCATAATTTGGAATATGTTTGTTATGTCATTTGGAACTTGTGTGCAAAATTTGAGGTCATTCCGAGTTGATTTGATATAGTTCAGCACGAGTTTTGGAAGTTGAAAGTTCAAAAATTTATTAAGTTTGATTTGAAGCACGATTCGTGGATTTGATGTAGTTATGTATGATTTGAGGCCTCGAGTAGTGGGATTTGTTGGTATGTTCTGACAGGGTCCTGAGGGGCTCAGGTGAGTTCGAACGGATTTCGGACCCTTTTGGATCATGCTGGCATTGTCGAGATTTTGAGTTCTGGTGTGACCACACCTGTAGAGCTATGGGCGCAGGTGCCAAGCCGTAGAAGCGGCATGGGAAGCGCAAAAGCGGAAGGATTGGCATGGGAGCACAGTCTGCAAATGCGGAAGATTGGACGCAAAAGCGAGTTTGCAGATGCAGACATTTTTTTTATCGCAGAAGTGGTTATGGATTGAAGGGCGAGAAGCCATAGGTGCGGGATTGTAGGAGCATCTGCATGTCCGTAGGGGCGGTCCCTTGAGTGTAGAGGCACGATCGCAGAGGCGAAATTGGTGTCATAGAAGTGACAGGTGATGAGTTGAGGCTTTCTCATAGGTGTGAGACTTGTACAGCAAAATTGGCAGTTGTAGATGCGACTTAGTGGTTGCAAAAGAGGATTCACTAGCAGACTTCTATATATTCGAAAGTTAGTTCATTTTATCACATTTTGGGATTTAGAGCTTACGTTTGGGCGATTTTGGAGTGGATTTTAACCATATGGATTGCGATTCGAGCAATTTGGAGGTTGATTCGCGCGAGATGGCGTTTCTAGAGTATTATTTGGCTTGCTCGGTATTAGATTTGGCTTGTTCGAGGTAAGTAACATATCTAAACTTGGATTTGAGGGTATCTAACCTTGGAAAATATGTTATATAATATGTGTTGGGGTGACACACATGCTAGGTGATGGGCGGTGAGCGTGCACCGGTGTAATCATGATCTGAGTTGACTTTTAGACTACTACCAGATTTGTTTTGCTGTTATATCTTGTTATATACTTGTTCTCCTTACTTGTTTGTTTATCTGAGATGTGATCCATGTTAAAAATTATGTTTAGGCTATGTGATTATTTAGTTGAGACCTTATGGGACTATTTTTGTTGTTTTGGGCTATCTAATTTAACTGTAATTATACACTCAGTCATGATTCTTTATTTGCTTATCATATCTCAGTCTCTGTTCATTACTCATTGTTACATTACCCGTTGTTTTTACTTTCCATATGTGGCATTATTTGGGCCGAGTGATATGAGATTGTGAGACCTTGAGACTTGAGAGATTGACGACTGAGGTGGGCCTGAGAGCCATGTTTAGGTAGTGTTATTTTTATCGGGTTGCATGATGTTGCAGGGCTTATTAGCTTATTATTACTATTATTATGCAGATCGGGTTGCATGCCACGACATGCCATATTGGCTTTATTATTATTATTTGAATCGGGCTGAACTCCACAACATGCTAAATTGGCTTTATATTAGCGCTTGGGCATGATCCGCCCCTCCGGAGTTTGACATACCAACAGTTAGTGCAGACATAGTAATATATATACACGTGCTTTGGTAAGGGACATTGATGCCAGGCACCCGTACAGTGCTGAGTGATTTTTTGTGTGTGTGATGAAGTGGGCAATGAGTCAGGCACCTTGAGTGAGCTGAGAGTGAGACTACTTGAGGTTATCACTATGAGATCATTTACTTGACATGTATATTTGACATATAGGTATAAAGATGCACTTTCCCTCATGCTAGGCAGTAATATGACATTTGATGACATGACATGTATATTTGACATGTAGGCATAGAGATGTACTTTCCTCATGCTATTTGGTAAACGAACAATCTTATCTGATGTTGTAAATTTAAAAATACAGCCCTTTTTAATAAATACATGTTTAATTGATTTCAGTGCTAAGATTTGGTATTTGACTGTTATTCCTGAAAAACATGTCTACTTTTCCGTAGCCTTGAATGAGCTGAGCATAATGCTTTTTAAGTTATTCACTTTTACTGTCTTCATTACATTATCACGAGTTGCTATTGGCTATTGGTGTTGGACTCTGACCATCTTTCGAGCTCGTCAGTGCTTTCAACCTGAGGTTAGGTTTGTTACTTATTTAGTATATGGGGTTGGCTGTACTCATACTATACTTTTGCACCTTGCATGCATATCTTGGAGCTGATATTGTTGTGCATGGCAGGAATCGACGAAATTGTGATGAGGCTATGGCAAGTCACTCACAATAAACCTGTACGAAATAATAATAAAGGAATACAGGAATAGAAATAAAGCTGTAAACTCATACAAACAGACTGAAAATTGTGAAATTGTTATTTGTCTTACCTAGCGGGTTGAGTTAGGTGCCATCACGACTAATGGATTTTGGGTCGTGACATAACATAACCTCAAATCTCCTATCTCAATATCAAGAATAAGCTCTACAGCCACAAAAAACTACAACATATCAATCTGTTGCGACGTGCAACCCGATCCCAAGTTTCAACACAATATTTTTCTCGGTGTACAACTTTTTTCCAATGTCATATCATATCATTTTCTGTTCCATTGCGGCATGCAATCTGATCACCGATATCATTCCTTTCAATACCGTCGCGGCGTGCAACCCGATTCCCCAATATCAATTCATTTCAACATAAATAACTCAATCACCACTATTTACAAAATATCAAAAACAAAAGCAAAATGAAACGTGCGAAATAATGTGGAACTACCAGTACAAACAGAGATTAACCAATACTTTGAAATTCCCAAACTTTGGCAAAATATTAATACTGAAATAGTTAGTGGCTCACGTAATTGAACTAGCATAATAGAGTGCATCAAGTAATATAAGAACAATAAAAGAAAGTAAAAACAAGTGACAATGAGAACATAAAATTAAGGCAAGTAGGAACATGTAGCAAGTAAGCAGATATTGAGTGAGAATGAGCAAGTAAAGACAAGTAACAATCAAATAAAAATTAATAAGTAAAGCAAGGATATCAAGTAAGAGTATGTAGCAATTAAATCATATAACGAGAGATAACATGGAATAAATGATGACATGGAAATAAACAACACAATCACACATGCTTTAATCTCATGATGGCGCATATACACTCGTCACCTCGCATATACACTGTTTTTCCACATAATTCACATAACAAATAGTTTGACAATTCCTAATTTCCTCAAGTTAAGTTAGACACAACACTTACCTCACTCCGCAACCAATCAATCAACCAACCATAGCCTTGCGATTCAAACAAGCCTCCAAACCAACCGATCAAACAATTCAAAATAAGCTTTAGAAACTACCCACAAATGATAAAGGTTCAATCTTTGATGAATTTGAAAAATTTAACCCGAGGCTCGCTTGGTCAAAATTAGAGATTCAGACCAAATTTTGACTACTCATTCACCCCCGAGCCCGATTATGTGATTTATTCAAAATCTGACCTCAATTTGAGGTCTAAATCTCAATTTTATAAAATTCTCAAATTCTACCCGACCCCCTAATCTCTACCATGCAAATCCTAGATTTGATGTTAAAATCTCATGCAAAGTAATGGGGAATTGAATGAAAATGGATTAAAGTCGATTACCAATGATTTTGGGAAGAACAAATTCTTGAAAAATCGTCTCTAGAGTGTTTAGGGTTGAGAAATGGTGTAAAATGAGCTAAGTGCTAATTTTTTCGTCTTTTACCCAGTTGTAGGTATCGCATTTGTGAACTCTAATTTACAAATACGATGCCCGCAAATGCGAACAATTGTCCGCAAAAGCGAACTGTCCAATAGTCCCCAGGTGTCGCATTTGTGACATAAAATATCACATTTGCAATGAAACCCAAATCGCAAAAGCAAGATAGAGTTTGCATTTGCGAAAACTGTCCAGCCTAGCTTTTAGTCGCATTTGCGACCTGCCCATCGCAAAAGCGGACCACCCACCTCGCATTTGCGACAGGAACCTTATATTTGCGAATATAACAATCCCCTACCAAAATTTTGTATTTTTGAGTCCGACTTCGCAAAACAGGGACTCGCAATTGTGAATAGGTCATCGTAGTTGCAGGATCTGAAGCACCATCTAACGCACCAGCAATCCAAAACCTTCTAAATCACCTCCGAAACTCACCCGAGCCTTTCGGGCTCCAAATTAAAAATGCACACAAGTCTAAAAATATCATACGAACTCGCCCGGACGATCAAAACACATAAATAAAATCTAGAACCACGAATCGGACATCAAAACGGAAGAAATTCAAAAGAAAACTCAAGAATCAATAGAATCACAACCAAGCGTCTGAATTCTATCAAACCAACTCCGAATTGCACCAAATTTTGCAGACAAGTTTTAATTAGCAAATCAGACCTATTTCAAGTCCCAAAACTAAAATTCAAACCCGAAAATCATAAAGTCAACCTTTGGTGAAACCTAGTAAATTCCCAAATATTCAAATCGCTAACTTTCGGCAAAATAAGTCAAATCAACTTAGGGACCTCTGAATTTAATTCCGGGCATACGCCCCAGTTCAAAATCAAAATATGTATCTATTGGAATTGTCAAAAAACTGATCAGGGGTCGTTTGCCCAAAATATTGATCGTGGTCAATTATAGCCTCATTTTAGTCAAAATTTTACATATATCTTTTCGAAAAGTGACACAGAGCATGCACGCAAACCAAGAAATATCAAATGAAGCTACGAGGGCTCGAAACATGGAATTAAGGGATAATACTCAAAAGGATATATCGTGTCGTCACATGTTCATTTGGCTCTCTTAGTCCGTTGGTGCCATATGATATATTTTGCGTGCTAGGTGTCAACTCAATACTGAATTCTATTTCTCATATTGGATGTAGTCCTAATAAATCCTTAGGAATACATTACAGAATCTCCCATTATGATACCTTTTCAAACTAAGTATTTCTTATCGTGTGCTCCTTACCATATCTATGAGGCCCGAACAACCTTTCTTCTAAAATCATTAAGCCTTCAAAATATATAATTTGCTCATTTCTAGAACCTATAATCTCCTTTTTGGACAAAACTAGCTTATAAAGTTCACCAAACTTAATAGTCTTTCCATAATAATCGAGGGTAGTGTGGTAGATAATCAATTTATACCCATCAGTATGTTAGAGTCAACCATATAAAGTACAACCTGATTATCTAGGATTTCCTTCACTTAACTTAAATCTAAAAAGCTTTAAACACATGTCTAACTACTATAGATTTTTTCACATAAGTGGCAACCCGAGAAGGATCGCTCAATATCTCAAAATGTCCTTGATTTTTAAATATTCGACCCATATTATATTCCATACTAAAAGATATCCCAATCTCGGTCTTCTTATTTGAGTTATTTCACGCCTATCATGTCCATGTTTTCAATCTTTTTAGTAAGTGCATGTAACGACTCGATCGATCATTTTGAGTATTTGTATTCCGTTCGGTGGTTCAAGATCATGAGTAGCTTCATATAATGTATTATGACTTGTGTGTATCATCAATTTTAGTTTTCGGGTGATTCAAGATTAATTTGGAAGAATGATTCTCAACTAGGAAGCTTTAAGTTGGAAAAGTTGACCAAGTTTTACTTTTATGTATTAGACCTCGTATCAAAGTTTTGACAATTTTTTATAGATTCGGATGGTAATTTTGGACTTGGGTGTATGCCCAGATTTGCATTTGGATGGTTCTAGAAGGTTTTGGTCATAATTGGCGAAAGTTGGGAATTTGAAGGCTTGAAATATTCATAGGTTTGACCCGGAGTTGACTTCAATGCTATCGGGTTCAGATTTTTGTTCCGAAAGTTGAAATAGGTTAGTTATGTCATTTGAAACTTGTGCGTAAAATTTGAGGTCATTGCGAGTTGATTTGATATGGCTCAGCATGAGTTTTGGAAGTTTAAAGTTCAAAAGTTCATTAAGTTTGATTTGAGGTGCGATTCATAGTTTTGATGTTGTTATGTGTGATTTGAGGTCTAGAGTAGGTCTGTGTTATGTTTTGGAACTTGTTCGAATGGGGTCCCGAGGGACTCGAGTGAGTTGCGGACGTGTTTCCGACCATTTTTCCTTCATTTGTGGTTGCTAGTTTTTGTTGGTTCTGGTGTTGCGCACCTATGGTTGGAGTTGCGCAGGTGCTGTGGTCACAGAAGTGTATTTATGGACGCACCTGTGAAGAAGGCTGAAGTTGGGATATCTCCGCAGACGCGTGATTTTGAGCGCATCTCCAGCAGCTCAGAAGCGAGAAAAAGCGCAGATGCGTGGTTTGGTCTCGCACCCGTGATTGCACAGAAGTGGGATGGTATTTGCAGGTGTGAAAGGACAGGCTTTCAGTGATCTCCACAGAAGATCCGATATTTGTTGCAGAAGCGACACCGCAGAAGGGGTCTATTGTTTCGCAAATGCGAAAGAGCTGGGCAAAAAGTTATTAATTGAGGTTTTGGTTAATTTTGTCACAACTTGAGATTTGGAACTCAGTTTTGGATGATTTTGGAGAGGGTTTTCACCACATGGATTGGAGTAAGTATTTTCTACTCGGTTTTGATTAGATTCCATATTTCCATCTTCGATTTTGGTATTTGATTGTTGATTCTAAAAGAGAAATTGGGGATTTTGTTTAAACTTTCCTAAAGTAAATTAATGAATTTTGAACATCAATTCTTAGTCGAATTTGAGTGAAATTAGTATGATTTGACTCGTATTCGAATGTATTGTCAGAATATGGGAGTTTTGTTTAGTTTCGAGATACGAGCCCGGATTGATCTTTTGGTTGACTTTGAGTACTTGATTAAAGATTCGACCTTTATCGTTTGGGTTTGTTTTCCTTGGCATTATTTTATTTTTTAAATTGCTTTGGGCTTTTGTCGAGCCGTTCAGAGGTTGATTCGTGTGAGATGGCATTTCTAGAGTATTTTTGGGTTGCTTGGTATATGATTTGACTTGTTCGAGGTAAGTAACATATCTAAACTTGAATTTGAGGGGAATTATCCCTCAGAACTATGATATTTGAGATGGGTCGGGGGGTGACTCATGTGCTAGGTGACGAGCGTGTGTACGTGCACCAAGGTATTAATGAACTGGATAGCTCTTAGGCCATTATATGCCTTGTTTTGCTATTATTCTTCTTGATATCATGTTTTCTCCATTTGTATGAACACTTGAGTTGTTATTCATGCTAGAAATCATGTTTAGGCTATATGATTTACTGTTTGAGACCCGATAGGGCTATTTTTCCATGTTGAACTATTATCCTTAGCCGTAGTCGTAGTATTTCAGTCATGATAGTTGTATTCGCATGTTATATCCCTGCCTCTTTTCTTTATTTATATGCTATCTCACATGTTATTGGTGTCATTGTACGTGACACGAGTCTGAGGTGTACTTGAGGCACATTGTGGTATTCCGTGTTATATGATTGGGTTATGTTTCTGTGATGTATTATCATATGGAGACTTGAGCGGATCGATGACTGATATGGGTCAGAGTCATTTGTGTGTTATGTTGGATCGTGCTGCATGTCATATCAGTTATGTTGATTTTAAGGTGGCGTGCATGCCAGGCCCCACATTGGTCTAGGTGTTACTGATTTGAGGCTACGCGTGCACCAGGCCCCACGATTGGGTTATGTGATTATAATTAGCCGCTTGGGCAGGATCCGCCCCTCCAAATTCTGACCTGCCTGCAGTGGGCGCATGCACAGTATTTTATATACGTGCTTTAGTGATGAGCATTTATGCCTGTCACCCGTACAATGCTAAGTGTTGTTGTGTATGTTGGTGAGGGCCTTGGGCCAGGCACCGAGAGTGTGCTAAGTGTGGTTATTCTTGATGGTTTCACTGTGATGATATTGAGTTGACATGAATATTTCTCATGTAGGCACGGAGATGAATTTTCCTCATGCTAGATGGTAATATGACATTTGATGATTTGACATGTATATTTGACATATAGGCATAAAGATGTATATTCCGCATGCTAGACGGTATGTGATAATTAATAACTTGACATGTATATTTGACATATCGGCATATAGATGTATATTTCTTATGCTAGACGGTATATGATAATTGATGACTTGACATGTATATTTACCTGTAGGCATAGAGATGTACTTTCCTCATGCTAATTGGTAAATGAAAATTCTTATCTGATATTGTCAATCGAAAAATGCAGTTCTTTTGATAAACTCATGTTTAGTTGGTTTTGGTGGTAAGATTTGGACTTTGACTGTCATACTTGAAAAGTATGTCTATTTTCTTGTAACTGTGACCGAGATGAACATAATATTATTCTGAGTTGTTTACAGTTTCCAGCAATATTATATCTCATGTTATTCTCGATTATTGATGTTGGACTCCGACTATCTTTCTAGTTTGTTACTACTTTTAACCTAAGGTTAGGTTTGTTACTTATTGAGTACATTGTGTCGGTTATACTCATACTAGACATCTGCACCTTGTGTGCAAATCTTGGAGTTGATGTTGCCGTGTATGGTGGGAGTTGGCATTGAAGATGTACCTGCTTTTCGGATATAGCCGCCACTTGTCCTTGGTAGCTTTAGATTTGCCAAAAAATCAATTCATGTATATTCGAATAGATGATGTATTTATTTCGTATCAGCTTTATAAGATCTAAGTCTTAGAAACTCATGATTTGTACTACCAGTCCTTGGGTTATTGTATAAAGTTTCAGTTATTTAATGTATCGATCCCTTATTATTTTATTATAGTTGTATTGACTGTTACTTGGCTTTCCTAGCGGGTTGGATTAGGTGCCATCACGAGTGGTTAGATTTTGGGTCGTGACAAGTTGGTATCAAAGCTCTAGGTTTAGAAGTTCTACGAGAGGTTACAGGGCATCTAAGATAAACTTCTCGTCTTTCTTTCCTTATCGTGCGGCATTGATTTAGCTTGAAGCGTATCTCTTTGAATTTTGTCCACTCACCGGTGGGTTATGTTGATCGCCCGGTATTAGCTATGCATCGATGGTTGTTTTTTGTTTCTGGTGATGGGCCTGTCTGGAGGACTTGAGGCCAGATTTAGACTGTAGCTTGGGCTCAGTAGTTTCAGTTGTGTAAGCATGTGATTTTGGACTTATATGTCCGGTAGTGTCCCTAGGAGTGGGATTTATAGCTCGATAAGTGTTTGGATGGCTATATGAAGAGTATGATGTGACTGCGAGATATGTTCAGATGGTTTAGATGTGACGAGAAGAGTTTGCTTGGGATATGAAAAAGACTATTAGATGCTTGATTTCTGTCTTTATGTGTTGCACAATCCTGAGTTGCGAGTGTGTTAGGGGTCTTTCTGTTGTTCGTTCGTGGAATGAAATGTATTCTTATGACTAGTTGACGAACTCAGACTTGGGAGGATTGATCGATCGCATTGTAGTTGTGGCTATGAAAGGGCATAGAGAAATGTCGGTTTAAAGCTAAGCAGGTGGCTTACCTTCTGCGGGATGTTCTGAGGTTGTGTGATTCTTATGATAATTCTGTTGAGAGTTTCTTTCTACCGGTGGGTTGCATGTGTTTCAATTTGAGTTTGGATCGCTTGAGGAAGTTGGCTTGACTATCACGAGGAAAAATATGAGTTTAGCAAATAATTTGAAGTTTTTTTTATGATTAGTGCCATATGAGTTCATGAAGGATTTGGATGAATTACAGTACGAGATCATGGCAATTATGGAGTAAGGGTATTGTGGCATATCGGATGTTGTGTTCTATGGTTTGGAGCCAAGTGGGGGATTCTTCTATCGAGGATCTGATTGCATGGTTATGTGTTATATTAGTTTTGGTCCGAGGCATATTTGTGGATCAGTCGTTACTTGAAGAGGTTCGTTTCGAGGATGAATTGAGCAAGGAAATTTTTGGATGCATGATGTATTACACTTTATGGATATATGAAAATCTTGGAATGGTTTAGGTTTGATATTCGTGATGGATGTAATGTGCTAAGAAAATGAAGTTACTCTGTTGTGTTAAGGCGGGTTACTTCTTTGGGTATTGGTGTGCTAATGGGGCACAAGTCGTTCGACTTGTTTGGGCGGTGCATTTGCGATTATGATAGGGTGGATGACTCTCGAGAAGTTCTAATGAGTTCATGATTCATATGTGTTATTTGCATAATTTCTGAATTTGTGTATTGCTAAGATCTGAGATTTGCATTTGGTTGGTGTAGAGACTTGCAGTATTTCTATATCATTAGTGATTCTACATTACAGTATCATAGAGGTTAAAGAAACAACTTCAAATTTGCGGAAGGTCTCTTCAGAGTGGACATCTCGGTTGTAGTACTATCGGGTGCTTAAGAAGGAATACAGTGGCTTATGGGCTTTAAGGCGACGTGGCTTCACGTTGGATCTCATGAGATGAGCTTTGGTTAAGGATCGTAGTGTACTGGCAAAGAGAAGTGTTAACGTGAAGGCAATTCAGAAGGAACTTAAAGATATTGGACAACTTGGTAGTAGGTTGGATCAGCATGGTAATACAAATGATCGGTTCTTTTGGTTATTTTGATGTGGTGAGTCTCTTCTTGTGTTTTGTGGAAATACTCTTGGGTTTGGCAACCTGTGTGACTTAGTTGAGTTAGAGAGATTCAGTTCTGATGGCTTGGTCTTGTGCTACTGGGTTTGGAAGAGGTCTCGACGGTGTCAAATACGACTTGGGATGGATATTTTCTACATGTATGGGGAGTTTGTTATGCGTTGTGATTTCCTCCTGGATGGAATCAAGTGGAAGATTTCTGGTTGATTGAGTATGTATTATGCGTGTGACTCAAAGTTGATGATGAGATTCTCGTACTTTCATATGATGGTATGATAGAGGCGGTGCGTCGTGTGGGATTGAGATTTGCATGTACAAGTTGGCAGTTCAATTTCGAAGGAAAGATCATGAATTCTAGACAACATGGACAGTTTCAGATATTTAGAAGAATGTTGGCACTATCTGATATCACCTGGGAAGAGTGCGCATTTCAGAAGGCGCTTTGTATTTTGACTTACGGATGTTTCATTGGTATTGCAATACTCGTATGGTTGATCGACTGTTGATGCTTAGATTTTGCTTTGTGGCACATAAGAATTATATAAGTGTTTATCGCGAGATGATTATGTATGAGAGATGCGTCAGTCACTTGAGTGGTCGAGTTGGGATCAGATATGGTGATTATGGTATTCTAGGGATTTGAAAACTAGGATTTCTCAGAGGTAGATTGCTTCTTGGTTACAAATTGTGAAGCTGATAGTAAGTGTTATAGTTAGGTTATTTTGGACTTTTAGAGGGTTATTTATCCATTAGGGGATGACCAGAGTTGATTTGGGGGATCATTGGTAGGCCTAGTGAGGACGTATATTCTACATAGGGTCGAACTTGTTGACTCAGCCCAACTATTGTTGAGGGGAGTGTCATTCGGTTAGAGTTGAGCTTGTTCGTATTCTGATATGATATTTTATGTGTTACTCTTCTATGCTACGGCGGGTTGTGATCTGTTGGTTAGTCGCACACATGATGCATTTTTTTCTGGGCCTAGTGGAAAGATTCGAGCGAAATGATCTTAGAGTTGTCATGACCCAAATTTTCCTCTGTAGGATGTCGTGATGGCACCTAGTCTCTAAGACTAGGTAAGCCTAACATACATGCAGAATATAACTGTACTAATGATAAAACTGTCAAATACTCAACAACTATCATAAAGGAAACTCTGCAACTCAGCATAAGCAAACTTCCCAAAGACTGGTGGTAACAAATCACAAGCTCTACGAATTAGTATTGATCATCCCTTTACAACAATGTCTATAAAATGGAAAGAAAATGAAGTAGACTAGATAGAGGATGACTCTGAGGCCGACGGACAAGCTGAGCTCATCTCACTGGTGCCTGGGCTGGTAGGAGATACCTGGATCTGTACAAAACAATGTGCAGAAGCGTAGCATGAGTACACCACAACGGCACCCAGTAAGTGCCAAGCCTAACCTCGGTAGAGTAATGACAAGATCAGGTCAAGGCCCTATTGGAATCAATAAGAAACTAAACAAGTATATAACAGTGTAATAATGATAACAATGGAAATAAAACAATAAAGAAATATACCAAGATTAGCTACACTGAACTAAGGCAGATAATGCATCACGGAAGAAAACAAGGGATGATATGCCGAGGAAAATAAAGCAACCAAAACACAAGTGAAATAAGTGAAAAGTATCAACAAGAATCATTTCCGAGGTACCGCCTCTTAGTCTCAAATGACAAAACAATTCACAATCTTTCCTTATATCACTGCAAGAGCCTTGCATTTAGTTTTTTTTAAATCATTTTTCCCGAAATAGCTTCGTGCGTTTTAGTCCACCTTAACACACCACGTGGCTTTAAGTAGTTCCTCTACTAGAAACACGCGTATCAATCCCACCTTATCTCACCGCATATGTTTCAACCCCAAAACCTTATACCACCGCATGCATATCAATATCACAATGTATCACAAATCGCACTTCAAGTGCCCAATATCACAACTTGCCATAGAAGTTAACAATAAGGGTGTTTCCACAATAAATAGCCCATGGCTCAACTATAATATGCACAAGAGTCTCAACAATAACAACCGGAAGTGAATAACTCAACAAGAATAGTATTTCACAACTTAACAACGTTGCCTCAATGTGAATCACGACCTTTATAACTCAATACCAATTTCAACAATAATATATTCCAAGAAATAATAATTTCAAGTAAGGAAATCAAATGTTAAATATTGAATAAGGAATAGAGGAAACAATAATTTCAACTAGGCATGTAAAGGCAAATAACAAGCAAGAGGTAAGACAAGTAAGCATGTGAAGATAGACCAAAGATGATGAATACAACATATTATGGTAACTCAATTAAAGGCATGAAAAGAGTCTAAATAGCTAGAACTGGTTAATTTCCATATTTAGCCCATGTACACACTAGTCACCTTGCGTACATGACTTTCACATAACACAATTAACATAAAACAACACCAATCCTAAGGGGTAATTCCCCCTCCCCCTCCCCCCCACAAAGTTAGGCAAGGCACTTACCTCAAAACACGCTAACTCAATCCACTAGTTAGCCTTTCCCTCGATTATCCAACTCCGCACGGCACGAATCTAGCCAAAATAATTTTATACCATAAATATAAACTATAGGAAGCTATTCCGAACAATAAAGTTACGATCTTTAAAGAGAAACAAAAAGTCAACTCAAAAAGTCAAATACCCATATGACAATGAGTCCAACCATACAAGAATTACTCAAATCCGACTTCAAATCACCTTTCAAATCCCTAAAATTTAGTCTAAGAAGTTTTTATAATTTCCCCCCAAATTTACAACTCAAATCACTAATTAAATGGTAAAAATAGTAATAGATTCATGTATAACAACCAAAACTGAGTTAAAATCACTTTCCCCAATCAACTCCTTGAAAATACCTTCAAGAATCACCCAAATCTGAGGTCTCTAGCTCAAAATTTGAAAAATGGGTTCAAACGTTCGATTATCAAATTAATATATGCTGCCCAGATGCCCTTCTTCGCGAACGCGGAAAAAGCATCGCATTCACGAAGCACAAAACTCAACCACCCAAAAATACTCTTACGTGAACGCGAAGGCTCCCTCGCGAACGAATGCTTCACAGAGCTCTGCCCATGCGAACGCGTCACCTTGATCGCGAACGCGAAGACTTAAGGCTCGGTGCCCAAGCCGGCCTCATCCTTCTACGCGAACACGAGCTCCCTCTCGCGATCGCGATGCATAATTTCCCCAGACCTTCGCGAACGCGAGGCCTTCTTCACGAACACGAAGAAAATTCTTCACCTGCCTCCCAGATACTCTTCGCGAACGCGTATAAGGAAACCAGACACCATAGAATTTGCAGCTCAACAAGGCCAAACTCAATCCGTAATCAATATGAATCTTCCCCCCCCCTCCCCCGGACCCCATCCAAATATACCAACACATCCTAAAACATCATGCAAACTTAGTAGAGGACTCAAATCACATTAAAAAAATCAAAAACACGAATCACACCCCAATTCAAGCCTAATGCACTAATGGATTTCCAACTTCTACAATCGATGCCGAAACCTATCAAACCAACTCTGATTGACCCTAAATTTTGAACACAAGTCATAAATGATACAACTGACCTATTCCAACTCTCAGGAAAAAAAATCCGACCCCGATATCAATAAATTCAACTCCCGATCAAACTTCTTAACCTTCCAAATCTTTAATTTTCTAACTTTTGCCAATTCAAGTCGAAATGACCTACAGGTATCCAACTCAACATCCGGTCATGCTTCTAAGACCAAAATCACCATACGGAGATATTGGAGCAGTCAAAACTTCATTCCAGAGTCATCTACATAAAAGTCAAACTACAGTCAACTATTTCATCTTAAGCTTCTGACTTAGGGACTATGTGTCCCATTTCGCTCTGAAACTCATCCGACCCAAAACAAAAAACCCCAGCAAGTCACATAACCATAACACAACATATAGGAGGCAATAAATAGGGGATCGGGGCTAAAATACTCAAAACGATCGGCCAAGGCATTACAGGAGTGTTGAATGGTTGATTGTGCCTTGGTTATGGTTTTTTTATTTGTGATATATTGTGCTATCCATTTTTCTATTTTTATGGTCATGCACTTTGTGTGTTTGTTATTGATTGGAATTTGGTGATTTTGAGCATCTTGGGTTATGGTTATGGCTTGATACAACTTGTTCATACTTATAGAGTATGCAGATGCAAGAATCGCGTTTTATAATGAATTTCAGATGTTGGAAATTAGGTTCTAAGGTTTACGGACTAAGGTTGAAGTAAGGATCTTCACTTATGTTGTGTTTTTAGGATTACATAAATTGGAGTGACATGGTATCACCCATGTGTATGTGCATGGCTAGTATACACAGTGATTTGATGTCTTTGGAAGGACTTTTGGCACGTTTGAGGACAACGTATGTTTAAGTGGAAGGACTTTGGAAGGACTTTTGGCACGTTCGGTCATTTTGAGCACTTGCATTCCGTTCGGTGGTTCAAGGGCATGAGTATCTTCATATGATTTATTATTATATGTATGTATTGTCGGTTTTGGTTTTCGTTTGATTCGGGATTGATTTGGAAGAATGATTCTCAACTAGGAAATTTTAAGTTGGAAAAGTTGACCAAGTTTGACTTTTAAATATTTGACCTCGAATCAGAGTTTTGACAATTCCAGTAGGTCTGGATGGTGATTTTGGACTTGGTCATATCTCGAATTTGTATTTAGAAGCTTCTAGAAGGTTTTGGCCATAACTGGCGAAAGTTGACAATTTGAAGGTTTAGAATGTTTATAGGTTTGACTGGAAGTTGACTTTGATGTTATCAAGTTTGGATTATTATTCTGGGAGTTGGAATAGGTTCTTTATGTTATTTGGAACTTGTATGAAAAATTTGAGGTCGTTCGGAGTTGATTTGATATGGTTCGGCACGAGTTTTGGAAGTTGAAAGTTCAAAAATTCATTAAGTTTGATTTGAGGTGCAATTCATAATTTTAACGGTGTTATATGTGATTTGAGGCCTCGAGTAGGTCCGTGTTATATTTTGGAATTTTTTGGTATGTTCAGATGGGGTCCTGAGGGGCTCGGGTGAATTGCGGACGTGTTTCGAAACCATTTTTTCTTCATGTGTGGTTGTTGGTTTTTGCTGGTTCTGGTGTTGTGCACCTGTGGTAGGAGTTACGCGGGTGCGGTGGTCACAAAAGAGGATTTATGGAGGCACCTGCGAAGAAGGATGGAGTTGGGCTATCTCCGCAGATGCAGTATTTTGAGTGACTCTGCGGCAGCGCATAAGCGAGAAATAGTGCATAAGCATGGTTTGGTGTTGCACCTGCGATTGCACAGAAGTGGGATGGTATCTGCAGGTATGAAAGGACGAGCTTTCAGTAGTCTCCATGAAAGCATGATAATTGTCGCAGAAGCGACGCCGCAAAAGCGGCCTATTGTTCGTAAATGTGAAAGAGCTGGGCAAAAGTTTATAAATTGAGGTTTTGATTCATTTTATCACAACTTGAGATTTGAAACTCGGTTTTAGGCGATTTTGGAGAGGATTTTCACCACATGAATTGGTGTAAGTATTTTCTACTCGATTTTGATTATATTCCATGTTTGCATCTTTGATTTTGGCATTTGATTGTTAATTCTAAAAGAAAAATTGGGGGTTTTGTTTAAATTTTTTTAAAGTGAATTATTGAGTTTTTAACTTCGATTCAGATCCGAATTTGAGTAAAATCAGTATGGTTGGACTCGTATTCGAATGAGTTGTCAAAATTTTTTGAGATGCGTGCCCGGATTAACTTTTTAGCTGACTTTGAGTATTTAATTAAAGATTCGGTCTTTATCGTTCGAGTTTGTTTCCTAGGGAATTATTTGATATTTTTGAATTACTTTTGGCTAGTTTTGAGTCGTCTGGAGGTTGATTCGCGTAGGATGTTGTTTCTAGAGTATTGTTTGGCTTGCTCGGTATTAGATTTGGCTGGTTTGAGGTAACATATCTAAATTTGGATTTGAGGGTAATTATCCCTGAGAACTATGATATTTGAGATGGGTTGTGGGTGATGCACGTGCTAGGTGACGGGCATGTGTGCGTGCACTAGGATATTCATGATTCGGATTGCTCTTAGGACATTATATGCCTTTATTTGCTATTATGTTTCTTGATATCATATTTTCTCCATGTGTATGACTACATGAGTTGTTATTCATGCTAGAAATCATGTCTAGGTTATCTGATTTACTGTTTGAGACCCCATAGGGCTATTTTGCCATGTTGAGCTATTTGCCTTAGCTATAGTCATACTGTTTCAGTCTTGATAGTTATATACGCATGTTATATCCCTCTCTCTGTGCATTCTTGATATGTTATCTCACATGTTATTGGTGTCTTTGTACGTGACACAAGTTTGAGTTGTATTTGAGGCACATTGTGGAATTCTGTGTTATATGATTGGGCTATGTTTCTGTGATATATTTTCATAAAGAGACTTGAGCGGATTGATGAATGATGTGGGCCGTAGAGTCATTTTGTGTGTTATGTTGGATCGGGTTGTACATTGCAACAATTATATTGATATTGAGGTGGCATGCACTCCAGACCCCACATTAGGCTAAGTGTTATTATTTTTTAGGCTACGCGTGCACCAGGCCCTACGATTGGGCTTTATGATTATAATTAGCGCTTGGGTAAGATCTGCCCCTCCGAATTCTGACATGCCTGTAGTGGGCGCATGCACAGTATTTTATATATGTGCTTTAGTTATGGGCATTTATATCAGGCACTCGTACAATGCTAAGTGTTGGTGTGTGTGTTGGTGAGGATCTTGAGCCAGACACCGAGAGTGTTCTAAGTGTGGTTATTCTTGATGGTTTCACTGTGATGCTATTGAGTTGACATGAATATTTGTCATGTAGGCATAGAGATGCATTTTTCGCATGCTAGACGGTAATATGACATTTGATGATTTGATATGTATATTTGACATATAGGCATAGAGGTGTATATTCCTCATGCTAAACGGTATATGGTAATTGATAACTTGACATGTATATTTGTCATATAGGCATAGAGATGTATATTCCTCAAGCTAAACGGTATAAGATAATTGATGACTTGACATATATATTGGCATATAGGCATAGAGATGTACTTTTCTCATGCTAATTGGTAAACGAAAATTCTTATCTGATGTTGTGAATTGGAAAAATACAGTTCTTTTGATAAACTCATGTTTAGTTGATTTCGGTGATAAGATTTGGACTTTGATTGTCATACATGAAAAGTATGTCTATTCTTCCGTTACTGTGACCGAGCTAGCATAATATTGTTTTGAGTTATTTACTGTTTCAGGCAATATCATATATTATATTATTATTGATTATTGATGTTGGACTCTGATTATCTTCTGATCTCATCCCTACTTTCAACCTAAGGTTAGGTTTGTTACTTATTGAGTACATAGGATTGGTTGTACTCATACTACACTTCTGCACCTTGCGTGCACATTTCGGAGTTGATGTTGTTGTGTATGGCGGGAGCTGGCATTAAAAAGGTATCTGCTTTCCGGATACAGGTACCACTTGTCCTTAGTAGCTTTAGATTTGCAAAAAAATTTGTTTATGTATACTCGAACAGATGATGTATTTATTTCGTATTAGCTTGTAAAATCTAATTTTTAGAAGCTCATTATTTATACTGCCAGTCCTTGGGTTATTGTATATAGTTTCAGTTATTTCATGTATTGATCCCTTATTATTTTATTATAGTTGTATTGATTGTTACTTGGCTTGCCTATGGGTTGGGGTTAGGTGGCATCACGACTGGTTGGATTTTGGGTCATGACAGTGTAACTGTTATAGAATAGGTTTAAGTTTTCATATATACAGTTACTACCTTGTTTAAACGGTTAACCAACCTTTTGACAAGCCTATAAACTAAAGATGTTGCTTATGTATCTAGCTAAGAAAGTTTTGTACTATATGTAGGTACACCTATCGTCTAAATCAATTTCTTAAACTATCTAGCAGGTAAGTTCACGTCACAAACTTTCAAGAAGGAAGTGATTCGTAGATATTTTAGTGAAATCATTCCCAAATTAGTTATGCTGCTCTTGTTGGCATCCCTAAGAGTACAATATCATTTCATGTATTCACCATGTTCTCTAGTCTAAAAGTTGCTTGTTCCATAGACCTCTTCATGAAATATCCTATAGCTTATGGTAAGTATTTTACCAAATATCTTTAAGGATCCTCTGAACTATCAAAAATAGTAAACTTGGTAGTTTCAAATTTAGAAACTTTATTAATGATACTTCTATGTTCCCTACAATCTTCTATGTGCATAAGGACTCTAGAGCCCTATTTTATTGCCCATTGTTCTCATGTATATCCATTATATCCATCAAGATATCAATTTTCCTTTTTCATAGAGATAAGTACCTTTGTGATAGCACTCCTCTATCGCTATGGTAGTGGACATGAACAAATTTTTAAAATGGACTCTATTATGCGTCTTACCGATGTGGAAACCCCTCACAGTGGCACAATGAACCTTTCACTTGTCTTGTATACTACTTATGTAGCATTGCTTTGCGGGGATATAGTTGCATGTCCATTGGAAAAATTTGATGTCTTTGAACCTCTAGCCAAATTCTATTGTCGGGTAATTGGTCTGAGCTATATAGGAAGGTATGCGTACACACTACCTTATCAAGACTACACTTGTGGGATTATATTGGTTTGATGTTGTTGTCGGTTTGAGCCATACATGAATAGAATACGTATAGATAAATAATAAAGAAAGACAATAAACATCTTATCACGTCCTCGCAAAATCACGATTATAGGAATGGTCGGCTACATAACCATAATTGAGATTCTACTACCGATGTGTGCTCCATTATTCAAAGGAATAACCTAGAACTCTGATACCAACTTTGTCATGACCCAATTTAAAATCATGATCGGCGCTTAGGAGAAAATGCTCCCACGTAAGCCTCATCGATATTTTACAGAAAATCGGATAGATTTTTCCCTATTTTATAACTATTCAAAAATTTACCATGTCTCAAAGATCAACAACAGAACATCCTAATATCAATCCAACCATCAATAACTTTATCAAAGCAATTCTCAACCATTATTAGCCAACCCACTAACACCCAAAAATACTAAATTCATCTCCAAATTCGATAAGAATGTGCAATACTTATCACAAGTCTATAATAACGAAAGAAATACTCATCACACTAAAAGAATGACTATAGAGCGGCTCTAAGAGTTCAAAGAAAATAGCATAACAATTAATTAAACTCCTTTCCCACGTGAATAAATACGAGGCTCACCAAGAACTATTCAACTTGTGCTCTCTAATTAACGAGATCCTCGCTTGTTAACTGTTGTCTTTGTAAAACAAAAATAGCGGGAAGTGAGTCCCAAGCTCAGTGAGTAATAACACTTAACCCCAACCATTTTTAATGGGGGACAAGTCGGAAAACATGCTAGTATATTAAACAAAAAATATCATAAGAATGCCCTTTCAGAAATAATAAATAATAATCAGTCTCATCATGTATTTCATGTAATATAAATCAATTAACATTTCGGTAGTTAGCTCAGTAAATACTCTGTAATATCAAATATTCATCTTTGGGAGATTTTAATGAACGAATCATGTAATCAGTATAAGTGTGGGTCTCATCGCCAGAAGTCAAATATAAAAGTAGTCCCTATTCGAGGGAAATCAGTAATGGTGTGCTAGTTCTACCTTCCCACTAGCGAGGGCTGTAACGGTAATCGATAATTACAAGGTGTATAGGTCTAACGAACCCGATGTTAGCTACGGGATCTTTCAAAGTCTCCTCCTATTTATACTTGTCTTTATAATCGAAAAATATTCGTTTGCAAATATTTTTAAAGCAATATAAGGCATTTCAGTTCTTATCAAATAATAAAATTTTATTTCGATAACAGTAATATTATCTCAAGTAATGGTAAAACATATCCAGTAATAGTGAGAACATTCAAAATAATAGTAATCGTCTCATATAAATATTTCGATGTCATATCAAGTAAAGGACTTATCCCATTCTTTTTACAAAAATTATTTAAAGATAAATATTCTCCACCTTTATCAGATCTAATTCTCTTGATTTTTCTATTAAGTTAATTTTCAACCTCAGTTTTATAAGAAATAAAAGTATCATCTTTATTTCTAAGAAAATACAACTTAGTATATCTAGAAAAATTATCAATTAAATTTACATAATATCTTTTACCACCTCTAGTCATAGTCTGCTTTAAATCACCTAAATCGGTGTGAATCAAGGATAATAATTTAGTTTCTCTATTTATAGAAAAACGACTCTTTTTAGTACTTTTAGGTTCAGCACATATTTCACACTTGTGAATATTATTTGAGTCTAAATCAAATATTAATCCTAGTGATTGTATTTTTCTTATATATGCGATATTGACATGTCCTAATCTAGCATGCCATAAAGAAATATACCCAACCATGTAAGCAGAAAAAGATGTATTTTCATATCTAGTATCAGAAACATTAAGCACAAATAAATCATGATTACAATATTCATTGCCCACAAAAATATTAATTTTGGTCAGTACGACCTCATCATTTTCAAAGAAAACTTTCAGTCCAACATTTTCTAATAATCCCACAGAAATCAAATTGGTTTGGATATTAGGTACATGCAACACATCACTCAATGCTAGACTTTTACCAGATGTGAGTTTGAGAAGTATTTTTCCTTTTCCAAGAACGCGAGTTGTTCTTGAGTCACCAAGATAAATAGTTTCTTCTCCTTCCTCAACTTGGGTGTAAGACAAAAATAGTTTGCCTAGTAGCACTAGAGTCTATCACCCATTTTTTTACATTGGCCACACTATTATTTGGAAAATGACCGCAATAATTATATTATCCGCTTTAGTCAAATTTAATTTTGACTTAACGAGATTGTCATTTATCCTAACTCTTCTCTTACATTGAGGTGCATTTTTCTTGAAGGTTTTAATATTAGCATTGGATATGTAACCATGTTTATTCACATACCTGTATTTTGATATTACTGTCTGCCAAAGTTGTGGATGCAATAACATATTTGCAACATCGTGTATATCTGGCACGACAACTAGAACAGTAACAACGGAGACAACACCAAAATTGGTAGTACTATAAAAAAAAATTGTAGTGGTATTACTTGCCATAGTTTCTTAGATTGTAGGGAAATGGCACGAGGAAATAACAATAATACTGTAATAATATTATTTGTGAGTAAATACACGAATTGGCTTGAGTCGTGCTGGGTACTGTCCTAAAAAACTATTTCAGCAGTGTAAAATATTTTTCAGAATTAAACAAGCCTACCTCTATTTATTTAAAGAATACAGAAATCAGCAAAATTAAATAATAAATCCAGCAGGTTCAGAAAATTGGAGAAAGAATTAATAATAATAGGTAATGACTGTAAGAAGAAAGTAATGATTATCAAGATGAATTCTTGGTTGAGAATTGAGTTAGTGTGATGGCTAATCCACAACCTATTTATAGGCAATTAGCGAGGTTGCATGTATGATAAGTGTGGAGAGTCTTTTAATACTTGTCCAAATATATTAGTCAACTTGGTTTCAATATTAACAAGTGCACTTAGTCTTCCATGCATGAAGACATGTGGTAGAATTGCATAGCCACTTATCAAAGCCCTTCAACATTTACTTTAAAGCTTCACGCAAAAAGCCACTTGAAAAAAGATAGTACACTTGTAAAATAAAAATATAGCTATTTTAAAATTTTGAAAATACTCAGCTTAGATTTCCAAAATGGGATATTTCAATGGAAGGGACAGAATATCAAAAGGAAATTCAGCAGTAGCTTCACACGTTGAAATGGAAAGGATAGATAAGCGTTGGAATCGTGAGAAAATAGAAAAAGAATAAGCGTTGGAATCGTGAGAAAATAGAAAAAGAATAATGGGACAAAAAGTATTTGGGGGGGGGGAGGAGGAGAGAGGTCCATGTTCTGATCACGGTTTTGTTTTTTGATAGTACTGATCACGTGTTGCTGTCTCGCTATAAAGAAATTATCAGTTAACTTATTACAGGAAGAAATTTCACCTAATAAAATTTCATGTAAACTTTTGAGTAATTAACTCGCCAATTAAATCTGCAGGATAATATTTTCAGCTAAATATACGGCTAACAGAATCCCAGTAAATTTAACAAATCCTCATGTAAATTTACCGAGATATTCTGTTAGGGATATATTAAATATGTCCTAGATCCAATCTCATATTTGATGATTTGAACATATTTTTGTGAATATTATTTGATATAAAAATATATGGCATTTGATATTCGTTTATCATAGTTATTATTAATTACTTGATTAATTTAGTAAGGTCCTTAATTAAATTTTAAAACTTGTCATCATGATGGAGACCATGATAATGAGAGTAAAGTCTCTTACAACTTAATCTAAATTTTGTTCTTGATCGTAGGATTATTAATTTGAATATTAGTAACCGGTTAGATCAATATTTATGTGATCGTCTTTATGGGATAAAGATTAGTTGATCTCATTAACTAAATTACATAAATAGATGATGCATATAGAGATATGATTATTGAACCGATTCATTGGATAATTCCTAATGGTTAGAATTACCATAAACTGTCAATAGGATATTCTCTTGAAGAATGTGATGTAAGAGTTTCCTTTAACCTGATATCATCATATAGTAATTGATAAGTTATTTATTGTGCTTTGATACTAGACACCTACGACCCTAGGGCTATAGTTGGAAGGATATTGGGTACGATTAAATACTTGGAGAATTAGTGATTGATCAAGATGAAATCTGTCAACTCTTGGTAATGAGTTTAAGCTCTATGTTGTCATGAATTATAACCGACCAAATTAAGACCTTGGTCAGGACGATTGAATGAAAGTAGAAAAGAGTTTCTTAGGTCATTCAATGGTCGATTATGTTTTACATGAACACATAGTTGGCCGCCTATTAGGATTTGACAGTTGAACCATATCCTAGGGTGACCCAGAGCTATAAGGATAGAAGGAATTGATGCATTATTCTTCTACGGGTTCTTGAGAGTAAGTTGTATACTTCATGCTATCCGGTCGTTGAGGAGTATTGCTAGACGCCACCCTTGATTAGTATATTGATGTGATCAATTTACTACCGATTTAGTATTGAACCTATGGGGTCGCACACTAACGAGTGTTCTGATCTTTGCTAAAGGATGAATTACTTTATTATTTGATAATTAAATTTAAAAAAATAATTTAGTCAAATAAATTTAGTTATTAGTCCAAATGAAATATTGTAATATTCTTTACTAGCACAGAGGATATAATTAATATTGTGAACAAATTAAAGTTTTCTATTTGGAATAGAAAATTAAATTATAGCTCTTGATTGAAATATATATATGTGTGTGAAATATATATATGTGTGATATATATATTTGGTACTTATAATTAATATTTATTTATATATAGAATATATATTAAATATTAATAAGGAGACCAATTCAAAGTCCTTAAAACATCATTTTAGTTCTTCCTTGGAATTATATTTCGAAAGTTCAACTTTGACTTGAAAAGGAATTAAAATACCATTTTAATTCTTCCTTGGAATTATTTTTTTAAAGTTCAACTTTGACTTGGAAAGGAATTAAAACACCATTTTAATTCTTCTTTTTCCACTCACTTATATATAGAGATATATTTTTGAACTTGAAGAAGATATGAAAAACCTATAAGGTGTATGTGTGCCCCAAAAAAAGGTCAAGAGAAAATATTATTGCGAGAAAAATTGTTTCTTGTTCTTCTACCTTTGAGTTGAGATTCTTGAGAAAATTTCAACACAATATTTTTCATTCAATTTGTTCGCGGTTTTCATTGATCAAAGAGTTGATAGTAAAGATCGGTCTCGGTGTAGATACGCATAGAGTCTTCGCTCTCTTCACCAGGTACGTCTTAGATCCGATATTTGACATATAAATAAATTTTAAACCCGATAAGTTTTGACTATGATTGTTATTGTCTTTCGCTGCGTGTTTTGAACAGCTATATGCAATCCTACATATTCGTGCTGATCTTTCACAGAAATATTTTTAAACTTCCCATTTTGGATCTACCGTGAATTTACTTGGAAAGTCCAAGAGAGTAATATTTTTCGCGATCAAACATATTTATATTTTCGCGACCAATAGCACCAAAATTACTGGGAATTTTCTGTGAAAAATCCTCTTTTTATGGTCATACAACGATTGGCGTTAGTTTCCAAGTCCTTTTCGACCTTACTAACTATCTATCTTTCACCAGGATTCATCGCCAATTTTGCTCGTGGCGTGTGTTTACTCTCAAAATCGGATAATAATTAAATTTGTTAGTGGTTTAAATGATATGCTGATTAATTTGATACTGAACGGTAAACTAGATTGCAATTGAAATAAATAACAATAAATTAACTGCAAACCACACGAATCGGATAATTCAGCCTAGGAAAGCTGGCTGCCCTTGAGCTGAATGTACTTTGATCGACACCAAGACACCAAAGAATTAAAACTTAAAGAAAAACGGTAATATATTGCGTATGAATGTATGTTACAATGTATTTTCATGAATTGCTAGGCCCCATTTATATATTAGAGGAGTCATACTTTTAGGGTATTATTCTATTGTTCTATAAAAGGTAAACAATCATTAATTTGCTGACTGTTGGCCCCCCTTTTTTGGTTTGTTCTGTGATTTTCGCCGTAATGTCTATTTAGTTGCGGGAATTTCGAATCCTTGTCGGGTAAGCTGGAGATATTTTCCTGTAGACCGTTGTAACTTGGACCGGTTATGACCTCGGTAAACTCGAAGGCAAGACTGGTGGTTCCGGTGGCTAATTCGGCAAGGCAGGAACCGATCTCTGGGGTTTTATCACCATCTCTCGATCTCAAACTATCGTGTTGGATGCTTGGTCAAATCCCGAGTTCAATTTTACCAGTATACAGACAGTCCCCTCATTTTTCGGAGAATAAATGACGAGAAACGATATAAGCTCCCGATTCTTACTTCGATAAATCATGACATAAGCGACAAAAATCATGACGTAAAGTCCCCTCATTTTTTGGAGAGCAAATGACGAGAAACGATATGAGAACCCGATTCTCACTTCGATAAACAATGACGTAAGCGACAAAAACCATGACGTAAGCGACAAGAATAGTTGAAACGTCCCGTCGGTCCAGTTTTTAAGGCATTAAATGCTTGTCAGTTGCTGGTCGGCCACTCCCAGTTGCGAACCGTCGCTTGAAAAACTATAAATACTTCTTCCTTTGTTCATTCAAACTTTACATTCAAACCTTTTGCTCTCGTGTCTAAGAGATTTCAATACTTTCAAGTTCTTTTTTTTTTTTATGGTTTTCTGAAATCTTTCATAAGAGTTTTTCATCCTCAGTCAAACCTTCTTTTCTTTATATCTCTTCCATTTTTAAAGTAATGGCGAAGAATTCAAAATCTGTTCCTCAAAAAGAAACTCCCACTGCCTCGAGGCCGACTACTGAGGAACATTTCCCATACTACTGCCGAGGAACCTATACCAGAACCTCCCCTGAAAATATTCATCCCCGGGTGGTGCCCGACCAATGCTGATTTCAAGATCAAGAAGCCCTCCTAGGTACCGGGCCGGTGTGAGCCGATCTCGAGATATATTTGCTAGATCACCGAGGACGCCCTCTCCGAGGTCAAGAAAGATTGCAATTGGGCTGATAAGCACATAATGGTCCCCAATCCTGAGGAATCCATCCCTACACACGTGGAGAAATTTTTAAGTGTTTACACTTATCCCTTCATGTTGGGTCCCTTGGACTCGGTCATTATGGTCTTCTGTAAGAGGTACGAGGTGACCCTTGGTCAAATTCACCCTTATTTTTGGAGGATAGTAATTCTCCTACGTTTTTTCATAAGCAAGATCAAGAGGTGCCCCTTCACCATCGACCATCTCATGCACTTATATAGTCCCCGACTTTATCGAGGGGGACTAATCAAGCTTGCCTGCTGGGCCAGTAAGGCCCCGTTCTCTAAGCATCGACGAAGATCGGGACCGAGGCTGGTTAGGCCGCTTTGTCCGAGTGAAGACCTCGAATTTGATCCCAGCCGAGCATATGCCATTTTCTGAGAAGTGGAATATGACACGTAAGTATAATCTTGCTCTTAAGATTTTTGTTCATCGCTCTTTCATTTCCTCCCTTCTCATCGATATTTTGTGGTGGTGCAGTTGTTGCTCGGATGCCAAATGCAGTTCTTCGACTCAAGGAATGGGTCGAGGGCATTGTAAAATAAAGGCCTTATTCCGAGCATTCGTGGTGCGAGCTATCGAAGGGCTAATGGGAGGCCCGTTCCCATGGTGAGATTTTTCTTAAGTGGCATTTGATTTCCTTTTTGCGTTGTTGAGTTCTTACTCATTTTATTTCTTTTGGAAGGTTTATCGAAAGATGTTGCAATGAGGCTTCCATACGGTGATGACGATATCCTTACCGAACAATCTGCTTCGAGGCAGGATAAAGAGAAGAAAAGAAAAAGAGCTCTGAGTTCTTCGGGCCCTGAGAAGAAGAAGCCAAGGAAAAGATTGGCGCGTAAACCCAAGGGAAGTATCAGTGGTCGAGCACTGTCTCCGGACTCACTTTATCGATTGAGGGATGAGTCCGAGGGGGAAGAAGAAGCCTTCGATCTGGTGGCCAGCGTGCCGCCGCATCTCGAAGGGCAAGGGGGCTCCGAACCAGAAGGAGGCGAGACCGATCTTCATCAAGTCGGGGAGGCCGAGGAGGAGGCAGGAACTGAAGCTTCCCGGGATGCGGGCAAAGCCCCGCAGGAAGCACTTGGCCCTATAGAGATAGCTGAGTCACCCTCGTTCACAAAGTCGATGTTCAACAAGGCCTAAGCTACAAAAGAATGCCCTATCAAAGGGGCACATGGAGCGGACGATCTTTTCCGCGGCTTTTTCGATGGCGTGGATTCGACAGCCACGGAAGATGTCACCGTGTTGGGTGGATTAGATATACCGAGGAAAAGCCAATCCCCAGAATCAAGCGGGCCTTCCTCCAGCCCAAAATTAGTCGGTCAATTCCTTGCCCCGAATGCATATCCCGATCGAAAACATACCATTGTTATTTTCCTTCCGGACGATGCCCGGGATCTTTTTGCCCCCGTAGGGGTGGCTAGTTATCTTCGATGTCTGGTGACCGAGGATGATCAAGCCAAAATGAATGAGGTGGGTGCACCCTGCTTTTTTGACGAAGCACAACAGGCTCTGAACCGGGTAACTTCATTGTTTCCTAAGTGATATTTTGATTTACACTTAGATAGTTAGATTATTTTGTAGATAACTTAGTGTTTCTCTTTGTGCTCGTAGGCCTCGGTGCTTCATTATGAGACCTTCTTAAGGTATTGGGACGAGCTGAAACATCTCGAAGCTGAAGTTCGAGAGCTCACTAAGAAGAGAGATGCCTTTAAACTTCTTAGCGAGCAGTTCGAAGAGGAGGTTAAGAACCTCCGTGCCGAGATGGAAGTTGCTCGGAAGGAACGTGCTGATTTGGTTGAGCAGGTAAAAGGTTTTGAGGTTAGTGATGATGAATTTGATTCAGTGACTGATGGTCAAAATCCGCAGGTCCAGCAAAAACTCAATCAGATTGACCAGCTCCGAGCTGAAATGGACATAGTCAAAGCCGAGGCCGATGAATGGAGAGGCAGAATGGATCGTGTGGCCTCGGATAAAGAGGATGCCCGGGCACAACTAAATTCAGCTGAAATTCAGCTTAGAGTGGCAAAGGAGAGGGCAGAGGTTCAGACCAAAAGGGTTGAAGAGCTCTAGTTGCAGTTAGGTTCGGCCGCCTCTGATCGAAACGGCCAAGTCAGTGGTCGTAGTGGTCAAGGACGATGCCGATGAGATGGTGGACCAATATAAGGCTGAAGCTGAGGCAGCCCAGGACCTTGTAAAAAATCTCATCGAGCACATGAAGTGGCAATCCCGAAGGGAGGCCCTTGAAGAAGTTCACGCTCGGGGTTTTGACTTATCGGCTGAGATCGAGGATGCCAAGGTGCTCGAAGCTGGCCTATCCCGAGGAGGAAGATTCTGAGGACTCAAGTAGGTCCGAGGGTGGAGAAGACCCCGGGAATCCTTGTGACGAGGCGGGCTCCGGCTAGGATCAGGCTGCTTAAGTGCCTCTGCTCGATTTCATTTTTTCTTTTTTGTATTTTGTACTTTTTGTCAAGGATTGTTATGCCTTTGTAAAGACCATATATAATACAAGTTTTTCGATAATTCTTGAGTTTTTCCTTTGCCTTTGATTTTATGTTTTGAAACGATAAAAATGCCTTAGCATTAAATAGTTAGGTCCTGTTTCAGGTTTTCGAACATGCCTTGCCTTTGATTTTTCTTAAGGCAATGTGGAAATTCGATATGACCGGAAATTTTTCCCAAAGAACTTATAATTCCTTAGATTATAATTTTGCTAAAGGTATGTTTTGTTATGGGTTTCGGACATTTCCGAGCCGTTTTAATATAGCCGTAGCCTTTTAGTTCGGGCAATGCCAAATAAGCTTTGTGCCCTCGGGTTTCGTTATCCCAGAATGGACATAGCCTTTTAGTTCGGGCAATGCCAAATAATCTTTGTGCCCTCGGAATTCATTATCCCAAAATGGCCGTAGCTTTTTAGTTCGGGCAATGCCAAATAAGCTTTGTGCCCTCGGGTTTCGTTATTCCGGAATGGCCGTAGCATTTTATTTCGGGCACTGTTGAATAAGGTTTGTGCCCTAGGGTTTCATTATCCTGGAATGGTCGTAGCCTTTTAGTCCTAGCAATGCCAAATAAGCTTTGTGCCCTCGGGTTTTGTTATCCCGGAATGGCCATAGCCTTTTAGTTCGGGCATTGCCGAATAAGCTTTATGCCCTCGGGTTTCGTTATTCCGGAATGGTCATAGCCTTTTAGTTCGGACAATACCAAATAAGTTTTGTGCCCCCGGGTTTCATTATCCCGGAATGGCCGTAGCCTTTTAATTTAGACAATGCCTTAGGTGGCAGTCCCCTAGTGAAGTGGCTCTTGGGCTTGATGACTTCGGGGAATCAAAAATAATCTTTGAAAGGATAGGAACTTTTATCAAAAAGGCAGACTTCCTTTCAATTTTGTGCGTAGTATACAAAGTTAAACTTGTATTTTGTGTCCGGGCTCGGGTGATCTATGTGGGCACAGTTCAATCGACTGTTTGGCCTTTATAGAGAATCTTATTGACCGAGCCTCATTTGTTCGAGCACAAGAGTCAAAAATCATTCCCCTCGGATTATGCCCCCCAGTGTTCGGGGTTTGTCGTAGATAAGCCTCGAATACTGTTGACTTCAATTCTAAGTTAGCACGATTTTACTGTTGCCTCGTTAAAAACTTTGCCAGCAAACCCATTTGGGACAAAATCGGATCAAGGAAAAAAGAGTGCAACGCGTGCTTTCAGGCCTAAAAATTGTGTTGGGTACCTGCAAGTGTTAGTCAAAAATGTAGCTGAGTAAAAGAAGGTTATCGGGTTCGTACCTTAGCAGTAATATCGCTTCAAGTGGGTTATGTTTCAGTTGTTCGATAATTGTTCACCGTTCATTGTTCCGAGTTTGTACGACCCTTTCCCGTTGACCTCGATAATTTGATACGGACCCTCCCATTTCGGTCCCAATTTTCCTTCGCTCGGATTCCAAGTGTTTGGCGTGACCATCCTTAGTACCAAATCCCCGATATTAAAGTGTCGAAGGTTGGCTCTTCGATTGTAATATCTCTCGATTCGTTATTTCTGGGCTGCCATTCGGACAAGGGCGACATCACGCCTTTTGTCTAGTACTTCCAGTCTCGTGTTCAGGGTCTCGTTATTTGTTTCTTCGGCAGCATATCGGAACATGAGACTCGGTTCTCTGACTTCAACCGATATCAGAGCTTCGACGTCGTAAACCAGTGATAATGGGGTTGCCCCGGTACTAGATTTCAAAGTCGTACGTTATGCCCACAGGACTTCGAGCAGGATCTCCTTCCATTTTCTTTTGGCGTCGATCAACCTATTTTGAGGTTTTGGATTATGGTTTTGTTGGTGGATTCTGCTTGTCCGTTCCCACTAGGGTGGTAGGGAGTTGATAAGATCCTTTTGACTTTATGGTTTTCGAGAAACTTGCTTACTTTGCTGCCAAAGAACTGCTTCCCCTTGTCGCATATGATCTCTACCGGTATTCCGAACTGACATATGATATGGTCCCAGATAAAATCGATGACCTACTTATCCCTTACCTTATCATATGCCTGGGCTTCCACCCATTTAGAAAAATCATCAGTCATAAATAAAATAAATTGGGCCTTACCGAGTGCTCGTGGAAGCGGGGTAACGATGTCCATCCCCCATTTCATGAATGGCCACGGTGACAAGACTGAATGCAGCAGATCTCCGACTCGATGAATCATCGGAGCATGCCTTTGGAACTCATCACATCTTCTTACGAATTCCTTCGCATCTTTTTCTATGTCGATCCAGTAGTGACCGGCCCTGATTATTTTATAGACCAATGCTTCGGTACCTGAATGATTTCCGCAGGTGCCTTCGTGAATTTTCCTTAGAACGTACTCGGTATATCCCGGTCTTAAACATATCACGATCGGGCCATCGAACATTTTTCTGACTAAGGTTCCATCCTCGGACAAACTAAACTGAGCTGCCTTCATACATAGGGTCCTCAATTCCTTTGGATCCGAGGGAAATTTTTCAATTTTCAGGTATTCTATGTATTTGTTTCTCTAATCCCATGTTAGGCTCGTTGAGTTTATTTCAGCATGGACAACTTCGACTACCGACCTCATTAGTTGTACGACTGCCCCTGAATTGAGCTCATTGTCTTCTACCTATGACCCCAAATTAGCAAGGGCATCTGCCTCGTTATTTTGATAGCGAGGCACGTGTTGTAGAGTACATTCCTTGAACCGGTGTAATGTTACATGTAATTTATCCAGGTATCTCTGCATTCGTTCTTCTCTTACCTCGAACGTCCCATTAACTTGGTTTACCGCAAGGAGGGAATCACACTTAGCTTCGATCACCTCCGCCCCCAGGCTTTTGGCTAGTTCAAGGATTGCAATCATGGCCTCAAATTCGGCCTTGTTGTTATTCAATTTTATAGTTCTAATAGATTGTCTAACTACATTGCCCTCTGGTGGTCTTAACATGATGCCAAGTCTGGACCCCTTCGCGTTCGAGGCGCCATATGTAAAAAGGCCCCAGATACCCGAAGAAGTCTCCGAGTTTAATAATAACTCTCTTTCGACTTTGGGTACCAGCTGTCACACCTCGATTCCATGGTTAGATACCATGAATCCGAGGAACTTACCTGATCTAACTCTGAATGCACACTTCTCCAGGTTCAGTTTCATGTTGTATTTTTTCAATACGTTGAAGGTTTCCTACAAGTATTTTAAATGGTCCTCTTCTCGCAGGGACTTAACCTATATATCGTCAATGTAAACCTCCATTGTTTTTCCTATTTGTTCTTCAAACATCCGGTTTACTAGGCATTGGTAAGTGGCACCGATATTTTTTAACCCGAATTGCACTACGTTATAGCAGTATGTGCCGTATTTAGTGATAAAGGAGGTTTTTGCCTGATCACTCGGGTTCATCCGTATCTGGTTGTACCCCGAGTAGGCGTCGAGAAAACTGAGGATCTCGTGGCCGTCCGTGGAATCGATCATGCGATCGATGTTGGGCAGAGGGGAAGGAGTCCTTGGGACATGTTTTATTCAAATCTTTATTGTCTATACAGATTCTTAATTTATCCCCTTTCTTAGGAACTACCACTACGTTTGCTAACCAATTCGGATATTTAACTTCCCGAATGGACCCTATTTTAAGGAGTTTAGATACCTCATCCTTGATGAAAGCATGTTTGATCTCGGATTGGGGGGTCTCCTCTTCTTCTTGACCGAGTGGAACTTTGGATCTAAGCTTAGCTTATCAGTGGTTATTTCTGGTGGTATCCATGTTATATCGAGGTGGGACCAAGCAAAACAATCTTTATTAGCTATAATAAGTTGAATGAGTTTTTTCCTAAGCTCGGGGTTTAACCTCATGCGCAGGTATATCTTTCAATCGGGCAAGTGTTCACTTAGTATGACTTGATCCAGTTCCTCGGCCGTTGATTTTGTAGCGTCAGAATCATCGGGGGCTATAAAAGATCTAGGGACTCCGTAGTCGTTGCCCTCATCTATCCCTCGCTCCTCCAATTCTGTCGAGGTTGGTATCGGTGATTGCTATTTGGCCCAATTTTTGACCACCAGATTCAGACTCATAGACACCGAGAGTCTGGATGCCGAGATCACCTCATCGACCGTGAACATCTCCTTAGCGGCCGGTTGTTCCCAATAAATTGTTTTGATTCCTTCGAGCGTCGGGAATTTCAGCACCTGGTGTAATGTCGAGGGTATTGCTCTCATGTTGTGAATCCACAGTCTTCCGAGCAAAGCATTGTATCTCATATCCCCTTCGATTACATAGAACTTGGCTTCCTGAATGGTTCCGGTGACGTTCACCGATAATGTTATTTACCCTTTAGTGGTCTCACATGCCATATTGAACCCGTTTAGGACTCGAACTGCAGGTACGGTCTGATCTTGTAGGCCAAGTTGTTCCACGACCCTCGATGTGATGATGTTGGCCGAGCTACTTTGACCAATCAACACATGTTTAACTCGATATTTATTTTTGAGTACCGATATTACCAGTGCATCATTGTGGGGGTGTACGATCCGCTCTACGTCTTTGTCGTTGAATGACAAGGTTCCTTCCGGTAGGTAATCTTGAGTCCGTTTCTCCCTTGTGATTGAAAGTTTAGTGCGCTTCAGCATCGGTTCTTGGGGGATGTCGACCTCACCGATGATCACGTTCATGACATGCTGAGGTTCCTCTGGTTCGGTTCGTTTATTAGAATCCCTATTTCTAAAATGGCTCTTTTCCGGATCACTGAGGAATTCTCGAAAATGTCCGTTGTTGAACAGTCGGGCTACCTCTTCCCTTAATTGTCGACAATCTTCCGTTCTGTGACCATGAGTGCCGTGATATTTGCACATTAGGTTAGGATCCCTTTAGGCTGGATCAGATTGCAAAGGTATCTTTGATGTGTCCAATGGCGGACACGATAGTAGAGGCATCGATGCCGAAATTATACTCTGATAGCCTCGGCGCTTCTTTAGGCCCGATGGGCCTATCGAAGCTGTTTTTGCTCATAAGTCCTCGGTTGTCCTGTCCTTGGTCATTTCTTCTTTCATTTCTCATAGGGTTTTTCCCGGACCCACTGCTTCTCTGGTACATGTTGTACGGTTGATACCGATCCCGGTTTGATCTAGGTTTGTGATCGGTGTCTCTCTTGACTCGATCGATGATCCTGACAGGTGTACGGATCCGGAAGGGGTCCCAAGCTGGTCATCTTCGATCCTGATTTTTGATTGGTACCGGTTATGGACATCGGTCCAAGTGATTGCTGGATATTCTACTAAGTTTGGTTTCAACTGCTGTGAAGTTAGCGAGCTTCGAACGTTGAGTCCTTGGGTAAAAGCCCAATCATCCGCGACCGGGGGCAAATCCATCTGTTCCATTTGGAACCGGGATACGAATTCTCTAAGCATCTCATTATGCCTCTGTTTTACTTTGAAAATGTCTGACTTCCTGGTCTCGATCTTTATAGCCCCGGTATGTGCTTTTACGAAGGAATCTGCAAGCATAGCAAATAAGTCAATAGAATTAGGAGGCAGGTTGTGATACCATATCATAGCTTATTTCGATAGAGTCTCCCCAAATATTTTCAACAGGACAGACTCGATCTCATCATCCTCCAAGTCATTCCCTTTGATGGTATATGTATAGGAGGTCACATGCTCATTTGGGTCGGTCGTTCCTTTGTACTTAGGAATCTCGGGCATGCGAAACTTCTTGGGGATCGGCTTTGGAGCCGCTCTAGGGGGAAAAGGTTTCTGAATAAATTTCTTGGAATCCAGATTCTTCAGTATTGGGGTTGCTCTCGGGATTTGATCGACCCTGAAATTGTAGGATTCTACCTTTTTATCATTGGCTTCTATTTTCTTTTCCCCTATTTCTATCCGTTTCGTCAATTCTTCGAGCAACTTCATGATTTTAGGGTTTGTCCCTGATTCATTCTCACTCGTTCTTTCTGAGATTGGTTCGTTCATGCGATTGGCTTCCCGAGGGAGCTCGGGTTCATCCATGCTCGGTGTTTGACCTTGGTTCTGCATTTCGAAGATCATACGTAGGTTGATCCCATCATTTTTGCCGTCGTGCGTGTTTTGGGCAATCGAACGCACTTCCCTGCGCACGTTATTTACGTAGTTGGTGGGCTGGTTTGTGTCGATGGCCATATGCGAACATACGTCGATGGGAACCACCACCAGGATTCTACCAAGATCGACCAGTGTTGCCTCGTTACCGAGCGCTGCATTGTTGTTCCTGCCATGGTGGCCGAATTGTGTGTCTATGTTTAGATGGACAGATTGTGGGTTTGACATTCCGATCGTGACTTGAAAGCAAAAATACTTCAAAGAGAAAGTGTAAAATGAGGTGTGTTATGGTGATTTGTATCAAATCGTCACTATTATCCTTAGCCCCACGGTGGGCGCCAAACTATTTACCCTCAAAATCGGATAATAATTGAATTTATTAGTGGTTTAAAGGATATGCAGATTAATTTGATATTGAATGGTAAATAAGATTGCAATTGAAATAAACAACAATAAATTAACTGCACACCACATGAATTGGATAATTTCAGCCTAGGAAAGTTAGTTGCCCTTGAGCTGAATGTACTTTGATCAACACCAAGACACCAAAGAATAAGAACTTAAAGAATAACGGTAATGTATTGCGTATGAATGTATGTTACAATGTCCTTTCATGAATTGCTAGCCCCCCTTTATATATTAGAGGAGTCCTACTTTTAGGGTATTATTCTATTATTTTATAAAAGGTAAACTGTCATTGATTTGCTGACTGTTGCCCACCCTTTACTTTTTTGGTATGTTCCGTGATTTCCGCCGTAATGTCCAGTTTTTGCGGGAATTTCGGACCATTGTCAGGTAAGCTGGCGATATATTTCTTGAGACCGTTGTAACAAGGACCGGTTATGACCTCGGTGGCAAATCTGGTGGTTCTGGTGGCTAATTCGGCAAGGCAGAAACCGATCTCTGGGGTATTATCACCATCTCTCGATCCCAAACTGTCGTGTTAGATGCTCGGTCAAATCCCGAGTTCGATTTTACCAGTATACAATGTGCTTTATAGGCGAACATCAATTCTAGTAAGTATTTCATCCTTTTATTGAAAAGCTCTACCCGATCAGTCAGCCCTTTTTAACGTTGCCGTTTTTGTTCCGTTTTGCTACCAGAGCGGGGAAACTAAAGTAGGTAAAATTAATTAGACTCGTGTTGTCATGCCTAACGCCAATCAAAGCAAAGGAAATAGGCCTTCATCACTTTTTACAATATTGAAATTAAGAAAGTATCTCTTTTACATTTTTTATGTGTAAAAGATAGATCTTTTATATGTAAAAGTAAATCTCATGTGTAAAAAAAAATGAGGTCATAAAATTAAAAACAAGTTTATAATGGCCACAAACCCATTTGACCAATCAAGGCGTTTTCTTTCTTTATAATGACATGAACCTCAAGATTGTGGGGCTAAAGATTTTTTTTTTATTCCAATTCCTAACAAATATAGATATGCCACTAACGTGTAAATGGGGGCTTGGCGAACCACTAAAAATCACATAACTTTAAGTGCATATTTTTTTAATTTTCTTATGTTTGGGTGGTTATAAGGAAAGATCAAATTTAAGAGATGTCTTATTTTTTTGTAGGACCCTTTAAAAATCCTTACATGAATAATTTATTTGAAAGTTCAGATGTACAGCGATCAACTGTTAGGGTTGGGGCATTTTTGTTCACTTTGTTGACAGATGTAAACTATTTATCAAATTACATGGGTAAATCCACACTTTTCCCCCAAAATCAGGAATGGGAGTAGGGAATACATAAAGATAAATTTACATAGAATACAACCTTTCTAATACTTATTTAAATTATCTACAACCACTTTCACAAAATTACATATAATACAATTTATTTTAAAATTTATAACTTTTCATACTCCTAAAATCTCTCTCTTGAAATTCTCTCACCTAAAACATTCTAATATATCTCTCTTAAGATTCTCTCTCACTTAAAAGTATCTATCATATAATTTTCACCCAATTTCTCCATTAATGTATCCTATATGATATATTTCATATATAAATTATATGTTATATAATTAAATATACAATATACATTATATATATATATATATATATATATATATATATATATATATATATATATATAAAAAAAATTGAAAAATATACTATACATAGTATAATATACATAAAATAATATATAATATATATTAAAAATATACAATAATACAATGCAAAAGAACTTGGGGGAGCAAACAGGATTTTACATTGTGAAGAGGTGAAGAAGAATCAAATTTGGGGGAAGCCCTGGGGATTTTTGGATGGTGTATAGCATATAGATTCTAATAGAGAGAGAAAATGAAAATCTTGTTAAAAAAAACTAAAACTAATATGGCTTGATTGATACATAACATTACGATATATGATTTCATTGATGGATAATATATGGATGATTAAGGCAAGTGGTAACCTAATGTTCTAGAAAAGAAGAAGAAGAAGAAGAAAAAAACTAATGTATTTATAGTTGTAATCAATAATGAATAAATTGAAGAATTTTTAGGTACAAATTATGGATAACGTTTCAGAATAGATATTCCCCATTAACAGGGGATTCACCATATTTTTAGAGTATATTTTATATATTTGTTGTAGAATTTGTAATTCTAATATTAGTTGTAGATTATGGAATATCTTATAAATCCATAAGTAACTACAAAAAGTTCACATACATAAATGGCATTCCACACGTTGATTGTGTGATGAATCCATTGGATTAAGTTACTGTGGAAGAGGTTGAAGCCCAGCAAAATGAGAGTGAAGTTGGGCCTAGGTCCATTAGAAGAAGCCAGCATACAAAACACAGCCCAACAAGCTTTTAAGATCTATCTATATTTATTTACATAAAAGGAAGAGAGTCAGCCTTGAGATTTTGACAAGTGTCATGTGCATAAAATGCCATGTAGCAATAATAGGACAAATTAGTTAAATTAGGTAAAATTAGTTTCTTTTTAAAATTTTGAATTTGGAAACACTTAATTAGGTATTCTATATTTTAAAGAAACAGTAGTTTCTACGTTATTTTAAAAATCCTTCAAAGTTGTGAGTGTATATTGTAGAACACAGTGAAATGGTGTGTATAAATTAAAAGGAAAACTTTATTTCTTTTGGGTTGATTTTTGGCGGTTTTTGAATGGATCTTTAAAAAAATCCAACTCATTTATTCTATCATGATATAATTATAAACTATTATGCACCCAAAAAAATATACAATATCTAATTAAAAATCGTTGTTTTACTCCTGGTGGATACAGTACACATATAGATTATTGTTTAAAGAACGGCAATTGGGAACGCCATTTTCTCATATTTGCCCTAAAAATTTCATCCTCCAAATTCAACTCTTTAATCCCACGATCTCTCACCATAATTTTAACTCCTCACCCACGAACTCTTATGCGCTAGATTCCGTAAAAATTTCATCCTCCAAATTCAGCGCTTCAATCCCACGATCTTCCACAATGATTTCAACTCCTCACCCACGAACTCATCTGCGCTGGATTCCAGTAACATGATTTCACAGTGTTATCAAATCAGTTCTACTTTTATAGTATATAGTTCTATTCTTTCTCCATCGTGTGCATATTAAACAACAATTCTAGAGTGCAAGAAGTGATTGGTATGCTGTAACGACCCGGCCGGTCGTTTCGAGAGTTATAGTCCCATTTTCCCTATTTTTACTTCTTTTTGTGTTATTCAGTTGTATTATGTTATATAGGGTTAGTTGGTTCGGGACCAGAGTGGTTTCAGAGTGAAATGAGACACTTAGTCTCTTAAGTAGAAACTTAAGTTGAAAAAGTCAACCGGATATTGACCTATCTGTAAACGATTTCGGATTTGAATTCTGACGGTTCTGTTAGCTTCGTTAGGTGATTTTGGACTTAGAATTGCGTCCGAAATGTGATTTGGAGGTCCGTGGTAGAATTTGGCTTGAATTGGCGAAATTGGAAATTTGACGATATCAGTCGGCAGTGAAAAATTTGATATCGGGGTCAGAATGGAATTTCAGAAGTTGGAGTAGGTTCGTAGTATCATTTTTGCCGTGTGTGCAAAATTTGAGGTCATTCGGACGTGGTTTGAGTGGTTTCGGCATCGATTGCCGAATTTGAAAATTAGAAGTTCTTAGGCTTGAATCCGAGGGTAATTTGGTGTTTGGATGTTGTTTTGAGTGATTCGAAGGTTCGACTTAGTTTGTATACTGATATATGACATGTTGGTATTTTTGGTTGAGGTCCCGAGGGCCTCGGGATGATTCCGGGTGGTTAACGGATTTGGCGAAGTTGGACTTTGCAGCTGGAGCTGCTGCTTCTGCTATTTTCGCACCTGCGGAAGAAAGAGTCGCAGGTGCGAGGCCACTGGTGCGCGTGGGGAGTACGCAAGTGCGGGAGACGCCGGGCCAAGGCTGGGAATGTAGGTGTGAAGAATTGGCCGCATCTGCGAGTCCGAAGGGGCGAGGCCTTGAGCGCAGATGCGGAGATGAGAAGTTTGGACTGGTTTCGCAGATGCACCCCTGGGACCGCAGATGCGAGTCCGCAGGTGTGAGGAAGAGGTCCACAGGTGCGGAAGGTGGGTTATTAAGTGAGTTGCGCAGGTGCGGCTTCTTGGACCGCATGTGCGGTCGCGCTGGTGCGAGAAAATGGTCGCAGGTGCGAAAAAAACCTGGGCAGAAACCATAAATAGAACCCTTCGCGAATTTTGGTCATTCTTCACAATTTCAACTCGGATTTTGGAGCTTTGGGGAGGGATTTGAAGAGGGAATCAAGGGAATTTCGTTGAGGTAAGTTACTTGAGCCCTAATACTTGAATATATGGTGATTTTCCGTTGTTTTAATCATGGTAATTAGTGAAAATGAGGGGTTAGAGCTTGAAATATTTGGAGAGTAATTTGAAGATTTAAAGGACCAAACGATGTCGGATTTTGATGAATTTGGTATAGTTAGATTCATGAGTGAATGAGCTTTCTAGTTTTGTAAAATTTGTTGGATTTCGAGACGTGGACCCGGGGGCCGGGTTTAAGCCAATTTCGGGTTTTGGTCTAATTTTATAGTTTTTCTTGTGAAATTTATTTCATTAGCACGTATTGATGGTATTGTACTGATTGTGAATAGATTTGGAGCATTTGGAGGCCGAGTCCAGAGACAAGATCATTGCGGGTTAGAGATTTGACTGATTTGAGGTAAGTAACGATTGTAAATCTGGTCCTAAGGGTATGAAACCCCGAATTTTTGTATCATTCTACTATTTTTAGTGACGCACATGCTAGGTGACGGGCGTGTGGGCGTGTACTGTTGGAGATTTGTGACTTGGTCCGTCCCGTAGCAACTGTAAAGTTGCATACTTTGTTGAAACCATTTGATACTTATATGTTTTACAAAGAATTTCTGTAAATTGGGCTGAATGCCATGTTTGTGCCTTGCGTCAATGCTGTTTGGACCCTTAGGGGGTGTTTCTTACCATCCTCTCATTGTTTTCGATTGAAAATCTATACTTAGTCATGTTTATACTTGCTTACCGCATAACTCAGTTTTATGACTCTATTTTGATGCATATAAATATTTTGGGCTAAATGCCCTGTTTTACAGAAATGTCCGAGTGGCTTGAGAGATTTATGACTGAGTGAGGCCGAGGGCCTGATTTGTGAGGATGAGTGTGGATCGGGGCTGCCCGCTTGCAGCATACTTTATTATTTTGGCACGTGAGTTGTCCGTGCAGATTATAGCGCTTGGGCTGAATGAGCCCCTCCGGAGTCTGTACACACCCCCAGTAAGCGCATATACCTACTGAGTGCGAGTGCCGAGTGCTGAGTGACTGGGAGGCATGAGTGATTGTGATGTATGCCCGAGTGGCAAGAGTGATTGTGAGGTATGCCCGAGTGGCACGAGTGACTGCGAGGTTTGCCCGAGGGGCTGTATATGAGTGATGTTTTGCCCGAGGGGTTGTTTATGATTTCATCATTTTTGCTCACCTTTGCATTGAGCCTTTTTTTGAAAAACTGTTGGAAAAATATCTTTAAATGATTTTTACTGGAACTGGGTTTAAACGAGATGTTTGATTCAAATCCTGATTTTTAAGAGCATGTGGTATTTTACTGAGATTTCCTGATATGTACGTTATATGCTTTATCGCTCGTCACTACTGCTCAGTCTTTATTTATTGTTGTTACTTACTGAGTAGGCGTACTCACGTTACTCCCTGCACCTTGTGTGCAAATTCAGGTGTAGCTGGACATGGTAGCGGTTATTGAGTGTTCTGGTTGCAGCTTTCTTGGAGATAGCAAGGTAGCTGTTTGGCGATCGCAACCCCTGCTCTTCTCCCTCTTATCTTCCTCTAGTTGTATTTAGCTATTTTTCAGGATGCGTTAGCCTTGATATTGTTAGACAGATTGTAGCAGATGCTCATGACTAGTGACACCCCGATGTCGAGCTTTTCTTTTTCGCACATTTGTTTTCTTTGATTTGAACTCCTTAAATGAAGGTTTTATGTTAACTAGTATTGAAATTATCTTTGAAATATAAATGTTGGTTTTGTTTGGAAATAAGTCAGCTTGCCTAGTTCCACGATAGGCGCTATCACTACAGATTAGGTTTTTGGGTCGTGACAGTTTGTATTTCACATGCATTTTTTGAAGAATCATCAGCAAAAAGTCAATTATTTCAGATACCGGATTGCCTCATATGTGTTTATATAAGCATTTTATTGGAGTTTTTACTTATATTTTTAAATACATCTGTCTATTTCAGGATTTAATGGCGGCTGAAATCAATTTCGTTAGCGAAATTACAGCAAGTCAATGAATTGGAAATTAAAGGTTCGTATTGTCAAGCTTTAGGAAAATTCGGATCGCGACAGACATGATAGCCCTTTTTCAATTGAGATTATTCTGATGGATGAAAAGGTATTGTTTAAAATTTTATAATTACTTTCTATTTAGCATTGTTTACATATGCGCAAGTATATTACAGTCGTATATGGATTAACTTAGTCATTTTAACTAATTAAGTTTTTTTGTAGGGCGACCGCGTTCACGCAAGTATTGGCAGGTCTTTTATCCAAAGGTTCAAACAAGAAATTAAGGAAATGGGTTTGTACATCATGAAGAATTTTGTGGTTTGTCCAAATAATATGAAGCAAAACCAAAGACCATAAGTTTAAGTTTATGTTCACGCATAAGACTATTGTTGATAAAATACATGATCCACATTTCAACATATGTATTTTTAAATTTTAAACCTTTGAGCAGTTGTCAAATCCCCAAGAATTTGACAATACTGAGTTATTCGATAATTAAACTTCTCTCATTTTTTCCAGTTTTATTTTACTTTGCATTATTTGTTTTCTATCTTATGAGTGCTAAGTGTGAACTAAATTAATACTAATTACAATACATAAGATCAAAGATTAAGTTCTAGATTAAAGTTGAATTTCTTGACATTGTTAAATCCTCTATCGAAAATCATAATCTGATTTCTAGAAGGCCTTTGTAGGCGCATGGAACTGAAGAAGAGCGCGCGGGGGGGGGGGGGGGGGGGGGGTGGAGGCAAAATGAACAAATAAAAGATAGTTTCTGAAAAATTGGCTTGTGATGCGGATGCAATCCTTTTAGTCTCTTGAGTAAAAGAGGGTGGGAATTTAAAATCTGTTAGTATTGATTTTCAAATGTCATACCACTGTCCTGCTGCTTATTGTTGATGAAATAATCTATGATTTCTTGATTTTATAGTGCATAACATCAAAGCTTAAGTTTTAGATTAAAGCCGAATTTCTTGACATTGTTAAATCCTAAATCGAAAATCATAATCTGATTTCTAGAAGGCCTTTGAAGAAACATGAAACTAGAGAAGAGGGAAAAAAGAAGGCAAAATGAACAAATTAAAGATAGTTTCTGAAAAAAGGGCATGTGATGCGGATGCAATCCTTTAAATCTCTTGAGTAAAAGAGGGTCGGAGTTTAAAATCCGTTAGTATGTGATTTTAAAATGTCATATTATGGGTGAGAGTTTTAAATCTGTTAGTATGTGATTTTGAAATATCATACCATTGTCTGGTTGCTTATTGTTGATGAAATAATCTGATTTCTTCACATTATTTGCACATCAATTGCTATATCTTAGGTAGATCATGAAATTTATTAATTCTTTTACAATCTTCATTTATATTGTCTATAATGATTACTAATTTTGCACATATTTCCTTGGTCAATGTTATTGTAGATGTCATTGGCGAAATTGTGAGCTATGAGGACGTACAGTCTATCAAACAAGAAGATAACATTTGTATGTACATGATCACTGAGATACAAGATTATGAGTAAACTCGCCTCAATTTATTCAACTAAGTAAATATTTCAACAGTTATTTATTTTGATTTCTATGCTTAACCTTATAATTATTGTAGGAGCAACAACATTTCTATAACTCTTTGGGGAGACTTTGTGGAACAGATCAAGCCATATTTGAATGTATCCAATGATAAGCATGTTGTCGTCGTTATGCAATTGATTAGAGCACACCGATATCGAGGTTATTAAATTTTTTACTTACTTTGCAATACATTGTCTCTATACAATTAGTAAACTCTTACAAATTACTTTTAAGCATGCAGAATAATATTCGGTCACGAACACTTGGCACGCGTCGAAACTTTGGATCAATTCAAATCTTCCTCAAGTTATTGACTTTTGCTCGAGGTCTCTATAAGTTGTACTAAATTTAATGCTATTTCAAATTAAATTTTAGACTTAATATTTATTAACGTATCTCAAGTTAAAAAATGAAACATAATGGTTTCTGTGCGTGGAGAAAGCTCACAAAGAATTACTCAAATTTCATCTCACAAAACTCATCTAGTTGCTAATGAGCTAGCATCCGGAAGTATTGAAGTTAAAAATATTGAGGATTTGAGTGACTGTAAGCATGTGAGTACCTACTTTGTAATTTTGTTACTTTTTAATTAGCACAACTTTTATCTTATCTTTTTCTACTTAACAATTGTACATACAATATTTATGCGCATCCAGGAAATTTCTGGGTTGTAGCAACTATTGTACACGTAGAATTAAACCGTGGATGGTGTTATTTAGCATGCAAAAATTGCGCAAAGAAAGTAGACAAAGAGGGGAATAAATTCTATTATAAAAATGCGAGTACATTCAATCTGCCACTCATAGGTATGACCATAATTTATAGTTTCTTTACTATTATATGATTTTAAAAATACAAACTCTTTCTAGGTACAGGCTACAAATTAAAGTGATGGATTGCACCGGTACAATTTTTTTGTTGTTATGGGATCGGGATACAACTAAGATTATCGGAAAGTCGGCAAATGAGATGAAACTCAGTTGATGCAAGACATAGCATTAGAATTTGGTATAGAATGGAATTCCAAGGCTTTGGAGCAGAAGCTTTACAATCCACTTGTATCAGAACAAGTAAGCATTGAATAGAACCTCATAATCTCCTCTATTCTCATGTCTAAGCTAACTTGATTTGCTGTTTAAAAGTAAATTTGACCAGTAAATAATTGAAAGTAGTTTTAACTTTTAACATTCTCTTATCTTTTTTGATTGGAGTTTTCAGTTTTCATAAATATATCATTCTATTTCTCTGTTGCTTGACTATGCACATTTTAAATATGTTTGCCTATGCCTACCCATTTCTCGCACAACTTCTACTTTTGCTAGACTTGAGCACTCCGATGATTATGAAGATATTAATAGATCAAATTACATGAGAAGAAGAAACATCTAATACTTCATCTTTTTACATTGTGAAGAGCAAAACTGGTTGTTCCGACTTCTATTGTAAGATCACTAGAAATATCAGATATTGGCCTGCAATAGAAGATATTGTCAATGATTAAAAGTTGGAAACAAGAAATGTGTCGAGAAACTGCTCATGTATAGTAATCTCTATTGTTTCCTTTAGTCTTCACTTAGCTGCAACTTTGGCTACTTTGGTCCTACATCGAGTGTGAAGATCAGCACTTTGTGTCATTGAGTGTGACACCTTGTGTGAGACGCAGTATTTGACACAAAAGTTAATGAGAATATTGGGTCTTACCAACAGGAGCACCAATATGAACCTAAAATTGCAAATAAGCAATAAAATGAGCTATCAAAGTGAAAAAGGAAAGGGAATTTCTCATGGCTATAAAAACTCTGAAAGAGAACAAAGATTAGAGCAAACGGTGTAAGTTTTATTTTTTGCCAAATATTTTCTCTGTATCTCTAAAAATTGCACAAGAAAGCACAACTACATGTTGTATGTTACAGATAAATCACATTAATTTTGTTAATCCAAAAGCTTAAGCTAAGTACAATAGTATTTAGTTGTAATGATAAGTGGAGTACTTTGAAGCTTTAAATAATTTTGAAAAATGTGACGATTGATGCAATAAGCTTTATTTTTATTTACTTTTTGTTTATACTTTAATTAGTTTTAGTGGATTAAAAAAAATTACATTATTTGAGAAAGTGCATTTATCGAGGATGGCGGAAAAGAATTGGTGTGAGAAAAACTTATTTTTTAAAAAAGAAGTACTTGAGCGAGTTTTTAATTATTTCACTGTTCTTTTTTGCAAGTTATATTATTTTATGCATATTCTCTATATTGATTATTCAAAGTGTGATATTAGCACTTGATGTTCATTCTGTCGAGAGATTGCCAATGGATGGAACTACCATTAGCGAGTTCTATCCGCAAGAATAGAGTATAGAAAGCGAAAATAAAATAAATACATAGTCTGTTTGAATAATACATAAACAAAGCTTTTATAAATCTAAGGCCACTCTAAACAAGAGGCAGCTATAACAAGAACGCAGGTACATCTTCAAATCCCGCAACCATCGAGCACAGCAACAACAACAGCCAACATATGCACGCAATGTGCAGAAGTATAGTATCAGTACAACTGACCTCATGTACTGAGTAAGTAACAAACCTAGTCGTAGGTTGAAAGTAGTGACGAGCTTCTACCAAGGTCGGGTCCAAAACCACTAGTCCATAACAGTCCATAACAACATAAAGCAAATAATACCAGAAGTAATCTCAGAGATAAAATGCTCAGCAAAATCATAATTTCAAAAATAATAGTTCTTCCTTTCAAGTACATCAGTGGAAACCCAAATCGTTTACCGAAGTTGCCGAAAATATGAATAAGTTTGAAAACGGTAATTTTTCCAAAATTCTTTCAATAATAAATAAAATATCTCATTTTCTTTCCAGATAACTAGTGTAAAACAAATGTATCACTATGCTCATATGTCAACATGTGTGAGAAATCATAAATAATGTGATACCAAACAGCATGAGGAAAATACATCTCTATGCATGTATGTCATGTGTGCATGTCCATGCAATGTATCTCAGAGATTGTACTCACACTCTTAGAGTACTCAATCTCACTGTCTCGCATTCTCTCTCACTATGCTCAGTACACTCAATCACCCATCGCTATACAATACCTGTTGCGGCGTGCAGTCCGATCACTGTTTATAGTCGACTGCGCTCACTGGGGGTGTGTACAGACTCATGAGGGGCTCCTATAACCGAAGCGCTATAAGCACAGACAACTCACGTACTGCACGGATAACTCACGTGCTATAATAATATCTGGATTCGCACGGCCAACTCACGTGCAATAGTATAATATATGGATCCGCATGGCCAACTCACGTGTTGCACGGTCAACTCACGTGCAATAGTATAATATATATATATATATATATATATATATATATATATATATATATATATATATATATATATATATATATAAAACCAACATGGCCTGTTGCGGCGTGCAGCCCGATCCCAATAAATATCTTCACAATCAGGCCCTCGGCCTCCCTCAGTCATCAATCTCTCCAGTCTCTCTCTCATGGGCTCACAATGTCATGAGAATAGCCCTAAATGATGATATGATGTATCAATAAATAACAATAGGGATTGAGATATGATATGCAATGAAATAAATATGACTGAGTATGAATTTTCAATTTAAAATAAATATTTTACAACAAAATGACCTTTGTGGGTCCCAATAATACTGGCACATAGCCTCAACATGATTTTTAATATGCTTTTCAACTTAATTTCTTTAAATCATAAAATCGCATGGAAAATGCCAAGATCATTTAACTACAAAATTCCACAGAAATAATTATGTCGCAATTTCTACAGTGCACGCCCACACGCCTGTCACCCAGCATGTGCGTCACCTCCCAACAATTTACGAAATATATATATTCAGGGTTCATACCCTCAACTCTAAGATTAGAAGAGTTACTTACCTCGAACAAGTCAAATCCAATGTCGAGCAAGCTAAGCAATGCTCCAGAAATTCCATTCTGTGCGTATCAACTTTCAAACGGCTCGAATCTAGTCACAATTAATTTGATTCAGCTCACAAAAATTATAAAAATTAATTCCATATCAAAATACTAATATTTTCCAAAAATTTAAAATTACGCCCCAAAAATTATCCATGGGACCCACGTCTCAGAATTCGATAAAACTCATAAAATTCGAACCCCCATTCAACCACGAGTCCAATCATACTAAAATTATTCAAATCCGACCACAACTCGACCTTCAAATCCTCAATTAAAATCTATAAATTTTTCTACTATTTTCAACCCAAAACACTAATTTATTGATAAAAAATAATAATAGATTTGTGTAATTTAACCAAAACCGAGTTAGAATCACTTACCCCAATCCATATGGTAAAAATTACCTCAAAAATTGCTTCAATCCGAGCTCCATAGCTCCAAATATGTTAAAATGGCTGAAACCTCAAAATATATCTTCTGCCCAGGCATTTAATCTTCGCGATCGCGAAGCACAAAATTTTTCAGCCCCAAAATTGCTCTTCGCGATCGCGAAGAACAAACTCCCCAACTCTTCTAGACAACTTTTAGTATAATGGTCATAACGTTTTGTACAAAAATCTAAATTGCAAATGGTTTTACTTTATGAAAACTAGACACCAAGGGTTATAACTTTCATTTGTTGCTATCTCCCAATTCCTTATATATTTCTAGATATAAGCTTCCAAAGTCAGCCCTATGCAACAGAGATTTTCAAACTTTTCCCAGACAGCCTATAGTGTATCTACAATAACTTTTTGTACACAACTCCAAATGACAAATGATTTACATTTCTGAAACTAGACATCAAGGGCTACAACTTTAATTTTTGGATAATTTCCAAATTCCTTATAGATTGCGAGATATAAGCTTCCAAAGTTGGGTCAGTGCAGCAGGATTTTTCCTCTATGTGACCGCGAAAAGGCTTCCGCGATCGCGATTCACACTGCCCAAACAGCAAAATTGCTCTTCGCGATCGCGACCATTTGTCCGCGATTGCGATGCATACCTCTGTGGCCAAAAATCAGCAACTAAGAATGGCCTAGGAATTGTCCGAAACCACCTCGAAACTCACCCGAACCCTTCGGAACCTCAACCAAATATACCAACAAGTCCTAAAATATCATACGAACTTAGTCGAAACCTTGAATCACATCAAACAACGCTAAAATCACGAATCGCACCTCAATTCAAGCCTAATGAACTTTGAACTTTCAAATTCTATATCCTGTGCCGAAATACATCAAATCAATCCGAAATGACTTTAAATTTTTCACACAAGTCATAAATGACATAACTAAACTATTCCAATTTTCAGAATCGGATTTCGACCTCAATATCAAAAAGTAAACCCCCAGTCAAACTTTTCAAAAATTTAACTTTCGACATTTCAAGCCTAATTCCACTACGGACCTCTAAATAATTTTTCGGACACGCTTTTAAGTTCAAAATCACCATACGGAGCTATTGGAATCATCAGAATTAAATTCTGAGGTCGTTTACATATAAGTCGATATCCGGTCACTATTTTAACTTAAGCTTTAAACCTTGGAACTAAGTGTTCCAATTCATTCCAAAACCTCACCGGACCCGAACTAATTACCCCGGCAAGTCACACAACAACTGTAAAGCCCAATTTGAGCAGTAAATGGGGAAACGAGATTGTAATACTCAAAACGACTGGTCGGATCGTTACATCTACTTATTATTTCATCTAATAATCTGCAACAAACATTTGTTTCTAGAGGTAATAAAGTTACCTTAAGTATGCAACAAAGAATTTTGCCTCAGCTGTAAAGGAACATGTAGCTTCTGATGAAGGTGTTTTCGATTGTAACAACAACGTCACTGCTATGTATGTAAGTGACATAAAATCTTGATGAGAATTAATATTTTTAATGTATGCATTTCATCTATGACTTAAAATTATTATATAGATTATGCTAACAAGGATTGGGTATTTCCAAGATCTTAGTTATCCATGTGAATCGTCGTTTATATCATCAACCAACATGACTGACTTGCTCATGTTCTCATATACTTTTAATCCAAAGTAAACCACAACAAATTGTGATGTCTTAATTACTGTGAATTACACATATGCATAACTGTTCTTTATTTTATCTGATCATAACTTGAAACAAAAATTTCTGCTTTTTCAGATGGACTAATCCTTTTTAAAGCCAAGTACTTCTGTAGGTTGTAACAACTAAGCTATCCAAATCTACACAGAAATTGCTAATTTAGTTTAGAAATATTGTAATTAATACTAGTAAAATTTGAACGTTGATGCCTTCTATCGCACGTATGTTCTCTTGGATTTGGTGTTTATCGAAATTGACTATAACAAAACTCTCAGTTATTTTATATCTACTATGAATATATGTTTGATTATTGGTTGAGATTTTGTATCATTATTTTATTTTCCCCGCAACAATGGATGATGTGTATATGAACTGTAAGTGAATTTTGAAAAATTTACTTTAGCTTTTGGCTTATTACAGTTACCCAACCTTCTCTGCTAATCATGTTTTTGTGCATAAATATTGGTGGTCCATTGTATAGATACAATATTATGAAATTTATATATTTATTTTTTGATTTAATTCTTTTAAATGAGATTGCTAAATTTAGTCTACAATAAAGACATGTTTCTACTATATCATTTTTTTCCTTTGAAACATATCCACGCGGGTACGTATACTAGTATATTATTAAAAGGAGAGGAAAAAGTCATCTCCTTAAGCCAAGTGGCAGCCTCGCCTTAGTTATTCAGTTAATAATTAGTTATTGGTTATTATTTTTTAATTTAACTATCCATAAATTAATAAATAAATATTTTATGATAAAAGACGAAAATTAAAAAAAATTATCAATTCAAATTGGAGAGTAGTTTCAACTTGTAGTTTTTAAATTATTTTAAAATAAAAAACTAAAATTAAAAAAAAACTCCCAATTTAAAATTTCTTTATTTTTTTAAATAATTTTTGTTTTTCTTTTTAAAAATGAAAGCTTATTTATTCAGAAAATATTATTGATAATAATCGAATAAAATCTAAAATAAAAAAATATATCTTCTATTATATTATAAAAAGAAAGTAGATTACAAAAAATTAAATAAAGTAATATGCTAATAAAAGTTTCTATTAACAATAAAATAATACTAAATATTGAATAATATCTATATCTATATCTATCTATTCTACATACTAATTAAAGGAGAGGAAAGAAGCCCTCTCCTTAAGACAAGCGCCAGCCGTAAAATTAGCCACATATAACGTACTAACTAATTAACTATTAACTAATAACTAATTCAGCCATATGACATAACCAGAAAAAGTCAAATCTAACTTATTTCTTAATTAATTAATATTAAATAACTAAATCCAAATTTTAAAAATTTTACTATATAATACTTAAAAAGATTATTAATAAATTTTAAAAATTTAATAATTACGAGTATTATTTTAAAATAAAATTAATATTTATATCAAGATTAAAAAATCAAACATTGATCTATATTATATTAAAGGACATAAATGGATAATGATACTAAATAACGAGGAAAGTTAATGAAGGCCACATGAAAACATGAAATACTATATAATATGTAATGTAATAGCAATAATTAAAAATTTAAAAACATTTAAAATTAGAAATAGAAGGGAAAGATGATTTGAACTTGAGATTAGATTAAAATTATGGTAAAAACGCTCAAACTATGGATAGGACCGCAAAATTAAGGTTTTACTAGATAAAGAAAAATAATAATAGGATAACAAATTAAAATATTAAGAATACAAAATAAATGTCTCATGTAGATAATTTAGTAACGAAAATAAAAGTTAAACTTTTATCCTGAAACTAAAAGAGAAAGAAATTTTAATTGCACGTGATATAAACTAATTATAAGAAAATACAATAGATTTAAAATTTGCTAATTAAAAAAACTTATGTATTCAATATTTTAGACTAATTCAAAGTTATGACTTAAAATAAAATGTGATATTACATATTTTGATTATTGGTAAAATACTAATATAAAAAAACTAATTAAATTTTCATAATAGGGGCAAAAATATATAAAGAGGAAAATAAAGGAAGTGTGAGAATATTTATAATTTGAATTAATTTAAGGGTAAGTATATTAAATAATTAAATAATACTCAAAAATATTATTGATAGATTTAAATGACGAAAGAGTTCTAAGTAAGAGGATAAAAGTATAAAAATACATTAATTTTTAGAAATAAAACATTTATATTTATATATGAATATCAAAAGGGTAATAAGCAAGATATTAAATCAATTGATAAGCTAATAAAAGATCACATGACAATTTAACAATGTTAGGTAATGAATAACATTCTTCCGGATCATCAACTCTCTTTGGCTTCGTTTTATTTGGATGGTGAAGCTCTTGACTGACATCGCTAGATGTTTCGCAACAAATAACTAATTGATTGGCTTCGTTTTACTGGGAAGATTCGTATTCATTTCAGGGATCAATCACTAAGATCACCATAGGGCCGGCTATCAAAGCTGATGCAGACCATGACTGTTGCGGATTTTTGGGCTCGCTTTGAGGCTATTGCCAATGAATCAGTCCGTTTGCCAGAGGTCATGTTAGTTGAGTGCTTTATTTCGGGCCTCAAAATGGATATTCAAACTGAAGTGGCAATTCGAGGGCCCACTACATTGGAAGAGGCCATTAGATTGGCTCGTTTATACGAGCAAAAATTGATATGGCCAGGGGTCCAATTCGTCCCACTTTTGCTCGGACCCAACCTCTTTTACCTAACCCCACTAGACCAACTTCAATTGTTGTCTCTAAGCCTATTGCTTCTTCATCACATTTACCAAAAATCCCTTTCAAGCGGTTGTCCATAACTGAACTCCAATCCAGGCGTGAGAAAGGATTATGTTGCAATTGTGATGAAAAATACACCCCCAACCATAAATGCAAAGTACTTCCCCAGCTACTCCTTCTTGAAAATTCCTTTGATTCAGCAATTGAGCTACCCGAGTCATTCTCACTAGAGGATTTCATTTCTTACGAACTTCAGTTCTTAGAAGTTTAGGATCATTCTGTTATCTCATACCACGCCTTGGCCGGTGCTTCGATTTATCACGGGGTTCGCCGGTGCAGGTGCTTGTGGATGGTGGAAGCACACATAATTTTGTCCAAACCCGTATGGCTAAGTTTTTCAATCTGCCTGTGGAAGCTACAAAGCCTTCTGTGAGGGTGTAGCCCGTCAAACACTAATAGTGATCCAAGGTGGTGAACTGATATTGGATCTCTATGTCTTGCCTATGCAAGGGGTGTATATTGCTTTGGGCGTTCCGTGGTTAGGGTCACTATTCACTAGGTCCAATCTTGACTGATAACTCGGCTCGTACGATGGAATTTTTTCTATCAAGGCCAAAACTTCAGCTGGCTTGGAGAACCACCGGTTGAATGCCAACCAGTTCAGTTACAAACATTACGAAGCCTATCTGAGGTAGAAGTTGTTTCCTCGTATTTTTATTTAATGATGATCATAACTGATGAGTTGGGACTTCTTTCTCCACCATCGGATTTACAGTCCCTGTTGGAGGAATTTGAAGATGTATTTACCAAACCTCAAGGTTTACCTCCGGTCCGCGCACAAGATCACGCCATTCATCTACATCTAGGTTCAGGTCCAGTTAGTGTTAAACTATACCGTTACCCATATTTTTAGAAGCAAGCAATGGAGAAATTAGTTTCTGATATGCTTGCCGAGGGAATTATCCATCCCAGTACCAGTCCATTCTCGTACCTTGTTCTGCTTGTGCAGAAAAAGGATGGTACGTGGCAATTTTGTGTGGATTATCAGGCCTTAAATGCCATAACTGTGAAGGATAGGTTTTCAATTCCGACTATTGATGAATTTTTTGAGGAATTACATGGTGCGACTTACTTCTCAAAGCTGGATTTATTATACGGCTATCATCAAATCAGGGTTTGACATGATGATGTTAAGAAGACTGCATTTTGTACTCATAAAAGGCATTATGAGTTTCTAGTAATGTCGTTTGGTTTAACAAATGCACCGTCCACTTTTAAAGCTACAATAAATTCTATTTTTTGCCCTTTCCTTTGTCGCTTTGTCTAGGTTTTCTTTGACGATATTTTTGTCTATAGTCAAACATGGAATGACCATTTGCATCAGATATATAGTCTTTAATAATTCTCACCTCATTATTTATATAGTTTTTACATGTCCAATTAAGAAGATAAAAGTCAAAGTATATGGATGCTATTTTATATCAGAATCTCTCAAATTTGTTTGTGGTTATCGATAAATGGCAGGGTAAGGTTTATCCATGCAGCTGAGTTTAATTCATAACTGATGCATTTAATTATTGGCTGTAAAATCTTTACACAAATAATTGTTTGGATTTACTTCTTTTTTTTCTAACTGTCATATAAAGATTATGCATTGTTATACACATATTATGACCAGTGTTTTAAAAGGCATTTTCTGGGTCAGGCGTACCAAAAATGCTCTGGGACGATGGTGTTGGGCGAAAGTCTCAAGAGGCATACGCCCAACAATTCGGGGCGTACGCCCTGGCGTTCAAGGGCGTTTAGGGCGTACGCCCGGGCGTTTGAGGCACGTTTTTTTAGTGAGTAGTAAGCCCTAGAGACTTTTTCAAATTAAAATAAAATTTGTTGAATAAGTCCTTCATATAATAACCAAATTCTCAAAAGTAAGTTTGGTAATTACTCAAAAGGTTTAAAAAGGAACTCAAAGTATTAAATTTAAAAGTCAAGACTTTTTTTATTGATTGAAGCCCTAATTCATGGTCTTTACCAATTCTTTATCTTGTACGCTAATCTGCTAATATCTCTCAAAAGCAACGAATATTTAATTTTTTTTACAAATACAAAGAGAACTCCATTCTCCTTCATAGCAACAAGTTCAAAGTTCTAATTGAAGGTTAATCGTCCTTTTTGTTCCTGCGTGTAGAAAACCTTATTCTTTTAGACTTAAGTTACTTGTGCTTGTAAGTAGCGTATAATAGATTGTTTTGACTAGTTTTTTGTAGGGATGGAACGCGCGCGCGCGCACATATATATATATGTATTTCATATATTTATAGTTTTTTTCAATTTTTATGTAATTTTACATGTTTATAAATATTTACTCTATTATATTATTTTATAAAATATTAAAAATTAAATACCTATGGGGCTTACGCCTCGCCTTAGGCGCGCACGCCTATATATATATATATATATATATATATATATATATATATATATATATATATATATATATATATATTCATCGATTATTTTTAGTTTAAATAATTAAATTAATTTTTTCATATCAAATATGCTTCAGTTTGATTAAAGAGCTTGGATGGTTCAGTGGAAGGGACAGAATATCAAAAGGAAATTCAGCAGTAGCTTTACACGTTGAAATGGAAAGGATAGCGTTGGAATCGTGAGCAAATAGAAAAAGAATAATGGGACAAAAAGTAAAAGGGGGGGGGGGGGGGGGAGGGAAGAGAAGAGGCGGGGAGGAGGAGAGGAGGAGAGAGGTCCATGTTCTGATCACGTGTTGCTGCCTCGCTATAAAGAAATCATCAGGTAAATTTACAGTAAGAAATTTTCATGTAAATTCACACCTAATAAATTTTCATGCAAAATTTTGAGTAATTAACTCGTAAATATAATCTGCTGGAAAATATTTTCAGCTAAAAATACTGTATGAGGGTGAGATCGAGCTCATGGTACATTCCGGCCTCCGACAAAATAAGTCAGGCTCGAGACATGGCGGCAAGAGATCGAAATCGAGCCAAAGTCCTACCGGACCAGAACCCGGGGGCATGACGCCCGTCCTCGAGAATATCGAGGCCATGGTCCCGGAATCGATCCTAGCCTCGAACGACTTCGAAGAACATTGTCAGACAATCCAGCATAGTTCTGATCACGTGTTGCTGCCTCGCTATAAAGAAATCATCAGGTAAATTTACAGTAAGAAATTTTCATGTAAATTCACACCTAATAAATTTTCATGCAAAATTTTGAGTAATTAACTCGTAAATATAATCTGCTGGAAAATATTTTCAGCTAAAAATACTGTATGAGGGTGAGATCGAGCTCATGGTACATTCCGGCCTCCGACAAAATAAGTCAGGCTCGAGACATGGCGGCAAGAGATCGAAATCGAGCCAAAGTCCTACCGGACCAGAACCCGGGGGCATGACGCCCGTCCTCGAGAATATCGAGGCCATGGTCCCGGAATCGATCCTAGCCTCGAACGACTTCGAAGAACATTGTCAGACAATCCAGCATAGCCAACAGAAAGCCGAAATATCCGTGACTGGCCGAATATCAAGGCGGGATCTCGGCACGTATCGATAAGGAATCGGCAATCACTAAATCAGAAGATTTTTTTATCTTTTATAGAGTTGTACCTAAAGCAGGACTTCTCTACTATATAAAGGGGGTCTAATAATTCATGAAGGACATTGTAACACGCATTCAAAAGCAATATATTATTATTTTCTCTATCTTTAGCTCTTGTTCTCTTTCATCTGTACCGATCATGGTGAGCCCGGCTCGAGAGTGGATGTTTTACTAAGGTTGAAACTATCCAACTCGTGTGGTTTGAATTTATTTTATCTTTGTTTATTCAATAGTAACTTAATATATCGCTTTGTATAAAGTTAATCTGTGAATCCTTAAAACCACTTACAAATTTAATTGTTATCCGATTTTGAGGGTAAACAGTTTGACGCCCACAGTGGGGCTAAGGATAATAGCGGCAATTTGATACAAATTCCCGTAATACACCCTATTTTACACTTGTTCTTTGAAGTGTCTTTGATTCCAGGTCAAAGTCGAAATGTCAAACCCCCAGTCTGCCCCTCTAAACATATAGATGCCGAGTCCAATGGCGAGAACGACAATGTAGCACCCGGTAACGAGGTGCCCCCAGTCGATCTCGGCGGAGTTCTGGTCGCGGAACCTATCGACGCCAGTTCGCATGTGTGGCCATCAATATAAATTTGCCTACTGATCCTGAGAACAGCGTGCGCAAGAAAGTCCGATCGATTGCCAGAATACGCACATCGGTGAGAACGATAGGATCAATTTGTGGGTGATATTCGAAATGTTACAGGCTCAACAGGCAGCGATAGCCCAGTTGCAGAACCAAAGCCGAGCGCCGAGCAGGGTTGAGCCCGGGTCATCCCGGGAAGTCACCCGCAGAAATGAACCGATCACGGAGAGGCCGAATGAAAATGAATTGGGGAACAACCCCGAGATCATAAAAATGCTCGAGGAATTGACAAAACGGATAGAATCGGGGGAGAAGAAAATTGAAGCCAATGACAAAAAGGTGGAAACCTACAATTCCAGGGTCGACCAAATCCCAGGAGCACCTCCGTTATTGAAGGGCCTAGATTTCAAGAAATTTGTTCAAAAACCTTTTCCTCCTAGCACAGACCCGAAGCCGATCCCAAAAAATCTATGCATATCCGAAATTCCTAAGTACAACGGAACGACCAACCTAAATGAGCATGTGACTTCCTACACAAGCGCCATCAAAGGGAATGACTTGGAGGATGATGAAATCGAGTCTGTCCTGCTGAAAAAGTTTGGGAAAACTCTGTCCAAGGGAGCTATAATATGGTATCATAACCTACCTCCTAATTTTATTGACTTGTTTGCTATGCTTGCAGATTCCTTCGGAAAAGCACACGCCGGGGCTATCAAGGTCGAGACCAGAAAGTCATACCTTTTCAAAGTGAAGCAGAGGGACAATGAGATGCTCAGGGGATTCGTGTCCCGGTTTCAAATGGAACAGATGGACTTGCCTCCGGTCGCGGACGATTGGGCCATTCAAGCCTTCACCCAGGGACTCAATGCTCGAATCGCGTTGGCTTCACAATAGTTGAAACAAAATCTGGAGGAGTACCCGGCTGTCACTTGGGCCGACGTGCATAATCGGTATCAATCAAAAATCAGAGTCGAAGATGATCAACTCGGAGCCTCTTCCGGGTCCGTTTACCCCGTCTGATCCGTTGACAGAGTCAGGAGAGACGTTGATCGTGAATCGAGGTCAAACATGGATCGATATCAGCCATACAATGGAGACCGAAGAGGTAGCGGATCTGGACGAAACCCCATGAAAAGTGAAAGAAGGAGTGATTGGGGTCAAGGCAATTAGGGACTCATGAGAAAAAATAGTTTCAATAGGCCTATCGAGCATAAGGAGGCGTCAAGGCTATTAGAGTACAACTTTAACGTCGCCGCCATCGTATCCGCCATTGTACGCATCAAAGACACCAAATGGCCTCGACCTCTACAGTCCGATCCATCCCAAAAGGGATCCTAACCTAATGTGCAAATATTATATAAGAAGATTGCCGACAATTAAGAGAGGAAGTGGCCGGACTATTCAACAACGGATACCTCCGAGAGTTCCCGATCGATCGAGCCAGGAGGAACCTCAACACGTCATTAACATGATCATTGGTGGGATCGACGTTCCCTAGGGGCCGATTCTTAAGCGCACCAAAGTATCCATCACAAGGGAAAAATGGACCCGGGATTACGTGCCGGAGGGAACCTTGTCCTTCAACGACGAAGACGCTGAGGGGATCGTGCATCCCCATAATGATGACCTGGTAATATTAGTACTTATAAATAAATCTCGAGTTAAGCGTGTGTTAATTGATCCAGGTAGTTCGACCAACATCATCAGATCGAGTGTCGTGGAACAGCTCGGCCTACAAGATCAGATCGTGCCTGAGGTTCGAGTCCTAAACGGGTTCAACATGGCATGTGAGACCACTAAAGGGGAGATAACATTACCGATGAACACAACCGGGACCGTTCAGGAAACAAAGTTCTATGTGATCGAAGGGGACATGAGGTACAATGCTTTGTTCGGAAGACCATGGATTCATAACATGAGGGTGGTACCCTCGACGTTGCACTAGGTGTTGAAGTTCCCGATGCCAGGAGAAATAAAAATAGTTTTACGGAGAACAACCGGCCGCAAAATAGATGTTCTCGGTCGACGAGGTGGTCCCGATATCCACACTTTCGACACCGAAGGAGCTGGGTCCGGTCACCAAGGGAGAAACCAAATAGCAACTACTAACACCTACTTCGTCCTAACCGGAGAAGCAGGAGATGGGTGAGGACGAAGACTACGGGGTTCCCAGGTCTTTCATAGCTCCCGACGATTCCGATGCTACAAAATCAACGGTCGAGGAACTCGAGCAAGTCGTACTGATCGAACACTTGTCCGATCGAAAAGTATACCTAGGCATGGGGATGAATCCCGAGCTGAGGAAAAAACTCATTCAATTTCTTATAGCTAACGAAGATTGTTTCGCTTGGTCCCACCTTGATATGATAGGGATCCCGCCAAAAATAACCACTCACAAGCTAAGCCTAGCCCCGAAGTTTCACCCGGTCAAGCAGAAAAGAAGACCCAAGTCTGTGTAATGACCTGGCCAGTCGTTTTGAGAGTTATAGACCCATTTTTCCCATTTCTACTTCTTTTTGTATTATTCAGCTATATTATGTTATATCGGGTTAGTTGGTTCGGGTCCGAAAGGAACTCGGAGTGAAATGAGATAGTCTCATAATTGAAAATTTTAAGTTAGAAAAGTAGACCGGAACTGGACCTATGTGTAAACAACCTCGGATTTGAATTTTTATGATTTCAATAGCTCTGTATGGTGATTTTGGGCTTAGGAGCGTGTTCGGAATATTATTTGGAAGTTTGTAGAGGAATTAGGCTTGAAATGCCGAAAATTTAATTTTTGAGAAGTTTGACCGGAGGGCTTACTTTTTGATATCGGGGTCAGAATCCGATTCTGAAAATTGGAATATCTCTGTTATGTCATTTATGACTTGTGTGCAAAATTTGAAGTCAATCGGACGTGATTTAATAGGTTCCGGAGTCGTTTGTAGAAATTAGAAATTTCAAAGTTCATTAGGCTTGAATTTGGGGTGTAATTCATGGTTTTAGCGTTGTTTGAGGTGATTTGAGAGTTCGACTAAGTCCGTATGATATTTTAGGACTTGTTGGTATATTTGGTTGAGGTCCCGAGGGGCTCGGGTGAGTTTCGGATGGTTAGCGGGTTGGACTTTGGACTTGGAACTCTGCTGGAATTTTTCTGATGCACCATTTGGTTTCCTTCATCGCGTTCGCGAGTGGAGCCTCGCGTTCGCGAAGAGGAACTGGGAGGCAGGCAATATTTGCTCTTCGCATTCGCGAAGAGAAGCACGCATTCGCGAAGGGTGGACTTGGTGTGCATCGCGAACTTGAGAGGTGTTACGCGTTCGCGAAGAAAAGAGGAAGCAGTCGAAGACCCCCAGGCAATTAATCTACGTGTTCACGTAGTGAGGGGAAACGAAGCATCGCGTTCGTGATGGGTTAAACGCGTTCGCGTAGAAGGCATTGAGGCAGAGGCATTTTGTGCTTCGCGAACACGAGGGTGATATCGCGTTCGCGACGGAGGAAATTGGACGGGAGTTATTTTGTGCTTCGCGAACGCGAGGCACTGACCGCGTTCGCGAAGAAGAATAGTGTTGGCGGTGAGTTTAAGTTCTGAAAATGGTTTTTGGCGATTTGGAGCTCGGAATTAAGGCGATTTTGGGTGATTTTTCAGAGAAAATAACGAGGTAAGTGTTCTTAACTCAATATTGGGTAAATTACCCGAATTCATGGTTGTTTTTATCATTTAAATTGGTGAATTGAGTTGGGAAAAATTTGAAAACCCTCTTGGTTTAAATTGAAGATTTGAGGGTCGAGTTGGAGTCGGATATTTGCAAAATTGGTATGGTTAGACTCGTGGTTGAATGGGTTTCCGGATTTTATAACTTTTGTCGAGTTCCGAGACATGGGCCCCACGGGCGATTTTGGAGCTAATTTTTGGATTTTTATGGAAAATCATTATTATCTTGTGGAATTAATTCCAATGAATTTTATTGACTGAAACTAATTATTTATGACCATATTCGAGGCGTTTGGAGACCAATTCACTAGAAAAGGACGTTGCAGAATAAGAATTTCGCGGTTTGAGGTAAGTAACGATTGTAAATCTAGTCCTGAGGGTATTGAAACCCCGGATTTTGTATCATTCTACTATTTTTAGTGACGCACATGCTAGGTGACGGGCATGTGGGCGTGTACTGTTGGGGATTGTGACTTGGTCCGTCCCGTAGCAACTGTAAAGTTGCATACTTTGTTGAAATTATATGATACTTATATGTTTTAGAAAGAGTTTCTGTAAATTGGGCTGAATGCCATATTTGGGCCTTGCGCCAGTGCTATTTGGACCCTTAGGGGCTTTATCTTACTATCCTCTCATTGTTTTCGATTGAAAATCTATACTCAGTCATGTTTATACTTATTTACCGTATAACTTAGTTTTTGTGACTCTATTTTGATGCATATAAATGTTTTGGGCCGAATGCCCTGTTTTACTGAAATGCCCGAGTGGCTTGAGAGGTTTATGACTGAGTGAGGCCGAGGGCCTGATTTGTGATGATGAGTGTGGATCGGGTTGCACGCCGCAGCATGTTTGATATCGGCCGAGGGCCTGATTGTGAGGATGAGTGTGGATCGGGGCTGCCCGCCTGCAGCATACTTTATTATTATAGCACATGAGTTGTCCGTGCAGCACGTGAGTTGTCCGTGCAGCACGTGAGTTTTCCGTGCAGATTCTAGTGCTTGGGCTGAAAGACCCCCTCCGGAGTCTGTACACACCCCCAGTGAGCGCAGGTACCTACTGAGTGCGAGTGCCGAGTGCTGAGTGACTGGGAGGCATGAGTGATTGTGAGGTATGCCCGAGTGGCAAGAGTAATTGTGAGGTATGCCCGAGTGGCACGAGTGACTCTGAGGTTTGCCCGAGGGGTTATATATGAGTGATGTTTTGCCCGAGGGGCTGTTTATGATTTCAACATTTTTGCTCACCTTTGCATTGAGCCTTTGTTTGAAACATTGTTGGAAAAATATCTTTAAATGATTTTTACTGGAACCAGGTTTAAACAAGATGATTTGATTCAAACACTAATTTTTAAAGCATGTTGTACTTTACTGAGATTTCATGATATGAGCGTTATATGCTTTATTGCTCGTCACTACTACTCAGTCTTTATTTATTGTTGTTACTTACTGAGTTGGAGTACTCACGTTACTCCCTGCACCTTGTATGCAGATTCAGGTGTAACTGGATACGGTAGCGTTTATTGAGTGCTCTGGTTGCAGATTTTCTTGGAGATAGCAAAGTAATTGTTTGGCGATCGTAGCCCCTGCTCTTCTCCCTCTTATCTTCCTCTAGTTGTATTTAGTTATTTTCCAGGCTGAGTTAGCCTTGATATTATTAGACAGTTTGTAGTAGATGCTCATGACTAGTGACACCCCGATGTTGGGCTTTTCTTTCCGCACTTTTATTTTTATTGGAACTCCTTTGCGAAGGTTTTTAGGTTAAATAACATTGAAATTATCTTTGAAATGAAATTATCGGTTTGTTTTGGAAATGAGTCGGCTTGCCGAGTTCCACGATAGGCGCCATCATGATAGGGGTTAGTTTGGTCGTGACAGATTGGCATCAAAGCCTAGGTTACATAGGTCTCACGAGTCATGAGTGGGTTTAGTAGAGTCTTACGGATTGGTACGGAGACGTCTGTATTTATCTTCAGGAGGTTGCAAAACCTTTAGGAAACTCCACACTCTTAAATTCTTGTCGTGTGAATATGTTGATTCTAGTAACTAAATATCTATTGTTTCATTATCTCACAGATGGTGAGGACTCGTACTAACGGTCAGGAGGGCCATCCACCAGTACCACCAGCCAGGGCCGCGAGAGGCCGAGGCCGCAGTAGAGGTCGTGGTAGGGGCAGAGGTGTAGCCCGTACATCAGCTGGGGCAGTACCTACAGATCCACCGGTTGTCCCAGATTAGGACCAAGTTCCAATTGTTGATGCACCAGCTCAGGCACCACATGTGCCTATTGTGATTCCAGGCCTTCAGGAGGCCCTAGCTCAGATTCTGACTGCGTGTAGTGGACTTGCTCAGGCGGTCTCTATTTCGACGGCCGAAGCCACTTCTCAGGCCAGGGGAGGCACTCAGACTCCCGTCGCTCACACACCCGAGCAGGTTATTCAGGAACTTTAGACACTGGAGGCACCACCAGCCCAGCAGGTTGATGTTGCTCAGGATTATATGGTTCCTGCTATGCCTGAGGATGATCAGTGTAGGTTGGAGAGGTTTGGGAGACTTTAGCCACCACCTTTCAGTGGCACAGAGAGAGAGGATGCTCAGGACTTTTTGGAGATGTGTCAGAGGATACTCCGTACTACTGGTATTTTGGAGACTTGTGGGGTCTCATTCACTACCTTTCAGTTTTCTGGGGCTACACTCAGATGGTGGGAGACTTACGAGAGGCGTAGGCCTGTTGGCGCAGCACCCCTTACTTGGCAGCAGTTCTCCGTGGTCTTTTTAGAGAAGTTCGTGCCTCGATCCCACAGAGAGGAGTTGCGCAAACAGTTTGAGCGGCTTCGCCAGGGTGATATGTCTATGACACAGTATGAGATGCGGTTCTCTAAGTTGGCCCATCATGCGATCTGGTTGGTTTCCACGGACAGGGAAAGGATCATGAGGTTTAATGATGGTCTCACTTATCAGCTACAGTTGCTCATGACCAGAGAGAGGGTTTCGGGTACTACCTTTGATGAGGTTGTCGACATTGCTCGGCAGATTGAGATGGTTTGAGGTCAGGAGAGGGTTTAGAGGTAGGCAAGAGGCCTCATGGTCAGGGTGGATTCAGCGGTGCTCCTTTTGGGGTCAGTTCCAGAACGGTAGAGGTCGTCATTTCAGACAGGCTCAGTTAGCTCGGCCATTTCATCGGGGTGCATCATCTGGCCATGGTTCTCACAATTCTCATCAGGGCCACTAATCACTTAGTTCCCTTCCAGTTCAGAGTTCGTCATGTGCTCCACCTATTCAGGGCCCTTCCATGCCAGGTTCTTCTACCAGTCATCCCGGTGCTAGGGGTTCCCTTCAGTTTCCACCACCAGCACTAGGGAGTTATTTTGAGTGTGGGGAGCTTGGGCATATATGGAGGCAGTGTCCTCGTCTTCATGGAGGTCTATCTCAGCAGAGGAGTCAGTCTCTGACTACAGCACCAGTTACCTCACCACCCGCCTAGTCAGCTCAGGGTGTAGGTCAGTCAGCTAGGGGTCGCCCTAGAGAGGGAGGCAGATCAGGGGGTGGTCAGGCCATTTTCTATGCTCTCCCTCCCAGACCAGATGCTATTGCTTCAGATGCTGTGATTACATGTATTGTCTCAGTTTGTCACAGAGATGCCTCAGTATTATTTGACCCTGGTTCCACGTATTCATATATTTCCTCGTATTTCACCAATTTTCTGGATATGCCCCGTGAGTACTTAGTTTCATCTGTACATGTATCTACTCCTGTGGGCGATACTATTATTGTGGACCATGTATATCGGTCATGTGTGGTGACTATTGGGGGTCTGGAGACCCGAGTGGATCTATTGTTGCTCAGTATGGTTGACTTTGATGTGATATTGGGTATGGATTGGTTATCTCCATGTCATGCTGTTATAGATTGTCACGCTAAGACGGTGACGTTGGCTATGTCGGGAATTCCGAGGGTTGAGTGGAGCGGTTCTATAGATTATGTACCAAGTAGGGTGATTTCATATTTGAAGGCTCAGCGCATGGTTGAGAAGGGTTGCCTATCTTATTTGGCTTTTGTGAGGGATGTTAGTGCAAAGACTCCTGTCATTGATTCTGTTTCGATGGTACGTGATTTTCTGGATGTGTTTCCTACAGACCTGTCGGGCATGCCGCCTGACTGGGATATTGACTTTGGTATTGATTTAGTGCCGGGAACTCAGCCCATTTCTATTCCACCGTATCATATGGCACCGGCGGAGTTGACGAAATTGAAAGAACAGCTTCAGGAACTCCTTGATAAGGGGTTTATTCGGCCTAGTGTGTCACTTTGGGGTGCACCGGTTCTATTTGTGAAGAAGAAGGATAGTTCCATGAGAATGTGTATTGATTACAGGCAGATGAACAAGGTCACAGTCAAGAATAAGTATCATTTGCCTCGCATTGATGATTTATTCGACCATCTTCAGGGAGCGAGGGTGTACTCCAAGATTGATTTGAGGTCCGGTTATCACCAGCTAAAGATTCGAGATTCAGATATTATTAAAACAGCTTTCAGAACCCGATATATCCATTATGAGTTCTTGGTGATGTCTTTTGGGCTGACCAATGCCCCAGCAGCGTTCATGCATTTGATGAACAGTGTATTTCAGCCCTATTTGGACTCATTTGTTGTTGTATTCATTGATGATATCCTGGTGTACTCTCGTAGCCAGGAGGAGCACGCTCAGCATTTGAAGATTGTATTACAAAGATTGAGGGAGGAGAATCTTTATGCAAAGTTCTCCAAATATGAGTTTTGGCTCAGTTCAATAGCATTCTTGGGGCACGTGGTTTCCAATAAGGGTATACAAGTGGATCCGAAGAAGATAGAGGCGGTGCAGAGTTGGCCCAGACCATCCTTAGCCACGGAGATTAAGAGCTTTCTTGGTTTAGCGGGTTACTACCATCGCTTTGTGGAGGGATTTTCATCTATTGCATCGCCCTTGACCAAATTGACCCAAAAGGGTGCTCCATTCAGGTGGTCGGATGAGTGTGAGGAGAGCTTTTAGAAGCTCAAGACTGCTTTGACCACATCTCCAGTGTTAGTTCTACCATCAGCTTCAGGTTCTTACACCGTGTATTGTGATGCCTCGAAGATAGGCATTGGTTGTGTTTTGATGTAGGAGGGTAGGGTGATCGCCTATGCCTCGCGCTAGTTGAATACCCATGAGAAGAACTATCTTGTCCATGATCTTGAGTTAGCAGCCATTGATCACGCCTTGAAGATTTGGCATCATTATTTGTATGGGGTTTATTGTGAGATCTATACTGATCATCGGAGTCTGCTGTATCTGTTAAAGCAGAAGGATCTTAATTTGCGTCAGCGGAGATGGTTGGAGCTTCTTAAGGACTATGATATCACTATTTTGTACCATTCGGGGAAGGCCAATGTAGTGGCCGATGCTTTGAGTCGCCGGGAAGAGAGTTTGGGGAGTTTAGCATATCTTCCAGTAGCAGAGAGACTGTTGGCATTGGATGTTCAAGCCTTAGCGGGCCAGCTTATCAGATTGGATATTTCGGAGCCTAGTCGGGTATTGGCTTGTGTGGTCTCCAGGTCTTCTCTTTATGACCGTATCAGGGAGCGTCAGTATGATGACCCCCACTTGCTCGTTCTTCGGGACAGGGTTTGGAGAGGTGATGCTAGGGATGTGACTATTGGTAATGACGGCGTGCTGAGAATGCATGGCCGGATATGTGTTCCTAATGTAGATGGGCTTCGAGAGTTGATTCTTGAGGAGGCCCACAGCTCGCGGTATTCCATCCACCCTGGTGCCGCGAAGATGTACCAGGATTTGAGGCAGCACTATTGGTGAAGGCGGATGAAGAAAGATATAGTTGGGTTTGTGGCTCGGTGTCTTAACTGTCAGCAGGTTAAGTATGTGCATCAGAGACCGGGTGGCTTGCTTCAGAGATTAGAGATCCCAGAGTAGTAGGAGTGGGAGCGGATCACCATGGAATTTGTAGTTGATCTTCCACAAACTTCAAGGAAGTTTGATGCTATTTGGGTTATTGTGGATCGGCTGACCAAGTCCGCGCACTTCATTCCAGTTGGTACTACTTACTCTTCAGAGCGATTGGCTGAGATTTACATCCGAGAGATCATTCGTCTGCATGGTGTCCCAGTTTCCATCATTTCAGATAGGGGCACTCAGTTCACATTGCAGTTTTGGAGGGGCGTGCAGCGAGAGTTGGGGTACTCAGGTTGAGTTGAGCACAGATTTTCACCCTCTTACGGACGGGCAGTCCGAGCGCACTATTTAGATATTAGAGGACATGTTGCTTGCTTGTGTCATTGACTTTGGGGGTTCATGGGACCAGTTTCTGCCACTCGCGGAGTTTGCATATAACAACAGTTATCACTCGAGTATTCAGATGGCTCCGTACGAGTCTTTGTATGGGAGGAGGTTTAGATCTCCGGTCGGATGGTTTGAGTCGGGTGAGGCTAGGCTCTTAGGTACAGACTTGGTCTAGGACGCATTAGATAAGGTGAAATTGATTCAGGAGCGACTTCGCACGGTGCAGTCTAGGCAGAAGTGCTACACGGATATGAAGGTCAGTGATGTGTCTTTTATGGTTGGGGAGAAGGTTTTGCTGAAGGTATCACCCATGAAGGGTGTTATGAGGTTTGGGAAGAGGGTCAAGTTGAGCCCCCGGTTCATTGGGCCTTTTGAGGTGCTTCAGAGGATAGGAGATGTGGCTTAAAAGCTTGCCTTGCCACCCAGTTTGTCGAGTGTACATCCAGTGTTTCATGTTTCCATGATTCGAAAGTATATTGGAGATTAGTCCCATGTTTTGGATTTCAGCACGGTTCAATTGGAGGGTGATATGACTTATGATGTGGAGTCGGTGGCTATTTTGGATCGGCAGGTTCGAAGGTTGAGGTCAAAGGATATAGCTTCAGTGAAGGTGCAATGGAGAGGTCAGGCTGTGGAGGAGGCCACCTAGGAGACCAAGCGGGAGATGTGGAGCAGATATCTACGCCTATTCGAGACTCCAGGTATGTTTCTAGACCCGTTCGAGGACGAACGGATGCTTAAGAGGGGGAGGATGTAACGACACGGTCGGTCGTTGCGAGAGTTATAGCCCCGTTTTCCCCCATTTCTACTTCTTTTTGTATTATTCAGCTATATTATATTATATCGGGTTAGTTGGTTCGGGTCCGGAAGGAACTCGGAGTGAAATGAGACACTTAGTCTCATAATTAAAATATTTAAGTTAGAAAAGTAGACCGGATATAGACCTATATGTAAACAACCTCGGATTTGAATTTTGATGATTCCAATAGCTCTGTATGGTGATTTTGGGCTTAGGAGCGTGTCCAGAATATTATTTGGAAGTCCGTAGAGGAATTAGGCTTGAAATGTCGAAAGTTTAATTTTTGAGAAGTTTGACCGGGGGGTTGACTTTTTGATATTGGGGTAGGAATTCGATTCTGAAAATTGGAATACCTCTGTTATGTCATTTATGACTTGTGTGCAAAATTTAAAGTCAATCGGACGTGATTTGATAGGTTCAGTCGTTTGTAGAAATTAGAAATTTCAAAGTTCATTAGGCTTGAATTGGGGTGTAGTTCATGGTTTTAGCGTTGTTTGAGGTGATTTGAGGGTTCGACTAAGTCTGTATAATATTTTAGGACTTGTTGGTATATTTGGTTGAGGTCCCAAGGGGCTCAGGTGAGTTTTGTATGGTTAGCGGGTTGGATTTTGGACTTGGAACTCTGCTGGAATTTTTCTGATGCACCATCTAGTTTCCTTCATCGCGTTCACCAGTGGAGCCTCGCGTTCGCGAAGAGGAACTGGGAGGCTGGCAATATTTTCTCTTCGCGTTCGCAAAGAGAAGCACGTGTTCACGAAGGGTGGACTGGGTGTGCATCGGAACACGAGAGGTGTTATGCGTTCGCGAAGAAGAGAGGAAGCAGTCGAAGACGCCCAGGCAATTAGTCTACGCGTTCGCGTAGTGAGGGGAAACGAAGCATCGCGTTTGCATAGAAGGCATTGAGGCAGAGGCATTTTGTGCTTCGCAAATGCGATGGTGATGTCGCATTCGCGAAGGGGGAAATTGGACGGGATTTATCTTGTGCTTCGCGAACGCGAGGCACTGACCGTGTTCGCGAAGAAGAAAAGTTTGGGCAGTGAGTTTAAGTTCTGAAAATGGGACTTCATCCCATTTTCAGTTTTTGGCGATTTGGAGCTCGGGATTGAGGCGATTTTGGGTGATTTTCAGAGGAAACAACGGGGTAAGTGTTCTTAACTCAATATTGGTTAGATTACCCAAATCCATGGTTATTTTTATCATTTAAATTGGTGAATTGAGTTGGAAATTTTTTGAAAAACCTCTTAGTTTAAATTGAAGATTTGAGGGTCGAGTTGGGGTCGGATTTTTGTAAAATTGGTATGGTTAGACTCGTGGTTGAATGCGTTTCTCGATTTTATAACTTTTGTCGAGTTCCGAGACCTGGGCCCTACGGGCGATTTTTGAGCTAATTTTTGGATTTTTATGGAAAATTATTATTATCTTGTGGAATTAATTCCAATGAATTTTATTGAGTGAAATGAATTATTTATGACCAGATTCGAGGCGTTTGGAGACCAATTCATGAGAAAAGGACATTGCAGAATAAGAATTTCGCGGTTTGAGGTAACTAACGATTGTAAATCTAGTTCCTGAGGGTATGAAACCCCGGAGTTTGTATCATTCTACTATTTTTAGTGATGTACATGCTAGATGACGGGCGTGTGGGCGTGCACTGTTGGGGATTGTGACTTGGTCCATCCCGTAGCAACTGTAAAGTTGCATACTTTGTTGAAACTATATGATACTTATATGTTTTAGAAAGAGTTTCTGTAAATTGGGCTGAATGCCATGTTTGGGCCTTGCGTTAGTGCTGTTTGGACCCTTAGGGGCTTTATCTTACTATCCACTCATTGTTTTTGATTGAAAATCTATACTCAGTCATGTTTATACTTGTTTATCACATAACTCAGTTTTTGTGACTCTATTTTGATGCATATAAATGTTTTGGGCCGAATGCTCTGTTTTACTGAAATGCCCGAGTGGCTTGAGAGGTTTATGACTGAGTGAGGCCGATGGCCTAATTTGTGAGGATATTTATGGGATCGGGTTGCTCGCCACAGCATGTTTGATATCGGCCGAGGGCCTGATTGTGAGGATGAGTGTGGATTGGGGTTGCCCACCTGCATCATACTTTATTATTATAGCACGTGAGTTGTCCGTGCAAATTATAACGCTTGGGCTGAAGGACACCCTCCAGAGTCTATACACACCCCCAGTGAGTGCAGGTACCTATTGAGTGCGAGTGCCGAGTGTCGAGTGACTGGGAGGCATGAGTGATTGTGAGGTATGCCCGAGTGGCAAGAGTGATTGTGAGGTATGCCCGAGTGGTACGAGTGACTGAGAGGTTTGCCCGAGGGGCTGTATATGAGTGATGTTTTGCCCGAGGGGCTGTTTATGATTTCATCATGTTTTCTCACCTTTGCATTGAGCATTTGTTTGAAAAACTGTTAGAAAAATATCTTTAAATGATTTTTACTGGAACCAGGTTTAAACGAGATGATTTGATTCAAACACTGATTTTTAAAGCATGTTGTACTTTATTGAGATTTCATGATTTGAACGATATATGCTTTATTGCTCGTCACTACTGCTCAGACTTTATTTATTGTTGTTACTTACTGAGTTGGCGTACTCACGTTACTCCCTACACCTTGTGTGTAGATTCAGGTGTAGCTGGACATGGCAGCGGTTATTAAGTGTTCTGGTTGCAAATTTTCTTGGAGATAGCAAGGTAGCTGTTTGGTGATCAGGAAAAACCTTCCTTCATCACCAAGTACGGCACCTACTGCTATATTGTGATGTCGTTCGGACTAAAAAACACCGGCGCCACTTACCAACGCCTAGTAAATCGGATATTCAAAGAACAAATAGGAAAATCAATGGAGGTTTACATTGACGATATGTTGGTTAAGTCCATGCGAGCAGATGACCATTTGAAACATTTGCAGGAAACCTTTCGCATATTGAAGAAATATAATATGAAGCTGAACCCGGAGAAATGTGCATTCAGAGTCGGGTCCGGTAAAATCCTCGAATTCATGGTATCAACCGGGGAATCGAGATCAATCCCGATAAGACCAAGGCCATTGAAGATATCACTGTTGTGGACAACGTGAAGGTCGTACAAAGGTTAACCGGACGCATACCCGCCTTGGTACGATTTATTTCGAGGTCCTTCGACAAGAGCCAACGGTGCTTCTCACTATTGAAGAAAAAGAGTAACTTCTCATGGACCTCAGATTGCCAACGAGCCTTGGATGAGCTCAAGCGATATCTATCAAGCCCACCGCTGATTCACACATCGAAGTCAAACGAACAACTATACATGTACTTGGCAGTATAAGTGGAGTCCTAGTCCGGGAAGAGAAAGGTACGCAATTTCCAAATTACTACGTTAGCAGGACTTTAGGTGAGGCCGAAACTAGATACCCTCACCTAGAAAAATTGGCGCCCGCTTTGCTAATCGCCTATAGGAAGTTGAAACCATACTTTCAATGTCACCCCATATGTGTTGTAACCAATTACCCATTAAGGAATGTAATGCATAAACCCGAGCTTCCGGGATGGTTGGCTAAATGGGTTGTAGAGATCAGCGGGTACTATATCGAATATCGGCCTCGGACCGCCATTAAATCTCAAATTTTGGAAAACTTTGAAGCTGACTTTACGCCGGCCGTAATACCCGAGGTCGAAAGAGAGTTGTTATTAAACTCGGGGACTTCTTCGGGAATCTGGACCCTCTTTACGGACGGCGCCTCGAACGCAAAGGGGTCCAGACTTGAAATTGTATTGAAGCCACCCGAAGGTAATGTTATTAGACAATCTATTAGGACTGCAAAATTAACTAACAATGAGGCCGAGTATGAGTCCATGATTTTAGGTCTCGAACTGGCCAAAAGCTTGGGGGCAGAGGTGATCGAAGCTAAGTGCGACTCCCTCCTTGTGGTGAACCAAGTTAATGGGACGTTCGAAGTTAGAGATGAATGAATGCAAAGGTACCTGGATAAACTGCAGGTAACATTACATCGGTTCAAGGAGTGGACTCTACAACATATGCCTCGAGATCAAAACAGCGAGGCTGATGCCCTTAATAATTTGGGATCGTCAGTCAATGACTACGAGTTCAACTCGCGGGCGGTCGTACAACGCATGAGATCGGTAGTGGAAGAAGGTCACGTCAAGATAAACTCAACAATCCTAACTTGGGACTGGAGAAACAAATATATAGAATATCTGAAGACTAGAAAACTGCCCTCGGACCCTAAGTAATCGAGGACTCTGCATACGAAGGCGGCCCGGTTCAGCCTCTCCAAAGACGGTACATTATTTGGAGAACGTTTGATGGCCCACGCGCAATATGTCTAGGACCAAGAGACACCGAGTATGTTTTGAGGGAAATCCACGAAGGCACCTACGAAAATCATTCGTACGTCGAATCATTAGTTCAGAAAATAATCAGAGTCGACTACTATTGGATCAACATGGAAAAAGATATGAAGGAGTTCGTACGAAATGCGACGGATGTCAAAGGCATGCTCTGATGATTTGTCAGCCCGGGGAGCTACTACATTTGGTCTCCTCACCCTGGCCATTCATGAAATGGGGGATGGACATCATCGGCCCCCTTCCATGGGCACCCGGTAAGGCTCAATTTATATTGTTTATGACTAACTATTTTTCTAGATAGGTGAAAGCCCAGGCGTTTGAGAAAGGCATGGATAAGGAAGTCATTGATTTCATCTGGGACCACATAATATGTTGGTTCGAAATATCGGCCGAGATCGTGTGTGACAATGGGAAGCATTTCAACGGTAACAAAGTAAGCAAGTTTCTCGAAGATCATAAGATCAAAAGAATCCTGTCAACACCCTATCACCCTAGTGGGAACGAGCAATCGGAGTCCACGAACAAAACCATACTCCAAAACCACAGAAAGAGATTGACCGACGCCAAAGGAAAATGGAAAAAAATCTTGCCCGAAGTCTTATAGGCATACCGTACGACCTCGAAGTCCAGTACCGGGGCCACCCCATTCTCGTTGGTTTCGGCGCCAAAGCTCTAATACCGGTCGAAGTCATAGAATCGGTCTAATTCCGATATGCAATCGAAGAATCAAACAATGAGACCATGAATACGAGCTTGGAACTTTTAGATAAAAGGCGCGAAGCAGCCTTCGTCCGACTGGCCGCCCAAAAATAATTGATCGAGAGGTATTACAATCGAAGAACCAACCTTAGACACTTGAATGTCGAGGACTTAATGTTAAGGAAGGTCACATTAGACCCACGGAACCCTAATGAAGGGAAGCTGGGGCCGAACTAGGAAGGGTCGTGTCAAATTATCGAGATCACTGGAAAAGGGTAGAATAAACTCGGAGTAATGAACGGTGAGCGACTACCGAACAACTGGAATATAACTCACTTGAAACAATATTATTGCTAAGATACGATCCCGTTTACTTCTTTTATTTATTTACATTTTGAACTAACACTTGCACGTGACCGTCAAAGAACGATACATGTTTTTAGGCCTGAAATTACGCGTTGCACTCTTTTTCCCTTGAACCGGTTTTGTTCCAAATGGATTTTTCGGCAAGGTTTTTAACGAGGTAACAGTGGATCGTGCTAACTTAAAATCGAAGACCGGTTGTGAACCAATGTCAAGGATCACATCAACAATATCCAAGATTTCTTTATGATCGGCCTCGAACCCTAGGGGGCATCACCCTCAGATAATGATTTTGGCAAGGAAAGAAACTTTGTGCTCGAATAGTCTAGGCTCGATCAATAGGATTTACTGTAAGGGCCAAATGGTCAAATGAACTGTGCCACATAGACCACCCGATCCCGGACACAAAGCTTGAACACACGTGTAACTTTGAATATTACGCACAAAAATGAAAGGAAGTTTCTACCTTGTGGAAATATTTTGTCCCTTGAAAATGTTTCTTTCTTACATTTGATCCCCTAAAGAGATCGAGCCCAAGGACCACCTCACTCGAGGACTGCCACCCAAAGCAGGTTCGGACGACCCAGGAAAACGAAACCCGGGGGCACAAATCTTATTAGGCAGTGCCCTAACTTTTAAGGATCCGGCCATCCCCATTCGGGGACAGTTGTCTCGATTAAGACCGGATGACTCGGGGTAACAAGCCCACTGGGATACACCCTAACTAGAAAGACTACCTCCGCCCTAAAACGGCTTGGAGACGTCCAATACCCGTAACCAAAACATAAGGCCTTCCAAATTTCTAAACCGGTTCAAAAGGCTACCCTCGGCAAATTGTAATCTAAAATATTCTAAGTACTTTAGGAAAAGGTACTGGTCATACCAGGCCCCCCACAAGTCTTAAGAAAAATAATATCGAGAGCAAGGCATGTTCGAACCTTCGAACAAGACCTAATTATTACGTGTTAATGCATTCGATATCTTTATAATCATAAAGAAACGAGCGAAAGGAAACAAGCTTAGAAACTGTCGAAGGGAAAAAGAGCCTTATATATATATAAAAAAAAAGATCTTTACAAAGTCCAAACGACCTCAACAAAAAAGTAAAAGGTACAAAAACAAGAAAAAATCTACAACGCTCTTAAACGGCTTGGTCTCCACCAGAGCCCGCCTCATCACCTAGACCATCGGAGTCTTCTCCGCCCCCGGATCCTCGGAGTCTTCTTCGAGATACGCCAACTTCTTGGCCTCGGCCTCGAATCCCTTAGCACTTTTGACCTAGCCTGACAAATCAAAACCCCGAGCATGAACTTCCTCGAAGGCCTCCCTTCGGGACTGCCACTTCACGTATTCGACAATATCTTTTAGGTGGTCCTAGGCTGCCTTGGTATCGGCTTTATACTGGGCCACCATCTCATCGGCATCGACTTTGGTTACTTCAACCACTGACTTGGTCGCTTTAAGCTCCTTGGTAAGGGCCTCTCGATCAGAAACAACCGAGCTTAACTAAGACTGGAGCTCTTCAATTTTTTGGAACCGTGCCTTAGCCTTCTCCCTCGTCACTCGAAGTTGGGCCTCCACCAAGGTCAATTGTGCCCGGGTAGTCTCCTTTTCCGAGGCTAGGCGGTCCATCCTGCTTCTCCACTCTTCGGACTTTACCTTGATTGCATCCATCTCAGCTCGGAGTTGGTCAATCCGATCAATCTTTTGTTGGACCTGCGGGTTCCGCCCATTAGTCATTGTGTCTAGCTCATCGTCTGTCACGACCCAAAATCCGACTAGTCGTGATGGCACCTAACCCACCACTTAACCACTAACTAATTCCAATAACAATTAATAAAGTAATTTAAGTAAAGAATTATCTTAATCTTATAAATTCCCCAAGAACTGGTAGTACAAATCATGAGCTTCTAAGAATAGAGTTTACAAAGCGGAAATAAAATAAATACATAGTCTGTTTGACAAGTACATAAACAGAGTGTTATAAATCTAAGGCTACCACAAACAAGAGGCAGCTACAACCGGGACGCAGGTACATCTTCAATCCATCTCCCCATCGAACACAGCAACATCAGCGACCAACATCTGCACTCAAGGTGCAGAAGTGTAGTATGAATACAACCGACCCCATGTACTCAATAAGTAACAAACCTAACCTTAGGTTAAAAGTAGTGACTAACTAACAAGGTCGGGTCCAATACCAATATCCCACAACAGTTCATAACAGCATAATACAATAACAAAGATTTATCTCAGAAGTAAAAATGTTCAACTCGTTCACAGTTCCAAAAAGATTGTCATGTTTTTCAAGTATCTTAGTGAAAATCCAAATATTTTACCAAAAATGCCAAAAAACATACGAGTAAGTTTGAAAATTATAATTTTTTTTAAAATATCCTTTCCACAATATATAAGATATTTCATTTTCTTTCTAGATAGCAAGTGTGAAGTACCTATCTATGCCCACATATCAATGTGTATAAAAAGTCATGAATGACGTGATACCGTACAGCATGAGAAAAACTGCATCTCTATGTCTGTATGTCATATGTGCATGCCAATGCCATGTATCTCAAAGATGAATCATGTACTCACACTCTCAAAGTACTCAATCTCACTGTCTCACACTTTCCACTCATCATGCTCAACCACTCGGTACTGTATATAGCCCATACAGCCCAGCAAAGATCCATCCCGGAATATATACATCATTGATCATCAGTCACTACGTACCGAGGAAGGCCAATCCGGCCCCATGGAGAAAATCCATCTCCAGGTATATAATGCTTCTAACAAGATCTATATCCAGGGAAGATCCATCTCTCAATATAATCAACCACGCTTAATGGGGGTGTGCAGACTCCGGAGGGGCTCCTACAGCCCAAGCGCTATCATAAGCCATATCCAGCATAAATCAATATAGCATGTTGCGGCGTGCAGCCCGATTCCATGATTGTCACTCATAATTAGGCTCTCGGCCTCATTCAGTCATCAATCTCTCCAGTCTCACTCACGGGCTCACAATGTCATGAAACTATCCCGACAACAATAATGTGATGTATTAATTAATAACAAGTAAGACTGAGATATGATATGAATGCATGAATATGACTGAGTACGAAATATCAATGAAATCAATGAGATGACAGCAAGAAACGACCACTATGGGTCCCAACAGTATCTCCATAAAGCCTAAACATGATATCTAGTATGATTGATAGCTCAATTACTTTGTCACATGGTGAAAACACGGATATCAGTAAAGTAGGACCACTATACAGTGCCATGGAAGCAACAGAGTCCCAATTCATATGGTGCACGCCCACACGCCTGTCACCTAGCATGTGCGTCACCTCAATACCAATCACATAACATGTATATCGGGGTTTCATACCCTCAGTACTAAGATTAGAATAGTTACTTACCTCGAACAAGCCAATACCAATGCTGAGCAAGCCAAGCGATGCTCAAAAGATGCCATCCCGCGCGTTCTGACCTCCGAACAGCTCAAAACTAACCAAAAACAACTCAAATTCGTCTCCAAACATCCCGAATCTAGCCACAAATAGTTCAATACAATCAATATAGGCTAAAGGAATTAATTTCACAAGAAAAATACGAAATTATAGCCAAAATCCGAAATCGGCCCAAACCCGACCCCCGGGCCCACGTCTCGAAATCCGACAAAAGTCACAAAATCCAAAAGTTCATTCACTCACGAGCCCAGCCATACCAAATTCATCAAAATCCGACACCAATTGGTTATTTAAATCCTCAAAACCAACTCTCCAAATCCCTAGCCTCAAATCCCCAATTTACACCTAAAAAACACACCATCTAGGTGAAAAATCAGTGGGGAAACATAATTATTGAAGAAAAATGAAGACAAGGAACTTACCTCAAGAATCCCACTTGAAAAGCCCTCTCAAAATCTCTAAAATCCGAGCTCAAAATGATGAAATGAAACCAAAAATCTCGGACCCCGCTGATATAGGTTCTGGCCAGGAACTTCCGCACCTGCGGAGCCTGGGCTCGCACCTGCACGCCCGCTAGTGTGAAACATCTGGGCGCACCTGCGAAAATGACTAACTACGGCTGCCTCCGCTCCTACGACCCATGGTCTGCATTTGCGCTATCGCAGATGCGGAGAAACCATCGCACCTTCGACCCCTGCTGGTCTCCACCCTTTCTGCACCTGCGCTCAACCTGCCGCACCTGCGGCATCGCATCTGCGGTCCCCTCTCCGCAGGTGCGGTCACACCAGTAGCTCTCACACTTACGCAAGTTCTCAAATCACATTCCAAGTCCGTTAACCACCCGAAATCAACTCGAGGCCCCCCAGGACCTCAACCAAACATACCAACAAGTATTATAACATCATACAAAATTAATCGAATCTTCAAATCACCTCCAACAACATCGAAAACACGAATTACACACGGATTCAAGCCTAAGAAACTTCAAAATTTCCAGATTCTACAAACAACGCCAAAACCTATCAAATTACGTCCGATTGACGTCAAATTTTGCACACAAGTCACATTCGACATTATAGACCTGCTCCAACTTCCAGAATCGGAATCCGACCCCGATATCAAAAAGTCCACTCCCGGTCAAACTTTCCAAATTTCAACTTTCGCCATTTCGAGCCAAATTCAACCACGGACCTCCAAATCACAATCCGGACGTGCTCCTAAGTCCAAAATCACCCAACGGAGCTAACAGAACCATCAAAATTCCAATCCGAGGTTTAATGCTAAAAAGTCAAAGTTGGTCAACTCTCTCAATTTATAGCTTCAACAATGAAATTATTTCTTCCAATTCGATTCTGAATAACCTGAAAGTTAAAAACGATGATTCACACAAGTCAAAATACCTCATACGGAGCTACTCATGCCCTCAAAAAACCGAGCGAAGTGTAAATTCTTAAAACAACTGATCAGATCATTACATTGTCACTAACTTTTTTTTACCTGTTCAACCAGGTCGGCGTGTTCTTTCCGAGCCGCTTTCAAGTCAGCTCGAAGGCTCTTAGCCTCTCCTTCACGTTGTTGGGTGAGAAGTTTGTACGTATCTCTCTTCTCAGCAAGCTCTTTGATTTCGGCTTCGAGTTGGTTTAGCTCATCCCGATACCGGAGGAAAGTTTCGTGGTGAAGCACCGAGGCCTACAAATACGAAGAAAAAAGTTAAGATTATTAATGAATTAATTCAAGTATCAAAGGAGAAATTGAAATCATCAAGAGTTGTCTAGAGTTACCCGGTTCAGCGCATGTTGTGCTTCATTGAACAGGCAGGGCGCGTCTACCTCATTCATTTGGGCCTGGTCTTATTCGATCACCAGGCACCAGACGTAATTGGCCACCCCTACGGGGGCAGAAAGAACCCGGGCATCATCCGGAATGGTGATGATAATGGACTGCTTCCGATCAAGATACACACTCAGGGCAGGGAACCGGTTCATCAGTATCAGGCTCTAGTTAGGCCCACATGCCCCCGAGGACGGACTTTTCCTTAGTACCTCTAAGTTACCTAATCCAGTGATGTCCTCCGCGGCGTTGGAATCCATGCCATCAAAGAATCAGCGTAGGGGATTGTCCGCTCCGTGAGCCCCCTTGTCGGGGTGCTCTTTCACCGTTTGGGCCTCGTTGTACATGGACTCGGTAAACGAGGGTGACTCGATGATGTCTACCACGCGGAGTGCCTCCTTCGGGGCACTACCTGCATCCTGGGAAGCCTCGGCTCCGGTCTCCTCATCGGCCTCCCTGGCTTGAGGCAGATCGGCCTCACCTCTGGTTCAGAGGCCCCTTGCTCTTCGAGCTGCGATAGCTCGCGGGCCACCAAAACAAAAGGTTCTTCTTCCTCGGATTCATCCCTCCGCTGATAGAGCAAATCCGAAGCTGGTGCTCGGGAGCTGGTGTTTTCTTTTGACTTGCGCACCAGCTTTCTCCTTGTTTTCTTTTTCTCCGAGCTCGGGGAACTCGGAGCCCTCTTCCTTTTCCTCTCTTCGACCTATCTCAGAGCAGGGGACTCGACAGGTAAGTCCTCGCCACCGACTGAAGGCCTAAGCTCGACATCCTTAGATAAGCTTGCAAAAAGAAGTAAATGGAGTAAGGGCTTAATGTTAAAAGGAGAATCATAATACAACCTACTCGGGAAAGAAGTCTCACCATGGGAACGGGCCTCCCAACGGTATTTCGAGAGTTTGTGCCATGAGCGCTCGTAGTATGGCATCTGTGAAACGATACCCTAGACCCACTCCTTGAGTCAAGGGATAATATTTGGGACCCGAGCGACGGCTGCACCACCACAAAGCACCGATAAGGAAAGGAGAAGTAAGTATAAAATCAACATTGGAAACTAAGTTCTACTTACGTGACGTATTCCACTTCTCGGGGAATGGCCTACACTCAGCCGGGATCAAATCCAAAGTCCTCACTCGGACAAAACAGCCTTGCCAGCCTCGATCCCGGTCCTCATCAATACTTAATATTACGACCCAATTTTTCCCTCCGTTTGGTATCGTGATGGCACCTAGTCTTAGGGATTAATTGAAACAGCATTATTTAATTAACATCTAACAAAATTAAAAGAAATCTCTTACAATTCCCAAAATGGGTAGTACAAGTCATAAGCTCTATATAGTGTTTGCTAGGAAACTTCAAAATACAACTATCCACAAATTAGAATAAACAGTGCAAAACAAAACTTGAAGGTAACTCTAAAACCTGCGAACGCAGCGGCAGGTTTACCTTGAGTCTCCGCATCGACAGTCCACACCACTAGCTAACGAACAAATAATTGGGTCTGCACAAAAAAATAAAAAATATGTAGAAGAGTAGCATGAGCACACCACAGCGGTGCCCAGTAAGTATCAAGACTAACATCGGTGAAGTAGTGACGAGGACTAGTCAAGACACCCACTGGTCTAATAAACTGAACAAACATAAGTATAGGGATGACAGAACATGACATCTATCTAAGGACCCCGCGATATGGATAACGACATAGCAACTGCAATAAGGAAGGAAAATCAGAAAGTAACAGTGGAACATCAGAATAAGACACAGAAGAATGAACGAAAACACAACCCAAATCCAAAAATCACAATATAGTAAAAGCAAGTAGTAACTCAGCAGCTGCAATAGTTTTCACATCAGGTCTCAGCCAACAACCCCAATAAATTAGTCAAATCCTTCAAGTGTAAACTTTCACTTGTAAGTTTTTGAATTGAGGTCTTTAAAATATAATCCTTTCCAATAAGAAATTATTTTTGAAATATACTTCCTTCAAATAAATATCTTTCAAACATAGATCTTTCAAGATAAAACCTTTCAAATATAAACTTTTCAAATAATTAGCCTTCAAACATAGTTCTTTCAAGATAAATACTTTACAAGTATAAACCTTTCAAATAAATATCTTCAAACATAGTTCCTTCAAGATAAATACTTTTCAAATATAAACTTTTCAAGTAATATCCTTCGAGTATAAGTCACCCTGTGATACCTAAGCATGGAAGATTAGCAACTCCGAACACAAATATAACCACAGGAGAAATCTTCTTGTAGTCCCGAATTAATTATGCAGTACCGGGGGGGGGGGGGAGGAGGGGGGAAATCTCCCGGAATACTTTCATAGTCCCAAAATAAATATGCAGTATTGGGGGATCTCCCGAAATAGATCCGTAGTCCCAATTTAAATATGCAGTGCTGGGGGATCTTCTGGAATACGTCCGTCATCCCAAAATAAATATACAGTGCTGGGGATCTCTCGGAATACGTCCATAGTCCCAAAGTAAATATGCAAGACAGGAGGATCTCCCGGAATACGTCCATAGTCCCAAAATAAATATGCAGCGCAAACAACAGAGATAACAACTATAACATGACAGAAACCTCGTACATCACCAAAACAAGTACAAAAGCAACAATGACAGAAATGCAAAGTATGACGAGCAAATCAACTCAAGAATTTAAATCACAAGAACGATAGAACTCATTCACAAGGAATAACTACAGTAAAGAATGCTAGGCACAAGGAGAAACAACTTAACAAGGAAAAACAAAACAAAAATGTAGCAACGATTCCACAATATTCAAGTCAACAATAAGAAGCCAACACGAGTCAGATAGTTTCAAATAATGGCAAGTCAACTAAGATATAGGTTATCTAAACTCCTTTTGAGGTTGAGCAATTACGAGGAATATTCAACAATTCAAGTAAGGATAAGCATCGGAAGATAATCATAACTCCAATTAAGATTAAATAATTATAGGATGAGAAAATAATGATTCCAATTAAAGATAAGCAGTTTTGAAAAATATATCACAACGATAGAAGAAGTAAAATCTTTGGTTAAGTCGAATAAGGGTCAAATAGACAGTAAGAGTGAATCCTAAAGCAATTATCTCTAATCAAGGCATGTAGAGGTGAAACTAGCAAATAGGAATTCAAACGTATCAAAAACAACATCATACACGGTGAATATAAGGACATAAGAACCCTAAAAGGTCAACTTTCCACAAATAAGTCCGAGCACGCACTCGTCACCTCACGTACACAGACTACAATCAACATAAATGACTCAAATCCTAAGGGGTAGTTCCCCCACACAAGGTTAGGCAAGATACTTACCTCGAGTCAAGCTCAATCAATCCGTAAGAATGCCCTTTCCATGAATATCCGGCTCTGAATGGCCCAAATCTAGCCAAAAATAATTACATATCATAATTACAATAATAGTAGACTCATCTAATTAACGAAATCAACATTTTAACGAAAATTCCAAAATTAATTCAAAATCGCTCGTGGGGACCACTTTTCGGAATCAGGTCAAAAGTCATAAAATACGAAAGTTCATTCACTCACGAGTCTAACCATATCAAATTTACTAAAATTTCACACCAAAATCTCGATCAAAATCCCAAAATTCTACTTAAGAACTTTTCTCAATTTTTCACTCCAAATCCGAATTCAAACGATGAACTCGAGCATAGATTAGTGGAATATAACCATAAGGGAGTTAAGAATCATTACCCAAAAACTTCCTCCAAAAATCTCTCCAAATTCTGCCTTCTACCGAGCTCTCAATCAAATTTGTGAAGTGAACTTCAAACCCTCGAATCTGCCCCTTTTCTGTCCAGTTATTCCGCATCTGCGGACCTTGGGTCGCACCTGTGACGCCGAACTTGTGGAATTTCCTTTGCAGGTGCGGAAACGACTTAAGATGGCTGGGTCCGATTCTGCGGAAAAAGGACCGCACCTACGAGTGCGTGCCTGCGGACTATTGTCCGCTTCTGCGATCTCCTCCGCGCCTGCGTGTCATTTAGCTCATCTGCGGGCATCGCAGATGCGGCATTTCCCTTCGCACCTGCGACCCCTGACCACACATCCCAGATCCGCTTTTGCGCTTGCCTCTCCGCACGTGCGATCACGCACCTGCGGTCTCTCCACCGCAGGTGCAAAAATGACAGATGCCTGAAGACTTCAGCAGCAACACAAATCCAACTTTTGATCCGTTAAGCACTCGAAACTTACCCGAGCCCCCCTCCCCCTCCCGAGGCCCTCGGGACCTCAACCAAACATACCAACCAATCCTAAAATACCATATGAACTTAGTCGATCCCTCAAATCACATCAACTAATGCTAAAATCACGAATCATTTTCCAATTCAAACTTAAAGAACTTGAAACTTCAAATTCCTACAACCGATGCCGAAACCTATAAAACCACGTCCGAATGACCTCAAATTTTGCACACAGGTCACAAATGTCACTGCGAACCTACATCCACTTTCGGAAATCCATTCCGAGCTCGATATCAAAATTTCCACCATCGGACGAAATCGCCGAAATCTAACTTTCGTCAATTCAAGCCTAAATCTACTACAGACCTCCAAAACATATTTCGGACGCTCTTCTAAGCTCAAAATCACTCAACGGAGCTAACGGAGTCAACGAAATTCCATTCTGTATTCGTCTTCACACAGTTTCGACTACGGTCCAAATTCTAAGACTTAAACTCTCATTTAGGGACTAAGTGTCCCAAATCACTTCGAATCAGCCGATAATTGAATACAACCACGCACTCAAGTCAAGGCACATAATACGAAGCTGCTCAGGGCCTTATGCCGTTGAACAGGATTTAAATTCTCAAAACGACTGGCCGGATCGTTACACTTAAGAACGGGGATTTACTGGCTGGCCTAACGCACAACCTTTATTAGCTCCCTCCCTCCCTGGAAGATTCGGGAACTGTATAATCGGAGTAGATGATCAATGGTGAACGAGAATCCATCGATTTTGTTCATAAAAAATCGGAGAAGGATCACGATCCTCCAGAGTGATGGATGAATTTGGCATAGGCACACGTTGTACCTCTTGCAGAAATCCAAAATGACCAGGTCTACTGGGCCTAATGTAAAGGGATAAGTGTAAACACTTAGATATACCTCGACATAGGTGGTGATGGCCTCTTCGGGGTCGGGGACCACTATGTCTTTATCGGCCCAGTTGCAGTCTTTTCAGACCGTAGGGAGGACCTCTTCGGTAATCGAGCAGATGTATCTCGAGACGTCATCACACCGAACCTACAAAAGAAGGCTTTTCAACCTTGAAATTGACTTTAACTGAGCATCCCCCGGGGATGAACATTTTCAAAGAGGGTTCGGGTACTGGTTCATCGATGGCCGCGCACAGAGCAGTCTCCCCGGCCTCAGTAGCCGGCCGCAAAATGGAAGGAGCTTCTTTCTGGGGAACGGTTTTGGAAGTCTTTGCCATTCTTTTAGAAAATGAAGATGGAGGAAAATCTGAGAAAGATGAAGAAAGAAAGGAAGTTGAAGGATTAGACTTGTTGGCTTGAGAAGAAGATGGGTAAAAATTCTTGCAAAGGACCTCGAATAACCGGGGTAAAAGTGCTAAAGAATATTGAAATCCTTAAGGTACGAGGGTAGAAGGTTTGATGTAAAGTAAAAATGAACAAAGGAAGGGGTATTTATAGTAGTTCAGCGGTGTTTCGCGTCCAGGGACGACCGACCGGCGGCTGACATGCATTTAATGCCATTATGACTTGACTAACGAGACGTTCCAGATGTTTTGTCATTTCTGTCATGATATGTCGAAGTAAGAATCGAAAGCTCGTGTCATTTCTCGTCGTTTACTCTCCGAAAAATGAGGGGACTATCTGTATGCGGGTGAAATCGAGCTCATGGTACATCCTAACCTCTGACAAAATAAGCCAGGCTCGAGACATGGCAACAAAGGACCGAAATCGAGCCAAAGTCCCACCGGACCAGAACCCGGGTCCGATGGGACTTAGCTCTTGTTCTCTTTCATCTGTACCGGTCGTGGTGAGCCCGGCTCGAAAGTGGCTATTTCGCTAAAGCTGAAACTATCCAACTCGTGTTGTTTGAATTTATTGTTTCTTTGTTTATTCAATAGTAACTTAATTTATCGCTTTGTATCAAGTTAATCCGCGTATCCTTAAAACCACTTACAAATTTAAATTTTGAGGGTAAACAAATACAGCTAACAGTACAGAATCCCAAGTAAGTTATAGATGCCAGAGCAAATTCACAACAAATTAAATTTAACATATCCTCATGTAAATTTACCTAGGTATATTCCTGTTGATTGTTTAAGGAAATATTTTTAAACTTTCCTTTTCGGGTGTTGGGAAAGTCAAAGGGGGTAATATTTTTGCAATTTAGAGTGGCAAAATAGCATGTTAGACACCTTTACTTGTTCGGTTTTGACATTCCAATCCCCATACTTAATGATGGTTCATCTAGAAACTTTTACTCATTTAAAAATAATATTTTAAACCCTTATGCCTATGTGTATTCCTCTCGTCATGTTGTATTATCCATGTCACATAAAAATATTCCACGTCATTATTTTTCTTCACAAAAAATATTTTAAAAATTGAATTCTGAAGTAGATCGTTTTTTCTCTCTCAAAAGCACCTCCAGGCCTTCTTCTTTCTGAATATCAGCCATCCGCCATTTCATCTCTTATTCTCTTTCAATTGTGAATCAAAAGCTATCATTTCCCTTTCTGATATTTGCAAAACGATATCTGCCATTTTTCATAGAAAACCAATGGACAATTCATTTTGTTCGCTTCTATTGAAATTAGATATAACAAAAATATTCAACTCAATCTTTGTAAATTCTCTGCATGATATCTTTAGATTATGACCCCAAAAAAAAGAAAAAATAAGACTAAAGGCGAGAATAACCACCAATAAACGACCGGCAAAACCCTAGAGCACCTCCTCCATTTTTCTCTCTTTCTACTTTCTGAAAATAATGTCAAAAACTCAACTCCTTTATAGTAGACTTTCAGATCGGTAAACAAGAACCTTCAAATCAGTGAAAAATCAAAATCATATCTTAAATCAAGTTACCAAAAAATTCATTATTTCACAACAACAAATCTGAAACTCTATTTATTAATTCCCTCCCGTGACTATCCATGTGTGACTTGATTTTGAGGCAAACTGAAAAAGACAAAGAAAAGGAGAGAGTGATAGAAATAAAAGAAATTGGACATGGAGAAGAATATGTTGATCGTTTGGGGGGAGGGACGAGAAAGAATGAAAAGTAGGGAGGGAGAAAAGACCTCGGTGGAGGTGGAATTTTTGTGTAAGAATAATTTTTTATTATTTTTTATTTTTATTTACTTTTTAATTGGAATCATCAAAGTTACTCGCTTTTTAGAGCGTGCAATCACGCATTTTACCCAACTCAGCAATGCATATGCCATATAAGTTTGGTCAATGGTCAGAGGGGTTTAACATATTGACTTTAAATGAGTAAAAGTGTTTAGATGAACCATCATTAAGTATGAAAATCGGGTCGTCAAAACCGAACAAGTAGAGGTGTCTAACATGCTATTCTGCCATTTAGAGCACCAAACATATTAATATTTTTGCGATCAATAACTCCAATAATACTGAGAATTTTCTGTGAAAAGATCCTCCTCTAAAATTCCTATATAAATTGCACCTTCGTTTATGGTCATGCAACGATTGACATTAGTTTCCAAGTCCTTTTCGACCTTACTATCTCTCTACCTCTCCCCAAGATCCATAGCCAATTATGCTCTTAGTGTGCTTTATAGGCAAACATCAATTCTAGCAAGTATTTCATCCTTTTAGTGAAAGCTCTACCCGATCTGTCAGCCCTTTAATTTAATGTTGACGCTTTTGTTTCCGTTTTGCTATTGGGGCGGGAGAAACTTTAGTAGGTAAAATTATCCATGTTTTCGGGCACCGTTACCAAAATGTTAGGTTTTTGGACTTTTAAAGTACCAAAATAAGTGAAATAAATAACTAGTTACCTTTTTATATATCGCGCATGAAATTCACGCGTTATACCTTATTGGCACGTTTGTCCGTTAAGGTATAACGCATCAATTTCATGCACTATACCTGATTTTAAAAGGCAATCAAAGTTTTGGTACAACCCATATATTAGATGCGCTATACCTGAATGTGAAAAGACAGATAGGCATAGCGCATCTAATATATGCGTTATACCTATTTTAAAAAGGGCAGCGTCTTCTTCCCCGACAGAACTCCAAAAAAAAATCCCCCCCCCCCCCCCGCTACACACACACATTTTTAAAAGCTAAAATCTCCATTGGAGCCCACCTATCCCCCGAAATCTTGTCCCGTGATTATTTTTGCAATCTAATACTCGATCCAAGACGTTGTCGTATAGTGGAACTCTTTTATTGCCTGGTTCGGTGATCAAATCTTCATTCTTTTTCCATTCAAAAAACTCGAAAAACAGGTATTTCGAATCACTTTTGTACTATATCTCATGTATATAATTGAGTAATTTGTCGTTTTTACTGTACTGTATGCTTTTTGTGATTGTTTTTTGAATTTTTTTTTTTGTTTTTTTTATCTGGATTAGTTTATTTATGTGCAAAAATTATAAAAATTGCATTGTTCCTTTGTTGAATAATTAATGTTATATGTTTAATATTTTTTATAGTTGTACATATAATAATATGTGACTTTAATTATATTTAGTGTCCTTTAGTGTTATGTAGTGTCTATTAGTATTTTATAATTTGTAGTGCCTTTAGCATAATAGAACTGATAATAAATTTTAATTTATGTTAGTTGATTAAACTTATGGTCATTTAGAGTAGTATGACTTTAGTGCTCTTTAGTATTCTTTAGTTTAGAAAAAAAAGTATGTGTCCTCATTAACTAACCTGGTTAGAGTACTCAATTAGAGATCAAATTTTAATTACATATTAAGTGTATAGTAAAGGTATTATTAGATAACAATAAAAAATTAGATATGAATCATAAAATAATTAGTTGGCAGTACAAAAGAGATACTGCCGGATTTTTGCGTAAAATATAAAAATCAACATACAAATCGTTATGAATGAAATAAATACTTAATTGTAAAGTTTTGAAAATAATATCAAATAGTTAAACAAAATAAGTATTTAGTATTATTTTAAATTTCATAAGGTTGTTAAAAAATTGACAGTACGTAAAAGAGACTATGTTGTTTTTGTTTGTTTAATTGTATTAAATTAAGACATAAATCGTTATGAACGCAAAAAAAATTTAATAGTATTTTTTATATGAAGTGCCTAGCACAGTAAGGGTTGTAGGCATACGATTCCTTCCATGCATTCAAAGTCTGCACAAAACTTAAAATCCCACCATGTCGATCAAATATTAGACAAATACCCAAATGTTGTCTCACAACGTGCTCCTTCAAGTGATTTAAAAATCATGTCCAAGTCTCTCTTGACTTTCATCGGTACTTTTAGCTCTGTGACTCTTAGCTATAACACTTTTTACTGACTAAAAGAAATAAGAAGTGTTGCCAAAATATCCAATGAATGGCGTATTTCAATGTTTAAAATTTATCTCTTTTACACAATGAGGTGTTATTGGTTACTGGTTAGTAGTTAGCAGACTTCCAACAAAGTTTAACTCATAAGTAATTAATTTCAGTCTAAACGAAAATGCAGACTTGCGACAATCAAAAGTTCATAGAAAATAAAGCGAAAGAGAACACACGAGAAAGTAAATAGAGAAGAAAAAGATACAACTTGAGACCTTAATCTTAAGAAAATAGAAGGAAATAGAAATGCAAAATCAATGTATAATTTTTCGAGTTCATGTCGACACCCCCTCCCGCAATATCGATCATTATTCAAGAGCCTTCTTCCTCAAGCCAAACTAAAACATGAATCAAATGTTGCAGTAAATATGACAGCATTACTATTTCAGGTAAAGAATAAAAAGGGTTGTCTTGGGTAGGGGTCTCATGAAACAAAGTTATGAATTTATATAGGAAAAAATAGATAAATACCATAAGGTATATATTTTAATTTTTAAATTAAATATGTGGGGGTTATGAATATAAAAAGCATGGGAGTTATGGATATTATTAAGAGTAGAAGTTAAGGTAGTATGAGTTATGAAAATAAAAATTTAAATTTTAAAGTAAATAAAGGACAACAAAGATAAATGGAAATGGTATTCAAGTGCTAAAGTTACGTGAGCTTTGTTCTAGAAAACTACTACATGTATTCTTTATTTCTCATTTACTCCATTGTGTTAAATAGATTAAATGAGAGAAATGGAGGGGAAGATTAAAAAAATGAGATAAATTATCATAAACTACACATTAAACATTTGAAGGTTATGAATATGAAAGGGATTAGATTTATTGAGACTATTAAAATTATAGGTTATGAAGATAAAGAGTTGTGAGTTATGAAAATATTTTTTTTTTAATATAAAATAAATTGAAAGGATGATGAATAATCCCCAAAATAGGCGAAAAAAGATAAATATATTTCTTGGCTTAAGAGAGGTGCCACCTCACTTTTATATTGCTCTCTTTTATATATAGAGAGAGATATTAGTTAAGATAAAGGTGTTATTTTTATCCTTAAACTCATTCTAAAAAAAAAAATCTTATTAGTCAAGATAGAGCAGTTGACTGTATCTTTAGAGAAATATTTACTATCTTTTCATTTATTTTTTCTTTAAAAAAATCTTACCTTTCAATTTAAAATAAATATTATTATGAATATTATCCTAAATTGCTAAGTGACTTTATAATATCTTGCCACTTGACTTAACCACAATGCTAACTTTCTTCCTTTAATTTAAATTTGTTTTTGAAAAAAATCTTACTTTTCAATTTAAAATAAATATTATCCTAAATTGTCAAGTGGCTTTATAATAGTTTCTCACTTGGTTTAACCACAATGCTAACTTTTTTTCTTTAATTTTTAATTTTTTTTGAAAAAAAATACTTTTCAATTTAAAATAAATATTATTATAATTATTATCCTAAATTGTCAGAGTGGTTTTATAATAGCTTGCCAATTGGCTTAACCACAATGCTAACTTTCTTCATTATATATATATATATATATATATATATATATATATATATATATATATATAGTGGGGATAACCGGGCAGCTCATGGTCAATATGTCTGCCGGGCAAAATTGTGGGTTATCTTCAATTTTATTGCTTTTTTTCTTTTAAAAATTGTAGGAATACTCTGCTAAAGGATTCAAGCATTTTCATTTTATTTTTCAAAGTGGACATGCAATCTGAATATGTATTCTGGTATTCTCGTACTTCGCTCAAGCTTCCATTCAACAACAGTCCTAGGGTTAAAGTGTTGCAAAGCAGCCATGTACCTCGGTAGAGCGGCAAATAACTTTTCCAATTACCATAAACAATCTCAAACACAGGTTTACGCCCGAGAAATGCCTTTCTTTTGATAATGGTACATCCATATACCTGGTGGACAGATGTTATACACTCTTTAATCTTGTACATTATGGACGATTCAATGTGTGGAACCAAAACAAGGGAAATCAAGTCAACATTCAAGTTTAAATGATTCACATTGAATGTGTACATATCACAAGTGTGGTTGCCAATGTATTTTCCCACCATCCACATATTTGTTTTCAACTTTCTCGCACGCAGCATCCACTTACCACCTTGAAACCATCTACGGCAAATAACCTTGTATACTTGCGTAGATGACTCATGAACCTCTATCTCACGACAGTATTTTATGTTGTAACTTCGCACCGCCCTGCTAAGACGCGCTTTATTAGTAAAAACCATATTCTTTGACAGCTCTGTTGGTCTAGATTCATCCCACATTGTTGTATGAATATCATCAAGATCCCTTGTGAGGGCGTCCACATCCGGTATACTGGACAACTGATCAAGGTATGGAATCTCTCTTGAATGAAAAGGCACATGGGACTCGTACACTCTGGGTCTAACGGTAGGTGGAGTCTGCATATATGGAGCATGCTTGGTTGTAGCATCATTCTCCCTCGTCAAATCAGGTTGCTCATTCTTATCCACATCAACAATGTGCGTTTCCTCATTATCGCCGCCCTCATCAGGGAAGGGTGTATCATCTCTAGACTCATCAACATTGTTGTCATAATCACTATCATCTTCCTGACTCTATGCATCTTCCAGATCCTAATTATATATACAGTCTTCGGGAAACTAAGTAAGGACAAGACCATCATGTTGCTCATTTTCACTACACAACCAATAAAATAATGAGTTTCTCAAAGTCGTCCCAATATTATATATTAACTTTATCTATTAACTTGTAATTCATAATCTGTTGATGGTCCATGATGCACATTATCGAGTTACGATGACTCGCAAATAGACCAGCATGATCTAAACCACCAAAATTGGGCATATTCCAACTGTTGGTTGGTTCATAACTTATATAATTTATATCTAGCTGGTACCCCTTTTGGAAGATATGAGTGTTAGTACGAATATGATACATAAAAAAAATTAAACTACAACAAGAAAAATTGAAATTTATCACTCTGCGTGTGAATTATAAAAACTTGGGGAGAAATTATGTCCCCGCTCCTCATTCGCCCATGGAGATAAGTTTAGATCTGGCTAGACTCCTTCAAACGGAACCTGTTCGGATAAAATTATTCCAAAAATACCACCAGATAGTTGAGTGTTATCCCTATTTTGCGGAACCTCAATATTGCAGACGCATTCAGACTTGACGTACATTTCTAACATTTTTATCACAAGAAGTTCCCAGTGTTTATACGGAGTCGTCAAAAAATCTTTTAGAGTTTCAGCGTCTTTGATGTTAAACTCAGCATAACATGCAACCCCTTGTGGAGTAAGGGAATATGGATATCTTCCGGTTATCTTAATATTAACCGAACGTTTACTCACACACATTCTTTTACAAATCAAAGATACAAATCTATCGTACTCCAATGTGAGTGGCAACTTAACAATACACTGTGGAGAGCAACTATAGTATACTGATTTATTCTTCACGACAAACCTCGCCCCCCTCCCCCAATATAATGCAACCCTAATTTTTCGCTCTTCAGACATTATGACAAAATGCACAAATAATTAAGTAAATAAATATTTCGGAATGAGTAAGAAAAATACAAAGGATGCTGAAGAATGAATTTTTGAAAAAGGAATGAAGCTTCTTACGTAAGCAAAAATTCAATGCGAGAGGTACAATAATTGATGGGTATAACACATTTATTAAATGCCCTATAATTATAGCGCATAAATTACATGCGATATACACGCTAATTATTGTGAGTCAGACAATTAACATGTATAGCGTATAAAATTGATGCGCTATACCTTAACGGACAAACGTACCATTAAGATATAACGCATTAATTACATGTGCTATAATTAAAAGGGTTATCGATTGTTTTTTTTTTTTGGTACTTTATATCCAAAAGGATATCATTTTGATTCCCGACTCCATGTTTTCGTGCCTAGCGCCAATCAAGCTCTACTTTTTCTTTCTTTATAATAACATTTCTTTTTGTCAAAAGCCACCATGTGGGGGTGGGGGGGTTAGGCAGAATAACATGAACCTCAAGATTGTGGGGCAGTGGGGCTCTTTTTTGCTGCTAATGAAATTTCAATTCCTAATAAATATAGATATGCCACTAAAGTATAGATGGAGGTTTGGCGAGCGAGGAAAAATCACACATCATAATTGCGTGTTTTCAATTTTCTTGTAATTGGTTGGTTATAAACAACAACATCAATAAAAAAACTAGTATAAGTTCAAAAAGTAATAAGTACGCAAACATTATATAGAAAAAGGTTATTTATAGTAGAATTTGGTTGGTTAAAAGGAAATCAATTTTTTTTAAAATTTGACTTAGGAATATGACTTCTCTAACAGAGTACCACATTGATTGTCTCCTCCCTATCCCCAACACTTCATCCCCACCCACCCCATCATGAATCCCTACCCTACCTTGTACCATGACCTCCGACCCACCAACACCCTAATCCACCCTCGAATCTACTGTGCTTGTCTAGATTATATAAGTACTTTGAACAAGGGCGTATCTGGGGAGTTCCATGGAGAACGTAAACTCATGCTTCGCTACCTAAATCATGTATAGTAATGTTATATTTTTTTAATTTTTTTAAAAATATGTATGTGCACCCATGCTCAAAGTATTATATAATGTGATAGTTATTGGGTGTATCTCTCTAGGTGAGGTTGTGAGTTCAAATCTTATGTCGATCTTGTTGTTTTTTCCTCTCTTTTTCTAGAACTAGGCGCCCATAAGAGATGGGTGTGTCTGGTGTTATTTTTTGCGTATTAATTAAGTACTTTTTCTTTTTATTTTATTTTTGTTTGGTTTAGTCTTCAAAATTTTCACATATTGAAATTTTATTCTTCTTTTGTCACCGTAAAATCTCATATGATTAAACAAAATATGTACTAAAATTAATAGTAATGTATGATGTAGCATATAGTCAATGGTTTCAACTGATCCCAATATTTTCAACATGAAAAATAGATATAGATGTAAGAAAATTACTATTTAAAACAAATTTGAACTTATAATTCCAAAAGTGTAATGGGTGCGCAATCGTAAGAACTAAAGGTCGAACCTATAAAATTTATATTCTGGATCCACCTCTTCTTAATAGTGTACCCATCCTGTCAAAATCCTGAATACACTTCTAAGTCTTTGAAACAATATTTTATACTTACTTACCAAATACTAAAAAATCAGATAATTAATTCGCGCTTTGCGCGTTCAGTTATTTTCTTTTTGCAAATTTCATTGATATAAAAGAGGTAAAAGTTTTTTGTACCAAAAATGAAAAGAAGTACAGATGTATAATATAAGCCATACCAAAAAAAAAAAAAAAAAAACAGATGTACAAGAAAAAAATAAGGCAAAAAGACAACCAACTAAATAAATCATTGCCAATCTTTTTGTAGTTTTACAATGACTGATCTCAAGGTATAGTCCTTTGGAAGAGACATTAACACTCATTTAGGGTGAGAAATATCCTCTAACATTCGGTGAAAAGAAAAAGGGAGTCCTCTAACATTCATTCTCCTACTAATGCTCATTAAAGACTTATTTAAGACAAATAGAAAATTTTGAGACAAGTAAAAACATGAGAAAAAAAAAGATAGAATAGTCAAAATTAAGTACAGTCAGACTTCTCTATAACGGCATCCATATATAACAACACTTCACAATAAAAACCAAGCTTTTCCGGAACCAAATTTCATGTTATGTTATAATATATGTTCTCTATAACAGCACTTTAGTATAACATCCAAAAATATTTAGAACAAACGAGTCTATTATAGAGAGGTTACTGTATATATATATATATATATATATATATATATATATATATATATATATATATAATGCAGTATATGAAACATTGAACAAAGATGTCCTCAAGGCCAAAACATACTCTTGAGGAATTAGTGATTATTAGAGAAAGGAAAAGAGGACGATTCCATAGCAAAAGGCAAGGTAGTCTAGAAACTTGCCAACTTAATATTCTCTACGTTACTTAATATTCCAAAATCAACACGTAAGCTCCAAATTCAATATACATTAAACATCAAAATACTTAAAATTATAAAAAACAAAACCAAAATTTTAAGAAAAAACTAATGATAACAAATTCTGCACATTTCTTAATGTTCAAAGGCCAATTCTATTGTCTTAGTGCAAAATGGATTGTGATGGCATAAAATTCATTTCCTGCACCAACTCATTAATTAAAAAAAAATTGATTTCAAAAATTCAGCTTACGATAAATATACTTCACCCTTTTTACTCCTTTTGATGCTATCCAAACTCATATATGCTCCAATAAATCACGAAATCCACAAAAGCAAAATAACGTAATAAGAATTTTCTTAAGCAGAAGAAAACCTTACCCAAAAAGAAAATGTTGGATCAATATTTCCTTTCTTTCCCTTCCTTGTCCTTGTTTCATTTTGGTGAATTCATTAGTCGGGGAAAGGAAAATTCTAAAAAGGGAAGAAGAAAGAAACCAATTTGGAGGGGAAATATGGCAGTGGAAACGGTAGGAAAATTAGGGAATTAGGCCATCGATATTCTCTTACTTCTCAAGTTTTGAATTTTACTAGTCTTTCGGTTGGAATTTCCTTATATAGAAATAATAAGAAAAAGAATGGTAGAAATTATTGCCAGCAACTTCGCCGGAAAATCACTCTAGTCAGTCTATGCATTCCAACTGGTGAAAGCCCTCTCACTCCCTTTAAGCACTTCCAGTCTTGTTAAAATATCGTTAAAATACAACAGTAAAAAAAAAAATCCTCTATAAAAGCTTGTTCCAAATCTGAAAAGGGTTAAGCCTGAAAGTTGTTTATGGTGGAAGTTTGTAGCTTAAGGGTGTGTTTGGTATAAATGTTTTCTTGAAAAATAAGTAGTAATATTACTCATTTTTCGGTGTTTGGTAAGCAAATTAAGGAAAATAACTTCTCAACAGTATTCATAAATATTTTAGATACAATAAACATGAAGTCATAAACTTTCGAACCAACAACCTTCCTAACCCATAAATTTGATAAACTTCTGAACCGCTAAACTTTCGAATATGCAAATCTTCGAACCCGTAAACTCTATAATTTCTAAACCCGCAAACTTCCAAACACATAAACCTCCAAACTCATAACTTTGGAACTCGTAAAATTTTGAACCTGTAAACCGAAAAAAAAAAAAAAAAAAACAGCACTGAAAATATTTTTTTAAAAAAATTGTCGGGGGAAGAGGGGGTTACTGGTGCAGAAAAACGAAAAAAAAATAGAAAACAGAAATTTAAAAATACAAACAAAAAAATGCGAGGGGTGGGGGGGAGGGGGGGGTGACGGAAAAGAAAAAAACTGAAATCTGGAAAAAAAAAATAACTTTTTGGAGAGGGGTTGGGAGTTGGGGTTAGATGTGAGAGTAAGTAGAGTTTTTGAAAAATATTTTCATAACTTTTTCTAGGGAAGTCATTTTTCTCCAATTTCAGAAAAATGTGATATTTAGGAAATTATTTTTCAAACTATTTTGTGCAACCAAACAGTGAAAAATGGGAAAATATTTTTCGTCATACCAAATACACCCTAAGTCTATGCATTCCAATCGGTGATCTCTGCATGGAGATTGTTTAACAAATTAAGGGGTCTGTTTGGTAGCCGGTTAGAGAGCAGTTATCCATGTATTTAAACTAGGATAACTTTATACATTATTTGGTTAAAAAGAAGGGGAAAATAATCTCCACATAGAAGCTAGCATAAATTATACAATGTTTGGTTGTTTTTTCCTCTTTTTCACATAAAATGTAGCATTGCTAATTCAATGTTTGTTTCATGTTTTTCTTTTCCGCATAACTAATAGATGTATAAGTTATGATGGAATCTATATATTATTTATGCATGGTAGAAGGTGGAATAACTTATATATATATTAATAATACTTGTATTAAAATACAAAATGACAAGAATACCCTTTATTCAAACTTGTGGCCGTTTGGCGGGAAATGCGATTGTAATTTTCGATCAGCACATTTTTGGACATAGATGACCGCAAAGATTGCCTAAGAAGAGAGAACTTGTTATATGAACATTTTTAAAAGAACTAGTATTTGTATCCACACGATAATATTGTGAACTTACCTTTAATTATTGTATGTCGCTTTATTTTGTGTAAATAACTATCCCATATAGTGCAACTATATTTCTATGTATGTTCACTCTGATCAAATGTATTTCATTTTAATTCACACGTATATACCGACCCCAATAGATGATCAATCAATTGGTTGAAATAATTGGTGAGAACAAAAATATTAATAACAGACTAAAAAGTCAAATGCCTGAGCTATCAGAGAAAAATTCATACTTCCCATTCCTATCTAATTTAGCATAGCAACTGCTAACATTGATACAAAAAACTAAAAGGTCTATGTATTGCTTTGAAACAATTGAGATATAAGTCAAATTATAAAATTTTGGATAATTAGCTTCACCGTAAGGTAACACAATTGATATTTAATTCAGCTGATGTTTGAGTAGCTTTATACTTAAAAATATTATCCCCAAAAAATACATCGATGTATAGCTTGCATGCAATAACCATTGTCTTTTTAATAATCGCTTAAAACTTCTTGAATTCAAATTACGTATATCAGACATCTCGATTCTCAAACCTGAAATGCTAATTGAGCAGATATATACATTTATTTTATAAATTAATTTGGAGTATATATTTTTAACACACTATCTATACCCCTACCCCCCCCCCCTCTAGATTATTTTCTTACTATGAAATTTTATATAATTCTTTCATTTGTAAGGAAGTTTGACTTATTAAAATTAGCTACATAAGAATTTAAAATATATTTTTATATTTTAATTTATTTCTTAAATTATGTCAATTGTCTATGATTTTGATTTTAGTTTTATCCATTATAATGTTCTCAAATGCGTGTATCTTATCCATGTAGTATGACTTCTCATATTATTATTTTAAAAAAACTTTTCTTGTCAAGGATTAATAAGTTTTATCCTTTTATATATCTCTACAGTAAAATTGTTTATTTACATATATGTTTTCTCCTTTTTAATTCTTTGTCCATGTTATTGTGTTACTCATAACTTAAAATAGTTCATATCCTTGTCTGTTACTTCCATTATAATATTATAGATAAATTAGACTTTTTTAATTATAATAATTTTTTTATTTAGTTTTATTCTTTTATTCTACTGCTCAAATTAATACTTAAATTTATTACATGTAATATCAATATTAATTATTTATTATCTTTATTTATTTAACAATTTATGTCAAATTTTATCCTCTCACACTATCTCTACCCTCTCTTTTTATATTATTTTTTCTACTATAAAATTTTATATAGTTATTTTATTTAGTATTTAATCCAATAATGGACAAACAAAAAAGAAGAAGAGCATCCACTCATATTTTCTTATACTTCACCAAAGTCTTGAGGTATTCTTTTCCGTCCTTGGAGTTTTCTTTTCCTATTCAGAAGCTTGGATGATATATGATTTTTTTTGTTTTTCAATTCAAAAGTTTAGAAAATAATTGAGTTGATTTGATTTTAAGAAATAAATAGACATAAGATATATAGATTATTTTTTATTTTATTCTTTATCTTCTTCTTCTTCTTCTTCTTCTTCTTCTTCTTATTATTATTATTATTATTATTATTATTATTATTATTATTATTATTATTATTATTATTATTATTCAATTATTATTATTGTTATTATTAGGAGCCGCATTAGTATGTATTGATAATACTTCCATATTTATCTTTATAACTAGTGAAATTTTTCGCGCTTCGCGCGGTTATAAGAAATATCACTAAATTTTAAAAAAAGAAAAATAACGACATATAGTGGATGAGAGAGATATTTTTTGTAAATTAAATCGGATATAAAAGATAATTCTACATACTGATAAATCATATACTTATCATTTTAATTAGAATTAGATTTTAGATAACTGCATTTTTTTCCTGATTTTCTATTTAAAAGGAAATAAAAGAGAAAGGATTTTTAAGAAAAAGATTTCACTTACATATATTATAATTAATGAGGAGGAAGTGAGAGGTTAATACATGACTCTTTAAGTACAATTATATGTTAGAGGCATGTAAATAGATAATTTTTTCATTAGATAGTAAAACATCAGCTTTGCTAAAATTTCTCCTATTCAAATAAAAGAAATATGAAATAAAAGTAAAGAAACTAATAACGAAAATAAAACAAAACAAAACAAAAAAAACATGTGGAAATTGCGGCGTATTCTTTTTTCTATTCCTTCTCGTTTTGCCCTTTTTAGCCTTCATCTTTATCTTTTCTTTTCTATTCATTAATTTCCCTCTCATATTCTCCATTCCAAGGAGAACATAGTACTTCACTTCAGAATACTTGCTCAATTATTTGTATCCTCTCAGCAAATTAAAAAAGCTTTTTTTGTCTTACAAATAATAGGCAATTCAAAGAAGAAAATCAAAACATAACTTTCAAAAAGAAAGATAATTATCACAATACTTCAAAAAAAATCAAAAGTTACAAAGTAAACCAAATACTTTATTTTATTTTGTCGTACATATAATACATGATCCAATCATACGAATAAAATGAAAGACAATTTACTACTTACTTTATAAAAATCACAAGTAGAAATGACGTAGAAAATAATTTCTATTATACAAGAAACAAACATGCCGATGGCTCAGCAAAGAAGAACTTGCGCCTGCTCTGTGACTTTTAGCTGTAACACTTTTTACTGACTAAAAGAAATAAGAAGTGTTGCCAAAATATCCAATGAAGGGCGTATTTCAATATTTAAAATTTATCCCTTTTACACAATGAGTTATTATTGGTTATTGGTTAGTAGTTAGCAGACTTCCAACAAAGTTTAACTCATAAGTAATTAATTTGAGTCTAAACGAAAATGCAGACTTGCGACAATCAAAAGTTCATAGAAAATAAAGCAAAAGAGAACACACGAGAAAGTAAATAGAGAAGAAAAAGATACAACTTGAGACCTTAATCTTAAGAAAATAGAAGGAAATAGAAATGCAAATTCAATGTATAATTTTTTGAGTTCTTGTCGATACCCCCTCCCGCAATATCGATCATTATTCAAGAGCCTTCTTCCTCAAGTCAAACTAAAACATGAATCGAATGTTGCAGTAAATATGACAGCATTACTATTTTAGGTAAAGAATAAAAAAGGTTGTCTTGGGTAGGGGTCTCATGAAATAAAGTTATGAATTTATATAGGAAAAAATAGATAAATACCATAAGGTATATATTTTAATTTTTAAATTAAATATGTGGGGGTTATGAATATAAAAGGCATGGGAGTTATGGATATTATTAAGAGTAGAAGCTAAGGTAGTATGAGTTATGAAAATAAAAATTTAAATTTTAAAGTAAATAAAGGACAACAAAGATAAATGGAAATAGTATTCAAGTGCTAAAGCTACGTGAGCTTTGTTCTAGAAAACTACTACATGTGTTCTTTATTACTCATTTACTCCATTGTGTTAAATAGATTACATGAGAGAAATGGAGGGGAAGATTAAAAAAATGAGATAAATTATCATAAACTACACATTAAACATTTGGAGGTTATGAATATGAAAGGGATTGGAGTTATTGAGACTATTAAAAGTATATGTTATGAAGATAAATAGTTGTGAGTTATGAAAATAAAATTTTATTTTTAATATAAAATAAATTGAAAGAATGATGAAAAATCCCCAAAATAAGAAAAAAAAGATAAATATGTTTCTTGGCTTAATAGAGGTGCCACCTCACTTTTATATTGCTCTCTTTTATATAGAGAGAGATATTAGTTAAGATAAAGGTGTTATTTTTATCCTTAAACTCATTCTAAAAAACAAAATCGTATTAGTCAAGATAGGGCAGTTGACTGTATCTTTAGAAAAATATTCACTTTCTTTCCATTCCAATTCAAAAGAATCTTATTTACTACCTTTTCATTTATTTTTTCTTTTAAAAAATCTTACCTTTCAATTTAAAATAAATATTATTATGAATATTATCCTAAATTACCAAGTGACTTTATAATAGCTTGCCACTTGACTTAACCAAAATGCTAACTTTCTTAATTTAATTTAAATTATTTTTTGAAAAAAATCTTACTTTTCAATTTAAAATAAATATTATTATAAATATTATCCTAAATTGTCAAGTGGCTTTATAATAGCTTGTCACTTGGCTTAATCACAATGCTAACTTTCTTCTTTTAATTTTTTTATTTTTTTTTTGAAAAAAATTTTACTTTTCAATTTAAAATAAATATTATTATAATTATTATCCTAAATTGTCAAAGTGGTTTTATAATAGCTTGTCACTTGGCTTAACCACAATGCTAACTTTCTTCATTTTATATATATATATATATAAGCTAAGTGGGGATAACCGGGCAGCTCATGGTCAACATGTCTGCCGGGCAAAATTGTGGGTTATCTTCAATTTTATTGCTTTTTTTCTTTTTAAAATTGTAGGAATACTCTGCTAAAGGATTCAAGCATTTTCATTTTATTTTTCAAAGTGGACATGCAAACTCTTTTTGTATAACTCCAGTTTAAATGGATAGAGCAAAAGAAAGAATTTTACAACAAATTATATATGTATTGATATATACAGTGAACTCACAATGAAAGACAATCTATCCACACAAAAAAATACTAATATATTTCCGTGTTTAAAATGAACAGACACGTGCTTTTAAAGGAGCTTATAGTTAAAAGACAATTACCATTGTTTGAAATAATAATTTATTTTAAAAAGATGATTTTAATAATTAAATATAAAGTAACGAGTCAACCGTAATAGTTCAAAGATAAAAAAAAATCTTATATTTTATTTTGAATTAATTTAGTTGATTTTATGATACAACAATAATTGTTGCACATAATATTGTTCTTGAATACCAAAATATTCGTTGTACCAAATAATGGGTTATCCAATATTTTATTCTTAGTAAAAAAAAGAAGTTCATGCATATGGTAGAGGTCAGATTAGACTTCAAGAAAATGATCGGAGATTACATTCTAAATACTGCATTAAAAATGGTATTCTTTTCCATGCATTTGCAAATAAAATAAAAAAATGCATATTCAACAATTTTGAGATATCCTGGATGGTTTAGTTCTACTAATTGGATTTTATCCTCCTATTACCAAACGAGCTTGTAAATATGCTCAAAGCGGGATAAAAGTAAGTTGTGGCTGAAAGAAACAAATCAATCCCAAATAAAAAATCATAATGTTATAAAATAAAGACAGTAAAGTAAAGACAAGTATAGTGAGAAACTGATATATTATTCAAACTTCAAACTTATGTACATAATGAACTAAATTCTCCTCTATTTATAGAAGAAAGGAAGCTGTTGTGTAAGCTGCTACTGCAAACTGCTACTCTAAGCTGTTGTGCCAAATATAGATAATCTTCTACCATGGGTAATATTTATCCATAACGGAGTACCAAAATGATAAGTTTCTTCAGGAGGCTTATTTCCAATAGAGTACTAAATAGATAAATATATTTACGGCGGAGTCTCATATGGATAAGCTTCTTCGGGAAGCTTATTTATAACGGAGTACTAAATGAACATCCATAATATAATATATTTATAACACTCCCCCTTGAATATTCATTAAAAGATAATGTGCCTCATTAAAACCTTACTAGGAAAAAACCCTGTGGGAAAAAAATCCTAGTGAAGGAAAAAGAGTACACATATTTAGTAATACGCATTGCTAGCTACCTCATTAAAAACCTTATAAGGAAAACCCCGTGGGAAAAAATCTTAGTAAGGAAAAAAGAGTACATCGCGTATTTTACTCCCCCTGATGAAAACCTTGTTTCAAATATTTAAATCTCTGCATTCCAATCTTGTATACCATCTTCTCAAAAGTTGAAGTTGGTAAAGATTTAGTGAATAAATCTTCCGGATTGTCACTTGAACGGATTTGTTGCACATTAATGTCACCATTTTTTTGAAGATCGTGTGTGTAGAATAATTTTGGTGAAATGTGCTTCGTTCTATCTCCTTTTATAAATCCTCCTTTCAATTGGGCTATGCATGCAATATTGTCTTCGTATAAAATTGTGGGTCTTTTCTCACATTCCAAACCATATTTTTCTCGAATAAAATAAATTATTGATCTCAACCATACGCATTCCCTACTTGCTTCATGAATAGCTATTATTTCAGCATGATTTGAAGAAGTAGCAACAATAGATTGCTTTGTGGAGCGTCATGATATGATAGTACCTCCACATGTAAAAATATACCCGGTTTGAGATCTAGCTTTATGGGGATCAGATAAATAACCCGCATCTGCATAACCAACAAGATCTGCACTATCTTTGTTAACATAAAACAAACCCATCAAGAGTTCCCTTTAAATATCACAATATATGCTTAATCCCGTTCCAATGTCTCCGTGAAGGAGAAGAACTATATCTTGCTAGTAAATTAATAGAAAATGCTATGTCAGGCCTTGTAGCATTAGCAAGATACATTAGTGCATCGATTTCACTGAGATAGGGTACTTCGGGACCAAGGAGTTCCTCATCCTCTTCTGGAGGTCGGAACAAATCTTTATTCACTTCATTTGATCGAATAACCATTGGTGTACTCAATGGGTGCGCTCTGTCCATGTAAAAGCGTTTTAAGACCCTTTCTGTATAGGCAGATTGATGGATAAAGATCTCGTCTGCTAAATATTTAATTTGCAGACCAAGACAAAGTTTTGTCTTTGCAAGATCTTTCATCTCAAATTCTTTCTTAAGATATTCAATTGCCTTTTGGAGCTCTTCTGAAGTTCCAACAAGATTTATGTCATCAACATAAACAGCAAGTATACCAAATTCTGAAGTCATTTTCTTTATAAAAATATATGGACAAATAACATCATTTATGTAACCCTCTTTCAGCAAATATTCATTGAGGCGATTATACCACATGCGCCCAGATTGCTTTAAATCGTACAAAGATCTTTGTAATCTGATTGAGTACATTTTTCGAGATTTTGAATATGCTTCAGGCATTTTAAATCCTTCGGGAATTTTCATGTAAATTTCATTATCAAGTGACCCGTACAGATAAGCTGTAACTACATCCATTAGATGTATTTCAAGCCTTTCACGTAAGGCTAAACTGATGAGATATCGAAATGTTATGGCATCCATAACTGGTGAATATGTTTCTTCATAATCGACTCCAAGTCGTTGTGAGAATCCTTGTGCAACAAGGCGAACCTTGTATCTTTCGACTTCATTTTTATCATTCCTTTTTCGCACAAAAATCCATTTATGACCAACTGGCTTTATACCAGCAGGTGTTTGGACTACTGGTCCAAAGACCTCTCTTTTAGCAAGTGACTTCAATTCCAATTGAATTGACTCTTGCCATTTTGGCCAATCAGATCGTTGTCGACATTCTTCGACAGATCGGGGTTCAAGATTCTCACTATCTTGCATGATGTTAAGTGCAATATTATATGAAAAAATATTATCCACCACTATTTCAGATTGATTTAAATTAGTCCCATCACCAGTAGAACTTATTAAAAGTTTTTCACTCACTTGAGTCTCGGGTTCATTGATTTCTTCAGGAATCTCAGAACTAATCAGATCTTGGATCTCTTCAGGAAATCCCTTCATAATATCATTTTGATCATTTATCGATTTTCTTTTTCTAGGATTTCGATTCTTAGAACCCAAAGGACTACCACGCTTCAGGCGTGCTTTAGGTTCACTAGCCCTCATGCTAGTAGATGGTCCTGCTGGGACATCAATTCAGATAGGCACATTCTTTGCATGGATATGCGACTTAGTTATCCATTTCAAATCAGTAAATGCGTCTGGCATTTGATTTGCTATATTCTATAAATAGATGATCTTCTAGACCTCCTGATTACATATAGGGGTACGTGGATCAAAGCGAGATAATGATGAAACTTTTCACATAATTTCTTTTTTGATTTCCTTTTTCTCTCCCCCTAATTGTGGAAAATTTATTTCATCAAATCGACAATCTGCAAATTGAGCAGTAAATAAATCTCCCGCCAATGGTTCAAGATAGCGAATAATAGAGGTTGATTCAAACCCAATATATATTTCTAACCTTCTTTGGGGGGCCATCTTATTGCGCTGTGGTGGTGCTACTGGCACATATACAGCACATCCAAAAATTCGTAGATGGGCAATATTTGATTCATAACCAAAAACTAATTATGACGGAGAATATTTATTATAATGTATTAGTCTGAGACGGATAAGTGATGCTGCGTGCAAGATAGCATGGCCCTAAACAGTAGTGGAAAATTTTATTTTCATAAGTAGTGGTCTTGCTATCAATTGCAGTCATTTAATAAATGACTATGCAAGGCCATTTTGAGTATGAACATAAGCTACATGATGTTCAACTTTTATTTCAACTGATACACAGTAATTATCAAAAGCTTGAGATGAGAATTCTCCAGCATTATCAAGGCGAATAGCCTTTATAGGATAATCTGGGAATTGTGCCCTTAATCAAATTATTTGGGCTAATAACTTTGCAAATGCCACGTTGCGAGATGATAGTAGGCACACATGAGACCATCTTGAAGATTCATTTATTAGGACCATAAAATATCTAAACAGCCCACTTGGTGGGTGAATAGGTCCACATATATCCCCATGTATACGTTCTAAAAAGGCATGGGACTCAATGCCAACCTTCATTGGTGATGGTCTAGTGATCATTTTGCCTTGATAACAAGCATCACAAGAAAATTCATCATTTGTAAGAATTTTCAGGTTCTTTAATGGATGCCCACTCGAATTTTCAGTAATTCGTCTCATCATTATTGATCCAGGATGGCCCAAACGGCCATGCCAAAGTACAAAAATATTTGAATCAGTAAACTTCTGGTTTACGATAGAGTGTGCTTCAACTGTACTAATCTTTGAATAGTATAAGCCAGAAGATAAAGTTGGTAACTTTTCTACAATGCATTTCTGGCCAGAAATATTCTTTGTAATACAAAGATATTCCACGTACATTTCATCTATTGTCTCAACATGATACCCATTTCGGCGGATATCTATAAAACTCAACAAGTTTCTTTGGGACTTTTAGGAGAACAATGCATTGTCGATAATAAGTTTTGTTCCCTTAGACGGAAATACAGTAGCTCTTCCGGAGCCTTCAATCAAACTTATATTACCAGAAATTGTTGAAATATTTGTTTTTTACTTATGCAAATAAGAAAAGTATTTCTCATCTTTGAATATGGCATGAGTTGTTCCACTATCAATTACACAAATATCTTCATGATTGGTCTTTGATCCAAACATAATTTGAGGATTATCCATATTCTTCAAAATGACATAAACAAAATAAATATGATAGTAAACATCATTTTCAAAGCATAATTTTTATTTATGTATAACAATTACATAACCATACTATCTACTGCAAACAACAAAAATTAAAATATTTACATTTCTATAGATTCACTACCGATCACATGACTTGTTTCTCCTTCTGGGAGTGCAAAGTAATCAGCTATATCCAAATGCATGAAGTCTAAATTATCTTCAGAAATAAATTTTGCTTCTGCATTTTTCTCTGTCTTCTTCAGGGAGGCTTGATACAGCTCAACCAGGTGCTTTGGCGTACGACATGTACATGACCAGTGCCCTTTTCCTCCACATCTATAGCATGCATTTTCTGGCTTTGCTGCTTGCACCGCTTCATGCTTTTGTTCCTTCATTTTCCAATGCTGGTGGTGAGGAGGGTTCTTTGGTGCATTGTTATTACCACGATTAGAGTTTTCTCCCCGACCACGGCCATGACCACGACTGGGGCCACGTCCTCTTCCACGCTTAGCTTGGTGGAAGTTCGTCTCATTCACTTCAGGGAATGGACAAGAACGAGTAGGTCGGCTTTCATGGTTTTTCATTAATAGCCCATTATGTTTCTCGGCTACAAGAAGATGTGAGATAAGTTCAGATTACGTTTTGAATCCCATCTCTCGATATTGCTGCTGTAGGAACATATTCGAGGCATAAAAAGTTGTGAAAGTTTCCTCCAACATATCATGATCAATAACATTGTCACCACATAGTTTCAATTGGGAAATAATTCTGAACATAGCAGAATTATACTCACTGATAGATTTAAAATCTTGTAGCCTTAGATGAGTCCAATCATAACGTGCCTGTGGAAGAACGATCATCTTCAGGTGGTCATATCTATCTTTCAAATTATTCCACAGTATGACTAGATCTTTAACAGTAAGATATTCTATTTTTAGGCCCTCATCAAGGTGATGGCGTAGGAATATCATTGCTTTGGCACGGTCTTGTTTTGATGCCTGATTTTTATCTTTGATGGTGTCTGCCAGACCCATCGCATCAAGATGAATTTCGGCATCAAGCACCCAAGACATGTAGCTTTTGCCCGATATATCCAGGGCTAAAAACTCAAGTTTAGAAAAATTTGACATTATTTAGAAAAAGAAAGTTCGTACCTCTGATACTTTCAAAGTATTTTCTCGAGATGGCAGAGTCTCGTACTGATAACGTGTTATAAAATAAAGACAGTAAAGTAAAGACAAGTATAGAGAGAAACTGATATATTATTCAAATTTCAAACTTATGTACATAATGAACTGAATTCTCCTCTATTTATAGAAGAAAGGAAGCTGTTGTGTAAGCTGCTGCTGCAAGCTATTGTATAAGCTGCTGCTGCAAGCTGCTGTGTAAGTTGCTTGTAAGCTGCTACTCTAAGCTGTTGTGCCAGACATAGATAATCTTCTACCATGGGTAATATTTATCCATAACGGAGTACCGAAAGGATAAACTTCTTCAGGAGGCTTATTTCCAATAGAGTACTAAATAGATAAGCATATTTACAGCGGAGTCTCATATGGATAAGTTTCTTGAGGAAGCTTATTTACAACAGAATACTAAATGAACATCCATAATATAATATATTTATAACACATAAAAAGAAGTAGTACTATGCATCTTTTCAGTTGCTAATTCTTTTTAATAGTTTTCTTAATATTGAATTTTTGTAAGGGCAAAGGTCCAAATATGACCTTGAACTATACGAAATTGAGCACATTTGCCCTTCGTTAATACTTTAGCTCAAATATGCCCTTACCGCCACATAGTTGACTCATATATGCCCTTAGAGTTACATAATTGACCCATATATGCCCTTTTCGAAACGGAATTCACTCAAACTAATTAGTTCTTTCGTTAATTTTATTAAAGTGTAGTACAAACACTATTTTCTTTTTATTAGTACTTTTTTTCTTTACCTTTCTCTTTTCTTTCTTCTTTTTTATTTTCTTCTCTTTTTTTTCCTTTTTCTTTCTCCCTTATCCGTTTCCTCCATTACTGATGTCTTCTCCATTTTAGTCACCAATTTCACTTGACAAAACTCATGAATTCCAATTACTAAGAAAATTCTCCCATAAGGTAATCAAGTTCCAATTTCACTGGCCCTCTAAATAAACGAAATTAAATTGTTCCAAAAACTATGGTTTAAACTTTAAAATAATAAAAACATTTCAACCTTTAACAATACTCAAAAGACCAAAATATTTAAATTATTTTCAGAAAGATAATTTAATGATTAAAAGCCTAGAGTTCAAGTTGTAGTGTTATAAATTTGAGTTGTTAGTCTTTTTTCAGCTGGATATTTTCTATTTTTTTTATTAGCTACATAAATTAGGGGTGTACATGGAACGGGTTGGTTCGATTTTTATCAAAATCAAACCAAACCAATTATATCGGTTTGGATTGTTCGATTTTGTTGGATTTTCGGATTTTTTGTTACATAAATATTATTTCAATCTTACTTTGTTAAATTTTTTAGAACTAAATATATGTTCAGTAAAAATTAAAAAATTGACAAACATATGATCTATAAAAATATTCTTATGGGAGAATTTTCTTAGCAATTAGAATTCATGAGTTTTGTCAAGTGAAATTGATGACGAAAATGGAGAAGACATCAGTAATTGAGGAAATCGGATAAGGGAGAAAGAAAAAGGAAAACAAAAAGAGAAGAAAGAAAAGAGAAAGGTAAAGAAAAAAGTACTAATAAAAAGGAAATAGTATTTGTAATACACTTTAATACAATTAACGAAATAACTAATTAGTTTAGGTGAATTCTGTTTCGAAAGGGGCATATATGAGCCAACTGTGTAACTCTAAGGGCATATATGGACTAACTATCTGACGGTAAGGGCATATTTGAGCTAAAGTATTAACGAATGGCAAATGTGCTCAATTTCGTATAGTACAAGAGCATATTTGGACCTTTTCCGTTTTTGTTAATACTTGACGACAAACAAATTAGGATTGTATGAATAATTAATAATCTCTAATGATAGACGAGTAGACAAAAGCAGAACTCGACGAAATCGCGTATCATGAAACACACAGCTTGCACATTATACCTGAAGGCAAGATTAAATCATAAAAGTCAATAATTTCATTTAAATCAATTTAACTATTTAACTCAAAAGGTTAAGTGAAAAGGAAAATCTCACAGTATTGGGCCCGTGATGAGCACGGGTCAAAAATGAAACGTTACGGCCGGAAAAGAAACAGAAGGAAAAAATGAAACGTCACAATTTTTTTGGCTCAACGAATTAAGTTAAAGGTGTTTTTTAAGGGGTTTCTATGACAAGATAAAGGAAAAAATATGAGAAAAAAACAAAAAATTGAGAAAAAAGATAAATTGAATTCCTTATTTATAAAAGGTGCCATATCGCTATCTATTGTCCCTCATTTTTGGACGACTCTATTCTAAATTTTAATTGCACCAGATTCTCTACGGAATTAAAAATCTTATTTCCATTATGTAAAAATTAAAACGAATATTTCTTGTCTAATGAATTAATTTGTAGCCTAGGTTATCATTTGAGAGTAATAATTGTGTTAAAATAGGCTTCACAACGTTTGTCGGAATGTATGGTACATGTCACTTGGTCACGTGATTGGGAATTTTAGACATGGACCAAACGTTATTATTTCACAGTAATGGAATACCTAAGCAGAAAAGGTTTTTGTCCTGTATGAAAAACAAAAATTGCCAAAATACATGTGTTTCGATAAATCACGAGTTTCATTGCAAAAATTAGGCATCATCTGGTAAGAAAAACTTTTTATTAGTAAGGAACATTGTCTCTTTCCCAAGATTGACGAATCAATTAATTGGTCATGTCCAATGTGTCTGTATTCAAAAGCAGAGGATTTAAAGAAAGGAACACAGCTGTCAGCACAACGATAGATAGACATTCAACTTTCAATTAAATGTTACTATTTTATAGGAATATAAAGAAAACTCTACACTTAAGAGGACAGTTAAAGAATCTTCGAATATGTAGAGAGAATATCTTAACGTATATGGCTTTATACTTGCAAATATGTATAGCAACATCAACAAATCCAATGTAACAACTCTTTACTCGAAAAAAGGATAAAGTTGAATTTATACGTAGTTTTAAGGATACGTAATATAACTTGATACAAATTAAAAAAATAAGTAAAAGTATATCGAATATTAACTGTAAAAAAAATGAATACAAACCCAAATTGAATAGAGAGTGATTGATAAGAAAACATGATGAATCAATATCAAAGTCCAAAAAGGATAATATTTGCTAGATGTTATGTAAATCTCAGTAAATCTGAATGTGTGAATGAATGAATGTCCCTTTACAAATAATAACCACTCTTAATATAGTGGATGAATCATACTTTGGGTATAATTAAAAATACATAGTGAGGATCCCATGATAGATTAATTAATTGACTTTTCCTTGATTCAAGCCGTGATTTCTGCAGAGATTCTCTCCCCACTTGCAACTATAACGGCTTTTTTATTTCTTGGCTCGGTCTCGATCTTGGCCGATCTCAACCTTGATCGGTCTCTGGGTCTCGAGCTCCATCTTGGCTGATCTCGATATTGATCGGTCTCTAGGTCTCGAGCTCGATCTTGGTCGAACTCGATATCGATCGGTCTCTAGGGTCCGAGCTAGACAATCTAACTTTGCATCATGGCTTCGATATTACAATGATGGACCTCGGACTATTATGTTCCAATCTTGATTTGTCATAAGAAGGGCAAACTCGGTTTTGACCGTATACAATCCTGCAGGTAGAATCTGGGGAAGGTAATGTGTACACAGATCTTACCTCTAGTATGTGAAGGTAGAGAGACTGTTTTTGATAGATCCCGGCTCAAAGATATACTTGTAAATATGTATGCAATAAAAATACCTCTTTAAAGTAAATTTACATAAATAACACTTAAATATCCTCGATCATCTCACCTCAATTTGAGCAGGAGAAAGTAAGGAATTTAAAATTGGAACGTCACAAATGAAATGGAGAAGTAAACAAGGCAAGCCTTGGTAAAATGGCCGGCGTCCTTGACTATTTGTAGATACATGAAATTAAACATCTATATACTTAGTAGTTAGTAGAGCCATATTGGATAGGCTTGGCCGGTAACCATACATGTTTAGCTAACCTTATCACAGTGAAAATACAATTAGACAGAGAGTGATACAACAGCAACAAAAGTATGACATTTAGCTTCTAAGTAGAATGGAAAATTAATGGTTGTTTTTAAATGAAGAATTAACTCAAATAGTCGCCGACCCAACATTAGAGCAACAACAAAGTTGTATTTGTGTGATTGAACGGTCACATATTCGAATTGTGAAATATCTAAAACTGTTCCTTAGAAAGAGGTTGCTTCCTCATCTCGGCCAGCCGGCGAGAAAACAGTGGTGGAGCCAGACCTTGAAGAACTTGTTCCCGGAGGGTGCGTTATTGATTCCGATTTAATAGTAGAGAAACCCTTATCGGTTGTTGGTCGATGCAAGCCGGTATCTCGATATATATGCTCGATACCAAAAAGTCTTCTTGATCTGGTGAAAAAGGACTGCAATTGGGAAAACAAAGAGGTTGTGATGCCGGCACCTGGGGAGGCGATCACTATCCACGTGGAAGGGTATCTGAGTGTTTACACTTATCCTTTCACGCTGGGTCCCCTCGATTCAGTAATCGTTGATTTTTGCAAGAAATACCAAGTGACCCTAGGTCAAATTCACTCTTCTTTCTCGAGGATTGTGATACTGCTTCGTTTCTTTGTGAGCAAAATCGACAGGCTTCCCTTTACCCTTGACCACCTCGTAAGATTATTTAGCCCCTGACTTTACCGAGGTGGGCTGATAAAGCTTCAACACCGGTCCACCAAGGCGTTCACCTCGAGCATAGATGAAGACAAAGATCGGGGGTTGGATGGGCCAGTTTGTTTGAGTGAAGACCTTGAACCTAATCCCGGCTGAGAGTATGCCATTTTTCGAGATATGGAACATGAAACGTATGTATGATCCCGTTTTTTTTTTGTTTTTTTTGTTTTTACTTCTTCATCTTTTCTTATCAGTGTTTTTCTTGAAGCAGACGTTGCTTGGATGCCCGGTGCGGTTCCCTACCTCGAGAACTGGGTCAGGAACCTGGTTTCGACGTCAACATACATCGAGCGCGCGTGGCGCGATTTGTCAAAGGGTCGGTGGGAGGCTCGTACTCATGGTAGGCCTTCTTCTCGGCTTTACCGATTTGCCTATCGTTCAAGCATTTTTTCTCAAGTATGAGTTTATTTACTTTCTCCTTTTGTAGATCTCGAAAAGGATGCGGTTATGAGACCCTCGCCCAGAGATGAAGAGGCTTTACCGCCTATATCAAAATCAACGACGGAGATTAAGAGAAAAAGGGCCTCGAACCCTGAGGGTCAAAAACCCAAGAAGAGAGCGACCCATAAACCCAAAGGGAACACAATCCCACTGACTATGGAATAGGTCCTGAGTTTAAGGAAAGAAGAAGAAGAAGAAGAAGAAGAAGAATGTGACTCTGGGCTGGTGGCCTGTGCACGAGCTAGCACCGATATTCAAAAAAATTTGGTACTAGTGGAAGTTGATACTACTTCGTCCAGGCTTGATGAGGTCGAGGAGGAGACTTTGACCCAAGTTCCTGAGCCGAGAGGGACCGAGGATGTTTTACCTCGGGGAAAAGAGACCGTCGAAGAGGCGGTGGATGCCGGTGCAGGAACCGAACTTAAGGCTCCCCAAGACGAAGGTTGCGCCCCGAAAAACCTACTTGGGACAATAGAGATCGGGGATTCCCCCTTGTTTCCTTCATTTTCACAGTCGATGATACGTGACGCTCAGGTCGTGGAGGCCTATCATGGGGAAGAAGCCCATGAAGAGGAAGACCCTTTACGTGGTTATTTTGTCGGGGTAGAAGATGTCACCGATCTTGGTGACTCAAAGGCTCCGAAGAAAAGCTCGGGGGAGGTGGGAGTGTCATGCCTTTTCAACGAAGCTCAACAGGCCCTGAATCGGGTAAGTTCATATTTTCTCTTTCTCAATTTTCATACTTGTACTTTTCTTTCCTTGTATAATTCCTTTTATCTATTCTTGTAGGCTTCTGCGCTTCATCACGAGGCATTCCTCCGATCCCGAGGGGAGATGAGTAGGTATGAAGCCAAAATCCGAAGGCTTACTAAGGAGAGAGATGCCTTCAAGCTTCTCAGTGAGCAGAAAGAAGGAGAAGCAAAAGGATTTCGGGATGAGCTAGACGCAACTCGAAAAGAGCAAGCCCATCTAACTGAGCAGGTAAAAAGAAATTTTGAAGTTAATGTCACTGACTCGGGCGTGATGGCTAACAGTTCAGTCCCACAGGTCCAACAAAAGTTTGATGTTATCAGGCAGCTTCATGTTGAAGTGGACGCAGTGAAAATGGAGGTCGAGGAGTGGAAAAAGAACATGGACCGCCTTGCCTCAGAAAAGGAGGTTACCTGAGCTCAACTAGCCTTGGCTGAGACCCAACTCCGAGGTTTGAAAGAGAAGGTCTTGGTGCAAGCCAAGAAAATCGAGGATTTCCAGTCTCGGTTGGACTCAGCAACCTTTGATCGAGAGAGACTGGCTACAGAACTTGCAGCGGCCAAATCGGAGGTCAAAACAGCCATGGCAGATGCTAATGCAATGGTAGCCGTCTACCGGTCCGATGCTGCAGCTGCTCAGGTTCGAGCAAAGGAGATTGCCGAAGCGGCTCAGGCTCGAGAAAAATGGGTTGTCGAACATGCTAAATGCCAGTCTCGAAGGGAGACTCTCGAGGAGATCTATGCTCGTGGCTTCGATCTTACAGCCGAGATTGAAAATGCTAAGGAGCTCGAGGCCGAAGCTAGAGTGTTGGCCTTTCCTGATGATGATGATGATTCCGGGAGTATGAGCGGATCTGAAAGTGAAGGGGGCCTCGAGGGTGAAGATGCTGCTCCCGGAGAGGACTAAGTCCTTTAGGATTAGTATGTTTTGTGTTTCTTTTAAGACTGTTTCGGTCTTTTGTAGAGAAACTTGATCGGGACATGCTGCCCTTGTAAATGATTTTTGACATATATAAAAAACTTTCTTCCTTATAGAATTGTGAAGTTGTATTCTAAGGTCAGGGTTAAGATAATTTAATCAAAACCGAACTAGTGTAGCCCTTAGGCCTTTTGATCGAGTGAGTGCTTGCTCGAGCTCGAAGTAAAGTAAGGTTTTTAGTTGAGCGAGGACGTTCTCTCGAACTCAAAGTAGAAAACAGCCCTTAGGATTTATGGTTGAGTGAGTGCTTGCTCGAACTCGAAGTAAAGTAACCCTTAGGTTTTTAGTTGAGCGAGGACGGTCTCTCGAATCAAAGCAGAAAACAATCCTTAGGCTTTATGGTCGAGTGAGTGCTTGTTCGAACTCGAAGTAAAGTAACCCTTAGATTTTTGTAAAAAGGATTGTTTATGGCCTTGTCCCCTTTCCAGCTTGAAAGAGTTTCTTATCATTCGTATTTGTGAAAGTTGTAATGCCTTAGCATGAAATAGGGAATTGTTCAAGAGTTCCAACAATTTTGAACTCATTAGAGTTCTCGAGGCTTGATATTATCGAAGCCTTTTATGATTTTGCCTAGGGTAGCCTTTCTAACCCTGTTTTGTTACGAAATTCGGACGTCTCTGATTCGTGTTAATTCGTACGTAGCCTCTTTAGTCCGTACTTTTCGTCTTGGGCTTATTTGTTTTACTTCGAGCTTGCCTGAAGTATCAGTCCCCGAGTGGGGTGGCCGTGGCCTATAAAAATCCCTCTTTAGTTCGGGATTTTCCTCTTGGGCTTATGATCTTCGGAGTTTATATAATTTGATCTCGTTGATTTTTTGGACGACAGCCCCCGATTTGTGGGGGTAATCATTCGAACTCCGGTCATGGTCAACCCTTAAGCTTGTTTTCATAATAGATTGAGAATATGAAGTAGAAGAACCTTTCTAAGTTATGAGATATCGGTAAAAAAGAAATTTCTCTTTATAAGTCATTACACATGCGTACATGTTTTGTGCCAGGGATTCGAGCAAACTACGCGGGCATGGTTCGTTTGACCATTTGGCCCTTACAAATTTTTCCTATCGAGACCCTATTGCCATGAAGTAACTTCCTTGCATTGAACTTGATATATTCGAGGGCAATGTCCCCCCCCCCCCTTAGTATTCGAGGTTGATTGTAATTAGGCCTCGGATACTATTGAATTGTTCTAAGTTAGCATGATGAATGGTTGCCTCATTAAAAACCTCACCGGAAAACCCATTTGGGACAAAACCGGTCTAAGGGAAAAAGAGTGCAACGCATGCTTTCAGACCTAAAGGCTTCGAGTTGAAGAATCCATCCCTGTTTCTGGTCAAACACCTGCAAGGGTTAGTTTCAAAATACAAATGAACATGTGAGGGTCATACCTTAGCAGTAGTATCATTTTATGTGTGATACGTTCCAATTACTCGGTAGTTGTTTGCCGTTTATCATACCTAGCTTGTAGGATTCTTTTTCGATGATTTCGAGAACCTGATACGGTCCTTCCCAGTACGGACCCAGTTTCACTTCATTCGGATTTTGGGTGTTGAGGGTGACTTTTCTTAGCACCAAGTCCCCGATTTTAAAATGTCGAATATTGGTTCTTCGATTGTAGTACCTCTCGATTCGATATTTTTGGGTGGCCAATCGAAAGAGAGCGACTTCTCGTCTTTCGTCCAATAATTCTAGGCTCGTATTCATGGTCTCGTTATTCGACTCTTCTGTTGCATATCGAAACCTGATGCTAGGTTCTCCGACCTCGACCGAATCAGAGCTTCGGCGCCATAAACCAACGAGAATGGTGTTGCTCCGGTAATGGATTTCGATATTGTGCGGTATGCCCATAGGACCTCGGGTAGTATTTCTCTCCATTTTCCTTTGGCGTCGGTCATTCTCTTCTTAAGATTTTGGATGATGGTTTTTTTGGTCGATTCAGCTTGTCCATTCCCGCTGGGATGATAAGGTATTGATAGGATCCTTTTGATCTTGTGATCCTCGAGAAATTTAGTTACTTTCCTGCCGATGAATTATTTTTCATTATCACATACAATCTCGGATGGCATCCCGAATCTACATATGATGTGGTCCCAAATGAAGTCTATCACTTCTTTTTCTCTGACTTACTCGAAAGCCTGTGTTTTAACCCATTTAGAGAAATAATCAGTGATAAACAAAATAAATTGAGCCTTACCTGGGGCCGATGGGAGGGGGCCAACGATGTCCATTCTCCATTTCATGAAAGGCCATGGAGATAGGACCGAGTAGAGTAGCTCCCCGGGTTGATGAATCATGGGCACATGTCTTTGGCATTTGTCGCATTTTCGAACGAACTCCCTTGCATCCTTGCCCATATCGGTCCAATAATACCCTGCTCTGATTACTTTGTGGACCAGCGAATCGGCACCAGAATTTTTTCCACAAGTGCCCTCGTGAATTTCCCGTAGGATTTAATCGGTATCTCCTGGTCCCAAACATATTGCTAATGGTCCATCGAACATCCTTCTAAACAGCATTCCGTCTTCGGACAAGGTGAATCGTGCTGCCTTTGTGCGCAGAGCTCTCGATTTCTTTGGATCTGATGGAAGCTTCCCGTTCTTGAAGTACTTTATATATTTGTCTCTCCAATCCCAGGTTAAACTTGTGGAGTTTATCTCGACGTGACCTTTTTTGATTACCGATCTCATGAATTGTAGGACAGTCCCCGAGTTGAGTTTGTCATCTTCGACCGATGAACCTAAGTTTGCAAGAGCGTCGGCCTCGTTATTCTGTTCTCGGGGTACATGTTGCAAGGTCAAATTCCTTAAATCGATGTAGAGTCACATGTAGTTTATCTAAGTACCTCTGCATTCGATCTTCTCGGACTTCAAAAGTCCCATTAACTTGGTTTACCACGAGGAGGGAATCACACTTAGCCTCTACGACTTCCGATCCCAAGCTTCTAGCTAGTTCGAGACCTGCAATCATGGCCTCATACTCGGCCTTATTGTTAGTCAATTTTATAGTTCTAATAGACTGTCTAACTACATTACCTGTGGGTGATTTTAGTACGATGCCTAGTCCGGACCCCTTCGCATTTGAGGCACCGTCCGTAAAGAGGGTCCAAACTCCCGAAGAGGTACCCAATTTTATAAGTAGTTCTTTTTCAATCTCGGGTACGAAGGCCGACATAAAGTCAGTCATGAAGTCCGCCAAGATTTGAGATTTGATGGCGGTTCGGGGTCGATACTCAATATCGTATCCGCTGATTTCTATGGCCCATTTGGCCAATCGACCCGAAAGCTCGGGTTTGTGCAAAATATTTCGAAGAGGATAAGTTGTTACAACATATATCGGATGACACTGGAAATATGGTTTTAGTTTCCTAGAGGTACTTATTAAAGCAAGCGCTAATTTTTTTAAGTGTGGATATCTAGTTTCGACCTCGTTCTTCTCGAACCAGGACTCCACTTACCGTTATCTCCGAGACAACTAAGTACAAGTAAAGTTGTTTGTCCATTTTCGGGGTATGAAGTAGCGGCGGGCTCGATAAATACCGCTTTAGTTCTTCCAAAGCATGCTGGCATTCTGGAGTCCATGCAAAGTTGCTCTTCTTCTTAAGTAGTGAGAAATATTGGTGGCTCCTATCTGAGGATCTCGAAATGAATTGTCCTAGGGTGGCTATCTGTCCTGTTAGCCTCTGCACGTCTTTTACATTATGCACTACCGTGATATCTTCTATAGCTTTGATTTTGTCGCGGTTGATCTCGATTCCCCGATTGGACACCATGAAATCAAGAAACTTACCCGAGCCAACCCTGAATTCACATTTTTCGGGGTTGAGCTTCATATTGTACTCCCCCAGTATATCGAAAGTTTCCTGCAAATGCTTTAAATGGTCCTCTGCTCGTAGGGACTTAACTAACATGTCATCAATATAAACTTCCATTGATTTTCCTATTTGTTTTTCGAACATTCGGTTTACTAGGCGTTGATAAGTTGCACCAGCATTTTTAGACCGAATGGCATTACGTTATAACAGTAGGTACCGTACTTAGTGATAAACGAGGTCTTTTCCTGGTCTTCCGGGTTCATCTGTATCTGGTTGTACCCCGAGTAGGCATCGAGAAAACTGAGAGTCTTGTGGCCGTCCATGGCATCGATCATACGATCTATATTAGGTAAAGGGAAAGAATCCTTAGGGCATGCTTTATTCAGGTCTTTATAATTTATATGCATTCTAAGTTTGTTTCCCTTCTTAGGGACTACCACCACGTTCGCTAGCTATTCGAGGTATTTTACTTCTCGAACAGATCCTATTTTAAGAAGTTTGGTTACCTCATCCTTGATGAAGGCATATTTGACCTCGGACTGGGGCCTTCTTTTTTTGCTTTACCGGATGGAACTTCGGATCCAAGCTTAGTTTATGAGTGGTTATTTATGGTGGGATCCATGTCATGTCAAGATGGGACCAAACGAAATAGTCCATGTTAGCTATAAGAAATTGAATAAGCTTTTTCCTAAGCTCGGGATTTAACCTCGTGCCCAGGTATACCTTTCGCTCGGGCAGACGTTCGATTAGCATGATTTGCTCCAGTTCTTCGACCGATGATTTGGTAGCGTCGGAATCATCAGGGACCATGAAGGATCGAGGGATCCCATAATCATCATCTTCGTCAGTCTTCTGCTTCTCTAGTTGGGTCGAGGCCGACGTTTGTGATTGCTATTTGGTGTCCCGTTTCTCCTTTGAATCTCATCTTTTTGTCAATGATAGTGATGATATCAGAATCACTTCATCGACGACAAACATTTCCTTTGCGGCCGGTTGCTCCCTGTAGACTTTTTTGATTCCCTCTGGTGTTGGGAATTTTAGAACCTATGAAGGGTCGAGGGTACTGCTCTCATGTTGTGGATCCATGGCCTCCCGAACATGGCGTTATATCTCATGTCGCTCTCGATCACATGGAACTTTATTTCTTGGATGGTCCCGTCCATGTTTACTGGCAAAATTATCTCACCCTTAGTAGTTTCACACGCCATATTTAATCCGTTTAGTACCAGGATTGCGGGCACGACCTGGTCCTGTAGACCGAGTTTCTCTACGACCCTTGATCGAATGATGTTGGCCGAACTACCTGGATCAATTAACACACGCTTAACTTGAGTTTTATTCATAAGTACAGATATTACCAGGGCATCGTTATGAGGCTGCATGATTCCTTCCGCGTCTTCGTCACTAAAGGACAAAGTTCCTTTAGGTATGTAATCCTGAGTCCGAGATCGCTTCTCTCTTATAATCTATATCTTAGTGCATTTAAGCACCGGCCCCTGGGGGACATCGATCCCTCCGATGATCATGTGGATGATGTGTTGTGGCTCTTCTTGTTCGTTTTGTCTATTGAAATCTCTATTTTTGAAAGGATTTTTGGCCCGGTCACTTAAAAACTCTCGAAGGTGCCCTTCATTGAATAACCGAGCTACCTCCTCTCTCAACTACCTGTAATCTTCAGTTATGTGGCCATGGGTGCCATGATACTTGCACATTTGATTGGGGTTTCTTTGGGATGGATCGGACTGTAGAGGTCGAGGCCATTTAGTATCTTTGATGCGTCCGATAGCCAACACGATGGTGGATGCATCAATGTTGAAGTTAGATTCTGATAACTATGGTGCTTCCTTAGGTCCGGTATGCCTGTCGAACCCATTTTTGTTCATCAGCCCCCGAGACCCTTAGCCTCAATTATTTCTCTTTTCGCCTTGTACGGAGTTGCGCCTGGGTTTGCTACCCCTACGATCTCCATTATACGGCTAATATCGGTCCTTGTTCGACCTTGGTTCTCGGTCGATGTCCCTTTTAACAACAGACCCAGAACCCAAATGGTCGTCGTCGACTCTAATGTTCGATTGATATCGATTGTGTATATCAGCCTAGGTAACAACCGAGTACTTGATCAAGTTCTGCTTCAACTGTCGTGAATCCATCGAGCTTCGTTCATTTAGTCCTTGGGTGAAAGCTTGAATGGACCAATTGTCAATGACCGGTGGTAGATCCATTCGTTTCATTTGAAAACGAGATACGGACTCTCTTAGCATCTCGTTATCTTTTTGCCTTACATTGAAAAGGTCCGACTTCCTGGTCTCGACCTTTATGGCTATGGCATGTGCTTTTACCAAAGAATCTGCAAGCATAGCAAAAGAATCGATAGAGTTAGGCGGTAAATTATGATACCATATCATTGTCCCCTTTGACAAAGTTTCCCCGAACTTCTTTAATAACACGGATTCGATCTCGTCATCTTCTAGATTGTTCCCTTTAATGGCACATGTGTAAGAGGTGACATATTCGTTGGGGTCGGTCATCCCATTATATTTAGGAATTTCGGGCATGCAAAACTTCTTGGGGATTGGTTTGGAGCTGCGCTCGGGGGGAAAGGCTTTGGTACGAATTTTTTGGAATCCAAGCCCTTCAATATTGGTGGTGCCCCCGGGATCTGATCAACCCTGGAGTTATAAGTTTCTACTTTTTTGTCGTTTGTTTCAATCCTCTTTTCTCCTGACTCAATTCGTTTTGTCAGTTCCTCGAGCATCCTAATAATTTCGGGATTAGTCCCTGATTCTTGTTCATTTGATCTTACTACAGTTGGCCCCGTTTTGTGGGTGTCTTCTCGGGGTGGACCGGGCTCGGCCCTACTCGGTGCCTGAGTTTGGCTCTGCAACTGAGCTATTGCTACCTGTTGAGCTTGCAACATTTCGAAAATCATACGCAGGCTGATCCCGTCTTCTCCAACATTTTGGGTATTTCGAACTGCAGATCGAGTTCCACCATGAATGTTATTTTCGGGGTCGGAATGTTGGTTCGCCTCAATGGACACATGCGAATTAACGTCAGTTCGATCTATGGCCTAAGTTCCAACGGGGTCGACGAGTAGCCTTTCATCCCCGATCGTCAGGTTGTTGTTCTCATCTTGAAGGCCAGCTTCGTTGTCGACAGGTAGGGCTATTAATTGAGAGTTCGTCATTTTTAACCTGAAATCAAAGATACTTCCAAGAGCAAGTGTAAAATAGTGTATTTTACAGAGATTCGTACCAAATAACTACTATTATCCTTAGTCCCACGGTAGGCGCCAAATTATTTACCCGAAAAATGGATAAAGTTGAATTTATACGTAGTTCTAAGGATACGTGGTATAACTTGGTACAAATTGGAAAAATAAGTAAAGATATATCGAATATTAACTGTAAAAAGAATGAATACAAACCCAAATTGAATAGAGAGTGATTGATAAGAAAACAGGATGAATCAATATCAAAGCCCAAAAAGGATAATATTTGCTAGATGTTATGTAAATCTCAGTAAATCTAAATGTGTGAATGAATGAATGTCCCTTCACAAATGATAACCACTCTTAATATAGTGGAATCCTACTTTGGGTATAATTAAAAATACATAATGAGGATCCCATGATAGATTAATTAGTTGACTTTTCCTTGATTTAAGCCGTGATTTCCGCAGAGATTCTCTCCCCACTTGCAGCTATAACGCCTTTTTTATTTCTTGGTTCGGTCTCGATCTTGGCCGATCTCAACCTTGATCGGTCTCTGGGTCTAGAGCTCCATCTTGGCTGATTTCGATATTGATTGGTCTCTAGGTCTCGAGCTCGATCTTGGTCGAACTCGATATCGATCGGTCTCTAGGGTCCGAGCTCGACAATCTAACTTTGCATCATGGCTTCGATATTACAATGATGGACCTCGCACCATTATGTTCCAATCTTGATTTGTCATAAGAAGGGCAAATTCGGTTTTGACCGTATACAATCCTGCAGGTAGAATCTGGGGAAGGTAATGTGTACACAGATCTTACCTCTAGTATGTGAAGGTAGAGAGACTGTTTTTGATAGATCCCGACTCAAAGATATACTTGTAAATATGTATGCAATAAAAATACCTCTTTAAAGTAAATTTACATAAATAACACTTAAATATCCTCGATCATCTCACCTCAATTTGAGCAGGAGAAAGTAGGAATTTAAAATTGGAACGTCACAAATGAAATGGAGAAGTAAACAAGGCAAGCCTTGGTAAAGTGGCCGGCGTCCTTGACTATTTGTAGATACATGAAATTAAACATCTATATACTTAGTAGTTAGTAGAGCCATATTGGATAGGCTTGGCCGGTAACCATACATGTTTAGCTAACCTTATCACAGTGAAAATACAATTAGACAGAGAGTGATACAACAGCAGCAAAGTATGACATTTAGCTTCCAAGTAGAATGGAAAATTAGTGGTTGTTTTTAAATGAAGAATTAACTTAAATAGTCGCCGACCCAACATTAGAGCAACGATAAAGTTGTATTTGTGTGATTGAACGGTCACATATTCGAATTGTGAAAGCAGTCATTGATGCTTGTATTAGGATAAACTGTAAACTATTTACATTACACCCCTTGATATGCGGTCTTTTCCGAATTATGCATACTTCGTATACTGGATTGCCCTCTTAATCACCTACCCAACCACTTAAACTACGATCTTTTAAATTTGGCTTCCCAAGAAAGTAAAATGGAGCCAAGAAAACAACAATAATATGTTGTAGAGGGATGAGTTTCTAACAATCGCTCTAGTATCAGCCGCTATTCATTTTGATAATTTCCTCATTAGATTAGACTTTGTATTGGACAATAACAATATCAAATGTACTTTTTATTTTATTTTATGGAATTACCAAGCTTAAAATTAGACTGTCAACAAGCAAAATAATAGCTTATTTGGCCAAACTTAAAACAAGCAGAATAATAGTCTATTTAGCCAAACTTCAAAAATCATTTTATTTTCAAAAATCAGTTTACTTCAAAAAATGCTTTTGAATTTGAAGAAAATTGGCCAATCAGGCTATAAGGTGGGAGGCGTCGAGTGGGGAAAGAGCGATTCTGAATCTTACCCTTATTATTTTTAAAAAGATAGCCACTTTGCTTTGAAGTTTCAATATTCAGCAGAAGGACAACTAATGAACCATCTATGGTTTCGGTGATTTGCTGATTTTCGGGAATCATATTTGTCTCACATTCTTGTCTAATGTATGCGCGCAGAAAATATAAAAAGAACAAAAAAACACATTCTTTGATAATTTGTCATTAGATTAGACTTTTTAATGGACAATAACAATATTAAATTAGACTTTTCTTATTCCGCTCAAGGGTTGGTTGAGATGGTTGGTGGAAGATCTTAAATTGATTTCACCAGTAATCTACTCAGTCACAGCCACTTTATTGCACAATAAACAGAATACGAAGTTGTAATGCTTGGAGTAGGGAGGGACTGATTCTTGCCCCTTCTATTTCTAAAAAAAGAATGCCACTTTGCCTGAGCAAAAGGACATCCAATAAACCAACCATGGTTTCTGTGATTTGCTTATTTGGACATCTATCTGTGTATCACATTGTTCTTGTCTAATGTATACGTGCAGAAGATAAAAAAAAGAAAACCATATTCCTTTTCCCTTTTTTTCCCATTGTCCTCTGGCGGTGTCCAAGACCACCTTAATAAACACTCTTTACATAAGTGTTAGAATAATTTGAACACCCTTATTAAATTTTTTGATTTAACCGCCGAAAGTAATCATGCTTAATTCTTGGAACATGGTCCTAAAATCTTTGTATCGACTTCAACAAAATTTCTTCATTTCCCAGTTCCTCTATCTTTATGTAAGTGCCAAGATTCTCAATTCTCACTTTGTCGGCTCTGCACATTCAAAAAAACCCTGAATATATGCTGGTTTCTCTCTTAATATAACCTGCTACCACTAACTACATTCTATAGTGAAATTACTCCTCCTCTCTTTATTCTGCACAGAGACAGAAGCAGCTTTCATTAGTGGGATATTTAGTGGTAATATTTGGTTCTTGAATGTATATCCATCAAGATCTGTAATGGGATAATATAGTGGGTACATTTTTTGCGGGAGAAGTCCAAGAAGATAAAAGGGTCAGAATATGGACGGCTGTTTTTTTATTAGTAGCATTTCTTTAAGCTTTTGTATGGATCTGGTAGGTTTGGTTTGTTTATGCAGCTGAGCATAACTGATGCATTTATGAATAGTACTATTCCGAAATTTTGTTAGCTGTTAAACCAGCTTACATTTGATTAAGGAAGTATAATTTCCAAATTAGTAGGTTTTAGTTACAGGGTCATTTTCAGTGGAACCTCACAAGGTGAAAAAGGGCAAGAATATGAAAAAGGGAATTTTAAGCAGTAAGATAAGGCGTTGGAATCGTGAGCAAATAGCAGAACAGAAGAGAAGGGGAAAAAGGGGGTCCATGTTCTGATCACGTGCTGCTGCCTCATCTTTAAGAAGATAGATATAATAAAAAACAATTAAGCGTTACTTTTCGAGCCTGTTCTTTTCAGCTTCACTATCTATCTATCTATCTCTTACCAAGATTCATCCCCATTTTTGCTCTTGTTGTGCTTTAGATGCAAACATCAATTCTGGTAAGTTTTTCATCCTTTTAGTTTTAGTGAAAGCTATATGCAATATTTCATAAACAGCCCTTTTCATATTTTCACGTTTTGCTTCTTTTTGCCATGTCAAGATGTGCTTTTTGTTTGTCAATTGCATCAACGTCATGAAATCAAGAGTGTGACTTTTAGTGGTCGATGAAGTGCGTTGAGAGGCATAAGAACTCTGGTTCAAATACAAAAACACTGAGTGATTTCTTTTACCGATAATTATATTGGAGGAATGTAACATGTACCCTGAAATTAGTCGCAAGCTGGCCTGGACATTATGGTTATAAAAGAATTTGCATAAACGTCATGATTGTGGAGCAAAAAAGAAAAACATTTTTTTTTGTTTCAATTTGAACATTCTTTTAATTATTTCTTGCCAAATATAGATGTGGGCTGTGGCATTCAAGAGTCGTGTAGGTTGGGGAGTTTGGCAAAGTAGGCAATCCACTTACTACACTATATCACTGTAGTATTTTGTAGTATACTATTAACTTGGTGACCTGTAAATTTTGTACATATACATATAGAGTAGAGTGGGAGGGGAGGTGTGGGGAGTGGGGACCGAGGTGGGAGGAACTTATTATGGTCCTTACAAATAGCCTTAATTTACGTGGGGCTCAACTTTGGTGTGATTGATTTGATAATGCAACTGTCGTTGAATCATGTGCTTTTGGTTTTCGTTAATCTCACACACACACTTGTACGTTTTTCTTGTTTTCTTCTTGCTCCTCTTTACACTGTGCTAATCAAAAAATGGAACTGTTAAATACATAGTCTTAGCTGTAGCTTTTAGTTGAATCTAACCATTTGTTTCAGAGGCAGCAAAGAGTAAGTTTCCCTTTCCTTGTTTTGTTTGTTAACTACAATAAGAAAGAAATGCAGATGCCTATGAGTTTTTACTTTTCTTGTTCCTGCATTGTGCACAAATGCATTCTGCTGCAAGCTGAAGCCATTAAGTGGCCAAGTGGGGTTAATAAAAATGGATTTTCATGCCTTTTAACTTCTTTATTAGGGGATGGAAAATGGAGATGTGGCTCAGTGCCAATTAGGTGTTATACATTGAAATGTTGCTTCAAAAGTCTTTGTGAATATTTCATTTCTTTCAGGATTTATCACATGATAAAGAATTTATACTTCAAGTGACCCAACTTAGTCTAAGAAGCTGCTGAGGAGAATGGATATCGACTACGGGAAGTGTTGGGACACTTCAAAGGTGTGTATATTTCATTGTCCTTCAGTCTGCGGAAGCTTCGAAACCATAAAAGCATAATCTTGAAGTTTTTGGACTGTATTGATGCTTGTATCATATTGATGAATTACAGTCATAATCTTTCTGTCTTTACTTTGTTAATTTTGCATGATAGAAGTCTTGGAAGAGTACACTGATTCTGGCATACCAAAGTCTTGGGGTAGTGTATGGTGATCTCAGTATTTCCCCTCTCTATGTCTACAAGAGCACATTTGCAGAAGACATCCATCATTCCGAGACCAACGAAGAGATTTTCGGCGTTCTCTCTTTCGTTTTTTGGACTTTAACCTTAGTTCCTTTGTTCAAATATGTCTTTATCGTACTTCGAGCTGATGATAATGGAGAGGGTATGTACCATAAATCACAAAGATGTTTTTGGTATTTGGTCTAATTAACGAGTATTTGGTCATTAAACTGACCTTTATAGACTTTGTTTTTGGTATTTGGTCTAATTAACGAGTATTTGGTCATTAAACTGACCTTTATAGACTTTCTGCTGCAGGTGGTACTTTTGCTCTCTATTCCTTAATATGCAGGCATGCCAAAGTAAGCCTTCTTCCGAACAGACAAGTTGCCGATGAAGCTCTTTCTACCTACAAACTTGAGCACCCTCCCGAGACGAAGAACAGCTCAAGGGTGAAGTTGCTTCTTGAGAAACACAAATTCTTGCACACTGCTTTGCTAATCTTGGTGCTTCTTGGCACTTGTATGGTCATTGGAGATGGACTACTTACTCCAGCCATATCTGGTAGGCTGTTTTCCGTTAAATTCATGTTCTCTAGAATTATCATAGATGCTGATATGGAATCTTCTTTCATGTGCAGTATTCTCTGCAGTTTCTGGCCTTGAGTTATCAATGTCTCGGGATCACCATCAATGTAAGCTGCTTCATCATTGCACATCAATGAAAACTGGGTTATTTCTTTTCTTCCTTTTATTTTGAAATGTATTTTCTGTATAAGTGTTCAGCACCGCATATCTTTAAAGAAGTTATTGTTTAATTATGACTCACTTCCACTTTTATCTACTTACATCCATGTTTTTTCTTATGCAGATGCAGTGATTCCAATAACTTGCTTCATATTAGTCTGTCTGTTCGCATTACAACATTATGGCACACATCGAGTTGGTTTTTGTTTTGCACCAATTGTGTTGATCTGGTTACTCTGCATCAGTGCTCTTGGATTATACAACATTATCCACTGGAATCCACTTGTTTATAAAGCTCTTTCCCCCTATTACATGGTAAAGTTCCTGAAGAAAACAAGAAAAGGAGGATGGATGTCTTTGGGTGGAATTCTCCTCTGCATAACTGGTAATATGTCTTCTTATACTTGGTTTTTTGTATCACTTTGGTCATAAACTCTGTTTTTTCGATATATGCTCTGAAGTCCGGTATGCAGCTTTTATAAAAATCAGGTGCTGCCAGCTAGAACATTATAAAAGTGACACTATTCTACCTTGCTTTGTGTGGGTTTACCTGTTCATATGCCAGGTGCATGTTCTGTGGCATTTAAAATCAAGTCAATTGGCAAAATATAGGGTCAAATTTGCGCTAGCACGTGAGCTATGGTTCCAGGATTAGTTGACGTCTATTCTAGAAAAAATTAACATGAAATAAGTTTAGCATGCATCATCAACCTGGACTTGATTGAAATTAGTAACATGAGATTACTTGGTTGGAAAGTGCATATATGTGAATCAGGAATAAACAGATGAAGTATCTGTTCAGTCCAGGTTCATATAATACAATTAGCCAATAGCCAGAGGCGGCTCAATAGTATTGGAGGCCTAAAGCCAAGACGTAAACTTGTTTACTAATTTTAGATATTTTTATTAAAGTTAATTTTTTTTTTCTTTTTGAGATGCAATTTCATCTTGACGATGTAACCAACCCCTTTAATCTTTGTTGTAACATTACTAACCTTTGATAAGATTTTATTAAGTTTAATTTTGAATTTTTTCTTTTCACATGACCGTCAACATAACTTACTATGTAGCACTGCCTCCCAAAGTAACAATCATGTAGAAACTTGTATTTACAAAGATGATAAATATTTTACGATCTAATTAGCTTGAAGCGTGCCTATAGAGATCTTGAAAGAAGATATCTTACAAAATTAGAGTTGTAAATAAAATTTATTCAAGTTAGAGTAAGAAGACCTAGAAAGTAACTGCAAATTTAACTGCCTTTTACATTCATTTGAATTTTCTCAACCAACTCCGAAAATAGACAACATCAAATATAAAACTATGTTATTAACGATTGGTGACAAGGTAGCAAAAGATGGTTGAAAAAATTTCTTATCACTATTTAATAATAAATACAATTAATATTCAAATTACATATTATAAGAGTAGCTTTTGGGGCCTCTAATTTTGTGAGACCTAAAGCGGCCGCTTTAGTGGCCTGGGGGTTAAGCCGCCTCTTCCAATAGCTAAATATACTCTCTCTGTCACAAAATGGTTGTCCGCTTTCCCTTTCCAAGATCTAAGCAAAGTTATCTTTGAGAATTTTTAAAGTATTATTTCATCACTTTGACATGGAAAAGGTTGCAACTTTTATTTCTCTGTTGTAGTTTCAGAATGTCTTTGAGTTTTACATTTGAATAAATGAATTAATTCTATATCCAATATAGCTCCAAATACTGGTCAAATTGATCATAAGAGAAAAGAAACAAACAAAAATGTGAAGCAGAGAGAATTGTATATGGATGTAATGTTTGGCCTGATACTTATAATAATTTGATATTCATCGTTATCCACCTTTCTCATGCTTTGAAGCTAAAATGTGAAGGATATATTCCTAGACGGCTAGACTTGGTTAGGGTATAATCACGGTATCAACAGTGTACTATAGAATAGGACATAGTGATTCACTGCAACGATTACCCAGTGTTTCATTATTGAATGTTGAAATGTTTTATTATTGTATAACAGGTTCTGAAGCAATGTTTGCTGATCTTGGACACTTCTCATATTCTGCAATTCAAGTAAACTCCATGAACCAATGTTTTGTCTTTCTGAATGCTTACAGCAGTAGATTGTATTTCTAATTTGTTATCCTGCCACAGATTGCATTCACCTTTCTGGTTTATCCAGCGTTAATTTTGGCATATATGGGTCAAGCAGCTTTCTTATCAAAGCATCACCACACCATTCACAAGATTGGTTTCTATGTATCAGTTCCAGGTAACATTTTTCATTCAATCAGTTGGTAGAGGAAACAATATTAATCAAGTTCATGTGGTACAAGGGCATGCATAGTTATGTTTGATGTGGGCTGACCAATCTCTCGTTTTAACTTGATTGCTTGGTACTGTAGTTTTCTGGATGGAGTTTGAGCTTTCAGTTTAAACACTTAAGTAGATAAATTTGTAACGTCTCTTTTCAAGAAACACAATCAGTTTGGTATTTAACTAGATACTGAGTTTAAGACAGTAATTTGACATGTATAATATAGCTCGTCCTCAAAAGAAAATAATAATAAATCTTTGGTTGAAAGGTGACAGGGAAAACATCTTTAAGATTTGATGGTTAAATGACGTTGAATTGTTGGAAGTTCTGAAAGTTTTATAGAATAATATCACCCATGAAATGGTCAAACATGTGTGATATCTTTAAATGGAAAGATTGTTGGGACTGAGGGAGTAAAATTTTTACATTCAAAGTGAAAACAAATCAGCTCCAGGGACGTCTACTACCGTTCTTACTATTCTAAATGACATTCCCTATGCATGAATCATCATTAGTACAGTAAATTAGCTACCCGGAATGCAAAGTCAACCACTGTTCTAGAATGTGAGAATTTTGTTGTCAGCAGAAATTGCAAACATGCTAGTTGATATCCTTAGAAATGTATTTAGTGTTTAACTTATTCAAGTCCTTCCGTGATGTAACTGCATATGTATGAAGTTGAAGCCTGAATGGCCTGACGTATAAACATGATACAATTATTTTGGGACTGTTATCCAGTTGTTGCATTAAGACATCTGAAGTGGACTAGTGCCTATTGTGAAGGGCGTGGACTCTGAAAATGATTTTTTTGAAGTGCAAGTCAAGTCTGTCTATTCTCAATCAAACTGTGGGTATTTCCAAAGTGTTTACTGCATTAAGGTGTTGAATGGGATTGGGTTATATAACTCCTAGTAGTTATTTTATTTTTCATGAACATAAGCCGGTTTTGTAGAACAAGCTTCTTGATCATGTTCATCCACTTTCATTTGAATTCTATGCATATATTTATCAGTGAGTTATTCCTTTTCTTTTTCATTTAACTGCAATGTAGATTGCGTGAGATGGCCAGTGCTAGTAATAGCAATTCTGGCTTCCGTTGTGGGAAGTCAGGCAATCATCAGTGGAACATTCTCAATTATCAACCAGAGTCAATCCCTTGGTTGCTTCCCAAGAGTCAAAGTTGTTCACACCTCTGCCAAAATACATGGCCAGATATACATTCCTGAGATCAATTGGATACTCATGATTCTTTGTGTTGCTGTGACTATTGGATTCAGAGATACAAAGCACATGGGAAATGCGTCAGGTACTAGAACCAACCGCGCGTTCTCCAATCCACTTTATAAAGGCATCAAATACTATCTACTGTCAGTCATTTTTAAAGCCTTTTACTGTTATGCTTAACTTCTTAGATGTGGCTTATTGTGTATCTTAAAAATCTTTTGTTCCTTCTTATGCTAGATGTTTCCTTGCTATGTTCTATAGAAAAAAAATGATTCATTTGCCTAGCTTTCTTACAAGACAATTCGTTGCTTGTTGCTTTTATAGTGGCTCATCAGCTTTTTCCTTCTTCTCCGCCTAAACAGCTGCTTTTTGTTTTCTTTTTTCGATTCGTCCTTCTTCTCCCTTCTCTTTATGATTATGTAGCTGTATAGAAGTTCAGAAAACACTTAACTTGCTACTTCAGTGTTATCTTAAGGCGTCGCAATTTCTTCCTTTATCAATTGCAGGACTAGCAGTGATGGCGGTGATGCTGGTGACCACTTGCCTTACTTCATTAGTTATCATCCTCTGCTGGAACAAGCCTCCAATACTGGCCCTCGGGTTTCTCCTTCTATTTGGATCTATTGAGTTACTCTACTTCTCAGCCTCTGTCATTAAGTTTCTTGAGGGCGCTTGGCTTCCAATCCTGCTTGCACTCTTTTTGGTTACTGTCATGTTTGTTTGGCACTATGCCACAGTTAAAAAGTATGAATATGATCTGCACAACAAGGTTTCATTAGAATGGCTGCTGGCACTAGGTCCAAGCTTGGGTATTACTCGAGTCCCTGGCATCGGCCTCGTATTCACTGATTTGACTTCTGGGATTCCTGCCAACTTCTCACGTTTTGTTACCAACCTCCCTGCCTACCATCGCATACTTGTTTTTGTGTGTGTGAAATCCGTGCCTGTCCCTTTTGTGCCCCCGGCTGAGAGATACCTTGTAGGCCGCGTTGGTCCTGCAGCTCATCGTTCCTATAGATGCATTGTCCGTTATGGTTACCGAGACGTTCACCAAGATGTCGACTCCTTTGAATCCGAACTTGTCAGTAAGCTGGCTGATTTCATCCGGTATGATTGGTACAAGACGCACGGAATCATTGACAACGAGGATGACGGCTCACGTTCTGGTGCATCGTCGGGAGAATGCAGACTGACCGTTATAGGAACCCTGGCTTTCTCAGGTACACCAGCTTTCGAGCTCGAGGACAATGTGCAACTGGCAAGTGTGTCCGTCGGGTTCCCTACAGCTGAAAGTGTGACAGATGTCATCGAGATGCGACCAGTGGAAAGAAGAGTGAGATTTGCCATAGATAATGAGTCGGAAGTCGATTCACGGGAAGAAATGGATACTCAGCTGCAGGAGGAGCTAGAAGATTTGTATGCAGCACAACAAGCTGGGACAGCATTCGTATTAGGACATTCACATGTAAAAGCAAAACAAGGATCATCTATGTTGAAGAGGTTGGCTATTAATTATGGTTATAATTTCCTTAGGAGGAATTGTAGGGGTGCAGATGTATCCCTCAAGGTGCCTCCAGCTTCCCTTCTTGAAGTTGGGATGGTCTACATTGTTTAAGTTGTAACAGACCAACCACGCATCTCGCTTTCCTCGTATAGCTTTGTATCTTATTAGAACGTTCTTATTTAGAGAGGTAATTGTAATTATGCAGATTACTGAAGTTAATCATTTTGATCTCTTATCTATTTAAATTTAAATTTTGATGTATCATTAGAGAACAGAGAAAGTATAAAAACAGCCGCAAATATAAGGGCTGTTTGTGTGCTCCTTCTTGACAAAATACTAACAGAAACAGCTAATGCAGTTAAGAACTCCTTTTTCTATTTAGTAACTAATCTAATTCAACACACACAGTAATATTTTCTTTTATAACGATGGTGTTAAAACAAACTTGTGCACACCGCAATCACTTGCTCGCTTTTGGCAGTGATTCAATTGTGGTTGTTAAGATTGTTACGCCAACTGTTTCACCACTAATTAGTCATAGCCTTGGGACAAATATAAAACTTATTCTGCTTCTCTTAATAATAATTGTCTTTGTTTTAAAACGAAAATAAACAACAATAACAACAACAAACCCAATTTGATCCCATAAATGGGATCTGTACGCATACCTTACCCCTACCTCATAGAGATAGAGAGGTTATTTCCGATAGATCTCAGGCTCAAGAAACAGTCAAGCAACCAAGTATGTTTTAAAATGGAAATGAGGTGCCAAATATTTTAGACCTTATTTCTTATTCTGAATATAGGAAGAATCTTGGACAAAATTCATTTACCACATGATAGAGGCCAGTGGTCAAACATTCTTGCCACTTGTAAGGGGTGCGAGATAGTACTATTATTAATGGGAAAGGTTTCAAAATTTGATGTTAATTTTAGTTGTGAGCCAAAAGCCACGTCATCTGTTATCAACCACCAGTTATCACTGGCCCTGCATTTTTATTCTGAAGTCTAAAAATAACTATGCAACAAACAAATTTCTCAGCTTCCACCCCATAGATGATAGACCAATATAAAGCTGCAGCTTGGAAGTGAAATTACTCACTAGTAATTAAACCTCAATTCAAAAGCAATGGGACTCAGAGCTATTCCCATTACAGCTTCTCAAAATGGTGTTATGCCTAACTATTTGGGTGGTTCAGAATATTTCCCTAGATGCAGTAGTAGTATTCTTCCTAGCAGTAGAACCTCAAAACTTGTATTCGCAGTTTCAGCAAAGGCAAAGAAAGAGGATACAGAAGAACCCAAGGAAAAGAAGAAGCAATCTTTGTTTTCAAGTGTAACAGAAGCTCTGGATTTTTCTCAGGTTAGATCAGCTAAAGACGCCGAGCTTATCGATGAAGCTAGAGAAGCAACTCAATCTGGCGAGAGGATGTCCAGAGAACAGGTTTTTTTCTTGCCTAATTGGCAAGTATTAATCATTTGCCAATAACTTATGAGTTTAACTTAGATATAACTACACAAAACGTTCCAAAAAAATAGAATTGGTAACCCGAAAAACAAAATATGTTATACAACATGTTAAAATATATTGATAGTATAAAAAAAAATTCACTTTCGGTGTATAAGTTATGTCTATTTTTTATTAGAATTAAGCAAGTCATATTACCTATTTACTCATGAAGACCTTTTAATGGCCTTTCTATAGTATGGAGCTCTGAGAAGGAAGATCGGTGGGACATACAAAGATTTCTTCAAGTCCTACATTGAAGGTAATTAATTATAACTGATCAATTTAACATCTAGAAAATAGTGAGTTGCTGGTGAACACCCTCCGCTTCCAACCAAGAGGTTGTGAGTTTGAGTCACCCCAAGAGCAAGGTGGGGAGTTCTTGGAGGGAGGGAGTCGGGGGTCTATCGAGAACAGTCTCTCTACCCATGGTAGGGGTAAGGTCAGTGGCGGAGCCATAATTTTCGTTAAGGGGTATCAAAATTTATAAAAGTAAATATATCAAAAAAATTAAGGAGAATCAATACACGGTATATATACATATAATTTATTTTTTTACCTAGCTACACAGTGTATTTTTCCCGCGAAGCAAAAGGGTATCATTTGACACCCCTTCCTATAAGATGGCTCCGCCACTGGTTAAGATATGCGTACACACTACCCTTCTCAGACCCCATTAATGAAATATATTGGGTTATTGTTGTTGATCAATTTAACTTCTATTACACAAAATGTAATTAATGTGTGGCTTTATTAGCATGCAATTGACCGTTTCATTTTATTTTATTTTTCTTTGAAACAGTAAAAGGGGAATATGTGGAGGAGGGATGGGTAGACAAAACGTGCAAGGTATGCAAGAAGGATACGAGAGGAGAAGCAAGGCAAGTAGACAATTTTGGAAGATATGCACACGTGGCTTGCCTTGAGAGATCCAAATCTGGAAATTTTTTCACCAAGCTCTTCTCAAAATGAATTCTATCGAGGGCAACTTAGTACTGATTCATATTTTATTTTTCTTTGTATCTTTGTGTTCGTGGATACCTTTTTTAAACTCATAAAAGTACAAGAATATGAATATTTCTTTTTTTGGTAGAAATTTCTAATATCATTATTACATCATTCTCTTTGGCCATTTTATACTTCTTTCTCTTCGGATGTTGAAGAAAATGAAACTAGAAAGCAAATCAGGAGTCATCCTGATGATGAGTATCAGTGGTCTAAGCCTCTTGAATAGAGTTGCTCGGAACCCGATAAAAATATGCTGAATATTGTTATTCCCGGTCAATATTGCTGTATTTGTAAATATTAATTCTGCAAAATATAAGTTAACGTAATGAAACAATAATAATAAATTCGAGCCCACTGAATTCACAGTGTTTCCTTAAGGAATTTAATCCCCTCCTAGTACCCAAGGTAATGGATTATTTCCTCCCAGGATAGAACGAATAACACACTGGTGTAGCGGTACTTCAAACCCCAGTGTTTCGGCGAACACAAAGTTCGGTAGCAAATCACACTTACAGTTGCTTTGTTTGAAGTTAAAAAACAATGCAGAACGAAGGAGTATATACTCAGAAAAACGTATGGAAGTTCTGAGAGGAAGGAATGCAATGTATAGCCAATTTGTTGAGCGAATTGTATGTTGAGTTGAGTATCTTTCTTCAACATTTGCTGCTCATATATATAGCAGCCAAGAAGGAGTGCAAGACCAAACGTCCACCCTTCATGGTGGAGCAAGCATTACATGTTTGTGGAGCAAGCACTTCATGGTGGGAAGACCATTATCCGGCTGCCAAATTATCAATACACGGATTGGAAAATATCCGTTACAAATACGGATAATCTTACGTTAATATTTACTATTAACAAATAAATTTGGTCCAAAAAATTAATCAATCAATCGATCATTTGACCAAATCCAAATCCAAATCCAAATCCAAATCCGAATCCGAAGCCGAAGCCGAAGCCGAAGCCGAAGCCGTAGCCGTAGCCGTAGCCGAAGCCGAGCCGAGCGAGCGAGCGACGACGACGGCGCGAGGCTTGCTTTCTTCTTAACTCTTTAAGAGCTACAAGAAGAGCAATTATATATATACCCACCAAAAATGTCTTCCACTTCCAATATGGGACAATATCTCATTGTTAAGAGGGGGAAACTTAAAATTTTACTCAAAATTTCATTTTCCCTCCATTTCCCATTCACCCTCATTTTAAGAATATTACATCTTAAAAATAAAACCTCAACAATCCCCCACATGAATGGGGAATGGCTATATCACGGAAGTATGCATGAAAAACTGTGTGATTTACAAGCAAGGATTAATTGCATCTGGATAAGTAGGTTTCCCTTTGAACTTTCCGTAGTAAACTTATGTCGGATATACTCGGTCAATCGGTAGATTTGATATCTTTGAACCGTCGATCTTTGGTGTATACCTAGACAACCATAAGTCACACAATCAACCCTTAACCGTCTTTGGTTCTCATTGTTGTGTTCGTTTCAGCCATGAACACCGCCTGGTTTCATAAGTGCGTAGAGAACTGGCCTTACAAAGTTCTCCTTGAAGCGGCTCACACTTCACACTTAAATAGGTGATTCCTAAACGTGTCATCCTGTAGATACACTATTTGATATACCCCGTATCAAATTTAGAAATCATTAAAAAGCCTTAATGCTTTATCCTTGGTACTGAACATTGTCTCATCACGAGAATGGACTAAAATTTTATTTGACAATGTTGAACCGTCATTAATGACTTTGTTTGATCTCTTTGAACCTAGATCTTGGGATCTCCAGTCTTCTAGGTAGAGTTACCGCCACAATGACTTGTTCTCGGCCATAGCCCCATTTCCCTTGATGATTTCTCAACTACCTCTCTAGTTAGGCCTTTTGTAAGTGGATCCGACACATTATCACTTGACTTTACATAGTCAATTGTGATAATTCCTCTAGAGAGTAATTGCCTAACGGTTTTATGTCTTCGTCGTATATGACGAGATTTACCGTTATACATGACGCTCCCAGCCCTTCCAATTGCCGCTTGACTATCACAATGTATGCATATTGGTGCCAACGGTTTGGGCCAAAATGGAATGTCTTCCAAGAAATTCCGGAGCCATTCAGCTTCTTCACCGGCTTTATCTAAGGCTATGAATTCAGCCTCCATTGTAGAGCGGGCAATACATGTTTGTTTGGACGACTTCCAAGATACCGCTCCTCCACCAATAGTGAATACATATCCACTCGTGGACTTAGAATCAGTTGAACCGGTGATCCAATTTGCATCACAGTATCCCTCAATCACCGCAGGGAAATTACTGTAGTGCAATTCAAAGTTCTGGGTATGTTCTAAATATCCCAAAACTCGTTTCATTGCCATCCAATGAGATTGGCCTGGATTGCTCGTATATCGACTCAGTTTACTTATAGCACAAGCTATGTCTGGTCGTGTACAATTCATGATATACATTAAGCATCCCAATACACGAGCATAATCCAATTGTGATATGCTTTGGCCTTTGTTCTTTGCTAATGCAAGATTCACGTCAATTGGAGTCTTTGCAACTTTAAAGCCCAAGTGCTTGAATTTTTCAAGTACTGTCTTAATATAATGAGATTGTGACAATGCCAGACCTTGAGGAGTCTTATTGATCTTAATTCCCAGAATTAAATCAGCAACTCCCAAGTCTTTCATATCAAACTTGCTATTGAGCATACGCTTAGTAGCATTTATGTTGGCAATGTCATTACTCATTATCAACATATCATCCACATATAGGCAAACAATGACTATGTGATTTGGAACATTTTTAATGTACACGCATTTATCACATTCATTTATCTTAAAACCATTTGACAATATTGTTTGGTCAAATTTCGCATGCCATTGTTTGGGTGCTTGTTTTAGTCCGTAAAGAGACTTAACAAGTCTACATACCTTCTTTTCTTTACCTGGAACCACAAACCCTTCAGGTTGTTCCATGTAAATTTCTTCCTCCAACTCTCCATTTAAGAAGGCCGTCTTAACATCCATTTGATGAATTTCAAGACCATACACTGCAGCTAATGCTACTAACATCCGTATGAACGTAATTCTTGTAACTGGAGAGTATGTATCAAAGTAGTCTAGACCTTCTCGTTGTCTATACCCTTTGACTACGAGCCTTGCCTTGAATTTATCAATAGTGCCATCATCTTTGATTTTTCTCTTAAAAATTCATTTAGAACCCAAAGGTTTATTTCCAGGAGGAAGATCAACCAATTCCCATGTATGGTTGTTCAATATGGATTCTATTTCACTATTGACTGCCTCTTTCCAAAACAATGATTCCGAAGAAGTCATAGCTTCTTTAAATGTTTGAGGCTCATTCTCCAATAAGAAAGTCACAAAATCTGGTCCAAATGAAGTAGACGTTCTTTGACGTTTACTACGTCTTGGATTCTCCTGATTACATGTACTTTCTTTTGTTTCTTCCCGAGGTCGTTTAGATCCTTCACCAAACGACTCACATTCCTTTTTATACGGATATATATTTTCAAAAAACTCAGCATTATCTGATTCTATAACCGTATTATTATGAATGTCGGGATTTTCTGATTTATGAACCAGAAATCGATATGCTTTACTATTTGTCGCATATCCTATGAAAACACAATCAACGGTTTTCGGTCCTATCTTTACCCTTTTGGGTTTAGGAACTTGCACTTTTGCCAAACACCCCCACACTTTAAAATAATTCAAGTTGGGCTTCCTTCCTTTCCATTGTTCATAAGGAATGGATTGTGTTTTGCTATGGGGCACTCGATTTAATATTCGATTAGCCGTAAGAATGGCTTCCCCCCACAAGTTCTGTGGCAAACCAGAACTTATCAACAACGCATTCATCATCTCCTTTAATGTGCGATTCTTTCTTTCCGCAATCCCATTAGATTGGGGCGTGTAAGGGGCTGTTGTTTGATGAATAATTCCATATTCTAAACATATTTCTTCAAAAGGAGATTCATATTCACCACCCCTATCACTTCTTATCATTTTTACTTTCTTGTTAAGTTGCGTTTCAACTTCATTTTTGTATTGCCTGAATGCGTCTATTGCTTCATCTTTACTATTCAGTAAGTAAACATAGCAATATCGAGTACCATCGTCAATAAAAGTTATGAAATACTTCTTTCCACCGCGAGATGGTATTGACTTCATGTCACAAATATCTGTGTGAATTAAGTCTAAAGGATTTGAATTCCTTTCAACTGACTTATAAGGATGTTTAACATACTTACATTCCACACATATTTGACATTTTGATTTTTCGCATTCAAACTTGGGCAGTACTTCCAAGTTAATCATTTTCCGCAAGGTTTTATAATTGACATGACCCAAACGTACATGCCATAAATCATTTGACTCAAGTAAGTAAGAAGAAGCTGAAATATTATTATTATTTTCAACAACCATTACATTTAGGTTGAAAAGGCCCTCGGTGAGGTAACCTTTTCCCACAAATATTTCATTCTTACTAATTACAACCTTGTTGGATACAAAAATGCACTTAAAACCGTGCTTAACAAGAAGTCCAGTAGAGACTAAATTCTTTCTCATTTCGGGAACATGAAGGACATTGTTCAAAGTCATGACCTTGCCAGAAGTCATTTTTAGAAATACCTTCCCATATCCTTCAACTTTTGCTGTTGAAGCATTTCCCATATAAACTGTCTCTCCGGGTTCAGCAAGAGCATAGGTAGCAAAAGCCTCTCTAACTGCACAAACATGGCGAGTGGCTCCTGAATCAAACCACCACAGTTTAGGATTTCCCACCAAGTTACATTCAGAGAGCATGGCACACAAGTTATCAACATCATCATGGTTTACTACCATGTTTGCTTGACCCCTTTTCTTGTCTTTCTTCGGAGCACGACACTCCGTAGATTTGTGTCCGGTTTTCCCACAGTTGTAGTAGTTTCCACTGAACCGCTTCTTGCTTGGGTTGTATTTCGGACCAGAAGCCTTCTTCCTCTTTTTGTTAGCTTCAACAATATTTGCTCCCATTATTGTTGAATTTCCACAGCCTCTCCTTTCAGCAGCTTTATTGTCCTCTTCGATTCTCAACCGAACAATGAGATCTTCAAGGGACATTTCCTTTCGTTTGTGTTTCAAATAATTTTTGAAGTCCTTCCACAACGGAGGCAACTTCTCAATCATTGCTGCTACTTGGAATGCTTCGTTGATTACAAGACCTTCAGCAAGTAGATCATGAATAATCACTTGCAATTCCTGGACTTGAGTAATAACAGACTTGCTATCTATCATTTTGTAGTCCAGAAATTTTGCGGCAACGAATTTCTTCATCCCGGCATCTTCAGTCTTATATTTCTTTTCAAGCGCATTCCACAATTCTTTGGATGTCTCCATGCTACTGTATACATTATACAGATTATCATCCAGTCCGCTAAGAATATAATTCTTGCATAAAAAATCAGAATGCTTCCACGCTTCAATCACGAGAAAGCGTTCATTATCTGGAGTTTTATCCGGCAGATCAGGAACATCTTCCTTGATGAACTTCTGTAGACATAACGTAGTTAAGTAGAAGAACATCTTCTGCTGCCAGCGTTTGAAATCAATCCCGGAAAATTTTCTGGGTTTTTCTGCCGGTGCCAACGCCGGTGTTCGGCTTGTCGTTGCGTTGGCAGTCGCCATCGGAACAGCTTGGTTTTCGTTTTCAGTCATCATATTTTATGTAAAAGAATGACACAAACAAACGTTTAATACACGTTTTCAAACTGGAGTAAAAATCACGTAGATTTTAATATCCAACAAAATGCCACGAAGGCTTAACTCTCCAAAACGGGAGTACACAAACCACAAAGGTTTTAGTTTGCAGAATAATAAGAATAACACAAGTACAGAAATAAATAATAAATTCCTTAAGATTGTTATTCCCGGTCAATATTGATGTATTTGTAAATATTAATTCTGCAAAATATAAGTTAACGTAATGAAACAATAATAATAAATTCGAGCCCACTGAATTCACAGTGTTTCCTTAAGGAATTTAATCCCCTCCTAGTACCCAAGGTAATGGATTATTTCCTCCCAGGATAGAACGAATAACACACTGGTGTAGCGGTACTTCAAACCCCAGTGTTTCGGCGAACACAAAGTTCGGTAGCAAATCACACTTACAGTTGCTTTGTTTGAAGTTAAAAAACAATGCAGAACGAAGGAGTATATACTCAGAAAAACGTATGGAAGTTCTGAGAGGAAGGAAATGCAATGTATAGCCAATTTGTTGAGCGAATTGTATGTTGAGTTGAGTATCTTTCTTCAACATTTGCTGCTCATATATATAGCAGCCAAGAAGGAGTGCAAGACCAAACGTCCACCCTTCATGGTGGAGCAAGCATTACATGTTTGTGGAGCAAGCACTTCATGGTGGGAAGACCATTATCCGGCTGCCAAATTATCAATACACGGATTGGAAAATATCCGTTACAAATACGGATAATCTTACGTTAATATTTACTATTAACAAATAAATTTGGTCCAAAAAATTAATCAATCAATCTATCAATTGACCAAATCCAAATCCAAATCCGAATCCGAAGCCGAAGCCGAAGCCGTAGCCGTAGCCGAAGCCGAGCCGAGCGAGCGAGCGAGGACGACAGCGCGAGGCTTGCTTTCTTCTTAACTCTTTAAGAGCTACAAGAAGAGCAATTATATATATACCCATCAAAAATGTCTTCCACTTCCAATATGGGACAATGTCTCATTGTTAAGAGGGGAAAACTTAAAATTTTACTCAAAATTTCATTTTCCCTCCATTTCCCATTCACCCTCATTTTAAGAATATTACATCTTAAAAATAAAACCTCAACAAATATTACTATTATAAAAAATTAATCTCGTATAAAATTGGTTTATGCCAGATGAATAAATGCTAACATGAGATGTGGAACCAAAAATAGACAAAAGGTAAGTCAAGTAAAAATAGACAAAAATTGCAAAGAATATTTGTATTCATTGCCTGTCATTACATGTTCATCAATGACCATTTCATTATCATTTAAGAGGAGCTTGATCCTAGGATCTTATTCCCCAGGTAAAGCTATAAATAACATGTTCAACAACTATTGTATGGACACGAAGTTTTCTGCATACATAAGCTATATTTTACCTTTGCTCTCAAATCTTAATTAAACAACTTTATTTGCACTTTATCATTGATTTCACTTTTGTCCTCGGAGGCATTGCGCTCGGAGCTAGACTTGTCATTTTCTTCAATTTCCATAGCTAAATCTCATTTTTAATCGTAATCTCTTTATCATTTTTTTGGATCGAATCAGTTCGCTTGTCTATAAACCACGTAACAAATTTAATTATACAGTTTTACGGGTAAACAGTTTGGTGCCCACCGTGGGACTTAGACAGTTGCGTAATTATTTTGATCCTTGCATTTATTACTAACTTGTTTTGATTCTTTCCTTAGCGGAAAAAAATATGGCAGCCAATGATGTCAACATCACACACAATGTTGAGGGGAACAAATAATTGTCCCAGCATGATAATTCAATCACTGAGACTTGCAACGAAGAGGATGAGACGACCTCGGTTAGAGATAGCCAGTATCCTCGGCATGTGCGGGAACTGCCTCCCGATGATGCGGAGGAGGAACATGTCCTGGAAACAGTAAAAATCCTGAGAGAACAGCAGAAAGCAATCATGAAACACCTCTTAAGGCAGGATCAGGCTTTGACGGAGTTGAAACAAGCATTGTCAGGCACCTCCAATAACGCGAACGGAAGGGGCTCGATTCCTCCCAGCATTCCTGCAAACCAAACGGCTTAGAGGGTCGATAACAAAACCCTAAAGGGTGAAGTCAGCTTCGATGAAGCCGGAGGGACCGGTAGAGGATTTGGGAATAACAACGGGAATGATCCCTTTAAAACCGAGCTCATGAGGTTTATGAGGGAAATGAACGAATGAATGAATCAAAATGCGAAGGAATTTCACACTCGGATGGATCAGATTCCTGGCGCGCCACCAATACTAAAAGGCCCAGATTTGAAAAAATACACACAATTGCCCTTTAAACCGAGTGTAGCACTAGAGTTAATCCCTAAGAGGTTCAATTTACCGGACATACCAAAGTACGATGGAACTTCAGATCCACAGAAGCACATCACAACTTACACTACGGCTGTGAAAGGGAACCATTTTGTTTCAGCATGAGATCGAGTCGGTCTTGCTGAAAAGGTTTGGTGAAACCCTCACAAAGGGGACCCTGACATGGTATTCTCTTCTATCCGAGCATTCAATTGACTTTTTTGAGATGCTTGCAGACTCGTTCATTAAAGCTCATACTGGGACAAGGAAGGTTCAAGCCAAAAAGGCGGACATATTCAAGATTGCGTATGGCGAGTCTGAACTGATATGAGAGTTTGTGATCCGGTACCAAAAAGAGATGATGTTGCTATCGGCGGTACCAGATGAGTGAGCGGCAGAGGCATTCATAAAGGGTCTAAATTCATGGAGTTGTGATGCCTCCCGAAAGCTGAAAGAAATCCTGCTCGAGTTTCAAGAAACCACATGGGCGGACGTCCATAACCGATACGAGTCAAAATAAGGATAGAAGACAATCAACTCGGTTTCTCGGTAATAACCAAAGGATAGGATCGAGACAAAAACCAGGACAAGTTTAAAAGCGACTTCGATGTGAATCGGCGGTCCTCTAAAGGTCATTTTCTGTCGTATGAAAGAACCAAGGGATGCAACAACAAAGGATTTCGGTCCTCAGATAAGTTCGCTCCCGATAGAAGAATCAACCGTAACCAAAACAGCAGGTCATTACAAGAGAAGGAGGTATTAGGGGCCCGAGACTCCACATATCCCAGGTAATCAGATTACAACTTCAACATCAGCTTAGTAGAGTTGGTATCAGCGATGAGGAATATCAATGAAGCACGGTTCCCAAAGCCAATTCGATCTGATCCTAGTCAAAGGGATCTCAATTTGTGGTGTGAATATCATGGGACTCACGGCCACAGAACTGGGGACTGCCGAAATCTTCGCAAAGAGGTGGCGACATTACTGAAAAATGGCCATCTTAGGGAATGTTTGAGTGTTTGAGCCAAGAATAACTACAGCCGAAGATGGGACAATACAGAGCCTTCGAAGGAGGCAAAAGACTCCCCATCGGTTGATTATCAATATGATTTTTGGGGGAAGTGAAGTCAACGGTGTAACCTTCTCAGCGGCCAAGAAAACAAAGATATCAGTAACTCACAACAAGAGACTCCGGGAGGTCACAGAGGATGATATCACCTTCATGGAGGAAGACGCTGATGGACTTGTCATACCACACAATGACGCTCTGGTAATCTCTCACAATGTTTTAGATTTCAAAATTAAACGTTTTGGTTGACCCAGGAATCTCAGCCAACATCATCCGATGGAGAGTGCTGGAGCAAGAAAAAGTTGACCGGAAGCATCATTCCGACGACAAAACTCTTGGTTAGATTTAACTTGACAAGTGTGACAACCCAAGTAGAGATTTTGTTGGCCACAAATACCAAAGGATTGATCAAAACCAACCTATTAGAAGTGGTAGATGGAGATATGGGTTACAATATAATCCTTGTAAGGCTGTGGATACACGAGATGAAGGTCGTACCCTCAACGTATCACCAGTTATTGAAATTTCCAACCCCAGAAGGAATCAAAGCAGATAAGAGGAGACCAACAAGCAGCAAGGGAGATGAACGCAGTAACTATTTCCACCAGTAAAGGGAACAAGCATAACAAATACCAATTACAGGAACCGATGCCTTCTCCCTCTCCGAATGAAGAGAAAAAAGGCGATGAGTCATCGAAATCCCACCAGGTGCCGAGATATTTTTAGGTACCAGAGGAGACGGATGCGACCAAGTCCACCGCAGAAGAGCTCGAGCAAATGGCCCTTGATCTCGTCCAATTTTACTCCTCTATTTGAGGATATAAAAATGGTCGAAGCAATAGTAATACCCAACAAGAGTCGGGGTCGAATTTCGCAGGGAGCTATGTGAATGGGTGTTAGTAGTATATATCTTAGCGTGTGATTTTGTATATCTAAATTTGCACTTCCGCAATAATTGATTTCATTTGAAAATCTAAATTAAACTACGATTGCGATTTAAAAAATAAAACTAGGAAATTGCTTTTGCTTGTTTTTCAAATGATATAAAAGGCCTAGTTCTATTACCTTCACCTAGGTGTTTGCCTAATGAGTTATAAACTTTAAAGCTTGTTTTATTGGTCGGGGTGTATTATAGATATCAACACTTAAGTACCCACTCACTACCTCTCGGTCAGAGAGTCATTTTGCCCAGTTTGGATTTCTCAAGTCCAAATGGGTATTAAACAAAACAGTTGATAATAAGCTCTAGTCGGGTTTTACTATGTCTAGGTTCAACCCTTTAATTGGGCTTATCAATCTCTCGATTGACCCAATTTCTTGCTAGCCAAGTTTTTCTAGACTAAGTCTCTCTTTTTCAAGTAGAAACCAAGTCAAATAGGCATGAAATAATATTTACAACCATTAATTCTTCACATAAAAGCAAGAACTAGGCTAGATAATCAACACCCAACCATAAACAAGCAATAAATCAAACATCCATTAAGTTTACACACTAGGGTTGGGTCACAACCCTAGTGAAAATCTAGCTACTCATGCTTAAATTGGAATAAAAAGAAGAAGAAGTGATAATTAAACCCATATTGATAATTAAAATGATGAAATCAATATTCAAAAAGCTCAAAATAGCAAAAACTACTAAAAAGAGTAAAAGAAACCGTCTACTGTAGCAGCTGATGTCAAAACTTAACCTAAAAAAGTGAAACTCTTCTATTTATACAGTGCTGGAATTTTTAGACAAAAATGCCCTTTCGGAGGTTCTGCGGCCGCACAATTCCATGTGCGGTCTGCACTTTGCTTCAGCCTGACAGGATTGGAAACTTGTGGCCGCACAATTCTGAATTGCGGCCGCACTTCTCTCTTTCTGCGGACAACACAAATATGTCTGCGGCCGCACCATGCTATTCTGCGGTGCGCACAAATGTGGTTGTGGCCGCATCATGCTATTCTGCGGCCGCACAATAATTGTGCGGTCCGCACTCTTGTTGAACTTGAAATGCAGGTTCTCTGAACTTTGGATTTTACCTAGTTTCTGCGGTCGCACAATTTCATGTGCGGTCCGCATCTTGCAACCTTCTCTGATGGAATTGCTTCATGACCTGTGGCCGCAGATGGTATTCTGCGGACCCCACTTTTAGCTTTTGTGTTGTTTTTGTCCTTAATTTCAGATTACTCCTTCTTGAAGTGGATTTCATCTTAGGAGCTCATCTTCCAATATTCCCGCAATTAAGCATATTTTATCAGTTTTCGGAAACACAATTAAGCGCTTTTGGACTAAAACGAAAGCAAAAAGGCGCTAATAAGTAGTCAAAATCCCTACTTATCAACTACCCCAAACTTAAGCTTTTGCTTGTCCTCAAAAAAATAAGGTAATTCCCATCTCCACAAGTTAAGAGCCATTCTAGCTAATCAAAGGTGAATCAATCACACATCAATTGGGACTAACAATTACCCAAGACACTTATGAATTATCAACAAGGCAACAAGTTAAACTTTTAAGCACGAATAGTTCTAATGTGATACTTGAGCATCAAGAATTGACTTTATTAATCAAGGAAGCTCGCTCTTTCATGTAGGTCATTGTGGATCCCAAACTCCTCCTTCTCTACTCTTTTTTTTGCCTATCTCACTTAAGAATATAGCACTCAATTCACAAGTTTGTGAAAGGTTCACTCATCTCTCTCAAAAGAATGTCGCAAGTACGGCTTTAAGTACCATAGGCTTGTCCCTCATGTGAATCACCACTAATGTAAGCTTACTCAACTTGAAATCACGTAGGGCTTTTTCGGGATGCAATGAAGGCTTTTGGAATGAGGTTGGAAAAGCTATGATAGAACATGTTCATCTTTCCTTAAGCACTCCATTTTCTTTTATCTGCTCATGCTTTTGCCAACTCTTTAAAGCATTTTCTTTTCCTTAGGGGAACTAGAGAGACTTAACATCACTCTTTCTTGGCCATGTTATTCATTTTCTCCTTCTCCGCCTTTTCCATGCTTTGCATCATTACTTTTCTCTGAATCCCTTTAACTTTTCAACTTATTCACTTTCTTTTTGCATTTTCCTTTTTGCTCT